>NC_090443.1:349530191-350130191 GCF_031143425.1 Pleurodeles waltl | reverse complement strand
CAAATTTAAAGCCTCTCTTTGGATTTATGTCGATGCTGCTGCCCTCTAGTAATGTTATATGTCAACTGCAGCATAATCAAAGGATTGAGAAAGGGGCAGTCTATGCAAATAATCTCCTCCCATGATTACTTCTCTGAGCTTCCGTAGTGGTAAGATGATAGGACCTTCAACAAATGGTCTTCAGCTAATTTCTAAAGTTGCCAAATTGTCTTAGGCTAAGGATTGTTCCAGTCGAAGGCCTTCACATAAGGACCCCACCCTCACTTAGCAGGGTCCACAATTACCTGCAGTAATCCTCTATACAGAACATGGGCGTTCACGGGCCTACTGTAAAGTCTACGTGCTAAAACTGGGATGTCTAAAGTCCCAGTCCTGGTCTCACTGTCAGAGGCACAGCATAACACAGCATGCCAGACCAAATGCCCCTACACACACTTGCAGCATCATGCATTTTCAAGACATAATCAATCAGAGGCCTGACTTTGTCCTTTTCTATCACTTCAACATTCAATATACTACCTTCTGACTGCAGCTAATAAGGGCTCTTTCACCTGCATAAAATTTTACCCTGTAATAAATCAACACCATTCAACCTATTTTATTATCTGCATGGCACCTTCCTCACATAATACAGCTCAATTCTAGCTCCCCTTAGGCCATATTTGTGCTCTCCAGAACACCAATTTGAAGAAAAAACGAATACATTCATAAATGAAGATAAGACCTTGCTCCTATTTAAACTACTTGAGCAAAAGGAGGGAGGTGGCAGGTGGTGGTGGGGGTGGCAAGATTTGTAAATGTGCCCAACTAATGCAATCAAAAAATGACTTAAATTGTTCCTGTATTTTTTTTAAGTAAAAATAATCTTTTTACGTGCAAAAATCCAAATCCTGGATTTTTTTTCCATGTAAACATAGTTCAATGGTGGTGGCTGTATTCAAACCCCTGTCCAGGGGTAGCTTCCTGCACCAAAGGCACTAGACTTTGCCTCTGAGGTATAGGCTCTTCGTGGGTTTCGGTTGTGCAAGAGACCCTATCAGCATCTGACAGGCCATGGTGTCATTGCTAATGGCTGCCACTGCACAGGACACATCATAGCCATGATATAGGGAAGTTTTGACAAACTGCATATAGGGAAGCCTGTCTGGTCCAGTGGGTAAGTTCCTGCCTTCTACTCAGACAAGCAGGGTTCAATTCCCTGGCCCGACAGATGACACACTCAATATCTCAGCAAGCATCTGTGCATTAACCCCTTTTTACTTGCAGTTTTCCTTCCAAATCCTGCAACCCCTTCACCACAAATACAGTCCAATCATTCCCCGATACTCATTCACTCAGTCATTCCACTCCTCCATTCTACATGCTCAACAAAATCCAACAAGTACAAGAGCTCGTTCAGCAAGCAAATTTAAAGCCTCTCTTTGGATTTATGTCGATGCTGCTGCCCTCTAGTAATGTTATATGTCAACTGCAGCATAATCAAAGGATTGAGAAAGGGGCAGTCTATGCAAATAATCTCCTCCCATGATTACTTCTCTGAGCTTCCGTAGTGGTAAGATGATAGGACCTTCAACAAATGGTCTTCAGCAGATTTCTAAAGTTGCCAAATTGTCTTAGGCTAAGGATTGTTCCAGTCGAAGGCCTTCACATAAGGACCCCACCCTCACTTAGCAGGGTCCAGAAATACCTGCAGTAATCCTCTATACAGAACATGGGCGTTCAAGGTCCTACTGTAAAGTCTACATGCTAAAACTGGGATGTCTAAAGTCCCAGTCCTGGTCTCACTGTCAGAAGCACAGCATAACACAGCATGCCAGATATGGCCATGCAATGCCATGCCAAACCAAATGCCTCTTCCCCACAGTTGCCGCATCATGCATTTTCAAGACATAATCAATGAGAGGCCTGACTTTGTCCTTTTCTATCACTTCAACATTCAACATACTACCTTCTGACTGCAGCTAATAAGGGCTCTTTCACCTGCACAAAATTTTACCCTGCATTAAATCAACACCATTCAACCTATTTTATTATCTGCATGGCACCTTCCTCACATAATACAGCTCAATTCTGGCCCCCCTTAGGCCATATTTGTGCTCTCCAGAACACCAATTTGAAGAAAAAACGAATACATTCATAAATGAAGATAAGACCTTGCTCCTATTTAAACTACTTGAGCAAAAGGAGGGAGGTGGCCGGTGGTGGTGGGGGTGGCAAGATTTGTAAATGTGCCCAACTAATGCAATCAAAAAATGACTTAAATTGTTCCTGTATTTTTTTTAAGTAAAAATAATCTTTTTTGTGCAAAAAATCAAATCCTGGATTTTTTTCCATGTAAACATAATTCTATGGGTGTGGCTGGATTCAAACCCCTTTCCAGGGGGAGCTTCCTGCACCAAACGCACTAGACTTTGCCTCTGAGCTATAGGCTCTTGACGGGTTTTTATTGTGCAAGAGACCCTATCAGCATCTGACAGGCCGTGGTGTCATTGCTAATGGCTGCCACTGCACAGGACACATCATAGCCATGATATAGGGAAGATTTGACAAGGTACATATAGGGAAGCCTGTCTGGTCCAGTGGGTAAGTTCCTGCCTTCCACCCAGACAATCAGGGTTCAATTCTCAGGCCCGACAGTTGACACACTCAATTTCTCAGCCAGCATCTGCGCATTAACTGCTTTTTTCTTGCAGTTATCCTTCCAAATCCTGCAACCCCTTCACCACAAATACAGTCCAATCATTCCTCGATACTCATTCACTCAGTCATTCCACTCCTCCATTCTACATGCTCAACAAAATCCAACAAGTACAAGAGCTCGTTCAGCAAGCAAATTTAAAGCCTCTCTTTGGATTTATGTCGATGCTGCTGCCCTCTAGTAATGTTATATGTCAACTGCAGCATAATCAAAGGATTGAGAAAGGGGCAGTCTATGCAAATAATCTCCTCCCATGATTACTTCTCTGAGCTTCCGTAGTGGTAAGATGATAGGACCTTCAACAAATGGTCTTCAGCAGATTTCTAAAGTTGCCAAATTGTCTTAGGCTAAGGATTGTTCCAGTCGAAGGCCTTCACATAAGGACCCCACCCTCACTTAGCAGGGTCCAGAAATACCTGCAGTAATCCTCTATACAGAACATGGGCGTTCAAGGTCCTACTGTAAAGTCTACATGCTAAAACTGGGATGTCTAAAGTCCGAGTCCTGGTCTCACTGTCAGAGGCACAGCATAACACAGCATGCCAGATATGGCCATGCAATGCAATGCCATTCCAAACCAAATGCCCCTTCCCCACACTTGCTGCATCATGCATTTTCAAGACATAATCAATGAGAGGCCTGACTCTGTTCTTTTCTATCACTTCAACATTCAACATACAACCTTCTGACTGCAGCTAATAAGGGCTCTTTCACCTGCACAAAATTTTACCCTGCATTAAATCAACACCATTCAACCTATTTTATTATCTGCATGGCACCTTCCTCACATAATACAGCTCAATTCTGGCTCCCCTTAGGCCATATTTGTGCTCTCCAGAACACCAATTTGAAGAAAAAACGAATACATTCATAAATGAAGATAAGACCTTGCTCCTATTTAAACTACTTGAGCAAAAGGAGGGAGGTGGCAGGTGGTGGTGGGGGTGGCAAGATTTGTAAATGTGCCCAACTAATGCAATCAAAAAATGACTTAAATTGTTCCTGTATTTTTTTTAAGTAAAAATAATCTTTTTTGTGCAAAAAATCAAATCCTGGATTTTTTTCCATGTAAACATAATTCTATGGGTGTGGCTGGATTCAAACCCCTGTCCAGGGGGTGCTTCCTGCACCAAAGGCACTAGACTTTGCCTCTGAGCTATAGGCTCTTGACAGGTTTCAATAGTGCAAGAGACCCTATCAGCATCTGACAGGCCGTGGAGTCATTGCTAATGGCTGCCACTGCACAGGACACATCATAGCCATGATATAGGGAAGATTTGACAAGCTACATATAGGGAAGCCTGTCTGGTCCAGTGGGTAAGCTTCTGCCTTCCACCCAGACAAGCAGAGTTCAATTCTCAGGCCCGACAGTTGATACAATCAATTTCTCAGCAAGCATCTGTGCATTAACCACTTTTTTCTTGCAGTTATCCTTCCAAATCCTGCAACCCCTTCACCACAAATACAGTCCAATCATTCCTCGATACTCATTCACTCAGTCATTCCACTCCTCTATTCTACATGCTCAACAAAATCCAACAAGAACAAGAGCTCATTCAGCAAGCAAATTTAAAGCCTCTCTTTAGATTTATGTTGACGCTGCTGCCCTCTAGTAATGTTATATGTCAACTGCAGCATAATCAAAGGATTGAGAAAGGGGCAGTCCTATGCAAATAATCTCCTCCCATGATTACTTCTCTGAGCTTCCGTAGTGGTACGATGATAGGACCTTCAACAAATGGTCTTCAGCAGATTTCTAAAGTTGCCAAATTGTCTTAGGCTAAGGATTGTTCCAGTCGAAGGCCTTCAGATAAGGACCCCACCCTCACTTAGCAGGGTCCAGAATTAACTGCAGTAATCCTCTATACAGAACATGGGCGTTCACGGGCCTACTGTAAAGTCTATGTGCTAAAACTGGGATGTCTAAAGTCCCAGTCCTGGTTTCACTGTCAGAGGCACAACATAACACAGCATGCCAGGCATGGCCATGCAATGCCATGCCAAACCAAATTCCCCTTCCCCACACTTGCTGCATCATGCATTTTCAAGACATAATCAATCAGAGGCCTGACTTTGTCCTTTTCTATCACATCAACATTCAATATACTACCTTCTGACTGCAGCTAATAAGGGCTCTTTCACCTGCATAAAATTTTACCCTGTAATAAATCAACACCATTCAACCTATTTTATTATCTGCATGGCACCTTCCTCACATAATACAGCTCAATTCTAGCTCCCCTTAGGCCATATTTGTGCTCTCCAGAACACCAATTTGAAGAAAAAACGAATACATTCATAAATGAAGATAAGACCTTGCTCCTATTTAAACTACTTGAGCAAAAGGAGGGAGGTGGCAGGTGGTGGTGGGGGTGGCAAGATTTGTAAATGTGCCCAACTAATGCAATCAAAAAATGACTTAAATTGTTCCTGTATTTTTTTTAAGTAAAAATAATCTTTTTACGTGCAAAAATCCAAATCCTGGCTTTTTTTTCCATGTAAACATAGTTCAATGGTGGTGGCTGTATTCAAACCCCTGTCCAGGGGTAGCTTCCTGCACCAAAGGCACTAGACTTTGCCTCTGAGGTATAGGCTCTTCGTGGGTTTCGGTTGTGCAAGAGACCCTATCAGCATCTGACAGGCCATGGTGTCATTGCTAATGGCTGCCACTGCACAGGACACATCATAGCCATGATATAGGGAAGATTTGACAAACTGCATATAGGGAAGCCTGTCTGGTCCAGTGGGTAAGTTCCTGCCTTCTACTCAGACAAGCAGGGTTCAATTCCCTGGCCCGACAGATGACACACTCAATATCTCAGCAAGCATCTGTGCATTAACCCCTTTTTACTTGCAGTTTTCCTTCCAAATCCTGCAACCCCTTCACCACAAATACAGTCCAATCATTCCCCGATACTCATTCACTCAGTCATTCCACTCCTCCATTCTACATGCTCAACAAAATCCAACAAGAACAAGAGCTTGTTCAGCAAGCAAATTTAAAGCATCTCTTTGGATTTATGTTGATGCTGCTGCCCTCTAGTAATGTTATATGTCAACTGCAGCATACTCGAAGGATTGAGAAAGGGGCAGTCCTATGCAAATAATCTCCTCCCATGATTTCTTCTCTGAGCTTCCGTAGTGGTACGATGATAGGACCTTCAACAAATGGTCTTTAGCAGATTTCTAAAGTTGCCAAATTTTCTTAGGCTAAGGATTGTTCCAGTCGAAGGCCTTCAGATAAGGACCCCACCCTGACTTAGCAGGGTCCAGAATTACCTGCAGTAATCCTCTATAAAGAACGTGGGCATTCGTGAGTGTTTGTGGGTCTACTGTAAAGTCTACATGCTAAAACTGGGATGTCTAAAGTCCCAGCACTGGTCTCACTGTCAGAGGCACAGCATAAAACAGCATGCCAGACATGGCCATGCAATGCCATGCCAAACCAAACGTCCCTTCCACACATTTGCTGCATCATGCATTTTCAAGACATTATCAATCAGAGGCCTGACTTTGTTCTTTTCTATCACTTCAACATTCAACATACTACCTTCTGACTGCAGCTAATAAGGGCTCTTTCACCTGCACAACATTTTACCCTGCATTAAATCAACACCATTCAACCTATTTTATTATGTGCATGGCACCTTCCTCACATAATACAGTCAATTCTGGCCCCCCTTAGGCCATATTTGTGCTCTCCAGAACACCAATTTGAAGAAAAAACGAATACATTCATAAATAAAGATAAGACCATGCTCCTATTTAAACTACTTGAGCAAAAGGAGGGAGGTGGCAGGTGGTGGTGGGGGTGGCAAGATTTGTAAATGTGCCCAACTAATGCAATCAAAAAATTACTTAAATTGTTCCTGTATTTTTTTTAAGTAAAAATTATCTTTTTTGTGCAAAAAATAAACTCCTGGATTTTTTTCCATGTAAACACACTTCTATGGTGGTGGCTGGATTCAAACCCCTGTACAGGGGGAGCTTCCTACACCAAAGGCACTAGACTTTGCCTCTGAGTTATAGGCTCTTGATGGGTTTCAATTGTGCAAGAGACCCTATCAGCATCTGACAGGCCGTGGTGTCATTGCTAATGGCTGCCACTGCACAGGACACATCATAGCCATGATATAGGGAAGATTTGACAAGGTACATATAGGGAAGCCTGTCTGGTCCAGTGGGTAAGTTCCTGCCTTCCATCCAGACAAGCAGGGTTCAATTCCCATGCCCGACAGGTAACACACTCAATCTCTCAGCAAGCATCTGTGCATTAACTGCTTTTTTCTTGCAGTTATCCTTCCAAATCCTGCAACCCCTTCACCACAAATACAGTCCAATCATTCCTCGATACTCATTCACTCAGTCATTCCACTCCTCCATTCTACATGCTCAACAAAATCCAACAAGTACAAGAGCTCGTTCAGCAAGCAAATTTAAAGCCTCTCTTTGGATTTATGTCGATGCTGCTGCCCTCTAGTAATGTTATATGTCAACTGCAGCATAATCAAAGGATTGAGAAAGGGGCAGTCTATGCAAATAATCTCCTCCCATGATTACTTCTCTGAGCTTCCGTAGTGGTAAGATGATAGGACCTTCAACAAATGGTCTTCAGCTAATTTCTAAAGTTGCCAAATTGTCTTAGGCTAAGGATTGTTCCAGTCGAAGGCCTTCACATAAGGACCCCACCCTCACTTAGCAGGGTCCACAATTACCTGCAGTAATCCTCTATACAGAACATGGGCGTTCACGGGCCTACTGTAAAGTCTACGTGCTAAAACTGGGATGTCTAAAGTCCCAGTCCTGGTCTCACTGTCAGAGGCACAGCATAACACAGCATGCCAGACCAAATGCCCCTACACACACTTGCAGCATCATGCATTTTCAAGACATAATCAATCAGAGGCCTGACTTTGTCCTTTTCTATCACTTCAACATTCAATATACTACCTTCTGACTGCAGCTAATAAGGGCTCTTTCACCTGCATAAAATTTTACCCTGTAATAAATCAACACCATTCAACCTATTTTATTATCTGCATGGCACCTTCCTCACATAATACAGCTCAATTCTAGCTCCCCTTAGGCCATATTTGTGCTCTCCAGAACACCAATTTGAAGAAAAAACGAATACATTCATAAATGAAGATAAGACCTTGCTCCTATTTAAACTACTTGAGCAAAAGGAGGGAGGTGGCAGGTGGTGGTGGGGGTGGCAAGATTTGTAAATGTGCCCAACTAATGCAATCAAAAAATGACTTAAATTGTTCCTGTATTTTTTTTAAGTAAAAATAATCTTTTTACGTGCAAAAATCCAAATCCTGGATTTTTTTTCCATGTAAACATAGTTCAATGGTGGTGGCTGTATTCAAACCCCTGTCCAGGGGTAGCTTCCTGCACCAAAGGCACTAGACTTTGCCTCTGAGGTATAGGCTCTTCGTGGGTTTCGGTTGTGCAAGAGACCCTATCAGCATCTGACAGGCCATGGTGTCATTGCTAATGGCTGCCACTGCACAGGACACATCATAGCCATGATATAGGGAAGTTTTGACAAACTGCATATAGGGAAGCCTGTCTGGTCCAGTGGGTAAGTTCCTGCCTTCTACTCAGACAAGCAGGGTTCAATTCCCTGGCCCGACAGATGACACACTCAATATCTCAGCAAGCATCTGTGCATTAACCCCTTTTTACTTGCAGTTTTCCTTCCAAATCCTGCAACCCCTTCACCACAAATACAGTCCAATCATTCCCCGATACTCATTCACTCAGTCATTCCACTCCTCCATTCTACATGCTCAACAAAATCCAACAAGTACAAGAGCTCGTTCAGCAAGCAAATTTAAAGCCTCTCTTTGGATTTATGTCGATGCTGCTGCCCTCTAGTAATGTTATATGTCAACTGCAGCATAATCAAAGGATTGAGAAAGGGGCAGTCTATGCAAATAATCTCCTCCCATGATTACTTCTCTGAGCTTCCGTAGTGGTAAGATGATAGGACCTTCAACAAATGGTCTTCAGCAGATTTCTAAAGTTGCCAAATTGTCTTAGGCTAAGGATTGTTCCAGTCGAAGGCCTTCACATAAGGACCCCACCCTCACTTAGCAGGGTCCAGAAATACCTGCAGTAATCCTCTATACAGAACATGGGCGTTCAAGGTCCTACTGTAAAGTCTACATGCTAAAACTGGGATGTCTAAAGTCCCAGTCCTGGTCTCACTGTCAGAAGCACAGCATAACACAGCATGCCAGATATGGCCATGCAATGCCATGCCAAACCAAATGCCTCTTCCCCACAGTTGCCGCATCATGCATTTTCAAGACATAATCAATGAGAGGCCTGACTTTGTCCTTTTCTATCACTTCAACATTCAACATACTACCTTCTGACTGCAGCTAATAAGGGCTCTTTCACCTGCACAAAATTTTACCCTGCATTAAATCAACACCATTCAACCTATTTTATTATCTGCATGGCACCTTCCTCACATAATACAGCTCAATTCTGGCCCCCCTTAGGCCATATTTGTGCTCTCCAGAACACCAATTTGAAGAAAAAACGAATACATTCATAAATGAAGATAAGACCTTGCTCCTATTTAAACTACTTGAGCAAAAGGAGGGAGGTGGCCGGTGGTGGTGGGGGTGGCAAGATTTGTAAATGTGCCCAACTAATGCAATCAAAAAATGACTTAAATTGTTCCTGTATTTTTTTTAAGTAAAAATAATCTTTTTTGTGCAAAAAATCAAATCCTGGATTTTTTTCCATGTAAACATAATTCTATGGGTGTGGCTGGATTCAAACCCCTGTCCAGGGGGAGCTTCCTGCACCAAAGGCACTAGACTTTGCCTCTGAGCTATAGGCTCTTGACGGGTTTTAATTGTGCAAGAGACCCTATCAGCATCTGACAGGCCGTGGTGTCATTGCTAATGGCTGCCACTGCACAGGACACATCATAGCCATGATATAGGGAAGATTTGACAAGGTACATATAGGGAAGCCTGTCTGGTCCAGTGGGTAAGTTCCTGCCTTCCACCCAGACAATCAGGGTTCAATTCTCAGGCCCGACAGTTGACACACTCAATTTCTCAGCCAGCATCTGCGCATTAAGCGCTTTTTTCTTGCAGTTATCCTTCCAAATCCTGCAACCCCTTCACCACAAATACAGTCCAATCATTCCTCGATACTCATTCACTCAGTCATTCCACTCCTCCATTCTACATGCTCAACAAAATCCAACAAGAACAAGAGCTCGTTCAGCAAGCAAATTTAAAGCCTCTCTTTGGATTTATGTTGATGCTGCTGCCCTCTAGTAATGTTATATGTCAACTGCAGCATAATCAAAGGATTGAGAAAGGGGCAGTTCTATGCAAATAATCTCCACCCATGATTACTTCTCTGAGCTTCCGTAGTGGTACGATGATAGGACCTTCAACAAATGGTCTTCAGAAGATTTCTAAAGTTGCCAAATTGTCTTAGGCTAAGGATTGTTCCAGTCGAAGGCCTTCAGATAAGGACCCCATCTTCACTTAGCAGGGTCCAGAATTAACTGCAGTAATCCTCTATACAGAACATGGGCGTTCACAGGCCTACTGTAAAGTCTACGTGCTAAAACTGGGATGTCTAAGGTCCCAGTCCTGGTCTCACTGTCAGAGGCACAGCATAACACAGCATGCCAGACCAAATGCCCCTTCCCCACACTTGCTGCATCATGCATTTTCAAGACATAATCAATGAGAGGCCTGACTTTGTCCTTTTCTATCACTTCAACATTCAACATACTACCTTCTGACTGCAGCTAATAAGGGCTCTTTCACCTGCACAACATTTTACCCTGCATTAAATCAACACCATTCAACCTATTTTATTATCTGCATGGCACCTTCCTCACATAATACAGCTCAATTCTGGCCCCCCTTAGGCCATATTTGTGATCTCCAGAACACCAATTTGAAGAAAAAATGAATACATTCATAAATGAAGATAAGACCTTGCTCCTATTTAAACTACTTGAGCAAAAGGAGGGAGGTGGCAGCTGGTGGTGGGGGTGGCAAGATTTGTAAATGTGCCCAACTAATGCAATCAAAAAATGACTTAAATTGTTCCTGTATTTTTTTTAAGTAAAAATAATCTTTTTTGTGCAAAAAATCAAATCCTGGATTTTTTTCCATGTAAACATACTTCTATGGTGGTGGCTGGATTCAAACCCCTGTCCAGGGGGAGCTTCCTGCACCAAAGGCACTAGACTATGCCTCTGAGTTATAGGCTCTTCGTGGGTTTCAGTTGTGCAAGAGACCCTATCAGCATCTGACAGGCCATGGTGTCATTGCTAATGGCTGCCACTGCACAGGACACATCATAGCCATGATATAGGGAAGATTTGACAATTTGCATATAGGGAAGCCTGTCTGGTCCACTGGGTATGTTCCTGCCTTCTACTCAGACAGGCAGGGTTCAATTCCCTGGCCTGACAGATGACACACTCAATATCTCAGCAAGCATCTGTGCATTAACCCCTTTTTTCTTGCAGTTTTCCTTCCAAATCCTGCAACCCCTTCACCACAAATACAGTCCAATCATTCCCCGATACTCATTCACTCAGTCATTCCACTCCTCCATTCTACATGCTCAACAAAATCCAACAAGTACAAGAGCTCGTTCAGCAAGCAAATTTAAAGCCTCTCTTTGGATTTATGTCGATGCTGCTGCCCTCTAGTAATGTTATATGTCAACTGCAGCATAATCAAAGGATTGAGAAAGGGGCAGTCTATGCAAATAATCTCCTCCCATGATTACTTCTCTGAGCTTCCGTAGTGGTAAGATGATAGGACCTTCAACAAATGGTCTTCAGCAGATTTCTAAAGTTGCCAAATTGTCTTAGGCTAAGGATTGTTCCAGTCGAAGGCCTTCACATAAGGACCCCACCCTCACTTAGCAGGGTCCAGAAATACCTGCAGTAATCCTCTATACAGAACATGGGCGTTCAAGGTCCTACTGTAAAGTCTACATGCTAAAACTGGGATGTCTAAAGTCCCAGTCCTGGTCTCACTGTCAGAAGCACAGCATAACACAGCATGCCAGATATGGCCATGCAATGCCATGCCAAACCAAATGCCTCTTCCCCACAGTTGCCGCATCATGCATTTTCAAGACATAATCAATGAGAGGCCTGACTTTGTCCTTTTCTATCACTTCAACATTCAACATACTACCTTCTGACTGCAGCTAATAAGGGCTCTTTCACCTGCACAAAATTTTACCCTGCATTAAATCAACACCATTCAACCTATTTTATTATCTGCATGGCACCTTCCTCACATAATACAGCTCAATTCTGGCCCCCCTTAGGCCATATTTGTGCTCTCCAGAACACCAATTTGAAGAAAAAACGAATACATTCATAAATGAAGATAAGACCTTGCTCCTATTTAAACTACTTGAGCAAAAGGAGGGAGGTGGCCGGTGGTGGTGGGGGTGGCAAGATTTGTAAATGTGCCCAACTAATGCAATCAAAAAATGACTTAAATTGTTCCTGTATTTTTTTTAAGTAAAAATAATCTTTTTTGTGCAAAAAATCAAATCCTGGATTTTTTTCCATGTAAACATAATTCTATGGGTGTGGCTGGATTCAAACCCCTGTCCAGGGGGAGCTTCCTGCACCAAACGCACTAGACTTTGCCTCTGAGCTATAGGCTCTTGACGGGTTTTTATTGTGCAAGAGACCCTATCAGCATCTGACAGGCCGTGGTGTCATTGCTAATGGCTGCCACTGCACAGGACACATCATAGCCATGATATAGGGAAGATTTGACAAGGTACATATAGGGAAGCCTGTCTGGTCCAGTGGGTAAGTTCCTGCCTTCCACCCAGACAATCAGGGTTCAATTCTCAGGCCCGACAGTTGACACACTCAATTTCTCAGCCAGCATCTGCGCATTAACCGCTTTTTTCTTGCAGTTATCCTTCCAAATCCTGCAACCCCTTCACCACAAATACAGTCCAATCATTCCTCGATACTCATTCACTCAGTCATTCCACTCCTCCATTCTACATGCTCAACAAAATCCAACAAGTACAAGAGCTCGTTCAGCAAGCAAATTTAAAGCCTCTCTTTGGATTTATGTCGATGCTGCTGCCCTCTAGTAATGTTATATGTCAACTGCAGCATAATCAAAGGATTGAGAAAGGGGCAGTCTATGCAAATAATCTCCTCCCATGATTACTTCTCTGAGCTTCCGTAGTGGTAAGATGATAGGACCTTCAACAAATGGTCTTCAGCAGATTTCTAAAGTTGCCAAATTGTCTTAGGCTAAGGATTGTTCCAGTCGAAGGCCTTCACATAAGGACCCCACCCTCACTTAGCAGGGTCCAGAAATACCTGCAGTAATCCTCTATACAGAACATGGGCGTTCAAGGTCCTACTGTAAAGTCTACATGCTAAAACTGGGATGTCTAAAGTCCGAGTCCTGGTCTCACTGTCAGAGGCACAGCATAACACAGCATGCCAGATATGGCCATGCAATGCAATGCCATTCCAAACCAAATGCCCCTTCCCCACACTTGCTGCATCATGCATTTTCAAGACATAATCAATGAGAGGCCTGACTCTGTTCTTTTCTATCACTTCAACATTCAACATACAACCTTCTGACTGCAGCTAATAAGGGCTCTTTCACCTGCACAAAATTTTACCCTGCATTAAATCAACACCATTCAACCTATTTTATTATCTGCATGGCACCTTCCTCACATAATACAGCTCAATTCTGGCTCCCCTTAGGCCATATTTGTGCTCTCCAGAACACCAATTTGAAGAAAAAACGAATACATTCATAAATGAAGATAAGACCTTGCTCCTATTTAAACTACTTGAGCAAAAGGAGGGAGGTGGCAGGTGGTGGTGGGGGTGGCAAGATTTGTAAATGTGCCCAACTAATGCAATCAAAAAATGACTTAAATTGTTCCTGTATTTTTTTTAAGTAAAAATAATCTTTTTTGTGCAAAAAATCAAATCCTGGATTTTTTTCCATGTAAACATAATTCTATGGGTGTGGCTGGATTCAAACCCCTGTCCAGGGGGTGCTTCCTGCACCAAAGGCACTAGACTTTGCCTCTGAGCTATAGGCTCTTGACAGGTTTCAATAGTGCAAGAGACCCTATCAGCATCTGACAGGCCGTGGAGTCATTGCTAATGGCTGCCACTGCACAGGACACATCATAGCCATGATATAGGGAAGATTTGACAAGCTACATATAGGGAAGCCTGTCTGGTCCAGTGGGTAAGCTTCTGCCTTCCAACCAGACAAGCAGGGTTCAATTCTCAGGCCCGACAGTTGATACAATCAATTTCTCAGCAAGCATCTGTGCATTAACCACTTTTTTCTTGCAGTTATCCTTCCAAATCCTGCAACCCCTTCACCACAAATACAGTCCAATCATTCCTCGATACTCATTCACTCAGTCATTCCACTCCTCTATTCTACATGCTCAACAAAATCCAACAAGAACAAGAGCTCATTCAGCAAGCAAATTTAAAGCCTCTCTTTAGATTTATGTTGACGCTGCTGCCCTCTAGTAATGTTATATGTCAACTGCAGCATAATCAAAGGATTGAGAAAGGGGCAGTCCTATGCAAATAATCTCCTCCCATGATTACTTCTCTGAGCTTCCGTAGTGGTACGATGATAGGACCTTCAACAAATGGTCTTCAGCAGATTTCTAAAGTTGCCAAATTGTCTTAGGCTAAGGATTGTTCCAGTCGAAGGCCTTCAGATAAGGACCCCACCCTCACTTAGCAGGGTCCAGAATTAACTGCAGTAATCCTCTATACAGAACATGGGCGTTCACGGGCCTACTGTAAAGTCTATGTGCTAAAACTGGGATGTCTAAAGTCCCAGTCCTGGTTTCACTGTCAGAGGCACAACATAACACAGCATGCCAGGCATGGCCATGCAATGCCATGCCAAACCAAATTCCCCTTCCCCACACTTGCTGCATCATGCATTTTCAAGACATAATCAATCAGAGGCCTGACTTTGTCCTTTTCTATCACTTCAACATTCAATATACTACCTTCTGACTGCAGCTAATAAGGGCTCTTTCACCTGCATAAAATTTTACCCTGTAATAAATCAACACCATTCAACCTATTTTATTATCTGCATGGCACCTTCCTCACATAATACAGCTCAATTCTAGCTCCCCTTAGGCCATATTTGTGCTCTCCAGAACACCAATTTGAAGAAAAAACGAATACATTCATAAATGAAGATAAGACCTTGCTCCTATTTAAACTACTTGAGCAAAAGGAGGGAGGTGGCAGGTGGTGGTGGGGGTGGCAAGATTTGTAAATGTGCCCAACTAATGCAATCAAAACATGACTTAAATTGTTCCTGTATTTTTTTTAAGTAAAAATAATCTTTTTACGTGCAAAAATCCAAATCCTGGATTTTTTTTCCATGTAAACATAGTTCAATGGTGGTGGCTGTATTCAAACCCCTGTCCAGGGGTAGCTTCCTGCACCAAAGGCACTAGACTTTGCCTCTGAGGTATAGGCTCTTCGTGGGTTTCGGTTGTGCAAGAGACCCTATCAGCATCTGACAGGCCATGGTGTCATTGCTAATGGCTGCCACTGCACAGGACACATCATAGCCATGATATAGGGAAGATTTGACAAACTGCATATAGGGAAGCCTGTCTGGTCCAGTGGGTAAGTTCCTGCCTTCTACTCAGACAAGCAGGGTTCAATTCCCTGGCCCGACAGATGACACACTCAATATCTCAGCAAGCATCTGTGCATTAACCCCTTTTTACTTGCAGTTTTCCTTCCAAATCCTGCAACCCCTTCACCACAAATACAGTCCAATCATTCCCCGATACTCATTCACTCAGTCATTCCACTCCTCCATTCTACATGCTCAACAAAATCCAACAAGAACAAGAGCTTGTTCAGCAAGCAAATTTAAAGCATCTCTTTGGATTTATGTTGATGCTGCTGCCCTCTAGTAATGTTATATGTCAACTGCAGCATACTCGAAGGATTGAGAAAGGGGCAGTCCTATGCAAATAATCTCCTCCCATGATTTCTTCTCTGAGCTTCCGTAGTGGTACGATGATAGGACCTTCAACAAATGGTCTTTAGCAGATTTCTAAAGTTGCCAAATTTTCTTAGGCTAAGGATTGTTCCAGTCGAAGGCCTTCAGATAAGGACCCCACCCTGACTTAGCAGGGTCCAGAATTACCTGCAGTAATCCTCTATACAGAACGTGGGCATTCGTGAGTGTTTGTGGGTCTACTGTAAAGTCTACATGCTAAAACTGGGATGTCTAAAGTCCCAGCACTGGTCTCACTGTCAGAGGCACAGCATAAAACAGCATGCCAGACATGGCCATGCAATGCCATGCCAAACCAAACGTCCCTTCCACACATTTGCTGCATCATGCATTTTCAAGACATTATCAATCAGAGGCCTGACTTTGTTCTTTTCTATCACTTCAACATTCAACATACTACCTTCTGACTGCAGCTAATAAGGGCTCTTTCACCTGCACAACATTTTACCCTGCATTAAATCAACACCATTCAACCTATTTTATTATGTGCATGGCACCTTCCTCACATAATACAGTCAATTCTGGCCCCCCTTAGGCCATATTTGTGCTCTCCAGAACACCAATTTGAAGAAAAAACGAATACATTCATAAATAAAGATAAGACCATGCTCCTATTTAAACTACTTGAGCAAAAGGAGGGAGGTGGCAGGTGGTGGTGGGGGTGGCAAGATTTGTAAATGTGCCCAACTAATGCAATCAAAAAATTACTTAAATTGTTCCTGTATTTTTTTTAAGTAAAAATTATCTTTTTTGTGCAAAAAATAAACTCCTGGATTTTTTTTCCATGTAAACACACTTCTATGGTGGTGGCTGGATTCAAACCCCTGTACAGGGGGAGCTTCCTACACCAAAGGCACTAGACTTTGCCTCTGAGTTATAGGCTCTTGATGGGTTTCAATTGTGCAAGAGACCCTATCAGCATCTGACAGGCCGTGGTGTCATTGCTAATGGCTGCCACTGCACAGGACACATCATAGCCATGATATAGGGAAGATTTGACAAGGTACATATAGGGAAGCCTGTCTGGTCCAGTGGGTAAGTTCCTGCCTTCCATCCAGACAAGCAGGGTTCAATTCCCATGCCCGACAGGTAACACACTCAATCTCTCAGCAAGCATCTGTGCATTAACTGCTTTTTTCTTGCAGTTATCCTTCCAAATCCTGCAACCCCTTCACCACAAATACAGTCCAATCATTCCTCGATACTCATTCACTCAGTCATTCCACTCCTCCATTCTACATGCTCAACAAAATCCAACAAGTACAAGAGCTCGTTCAGCAAGCAAATTTAAAGCCTCTCTTTGGATTTATGTCGATGCTGCTGCCCTCTAGTAATGTTATATGTCAACTGCAGCATAATCAAAGGATTGAGAAAGGGGCAGTCTATGCAAATAATCTCCTCCCATGATTACTTCTCTGAGCTTCCGTAGTGGTAAGATGATAGGACCTTCAACAAATGGTCTTCAGCTAATTTCTAAAGTTGCCAAATTGTCTTAGGCTAAGGATTGTTCCAGTCGAAGGCCTTCACATAAGGACCCCACCCTCACTTAGCAGGGTCCACAATTACCTGCAGTAATCCTCTATACAGAACATGGGCGTTCACGGGCCTACTGTAAAGTCTACGTGCTAAAACTGGGATGTCTAAAGTCCCAGTCCTGGTCTCACTGTCAGAGGCACAGCATAACACAGCATGCCAGACCAAATGCCCCTACACACACTTGCAGCATCATGCATTTTCAAGACATAATCAATCAGAGGCCTGACTTTGTCCTTTTCTATCACTTCAACATTCAATATACTACCTTCTGACTGCAGCTAATAAGGGCTCTTTCACCTGCATAAAATTTTACCCTGTAATAAATCAACACCATTCAACCTATTTTATTATCTGCATGGCACCTTCCTCACATAATACAGCTCAATTCTAGCTCCCCTTAGGCCATATTTGTGCTCTCCAGAACACCAATTTGAAGAAAAAACGAATACATTCATAAATGAAGATAAGACCTTGCTCCTATTTAAACTACTTGAGCAAAAGGAGGGAGGTGGCAGGTGGTGGTGGGGGTGGCAAGATTTGTAAATGTGCCCAACTAATGCAATCAAAAAATGACTTAAATTGTTCCTGTATTTTTTTTAAGTAAAAATAATCTTTTTACGTGCAAAAATCCAAATCCTGGATTTTTTTTCCATGTAAACATAGTTCAATGGTGGTGGCTGTATTCAAACCCCTGTCCAGGGGTAGCTTCCTGCACCAAAGGCACTAGACTTTGCCTCTGAGGTATAGGCTCTTCGTGGGTTTCGGTTGTGCAAGAGACCCTATCAGCATCTGACAGGCCATGGTGTCATTGCTAATGGCTGCCACTGCACAGGACACATCATAGCCATGATATAGGGAAGTTTTGACAAACTGCATATAGGGAAGCCTGTCTGGTCCAGTGGGTAAGTTCCTGCCTTCTACTCAGACAAGCAGGGTTCAATTCCCTGGCCCGACAGATGACACACTCAATATCTCAGCAAGCATCTGTGCATTAACCCCTTTTTACTTGCAGTTTTCCTTCCAAATCCTGCAACCCCTTCACCACAAATACAGTCCAATCATTCCCCGATACTCATTCACTCAGTCATTCCACTCCTCCATTCTACATGCTCAACAAAATCCAACAAGTACAAGAGCTCGTTCAGCAAGCAAATTTAAAGCCTCTCTTTGGATTTATGTCGATGCTGCTGCCCTCTAGTAATGTTATATGTCAACTGCAGCATAATCAAAGGATTGAGAAAGGGGCAGTCTATGCAAATAATCTCCTCCCATGATTACTTCTCTGAGCTTCCGTAGTGGTAAGATGATAGGACCTTCAACAAATGGTCTTCAGCAGATTTCTAAAGTTGCCAAATTGTCTTAGGCTAAGGATTGTTCCAGTCGAAGGCCTTCACATAAGGACCCCACCCTCACTTAGCAGGGTCCAGAAATACCTGCAGTAATCCTCTATACAGAACATGGGCGTTCAAGGTCCTACTGTAAAGTCTACATGCTAAAACTGGGATGTCTAAAGTCCCAGTCCTGGTCTCACTGTCAGAAGCACAGCATAACACAGCATGCCAGATATGGCCATGCAATGCCATGCCAAACCAAATGCCTCTTCCCCACAGTTGCCGCATCATGCATTTTCAAGACATAATCAATGAGAGGCCTGACTTTGTCCTTTTCTATCACTTCAACATTCAACATACTACCTTCTGACTGCAGCTAATAAGGGCTCTTTCACCTGCACAAAATTTTACCCTGCATTAAATCAACACCATTCAACCTATTTTATTATCTGCATGGCACCTTCCTCACATAATACAGCTCAATTCTGGCCCCCCTTAGGCCATATTTGTGCTCTCCAGAACACCAATTTGAAGAAAAAACGAATACATTCATAAATGAAGATAAGACCTTGCTCCTATTTAAACTACTTGAGCAAAAGGAGGGAGGTGGCCGGTGGTGGTGGGGGTGGCAAGATTTGTAAATGTGCCCAACTAATGCAATCAAAAAATGACTTAAATTGTTCCTGTATTTTTTTTAAGTAAAAATAATCTTTTTTGTGCAAAAAATCAAATCCTGGATTTTTTTCCATGTAAACATAATTCTATGGGTGTGGCTGGATTCAAACCCCTGTCCAGGGGGAGCTTCCTGCACCAAAGGCACTAGACTTTGCCTCTGAGCTATAGGCTCTTGACGGGTTTTAATTGTGCAAGAGACCCTATCAGCATCTGACAGGCCGTGGTGTCATTGCTAATGGCTGCCACTGCACAGGACACATCATAGCCATGATATAGGGAAGATTTGACAAGGTACATATAGGGAAGCCTGTCTGGTCCAGTGGGTAAGTTCCTGCCTTCCACCCAGACAATCAGGGTTCAATTCTCAGGCCCGACAGTTGACACACTCAATTTCTCAGCCAGCATCTGCGCATTAAGCGCTTTTTTCTTGCAGTTATCCTTCCAAATCCTGCAACCCCTTCACCACAAATACAGTCCAATCATTCCTCGATACTCATTCACTCAGTCATTCCACTCCTCCATTCTACATGCTCAACAAAATCCAACAAGAACAAGAGCTCGTTCAGCAAGCAAATTTAAAGCCTCTCTTTGGATTTATGTTGATGCTGCTGCCCTCTAGTAATGTTATATGTCAACTGCAGCATAATCAAAGGATTGAGAAAGGGGCAGTTCTATGCAAATAATCTCCACCCATGATTACTTCTCTGAGCTTCCGTAGTGGTACGATGATAGGACCTTCAACAAATGGTCTTCAGAAGATTTCTAAAGTTGCCAAATTGTCTTAGGCTAAGGATTGTTCCAGTCGAAGGCCTTCAGATAAGGACCCCATCTTCACTTAGCAGGGTCCAGAATTAACTGCAGTAATCCTCTATACAGAACATGGGCGTTCACAGGCCTACTGTAAAGTCTACGTGCTAAAACTGGGATGTCTAAGGTCCCAGTCCTGGTCTCACTGTCAGAGGCACAGCATAACACAGCATGCCAGACCAAATGCCCCTTCCCCACACTTGCTGCATCATGCATTTTCAAGACATAATCAATGAGAGGCCTGACTTTGTCCTTTTCTATCACTTCAACATTCAACATACTACCTTCTGACTGCAGCTAATAAGGGCTCTTTCACCTGCACAACATTTTACCCTGCATTAAATCAACACCATTCAACCTATTTTATTATCTGCATGGCACCTTCCTCACATAATACAGCTCAATTCTGGCCCCCCTTAGGCCATATTTGTGATCTCCAGAACACCAATTTGAAGAAAAAATGAATACATTCATAAATGAAGATAAGACCTTGCTCCTATTTAAACTACTTGAGCAAAAGGAGGGAGGTGGCAGCTGGTGGTGGGGGTGGCAAGATTTGTAAATGTGCCCAACTAATGCAATCAAAAAATGACTTAAATTGTTCCTGTATTTTTTTTAAGTAAAAATAATCTTTTTTGTGCAAAAAATCAAATCCTGGATTTTTTTCCATGTAAACATACTTCTATGGTGGTGGCTGGATTCAAACCCCTGTCCAGGGGGAGCTTCCTGCACCAAAGGCACTAGACTATGCCTCTGAGTTATAGGCTCTTCGTGGGTTTCAGTTGTGCAAGAGACCCTATCAGCATCTGACAGGCCATGGTGTCATTGCTAATGGCTGCCACTGCACAGGACACATCATAGCCATGATATAGGGAAGATTTGACAATTTGCATATAGGGAAGCCTGTCTGGTCCACTGGGTATGTTCCTGCCTTCTACTCAGACAGGCAGGGTTCAATTCCCTGGCCTGACAGATGACACACTCAATATCTCAGCAAGCATCTGTGCATTAACCCCTTTTTTCTTGCAGTTTTCCTTCCAAATCCTGCAACCCCTTCACCACAAATACAGTCCAATCATTCCCCGATACTCATTCACTCAGTCATTCCACTCCTCCATTCTACATGCTCAACAAAATCCAACAAGTACAAGAGCTCGTTCAGCAAGCAAATTTAAAGCCTCTCTTTGGATTTATGTCGATGCTGCTGCCCTCTAGTAATGTTATATGTCAACTGCAGCATAATCAAAGGATTGAGAAAGGGGCAGTCTATGCAAATAATCTCCTCCCATGATTACTTCTCTGAGCTTCCGTAGTGGTAAGATGATAGGACCTTCAACAAATGGTCTTCAGCAGATTTCTAAAGTTGCCAAATTGTCTTAGGCTAAGGATTGTTCCAGTCGAAGGCCTTCACATAAGGACCCCACCCTCACTTAGCAGGGTCCAGAAATACCTGCAGTAATCCTCTATACAGAACATGGGCGTTCAAGGTCCTACTGTAAAGTCTACATGCTAAAACTGGGATGTCTAAAGTCCCAGTCCTGGTCTCACTGTCAGAAGCACAGCATAACACAGCATGCCAGATATGGCCATGCAATGCCATGCCAAACCAAATGCCTCTTCCCCACAGTTGCCGCATCATGCATTTTCAAGACATAATCAATGAGAGGCCTGACTTTGTCCTTTTCTATCACTTCAACATTCAACATACTACCTTCTGACTGCAGCTAATAAGGGCTCTTTCACCTGCACAAAATTTTACCCTGCATTAAATCAACACCATTCAACCTATTTTATTATCTGCATGGCACCTTCCTCACATAATACAGCTCAATTCTGGCCCCCCTTAGGCCATATTTGTGCTCTCCAGAACACCAATTTGAAGAAAAAACGAATACATTCATAAATGAAGATAAGACCTTGCTCCTATTTAAACTACTTGAGCAAAAGGAGGGAGGTGGCCGGTGGTGGTGGGGGTGGCAAGATTTGTAAATGTGCCCAACTAATGCAATCAAAAAATGACTTAAATTGTTCCTGTATTTTTTTTAAGTAAAAATAATCTTTTTTGTGCAAAAAATCAAATCCTGGATTTTTTTCCATGTAAACATAATTCTATGGGTGTGGCTGGATTCAAACCCCTGTCCAGGGGGAGCTTCCTGCACCAAACGCACTAGACTTTGCCTCTGAGCTATAGGCTCTTGACGGGTTTTTATTGTGCAAGAGACCCTATCAGCATCTGACAGGCCGTGGTGTCATTGCTAATGGCTGCCACTGCACAGGACACATCATAGCCATGATATAGGGAAGATTTGACAAGGTACATATAGGGAAGCCTGTCTGGTCCAGTGGGTAAGTTCCTGCCTTCCACCCAGACAATCAGGGTTCAATTCTCAGGCCCGACAGTTGACACACTCAATTTCTCAGCCAGCATCTGCGCATTAACCGCTTTTTTCTTGCAGTTATCCTTCCAAATCCTGCAACCCCTTCACCACAAATACAGTCCAATCATTCCTCGATACTCATTCACTCAGTCATTCCACTCCTCCATTCTACATGCTCAACAAAATCCAACAAGTACAAGAGCTCGTTCAGCAAGCAAATTTAAAGCCTCTCTTTGGATTTATGTCGATGCTGCTGCCCTCTAGTAATGTTATATGTCAACTGCAGCATAATCAAAGGATTGAGAAAGGGGCAGTCTATGCAAATAATCTCCTCCCATGATTACTTCTCTGAGCTTCCGTAGTGGTAAGATGATAGGACCTTCAACAAATGGTCTTCAGCAGATTTCTAAAGTTGCCAAATTGTCTTAGGCTAAGGATTGTTCCAGTCGAAGGCCTTCACATAAGGACCCCACCCTCACTTAGCAGGGTCCAGAAATACCTGCAGTAATCCTCTATACAGAACATGGGCGTTCAAGGTCCTACTGTAAAGTCTACATGCTAAAACTGGGATGTCTAAAGTCCGAGTCCTGGTCTCACTGTCAGAGGCACAGCATAACACAGCATGCCAGATATGGCCATGCAATGCAATGCCATTCCAAACCAAATGCCCCTTCCCCACACTTGCTGCATCATGCATTTTCAAGACATAATCAATGAGAGGCCTGACTCTGTTCTTTTCTATCACTTCAACATTCAACATACAACCTTCTGACTGCAGCTAATAAGGGCTCTTTCACCTGCACAAAATTTTACCCTGCATTAAATCAACACCATTCAACCTATTTTATTATCTGCATGGCACCTTCCTCACATAATACAGCTCAATTCTGGCTCCCCTTAGGCCATATTTGTGCTCTCCAGAACACCAATTTGAAGAAAAAACGAATACATTCATAAATGAAGATAAGACCTTGCTCCTATTTAAACTACTTGAGCAAAAGGAGGGAGGTGGCAGGTGGTGGTGGGGGTGGCAAGATTTGTAAATGTGCCCAACTAATGCAATCAAAAAATGACTTAAATTGTTCCTGTATTTTTTTTAAGTAAAAATAATCTTTTTTGTGCAAAAAATCAAATCCTGGATTTTTTTCCATGTAAACATAATTCTATGGGTGTGGCTGGATTCAAACCCCTGTCCAGGGGGTGCTTCCTGCACCAAAGGCACTAGACTTTGCCTCTGAGCTATAGGCTCTTGACAGGTTTCAATAGTGCAAGAGACCCTATCAGCATCTGACAGGCCGTGGAGTCATTGCTAATGGCTGCCACTGCACAGGACACATCATAGCCATGATATAGGGAAGATTTGACAAGCTACATATAGGGAAGCCTGTCTGGTCCAGTGGGTAAGCTTCTGCCTTCCAACCAGACAAGCAGGGTTCAATTCTCAGGCCCGACAGTTGATACAATCAATTTCTCAGCAAGCATCTGTGCATTAACCACTTTTTTCTTGCAGTTATCCTTCCAAATCCTGCAACCCCTTCACCACAAATACAGTCCAATCATTCCTCGATACTCATTCACTCAGTCATTCCACTCCTCTATTCTACATGCTCAACAAAATCCAACAAGAACAAGAGCTCATTCAGCAAGCAAATTTAAAGCCTCTCTTTAGATTTATGTTGACGCTGCTGCCCTCTAGTAATGTTATATGTCAACTGCAGCATAATCAAAGGATTGAGAAAGGGGCAGTCCTATGCAAATAATCTCCTCCCATGATTACTTCTCTGAGCTTCCGTAGTGGTACGATGATAGGACCTTCAACAAATGGTCTTCAGCAGATTTCTAAAGTTGCCAAATTGTCTTAGGCTAAGGATTGTTCCAGTCGAAGGCCTTCAGATAAGGACCCCACCCTCACTTAGCAGGGTCCAGAATTAACTGCAGTAATCCTCTATACAGAACATGGGCGTTCACGGGCCTACTGTAAAGTCTATGTGCTAAAACTGGGATGTCTAAAGTCCCAGTCCTGGTTTCACTGTCAGAGGCACAACATAACACAGCATGCCAGGCATGGCCATGCAATGCCATGCCAAACCAAATTCCCCTTCCCCACACTTGCTGCATCATGCATTTTCAAGACATAATCAATCAGAGGCCTGACTTTGTCCTTTTCTATCACTTCAACATTCAATATACTACCTTCTGACTGCAGCTAATAAGGGCTCTTTCACCTGCATAAAATTTTACCCTGTAATAAATCAACACCATTCAACCTATTTTATTATCTGCATGGCACCTTCCTCACATAATACAGCTCAATTCTAGCTCCCCTTAGGCCATATTTGTGCTCTCCAGAACACCAATTTGAAGAAAAAACGAATACATTCATAAATGAAGATAAGACCTTGCTCCTATTTAAACTACTTGAGCAAAAGGAGGGAGGTGGCAGGTGGTGGTGGGGGTGGCAAGATTTGTAAATGTGCCCAACTAATGCAATCAAAACATGACTTAAATTGTTCCTGTATTTTTTTTAAGTAAAAATAATCTTTTTACGTGCAAAAATCCAAATCCTGGATTTTTTTTCCATGTAAACATAGTTCAATGGTGGTGGCTGTATTCAAACCCCTGTCCAGGGGTAGCTTCCTGCACCAAAGGCACTAGACTTTGCCTCTGAGGTATAGGCTCTTCGTGGGTTTCGGTTGTGCAAGAGACCCTATCAGCATCTGACAGGCCATGGTGTCATTGCTAATGGCTGCCACTGCACAGGACACATCATAGCCATGATATAGGGAAGATTTGACAAACTGCATATAGGGAAGCCTGTCTGGTCCAGTGGGTAAGTTCCTGCCTTCTACTCAGACAAGCAGGGTTCAATTCCCTGGCCCGACAGATGACACACTCAATATCTCAGCAAGCATCTGTGCATTAACCCCTTTTTACTTGCAGTTTTCCTTCCAAATCCTGCAACCCCTTCACCACAAATACAGTCCAATCATTCCCCGATACTCATTCACTCAGTCATTCCACTCCTCCATTCTACATGCTCAACAAAATCCAACAAGAACAAGAGCTTGTTCAGCAAGCAAATTTAAAGCATCTCTTTGGATTTATGTTGATGCTGCTGCCCTCTAGTAATGTTATATGTCAACTGCAGCATACTCGAAGGATTGAGAAAGGGGCAGTCCTATGCAAATAATCTCCTCCCATGATTTCTTCTCTGAGCTTCCGTAGTGGTACGATGATAGGACCTTCAACAAATGGTCTTTAGCAGATTTCTAAAGTTGCCAAATTTTCTTAGGCTAAGGATTGTTCCAGTCGAAGGCCTTCAGATAAGGACCCCACCCTGACTTAGCAGGGTCCAGAATTACCTGCAGTAATCCTCTATACAGAACGTGGGCATTCGTGAGTGTTTGTGGGTCTACTGTAAAGTCTACATGCTAAAACTGGGATGTCTAAAGTCCCAGCACTGGTCTCACTGTCAGAGGCACAGCATAAAACAGCATGCCAGACATGGCCATGCAATGCCATGCCAAACCAAACGTCCCTTCCACACATTTGCTGCATCATGCATTTTCAAGACATTATCAATCAGAGGCCTGACTTTGTTCTTTTCTATCACTTCAACATTCAACATACTACCTTCTGACTGCAGCTAATAAGGGCTCTTTCACCTGCACAACATTTTACCCTGCATTAAATCAACACCATTCAACCTATTTTATTATGTGCATGGCACCTTCCTCACATAATACAGTCAATTCTGGCCCCCCTTAGGCCATATTTGTGCTCTCCAGAACACCAATTTGAAGAAAAAACGAATACATTCATAAATAAAGATAAGACCATGCTCCTATTTAAACTACTTGAGCAAAAGGAGGGAGGTGGCAGGTGGTGGTGGGGGTGGCAAGATTTGTAAATGTGCCCAACTAATGCAATCAAAAAATTACTTAAATTGTTCCTGTATTTTTTTTAAGTAAAAATTATCTTTTTTGTGCAAAAAATAAACTCCTGGATTTTTTTTCCATGTAAACACACTTCTATGGTGGTGGCTGGATTCAAACCCCTGTACAGGGGGAGCTTCCTACACCAAAGGCACTAGACTTTGCCTCTGAGTTATAGGCTCTTGATGGGTTTCAATTGTGCAAGAGACCCTATCAGCATCTGACAGGCCGTGGTGTCATTGCTAATGGCTGCCACTGCACAGGACACATCATAGCCATGATATAGGGAAGATTTGACAAGGTACATATAGGGAAGCCTGTCTGGTCCAGTGGGTAAGTTCCTGCCTTCCATCCAGACAAGCAGGGTTCAATTCCCATGCCCGACAGGTAACACACTCAATCTCTCAGCAAGCATCTGTGCATTAACTGCTTTTTTCTTGCAGTTATCCTTCCAAATCCTGCAACCCCTTCACCACAAATACAGTCCAATCATTCCTCGATACTCATTCACTCAGTCATTCCACTCCTCCATTCTACATGCTCAACAAAATCCAACAAGTACAAGAGCTCGTTCAGCAAGCAAATTTAAAGCCTCTCTTTGGATTTATGTCGATGCTGCTGCCCTCTAGTAATGTTATATGTCAACTGCAGCATAATCAAAGGATTGAGAAAGGGGCAGTCTATGCAAATAATCTCCTCCCATGATTACTTCTCTGAGCTTCCGTAGTGGTAAGATGATAGGACCTTCAACAAATGGTCTTCAGCTAATTTCTAAAGTTGCCAAATTGTCTTAGGCTAAGGATTGTTCCAGTCGAAGGCCTTCACATAAGGACCCCACCCTCACTTAGCAGGGTCCACAATTACCTGCAGTAATCCTCTATACAGAACATGGGCGTTCACGGGCCTACTGTAAAGTCTACGTGCTAAAACTGGGATGTCTAAAGTCCCAGTCCTGGTCTCACTGTCAGAGGCACAGCATAACACAGCATGCCAGACCAAATGCCCCTACACACACTTGCAGCATCATGCATTTTCAAGACATAATCAATCAGAGGCCTGACTTTGTCCTTTTCTATCACTTCAACATTCAATATACTACCTTCTGACTGCAGCTAATAAGGGCTCTTTCACCTGCATAAAATTTTACCCTGTAATAAATCAACACCATTCAACCTATTTTATTATCTGCATGGCACCTTCCTCACATAATACAGCTCAATTCTAGCTCCCCTTAGGCCATATTTGTGCTCTCCAGAACACCAATTTGAAGAAAAAACGAATACATTCATAAATGAAGATAAGACCTTGCTCCTATTTAAACTACTTGAGCAAAAGGAGGGAGGTGGCAGGTGGTGGTGGGGGTGGCAAGATTTGTAAATGTGCCCAACTAATGCAATCAAAAAATGACTTAAATTGTTCCTGTATTTTTTTTAAGTAAAAATAATCTTTTTACGTGCAAAAATCCAAATCCTGGATTTTTTTTCCATGTAAACATAGTTCAATGGTGGTGGCTGTATTCAAACCCCTGTCCAGGGGTAGCTTCCTGCACCAAAGGCACTAGACTTTGCCTCTGAGGTATAGGCTCTTCGTGGGTTTCGGTTGTGCAAGAGACCCTATCAGCATCTGACAGGCCATGGTGTCATTGCTAATGGCTGCCACTGCACAGGACACATCATAGCCATGATATAGGGAAGATTTGACAAACTGCATATAGGGAAGCCTGTCTGGTCCAGTGGGTAAGTTCCTGCCCTCTACTCAGACAAGCAGGGTTCAATTCCCTGGCCCGACAGATGACACACTCAATATCTCAGCAAGCATCTGTGCATTAACCCCTTTTTACTTGCAGTTTTCCTTCCAAATCCTGCAACCCCTTCACCACAAATACAGTCCAATCATTCCCCGATACTCATTCACTCAGTCATTCCACTCCTCCATTCTACATGCTCAACAAAATCCAACAAGTACAAGAGCTCGTTCAGCAAGCAAATTTAAAGCCTCTCTTTGGATTTATGTCGATGCTGCTGCCCTCTAGTAATGTTATATGTCAACTGCAGCATAATCAAAGGATTGAGAAAGGGGCAGTCTATGCAAATAATCTCCTCCCATGATTACTTCTCTGAGCTTCCGTAGTGGTAAGATGATAGGACCTTCAACAAATGGTCTTCAGCAGATTTCTAAAGTTGCCAAATTGTCTTAGGCTAAGGATTGTTCCAGTCGAAGGCCTTCACATAAGGACCCCACCCTCACTTAGCAGGGTCCAGAAATACCTGCAGTAATCCTCTATACAGAACATGGGCGTTCAAGGTCCTACTGTAAAGTCTACATGCTAAAACTGGGATGTCTAAAGTCCCAGTCCTGGTCTCACTGTCAGAAGCACAGCATAACACAGCATGCCAGATATGGCCATGCAATGCCATGCCAAACCAAATGCCTCTTCCCCACAGTTGCCGCATCATGCATTTTCAAGACATAATCAATGAGAGGCCTGACTTTGTCCTTTTCTATCACTTCAACATTCAACATACTACCTTCTGACTGCAGCTAATAAGGGCTCTTTCACCTGCACAAAATTTTACCCTGCATTAAATCAACACCATTCAACCTATTTTATTATCTGCATGGCACCTTCCTCACATAATACAGCTCAATTCTGGCCCCCCTTAGGCCATATTTGTGCTCTCCAGAACACCAATTTGAAGAAAAAACGAATACATTCATAAATGAAGATAAGACCTTGCTCCTATTTAAACTACTTGAGCAAAAGGAGGGAGGTGGCCGGTGGTGGTGGGGGTGGCAAGATTTGTAAATGTGCCCAACTAATGCAATCAAAAAATGACTTAAATTGTTCCTGTATTTTTTTTAAGTAAAAATAATCTTTTTTGTGCAAAAAATCAAATCCTGGATTTTTTTCCATGTAAACATAATTCTATGGGTGTGGCTGGATTCAAACCCCTGTCCAGGGGGAGCTTCCTGCACCAAAGGCACTAGACTTTGCCTCTGAGCTATAGGCTCTTGACGGGTTTTAATTGTGCAAGAGACCCTATCAGCATCTGACAGGCCGTGGTGTCATTGCTAATGGCTGCCACTGCACAGGACACATCATAGCCATGATATAGGGAAGATTTGACAAGGTACATATAGGGAAGCCTGTCTGGTCCAGTGGGTAAGTTCCTGCCTTCCACCCAGACAATCAGGGTTCAATTCTCAGGCCCGACAGTTGACACACTCAATTTCTCAGCCAGCATCTGCGCATTAAGCGCTTTTTTCTTGCAGTTATCCTTCCAAATCCTGCAACCCCTTCACCACAAATACAGTCCAATCATTCCTCGATACTCATTCACTCAGTCATTCCACTCCTCCATTCTACATGCTCAACAAAATCCAACAAGAACAAGAGCTCGTTCAGCAAGCAAATTTAAAGCCTCTCTTTGGATTTATGTTGATGCTGCTGCCCTCTAGTAATGTTATATGTCAACTGCAGCATAATCAAAGGATTGAGAAAGGGGCAGTTCTATGCAAATAATCTCCACCCATGATTACTTCTCTGAGCTTCCGTAGTGGTACGATGATAGGACCTTCAACAAATGGTCTTCAGAAGATTTCTAAAGTTGCCAAATTGTCTTAGGCTAAGGATTGTTCCAGTCGAAGGCCTTCAGATAAGGACCCCATCTTCACTTAGCAGGGTCCAGAATTAACTGCAGTAATCCTCTATACAGAACATGGGCGTTCACAGGCCTACTGTAAAGTCTACGTGCTAAAACTGGGATGTCTAAGGTCCCAGTCCTGGTCTCACTGTCAGAGGCACAGCATAACACAGCATGCCAGACCAAATGCCCCTTCCCCACACTTGCTGCATCATGCATTTTCAAGACATAATCAATGAGAGGCCTGACTTTGTCCTTTTCTATCACTTCAACATTCAACATACTACCTTCTGACTGCAGCTAATAAGGGCTCTTTCACCTGCACAACATTTTACCCTGCATTAAATCAACACCATTCAACCTATTTTATTATGTGCATGGCACCTTCCTCACATAATACAGCTCAATTCTGGCCCCCCTTAGGCCATATTTGTGATCTCCAGAACACCAATTTGAAGAAAAAATGAATACATTCATAAATGAAGATAAGACCTTGCTCCTATTTAAACTACTTGAGCAAAAGGAGGGAGGTGGCAGCTGGTGGTGGGGGTGGCAAGATTTGTAAATGTGCCCAACTAATGCAATCAAAAAATGACTTAAATTGTTCCTGTATTTTTTTTAAGTAAAAATAATCTTTTTTGTGCAAAAAATCAAATCCTGGATTTTTTTCCATGTAAACATACTTCTATGGTGGTGGCTGGATTCAAACCCCTGTCCAGGGGGAGCTTCCTGCACCAAAGGCACTAGACTTTGCCTCTGAGTTATAGGCTCTTCGTGGGTTTCAGTTGTGCAAGAGACCCTATCAGCATCTGACAGGCCATGGTGTCATTGCTAATGGCTGCCACTGCACAGGACACATCATAGCCATGATATAGGGAAGATTTGACAATTTGCATATAGGGAAGCCTGTCTGGTCCACTGGGTATGTTCCTGCCTTCTACTCAGACAGGCAGGGTTCAATTCCCTGTCCTGACAGATGACACACTCACTATCTCAGCAAGCATCTGTGCATTAACCCCTTTTTTCTTGCAGTTTTCCTTCCAAATCCTGCAACCCCTTCACCACAAATACAGTCCAATCATTCCTCGATACTCATTCACTCAGTCATTCCACTCCTCCATTCTACATGCTCAACAAAATCCAACAAGAACAAGAGCTTGTTCAGCAAGCAAATTTAAAGCCTCTCTTTGGATTTATGTTGATGCTGCTGCCCTCTAGTAATGTTATATGTCAACTGCAGCATACTCGAAGGATTGAGAAAGGGGCAGTCCTATGCAAATAATCTCCTCCCATGATTACTTCTCTGAGCTTCCGTAGTGGTACGATGATAGGACCTTCAACAAATGGTCTTCAGCAGATTTCTAAAGTTGCCAAATTTTCTTAGGCTAAGGATTGTTCCAGTCGAAGGCCTTCAGATAAGGACCCCACCCTGACTTAGCAGGGTCCAGAATTACCTGCAGTAATCCTCTATACAGAACGTGGGCATTCCTGAGTGTTTGTGGGTCTACTGTAAAGTCTACATGCTAAAACTGGGATGTCTAAAGTCCCAGCACTGGTCTTACTGTCAGAGGCACAGCATAACACAGCATGCCAGACATGGCCATGCAATGCCATGCCAAACCAAATGCCCCTTCCACACACTTGCTGCATTATGCATTTTCAAGACATAATCAATCAGAGGCCTGACTTTGTCCTTTTCTATCACTTCAACATTCAACATACTACCTTCTGACTGCAGCTAATAAGGGCTCTTTCACCTGCACAACATTTTACCCTGCATTAAATCAACACCATTCAACCTATTTTATTATGTGCATGGCACCTTCCTCACATAATACAGCTCAATTCTGGCCCCCCTTAGGCCATATTTGTGCTCTCCAGAACACCAATTTGAAGAAAAAACGAATACATTCATAAATAAAGATAAGACCTTGCTCCTATTTAAACTACTTGAGCAAAAGGAGGGAGGTGGCAGGTGGTCGTGGGGGTGGCAAGATTTGTAAATGTGCCCAACTAATGCAATCAAAAAATGACTTAAATTGTTCCTGTATTTTTTTTAAGTAAAAATAATCTTTTTTGTGCAAAAAATAAACTCCTGGATTTTTTTCCATGTAAACACACTTCTATGGTGGTGGCTGGATTCAAACCCCTGTACTGGGGGAGCTTCCTACACCAAAGGCACTAGACTTTGCCTCTGAGTTATAGGCTCTTCATGGGTTTCAATTGTGCAAGAGACCCTATCAGCATCTGACAGGCCGTGGTGTCAGTGCTAATGGCTGCCACTGCACAGGACACATCATAGCCATGATATAGGGAAGATTTGACAAGGTACATATAGGGAAGCCTGTCTGGTCCAGTGGGTAAGTTCCTGCCTTCCATCCAGACAAGCAGGGTTCAATTCCCAGGCCCGACAGGTAACACACTCAATCTCTCAGCAAGCATCTGTGCATTAACTGCTTTTTTCTTGCAGTTATCCTTCCAAATCCTGCAACCCCTTCACCACAAATACAGTCCAATCATTCCTCGATACTCATTCACTCAGTCATTCCACTCCTCCATTCTACATGCTCAACAAAATCCAACAAGTACAAGAGCTCGTTCAGCAAGCAAATTTAAAGCCTCTCTTTGGATTTATGTCGATGCTGCTGCCCTCTAGTAATGTTATATGTCAACTGCAGCATAATCAAAGGATTGAGAAAGGGGCAGTCTATGCAAATAATCTCCTCCCATGATTACTTCTCTGAGCTTCCGTAGTGGTAAGATGATAGGACCTTCAACAAATGGTCTTCAGCAGATTTCTAAAGTTGCCAAATTGTCTTAGGCTAAGGATTGTTCCAGTCGAAGGCCTTCACATAAGGACCCCACCCTCACTTAGCAGGGTCCAGAAATACCTGCAGTAATCCTCTATACAGAACATGGGCGTTCAAGGTCCTACTGTAAAGTCTACATGCTAAAACTGGGATGTCTAAAGTCCGAGTCCTGGTCTCACTGTCAGAGGCACAGCATAACACAGCATGCCAGATATGGCCATGCAATGCAATGCCATTCCAAACCAAATGCCCCTTCCCCACACTTGCTGCATCATGCATTTTCAAGACATAATCAATGAGAGGCCTGACTCTGTTCTTTTCTATCACTTCAACATTCAACATACAACCTTCTGACTGCAGCTAATAAGGGCTCTTTCACCTGCACAAAATTTTACCCTGCATTAAATCAACACCATTCAACCTATTTTATTATCTGCATGGCACCTTCCTCACATAATACAGCTCAATTCTGGCTCCCCTTAGGCCATATTTGTGCTCTCCAGAACACCAATTTGAAGAAAAAACGAATACATTCATAAATGAAGATAAGACCTTGCTCCTATTTAAACTACTTGAGCAAAAGGAGGGAGGTGGCAGGTGGTGGTGGGGGTGGCAAGATTTGTAAATGTGCCCAACTAATGCAATCAAAAAATGACTTAAATTGTTCCTGTATTTTTTTTAAGTAAAAATAATCTTTTTTGTGCTAAAAATCAAATCCTGGATTTTTTTCCATGTAAACATAATTCTATGGGTGTGGCTGGATTCAAACCCCTGTCCAGGGGGTGCTTCCTGCACCAAAGGCACTAGACTTTGCCTCTGAGCTATAGGCTCTTGACAGGTTTCAATAGTGCAAGAGACCCTATCAGCATCTGACAGGCCGTGGTGTCATTGCTAATGGCTGCCACTGCACAGGACACATCATAGCCATGATATAGGGAAGATTTGACAAGCTACATATAGGGAAGCCTGTCTGGTCCAGTGGGTAAGCTCCTGCCTTCCACCCAGACAAGCAGGGTTCAATTCTCAGGCCCGACAGTTGATACAATCAATTTCTCAGCAAGCATCTGTGCATTAACCACTTTTTTCTTGCAGTTATCCTTCCAAATCCTGCAACCCCTTCACCACAAATACAGTCCAATCATTCCTCGATACTCATTCACTCAGTCATTCCACTCCTCTATTCTACATGCTCAACAAAATCCAACAAGAACAAGAGCTCATTCAGCAAGCAAATTTAAAGCCTCTCTTTAGATTTATGTTGACGCTGCTGCCCTCTAGTAATGTTATATGTCAACTGCAGCATAATCAAAGGATTGAGAAAGGGGCAGTCCTATGCAAATAATCTCCTCCCATGATTACTTCTCTGAGCTTCCGTAGTGGTACGATGATAGGACCTTCAACAAATGGTCTTCAGCAGATTTCTAAAGTTGCCAAATTGTCTTAGGCTAAGGATTGTTCCAGTCGAAGGCCTTCAGATAAGGACCCCACCCTCACTTAGCAGGGTCCAGAATTAACTGCAGTAATCCTCTATACAGAACATGGGCGTTCACGGGCCTACTGTAAAGTCTATGTGCTAAAACTGGGATGTCTAAAGTCCCAGTCCTGGTTTCACTGTCAGAGGCACAACATAACACAGCATGCCAGGCATGGCCATGCAATGCCATGCCAAACCAAATTCCCCTTCCCCACACTTGCTGCATCATGCATTTTCAAGACATAATCAATCAGAGGCCTGACTTTGTCCTTTTCTATCACTTCAACATTCAATATACTACCTTCTGACTGCAGCTAATAAGGGCTCTTTCACCTGCATAAAATTTTACCCTGTAATAAATCAACACCATTCAACCTATTTTATTATCTGCATGGCACCTTCCTCACATAATACAGCTCAATTCTAGCTCCCCTTAGGCCATATTTGTGCTCTCCAGAACACCAATTTGAAGAAAAAACGAATACATTCATAAATGAAGATAAGACCTTGCTCCTATTTAAACTACTTGAGCAAAAGGAGGGAGGTGGCAGGTGGTGGTGGGGGTGGCAAGATTTGTAAATGTGCCCAACTAATGCAATCAAAAAATGACTTAAATTGTTCCTGTATTTTTTTTAAGTAAAAATAATCTTTTTACGTGCAAAAATCCAAATCCTGGATTTTTTTTCCATGTAAACATAGTTCAATGGTGGTGGCTGTATTCAAACCCCTGTCCAGGGGTAGCTTCCTGCACCAAAGGCACTAGACTTTGCCTCTGAGGTATAGGCTCTTCGTGGGTTTCGGTTGTGCAAGAGACCCTATCAGCATCTGACAGGCCATGGTGTCATTGCTAATGGCTGCCACTGCACAGGACACATCATAGCCATGATATAGGGAAGATTTGACAAACTGCATATAGGGAAGCCTGTCTGGTCCAGTGGGTAAGTTCCTGCCTTCTACTCAGACAAGCAGGGTACAATTCCCTGGCCCGACAGATGACACACTCAATATCTCAGCAAGCATCTGTGCATTAACCCCTTTTTACTTGCAGTTTTCCTTCCAAATCCTGCAACCCCTTCACCACAAATACAGTCCAATCATTCCCCGATACTCATTCACTCAGTCATTCCACTCCTCCATTCTACATGCTCAACAAAATCCAACAAGAACAAGAGCTTGTTCAGCAAGCAAATTTAAAGCATCTCTTTGGATTTATGTTGATGCTGCTGCCCTCTAGTAATGTTATATGTCAACTGCAGCATACTCGAAGGATTGAGAAAGGGGCAGTCCTATGCAAATAATCTCCTCCCATGATTTCTTCTCTGAGCTTCCGTAGTGGTACGATGATAGGACCTTCAACAAATGGTCTTTAGCAGATTTCTAAAGTTGCCAAATTTTCTTAGGCTAAGGATTGTTCCAGTCGAAGGCCTTCAGATAAGGACCCCACCCTGACTTAGCAGGGTCCAGAATTACCTGCAGTAATCCTCTATACAGAACGTGGGCATTCGTGAGTGTTTGTGGGTCTACTGTAAAGTCTACATGCTAAAACTGGGATGTCTAAAGTCCCAGCACTGGTCTCACTGTCAGAGGCACAGCATAAAACAGCATGCCAGACATGGCCATGCAATGCCATGCCAAACCAAACGTCCCTTCCACACATTTGCTGCATCATGCATTTTCAAAACATTATCAATCAGAGGCCTGACTTTGTTCTTTTCTATCACTTCAACATTCAACATACTACCTTCTGACTGCAGCTAATAAGGGCTCTTTCACCTGCACAACATTTTACCCTGCATTAAATCAACACCATTCAACCTATTTTATTATGTGCATGGCACCTTCCTCACATAATACAGTCAATTCTGGCCCCCCTTAGGCCATATTTGTGCTCTCCAGAACACCAATTTGAAGAAAAAACGAATACATTCATAAATAAAGATAAGACCATGCTCCTATTTAAACTACTTGAGCAAAAGGAGGGAGGTGGCAGGTGGTGGTGGGGGTGGCAAGATTTGTAAATGTGCCCAACTAATGCAATCAAAAAATTACTTAAATTGTTCCTGTATTTTTTTTAAGTAAAAATTATCTTTTTTGTGCAAAAAATAAACTCCTGGATTTTTTTCCATGTAAACACACTTCTATGGTGGTGGCTGGATTCAAACCCCTGTACAGGGGGAGCTTCCTACACCAAAGGCACTAGACTTTGCCTCTGAGTTATAGGCTCTTGATGGGTTTCAATTGTGCAAGAGACCCTATCAGCATCTGACAGGCCGTGGTGTCATTGCTAATGGCTGCCACTGCACAGGACACATCATAGCCATGATATAGGGAAGATTTGACAAGGTACATATAGGGAAGCCTGTCTGGTCCAGTGGGTAAGTTCCTGCCTTCCATCCAGACAAGCAGGGTTCAATTCCCATGCCCGACAGGTAACACACTCAATCTCTCAGCAAGCATCTGTGCATTAACTGCTTTTTTCTTGCAGTTATCCTTCCAAATCCTGCAACCCCTTCACCACAAATACAGTCCAATCATTCCTCGATACTCATTCACTCAGTCATTCCACTCCTCCATTCTACATGCTCAACAAAATCCAACAAGTACAAGAGCTCGTTCAGCAAGCAAATTTAAAGCCTCTCTTTGGATTTATGTCGATGCTGCTGCCCTCTAGTAATGTTATATGTCAACTGCAGCATAATCAAAGGATTGAGAAAGGGGCAGTCTATGCAAATAATCTCCTCCCATGATTACTTCTCTGAGCTTCCGTAGTGGTAAGATGATAGGACCTTCAACAAATGGTCTTCAGCTAATTTCTAAAGTTGCCAAATTGTCTTAGGCTAAGGATTGTTCCAGTCGAAGGCCTTCACATAAGGACCCCACCCTCACTTAGCAGGGTCCACAATTACCTGCAGTAATCCTCTATACAGAACATGGGCGTTCACGGGCCTACTGTAAAGTCTACGTGCTAAAACTGGGATGTCTAAAGTCCCAGTCCTGGTCTCACTGTCAGAGGCACAGCATAACACAGCATGCCAGACCAAATGCCCCTACACACACTTGCAGCATCATGCATTTTCAAGACATAATCAATCAGAGGCCTGACTTTGTCCTTTTCTATCACTTCAACATTCAATATACTACCTTCTGACTGCAGCTAATAAGGGCTCTTTCACCTGCATAAAATTTTACCCTGTAATAAATCAACACCATTCAACCTATTTTATTATCTGCATGGCACCTTCCTCACATAATACAGCTCAATTCTAGCTCCCCTTAGGCCATATTTGTGCTCTCCAGAACACCAATTTGAAGAAAAAACGAATACATTCATAAATGAAGATAAGACCTTGCTCCTATTTAAACTACTTGAGCAAAAGGAGGGAGGTGGCAGGTGGTGGTGGGGGTGGCAAGATTTGTAAATGTGCCCAACTAATGCAATCAAAAAATGACTTAAATTGTTCCTGTATTTTTTTTAAGTAAAAATAATCTTTTTACGTGCAAAAATCCAAATCCTGGATTTTTTTTCCATGTAAACATAGTTCAATGGTGGTGGCTGTATTCAAACCCCTGTCCAGGGGTAGCTTCCTGCACCAAAGGCACTAGACTTTGCCTCTGAGGTATAGGCTCTTCGTGGGTTTCGGTTGTGCAAGAGACCCTATCAGCATCTGACAGGCCATGGTGTCATTGCTAATGGCTGCCACTGCACAGGACACATCATAGCCATGATATAGGGAAGATTTGACAAACTGCATATAGGGAAGCCTGTCTGGTCCAGTGGGTAAGTTCCTGCCTTCTACTCAGACAAGCAGGGTTCAATTCCCTGGCCCGACAGATGACACACTCAATATCTCAGCAAGCATCTGTGCATTAACCCCTTTTTACTTGCAGTTTTCCTTCCAAATCCTGCAACCCCTTCACCACAAATACAGTCCAATCATTCCCCGATACTCATTCACTCAGTCATTCCACTCCTCCATTCTACATGCTCAACAAAATCCAACAAGTACAAGAGCTCGTTCAGCAAGCAAATTTAAAGCCTCTCTTTGGATTTATGTCGATGCTGCTGCCCTCTAGTAATGTTATATGTCAACTGCAGCATAATCAAAGGATTGAGAAAGGGGCAGTCTATGCAAATAATCTCCTCCCATGATTACTTCTCTGAGCTTCCGTAGTGGTAAGATGATAGGACCTTCATCAAATGGTCTTCAGCAGATTTCTAAAGTTGCCAAATTGTCTTAGGCTAAGGATTGTTCCAGTCGAAGGCCTTCACATAAGGACCCCACCCTCACTTAGCAGGGTCCAGAAATACCTGCAGTAATCCTCTATACAGAACATGGGCGTTCAAGGTCCTACTGTAAAGTCTACATGCTAAAACTGGGATGTCTAAAGTCCCAGTCCTGATCTCACTGTCAGAAGCACAGCATAACACAGCATGCCAGATATGGCCATGCAATGCCATGCCAAACCAAATGCCTCTTCCCCACAGTTGCCGCATCATGCATTTTCAAGACATAATCAATGAGAGGCCTGACTTTGTCCTTTTCTATCACTTCAACATTCAACATACTACCTTCTGACTGCAGCTAATAAGGGCTCTTTCACCTGCACAAAATTTTACCCTGCATTAAATCAACACCATTCAACCTATTTTATTATCTGCATGGCACCTTCCTCACATAATACAGCTCAATTCTGGCCCCCCTTAGGCCATATTTGTGCTCTCCAGAACACCAATTTGAAGAAAAAACGAATACATTCATAAATGAAGATAAGACCTTGCTCCTATTTAAACTACTTGAGCAAAAGGAGGGAGGTGGCCGGTGGTGGTGGGGGTGGCAAGATTTGTAAATGTGCCCAACTAATGCAATCAAAAAATGACTTAAATTGTTCCTGTATTTTTTTTAAGTAAAAATAATCTTTTTTGTGCAAAAAATCAAATCCTGGATTTTTTTCCATGTAAACATAATTCTATGGGTGTGGCTGGATTCAAACCCCTGTCCAGGGGGAGCTTCCTGCACCAAAGGCACTAGACTTTGCCTCTGAGCTATAGGCTCTTGACGGGTTTTAATTGTGCAAGAGACCCTATCAGCATCTGACAGGCCGTGGTGTCATTGCTAATGGCTGCCACTGCACAGGACACATCATAGCCATGATATAGGGAAGATTTGACAAGGTACATATAGGGAAGCCTGTCTGGTCCAGTGGGTAAGTTCCTGCCTTCCACCCAGACAATCAGGGTTCAATTCTCAGGCCCGACAGTTGACACACTCAATTTCTCAGCCAGCATCTGCGCATTAAGCGCTTTTTTCTTGCAGTTATCCTTCCAAATCCTGCAACCCCTTCACCACAAATACAGTCCAATCATTCCTCGATACTCATTCACTCAGTCATTCCACTCCTCCATTCTACATGCTCAACAAAATCCAACAAGAACAAGAGCTCGTTCAGCAAGCAAATTTAAAGCCTCTCTTTGGATTTATGTTGATGCTGCTGCCCTCTAGTAATGTTATATGTCAACTGCAGCATAATCAAAGGATTGAGAAAGGGGCAGTTCTATGCAAATAATCTCCACCCATGATTACTTCTCTGAGCTTCCGTAGTGGTACGATGATAGGACCTTCAACAAATGGTCTTCAGAAGATTTCTAAAGTTGCCAAATTGTCTTAGGCTAAGGATTGTTCCAGTCGAAGGCCTTCAGATAAGGACCCCATCTTCACTTAGCAGGGTCCAGAATTAACTGCAGTAATCCTCTATACAGAACATGGGCGTTCACAGGCCTACTGTAAAGTCTACGTGCTAAAACTGGGATGTCTAAGGTCCCAGTCCTGGTCTCACTGTCAGAGGCACAGCATAACACAGCATGCCAGACCAAATGCCCCTTCCCCACACTTGCTGCATCATGCATTTTCAAGACATAATCAATGAGAGGCCTGACTTTGTCCTTTTCTATCACTTCAACATTCAACATACTACCTTCTGACTGCAGCTAATAAGGGCTCTTTCACCTGCACAACATTTTACCCTGCATTAAATCAACACCATTCAACCTATTTTATTATCTGCATGGCACCTTCCTCACATAATACAGCTCAATTCTGGCCCCCCTTAGGCCATATTTGTGATCTCCAGAACACCAATTTGAAGAAAAAATGAATACATTCATAAATGAAGATAAGACCTTGCTCCTATTTAAACTACTTGAGCAAAAGGAGGGAGGTGGCAGCTGGTGGTGGGGGTGGCAAGATTTGTAAATGTGCCCAACTAATGCAATCAAAAAATGACTTAAATTGTTCCTGTATTTTTTTTAAGTAAAAATAATCTTTTTTGTGCAAAAAATCAAATCCTGGATTTTTTTCCATGTAAACATACTTCTATGGTGGTGGCTGGATTCAAACCCCTGTCCAGGGGGAGCTTCCTGCACCAAAGGCACTAGACTTTGCCTCTGAGTTATAGGCTCTTCGTGGGTTTCAGTTGTGCAAGAGACCCTATCAGCATCTGACAGGCCATGGTGTCATTGCTAATGGCTGCCACTGCACAGGACACATCATAGCCATGATATAGGGAAGATTTGACAATTTGCATATAGGGAAGCCTGTCTGGTCCACTGGGTATGTTCCTGCCTTCTACTCAGACAGGCAGGGTTCAATTCCCTGTCCTGACAGATGACACACTCACTATCTCAGCAAGCATCTGTGCATTAACCCCTTTTTTCTTGCAGTTTTCCTTCCAAATCCTGCAACCCCTTCACCACAAATACAGTCCAATCATTCCTCGATACTCATTCACTCAGTCATTCCACTCCTCCATTCTACATGCTCAACAAAATCCAACAAGAACAAGAGCTTGTTCAGCAAGCAAATTTAAAGCCTCTCTTTGGATTTATGTTGATGCTGCTGCCCTCTAGTAATGTTATATGTCAACTGCAGCATACTCGAAGGATTGAGAAAGGGGCAGTCCTATGCAAATAATCTCCTCCCATGATTACTTCTCTGAGCTTCCGTAGTGGTACGATGATAGGACCTTCAACAAATGGTCTTCAGCAGATTTCTAAAGTTGCCAAATTTTCTTAGGCTAAGGATTGTTCCAGTCGAAGGCCTTCAGATAAGGACCCCACCCTGACTTAGCAGGGTCCAGAATTACCTGCAGTAATCCTCTATACAGAACGTGGGCATTCCTGAGTGTTTGTGGGTCTACTGTAAAGTCTACATGCTAAAACTGGGATGTCTAAAGTCCCAGCACTGGTCTTACTGTCAGAGGCACAGCATAACACAGCATGCCAGACATGGCCATGCAATGCCATGCCAAACCAAATGCCCCTTCCACACACTTGCTGCATTATGCATTTTCAAGACATAATCAATCAGAGGCCTGACTTTGTCCTTTTCTATCACTTCAACATTCAACATACTACCTTCTGACTGCAGCTAATAAGGGCTCTTTCACCTGCACAACATTTTACCCTGCATTAAATCAACACCATTCAACCTATTTTATTATGTGCATGGCACCTTCCTCACATAATACAGCTCAATTCTGGCCCCCCTTAGGCCATATTTGTGCTCTCCAGAACACCAATTTGAAGAAAAAACGAATACATTCATAAATAAAGATAAGACCTTGCTCCTATTTAAACTACTTGAGCAAAAGGAGGGAGGTGGCAGGTGGTCGTGGGGGTGGCAAGATTTGTAAATGTGCCCAACTAATGCAATCAAAAAATGACTTAAATTGTTCCTGTATTTTTTTTAAGTAAAAATAATCTTTTTTGTGCAAAAAATAAACTCCTGGATTTTTTTCCATGTAAACACACTTCTATGGTGGTGGCTGGATTCAAACCCCTGTACTGGGGGAGCTTCCTACACCAAAGGCACTAGACTTTGCCTCTGAGTTATAGGCTCTTCATGGGTTTCAATTGTGCAAGAGACCCTATCAGCATCTGACAGGCCGTGGTGTCAGTGCTAATGGCTGCCACTGCACAGGACACATCATAGCCATGATATAGGGAAGATTTGACAAGGTACATATAGGGAAGCCTGTCTGGTCCAGTGGGTAAGTTCCTGCCTTCCATCCAGACAAGCAGGGTTCAATTCCCAGGCCCGACAGGTAACACACTCAATCTCTCAGCAAGCATCTGTGCATTAACTGCTTTTTTCTTGCAGTTATCCTTCCAAATCCTGCAACCCCTTCACCACAAATACAGTCCAATCATTCCTCGATACTCATTCACTCAGTCATTCCACTCCTCCATTCTACATGCTCAACAAAATCCAACAAGTACAAGAGCTCGTTCAGCAAGCAAATTTAAAGCCTCTCTTTGGATTTATGTCGATGCTGCTGCCCTCTAGTAATGTTATATGTCAACTGCAGCATAATCAAAGGATTGAGAAAGGGGCAGTCTATGCAAATAATCTCCTCCCATGATTACTTCTCTGAGCTTCCGTAGTGGTAAGATGATAGGACCTTCAACAAATGGTCTTCAGCAGATTTCTAAAGTTGCCAAATTGTCTTAGGCTAAGGATTGTTCCAGTCGAAGGCCTTCACATAAGGACCCCACCCTCACTTAGCAGGGTCCAGAAATACCTGCAGTAATCCTCTATACAGAACATGGGCGTTCAAGGTCCTACTGTAAAGTCTACATGCTAAAACTGGGATGTCTAAAGTCCGAGTCCTGGTCTCACTGTCAGAGGCACAGCATAACACAGCATGCCAGATATGGCCATGCAATGCAATGCCATTCCAAACCAAATGCCCCTTCCCCACACTTGCTGCATCATGCATTTTCAAGACATAATCAATGAGAGGCCTGACTCTGTTCTTTTCTATCACTTCAACATTCAACATACAACCTTCTGACTGCAGCTAATAAGGGCTCTTTCACCTGCACAAAATTTTACCCTGCATTAAATCAACACCATTCAACCTATTTTATTATCTGCATGGCACCTTCCTCACATAATACAGCTCAATTCTGGCTCCCCTTAGGCCATATTTGTGCTCTCCAGAACACCAATTTGAAGAAAAAACGAATACATTCATAAATGAAGATAAGACCTTGCTCCTATTTAAACTACTTGAGCAAAAGGAGGGAGGTGGCAGGTGGTGGTGGGGGTGGCAAGATTTGTAAATGTGCCCAACTAATGCAATCAAAAAATGACTTAAATTGTTCCTGTATTTTTTTTAAGTAAAAATAATCTTTTTTGTGCTAAAAATCAAATCCTGGATTTTTTTCCATGTAAACATAATTCTATGGGTGTGGCTGGATTCAAACCCCTGTCCAGGGGGTGCTTCCTGCACCAAAGGCACTAGACTTTGCCTCTGAGCTATAGGCTCTTGACAGGTTTCAATAGTGCAAGAGACCCTATCAGCATCTGACAGGCCGTGGTGTCATTGCTAATGGCTGCCACTGCACAGGACACATCATAGCCATGATATAGGGAAGATTTGACAAGCTACATATAGGGAAGCCTGTCTGGTCCAGTGGGTAAGCTCCTGCCTTCCACCCAGACAAGCAGGGTTCAATTCTCAGGCCCGACAGTTGATACAATCAATTTCTCAGCAAGCATCTGTGCATTAACCACTTTTTTCTTGCAGTTATCCTTCCAAATCCTGCAACCCCTTCACCACAAATACAGTCCAATCATTCCTCGATACTCATTCACTCAGTCATTCCACTCCTCTATTCTACATGCTCAACAAAATCCAACAAGAACAAGAGCTCATTCAGCAAGCAAATTTAAAGCCTCTCTTTAGATTTATGTTGACGCTGCTGCCCTCTAGTAATGTTATATGTCAACTGCAGCATAATCAAAGGATTGAGAAAGGGGCAGTCCTATGCAAATAATCTCCTCCCATGATTACTTCTCTGAGCTTCCGTAGTGGTACGATGATAGGACCTTCAACAAATGGTCTTCAGCAGATTTCTAAAGTTGCCAAATTGTCTTAGGCTAAGGATTGTTCCAGTCGAAGGCCTTCAGATAAGGACCCCACCCTCACTTAGCAGGGTCCAGAATTAACTGCAGTAATCCTCTATACAGAACATGGGCGTTCACGGGCCTACTGTAAAGTCTATGTGCTAAAACTGGGATGTCTAAAGTCCCAGTCCTGGTTTCACTGTCAGAGGCACAACATAACACAGCATGCCAGGCATGGCCATGCAATGCCATGCCAAACCAAATTCCCCTTCCCCACACTTGCTGCATCATGCATTTTCAAGACATAATCAATCAGAGGCCTGACTTTGTCCTTTTCTATCACTTCAACATTCAATATACTACCTTCTGACTGCAGCTAATAAGGGCTCTTTCACCTGCATACAATTTTACCCTGTAATAAATCAACACCATTCAACCTATTTTATTATCTGCATGTCACCTTCCTCACATAATACAGCTCAATTCTAGCTCCCCTTAGGCCATATTTGTGCTCTCCAGAACACCAATTTGAAGAAAAAACGAATACATTCATAAATGAAGATAAGACCTTGCTCCTATTTAAACTACTTGAGCAAAAGGAGGGAGGTGGCAGGTGGTGGTGGGGGTGGCAAGATTTGTAAATGTGCCCAACTAATGCAATCAAAAAATGACTTAAATTGTTCCTGTATTTTTTTTAAGTAAAAATAATCTTTTTACGTGCAAAAATCCAAATCCTGGATTTTTTTTCCATGTAAACATAGTTCAATGGTGGTGGCTGTATTCAAACCCCTGTCCAGGGGTAGCTTCCTGCACCAAAGGCACTAGACTTTGCCTCTGAGGTATAGGCTCTTCGTGGGTTTTGGTTGTGCAAGAGACCCTATCAGCATCTGACAGGCCATGGTGTCATTGCTAATGGCTGCCACTGCACAGGACACATCATAGCCATGATATAGGGAAGATTTGACAAACTGCATATAGGGAAGCCTGTCTGGTCCAGTGGGTAAGTTCCTGCCTTCTACTCAGACAAGCAGGGTTCAATTCCCTGGCCCGACAGATGACACACTCAATATCTCAGCAAGCATCTGTGCATTAACCCCTTTTTACTTGCAGTTTTCCTTCCAAATCCTGCAACCCCTTCACCACAAATACAGTCCAATCATTCCCCGATACTCATTCACTCAGTCATTCCACTCCTCCATTCTACATGCTCAACAAAATCCAACAAGAACAAGAGCTTGTTCAGCAAGCAAATTTAAAGCATCTCTTTGGATTTATGTTGATGCTGCTGCCCTCTAGTAATGTTATATGTCAACTGCAGCATACTCGAAGGATTGAGAAAGGGGCAGTCCTATGCAAATAATCTCCTCCCATGATTTCTTCTCTGAGCTTCCGTAGTGGTACGATGATAGGACCTTCAACAAATGGTCTTTAGCAGATTTCTAAAGTTGCCAAATTTTCTTAGGCTAAGGATTGTTCCAGTCGAAGGCCTTCAGATAAGGACCCCACCCTGACTTAGCAGGGTCCAGAATTACCTGCAGTAATCCTCTATACAGAACGTGGGCATTCGTGAGTGTTTGTGGGTCTACTGTAAAGTCTACATGCTAAAACTGGGATGTCTAAAGTCCCAGCACTGGTCTCACTGTCAGAGGCACAGCATAAAACAGCATGCCAGACATGGCCATGCAATGCCATGCCAAACCAAACGTCCCTTCCACACATTTGCTGCATCATGCATTTTCAAGACATAATCAATCAGAGGCCTGACTTTGTTCTTTTCTATCACTTCAACATTCAACATACTACCTTCTGACTGCAGCTAATAAGGGCTCTTTCACCTGCACAACATTTTACCCTGCATTAAATCAACACCATTCAACCTATTTTATTATGTGCATGGCACCTTCCTCACATAATACAGTCAATTCTGGCCCCCCTTAGGCCATATTTGTGCTCTCCAGAACACCAATTTGAAGAAAAAACGAATACATTCATGAATAAAGATAAGACCTTGCTCCTATTTAAACTACTTGAGCAAAAGGAGGGAGGTGGCAGGTGGTGGTGGGGGTGGCAAGATTTGTAAATGTGCCCAACTAATGCAATCAAAAAATGACTTAAATTGTTCCTGTATTTTTTTTAAGTAAAAATAATCTTTTTTGTGCAAAAAATAAACTCCTGGATTTTTTTCCATGTAAACACACTTCTATGGTGGTGGCTGGATTCAAACCCCTGTACTGGGGGAGCTTCCTACACCAAAGGCACTAGACTTTGCCTCTGAGTTATAGGCTCTTCATGGGTTTCAATTGTGCAAGAGACCCTATCAGCATCTGACAGGCCGTGGTGTCAGTGCTAATGGCTGCCACTGCACAGGACACATCATAGCCATGATATAGGGAAGATTTGACAAGGTACATATAGGGAAGCCTGTCTGGTCCAGTGGGTAAGTTCCTGCCTTCCATCCAGACAAGCAGGGTTCAATTCCCAGGCCCGACAGGTAACACACTCAATCTCTCAGCAAGCATCTGTGCATTAACTGCTTTTTTCTTGCAGTTATCCTTCCAAATCCTGCAACCCCTTCACCACAAATACAGTCCAATCATTCCTCGATACTCATTCACTCAGTCATTCCACTCCTCCATTCTACATGCTCAACAAAATCCAACAAGTACAAGAGCTCGTTCAGCAAGCAAATTTAAAGCCTCTCTTTGGATTTATGTCGATGCTGCTGCCCTCTAGTAATGTTATATGTCAACTGCAGCATAATCAAAGGATTGAGAAAGGGGCAGTCTATGCAAATAATCTCCTCCCATGATTACTTCTCTGAGCTTCCGTAGTGGTAAGATGATAGGACCTTCAACAAATGGTCTTCAGCTAATTTCTAAAGTTGCCAAATTGTCTTAGGCTAAGGATTGTTCCAGTCGAAGGCCTTCACATAAGGACCCCACCCTCACTTAGCAGGGTCCACAATTACCTGCAGTAATCCTCTATACAGAACATGGGCGTTCACGGGCCTACTGTAAAGTCTACGTGCTAAAACTGGGATGTCTAAAGTCCCAGTCCTGGTCTCACTGTCAGAGGCACAGCATAACACAGCATGCCAGACCAAATGCCCCTTCCCCACACTTGCAGCATCATGCATTTTCAAGACATAATCAATGAGAGGCCTGACTTTATTCTTTTCTATCACTTCAACATTCAACATACTACCTTCTGACTGCAGCTAATAAGGGCTCTTTCACCTGCATAAAATTTTACCCTGCAATAAATCAACACCATTCTACCTATTTTATTATCTTCATGGCACCTTTCTCACATAATACAGCTCAATTCTGGCCCCCCTTAGGCCATATTTGTGCTCTCCAGAACACCAATTTGAAGAAAAAATGAATACATTCATAAATGAAGATAAGACCTTGCTCCTATTTAAACTACTTGAGCAAAAGGAGGGAGGTGGAAGCTGGTGGTGGGGGTGGCAAGATTTGTAAATGTGCCCAACTAATGCAATCAAAAAATGACTTAAATTGTTCCTGTATTTTTTTTAAGTAAAAATAATCTTTTTACGTGCAAAAAATCAAATCCTGGATTTTTTTTCCATGTAAACATACTTCAATGGTGGTGGCTGGATTCAAACCCCTGTCCAGGGGTAACTTCCTGCACCAAAGGCACTAGACTTTGCCTCTGAGTTATAGGCTCTTCGTGGGTTTAAGTTGTGCAAGAGACCCTATCAGCATCTGACAGGCCATGGTGTCATTGCTAATGGCTGCCACTGCACAGGACACATCATAGCCATGATATAGGGAAGATTTGACAATTTGCATATAGGGAAGCCTGTCTGGTCCAGTGGGTAACTTCCTGCCTTCTTCTCAGACAGGCAGGGTTCAATTCCCTGGCCTGACAGATGACACACTCAATATCTCAGCAAGCATCTGTGCATTAACCCCTTTTTTCTTGCAGTTTTCCTTCCAAATCCTGCAACCCCTTCACCACAAATACAGTCCAATCATTCCTCGATACTCATTCACTCAGTCATTCCACTCCTCCATTCTACATGCTCAACAAAATCCAACAAGAACAAGAGCTTGTTCAGCAAGCAAATTTAAAGCCTCTCTTTGGATTTATGTTGATGCTGCTGCCCTCTAGTAATGTTATATGTCAACTGCAGCATACTCGAAGGATTGAGAAAGGGGCAGTCCTATGCAAATAATCTCCTCCCATGATTACTTCTCTGAGCTTCCGTAGTGGTACGATGATAGGGCCTTCAACAAATGGTCTTCAGCAGATTTCTAAAGTTGCCAAATTTTCTTAGGCTAAGGATTGTTCCAGTCGAAGGCCTTCAGATAAGGACCCCACCCTGACTTAGCAGGGTCCAGAATTACCTGCAGTAATCCTCTATACAGAACGTGGGCATTTGTGAGTGTTTGTGGGTCTACTGTAAAGTCTACATGCTAAAACTGGGATTTCTAAAGTCCCAGCATTGGTCTTACTGTCAGAGGCACAGCATAACACAGCATGCCAGACATGGCCATGCCATGCAATGCCGTGCCAAACCAAATGCCCCTTCCACACACTTGCTGCATTATGCATTTTCAAGACATAATCAATCAGAGGCCTGACTTTGTCCTTTTCTATCACTTCAACATTCAACATACTACCTTCTGACTGCAGCTAATAAGGGCTCTTTCACCTGCACAACATTTTACCCTGCATTAAATCAACACCATTCAACCTATTTTATTATGTGCATGGCACCTTCCTCACATAATACAGCTCAATTCTGGCCCCCCTTAGGCCATATTTGTGCTCTCCAGAACACCAATTTGAAGAAAAAACGAATACATTCATAAATAAAGATAAGACCTTGCTCCTATTTAAACTACTTGAGCAAAAGGAGGGAGGTGGCAGGTGGTGGTGGGGGTGGCAAGATTTGTAAATGTGCCCAACTAATGCAATCAAAAAATGACTTAAATTGTTCCTATATTTTTTTTAAGTAAAAATAATCTTTTTTGAGCAAAAAATAAACTCCTGGATTTTTTTTCCATGTAAACATACTTCTATGGTGGTGGCTGGATTCAAACCCCTGTACAGGGTGGAGCTTCCTGCACCAAAGGCACTAGACTTTGCCTCTGAGCTATAGGCTCTTGATGGGTTTCAATTGTGCAAGAGACCCTATCAGCATCTGACAGGCCGTGGTGTCATTGCTAATGGCTGCCACTGCACAGGACACATCATAGCCATGATATAGGGAAGATTTGACAAGATTCATAGAGGGAAGCCTCTCTGGTCCAGTGGGTAAGTTCCTGCCTTCCATCCAGACAAGCAGGGTTCAATTCCCAGGCCTGACAGGTGACACACTCAATCTCTCAGCAAGCATCTGAGCATTAACTGCTTTTTTCTTGCAGTTATCCTTCCAAATCCTGCAACCCCTTCACCACAAATACAGTCCAATCATTCCTCGATACTCATTCACTCAGTCATTCCACTCCTCCATTCTACATGCTCAACAAAATCCAACAAGTACAAGAGCTCGTTCAGCAAGCAAATTTAAAGCCTCTCTTTGGATTTATGTCGATGCTGCTGCCCTCTAGTAATGTTATATGTCAACTGCAGCATAATCAAAGGATTGAGAAAGGGGCAGTCTATGCAAATAATCTCCTCCCATGATTACTTCTCTGAGCTTCCGTAGTGGTAAGATGATAGGACCTTCAACAAATGGTCTTCAGCAGATTTCTAAAGTTGCCAAATTGTCTTAGGCTAAGGATTGTTCCAGTCGAAGGCCTTCACATAAGGACCCCACCCTCACTTAGCAGGGTCCAGAAATACCTGCAGTAATCCTCTATACAGAACATGGGCGTTCAAGGTCCTACTGTAAAGTCTACATGCTAAAACTGGGATGTCTAAAGTCCGAGTCCTGGTCTCACTGTCAGAGGCACAGCATAACACAGCATGCCAGATATGGCCATGCAATGCAATGCCATTCCAAACCAAATGCCCCTTCCCCACACTTGCGGCATCATGCATTTTCAAGACATAATCAATGAGAGGCCTGACTCTGTTCTTTTCTATCACTTCAACATTCAACATACAACCTTCTGACTGCAGCTAATAAGGGCTCTTTCACCTGCACAAAATTTTACCCTGCATTAAATCAACACCATTCAACCTATTTTATTATCTGCATGGCACCTTCCTCACATAATACAGCTCAATTCTGGCTCCCCTTAGGCCATATTTGTGCTCTCCAGAACACCAATTTGAAGAAAAAACGAATACATTCATAAATGAAGATAAGACCTTGCTCCTATTTAAACTACTTGAGCAAAAGGAGGGAGGTGGCAGGTGGTGGTGGGGGTGGCAAGATTTGTAAATGTGCCCAACTAATGCAATCAAAAAATGACTTAAATTGTTCCTGTATTTTTTTTAAGTAAAAATAATCTTTTTTGTGCAAAAAATCAAATCCTGGATTTTTTTCCATGTAAACATAATTCTATGGGTGTGGCTGGATTCAAACCCCTGTCCAGGGGGTGCTTCCTGCACCAAAGGCACTAGACTTTGCCTCTGAGCTATAGGCTCTTGACAGGTTTCAATAGTGCAAGAGACCCTATCAGCATCTGACAGGCCGTGGTGTCATTGCTAATGGCTGCCACTGCACAGGACACATCATAGCCATGATATAGGGAAGATTTGACAAGCTACATATAGGGAAGCCTGTCTGGTCCAGTGGGTAAGCTTCTGCCTTCCACCCAGACAAGCAGGGTTCAATTCTCAGGCCCGACAGTTGATACAATCAATTTCTCAGCAAGCATCTGTGCATTAACCACTTTTTTCTTGCAGTTATCCTTCCAAATCCTGCAACCCCTTCACCACAAATACAGTCCAATCATTCCTCGATACTCATTCACTCAGTCATTCCACTCCTCTATTCTACATGCTCAACAAAATCCAACAAGAACAAGAGCTCATTCAGCAAGCAAATTTAAAGCCTCTCTTTAGATTTATGTTGACGCTGCTGCCCTCTAGTAATGTTATATGTCAACTGCAGCATAATCAAAGGATTGAGAAAGGGGCAGTCCTATGCAAATAATCTCCTCCCATGATTACTTCTCTGAGCTTCCGTAGTGGTACGATGATAGGACCTTCAACAAATGGTCTTCAGCAGATTTCTAAAGTTGCCAAATTGTCTTAGGCTAAGGATTGTTCCAGTCGAAGGCCTTCAGATAAGGACCCCACCCTCACTTAGCAGGGTCCAGAATTAACTGCAGTAATCCTCTATACAGAACATGGGCGTTCACGGGCCTACTGTAAAGTCTATGTGCTAAAACTGGGATGTCTAAAGTCCCAGTCCTGGTTTCACTGTCAGAGGCACAACATAACACAGCATGTCAGGCATGGCCATGCAATGCCATGCCAAACCAAATTCCCCTTCCCCACACTTGCTGCATCATGCATTTTCAAGACATAATCAATCAGAGGCCTGACTTTGTCCTTTTCTATCACTTCAACATTCAATATACTACCTTCTGACTGCAGCTAATAAGGGCTCTTTCACCTGCATAAAATTTTACCCTGTAATAAATCAACACCATTCAACCTATTTTATTATCTGCATGGCACCTTCCTCACATAATACAGCTCAATTCTAGCTCCCCTTAGGCCATATTTGTGCTCTCCAGAACACCAATTTGAAGAAAAAACGAATACATTCATAAATGAAGATAAGACCTTGCTCCTATTTAAACTACTTGAGCAAAAGGAGGGAGGTGGCAGGTGGTGGTGGGGGTGGCAAGATTTGTAAATGTGCCCAACTAATGCAATCAAAAAATGACTTAAATTGTTCCTGTATTTTTTTTAAGTAAAAATAATCTTTTTACGTGCAAAAATCCAAATCCTGGATTTTTTTTCCATGTAAACATAGTTCAATGGTGGTGGCTGTATTCAAACCCCTGTCCAGGGGTAGCTTCCTGCACCAAAGGCACTAGACTTTGCCTCTGAGGTATAGGCTCTTCGTGGGTTTCGGTTGTGCAAGAGACCCTATCAGCATCTGACAGGCCATGGTGTCATTGCTAATGGCTGCCACTGCACAGGACACATCATAGCCATGATATAGGGAAGATTTGACAAACTGCATATAGGGAAGCCTGTCTGGTCCAGTGGGTAAGTTCCTGCCTTCTACTCAGACAAGCAGGGTTCAATTCCCTGGCCCGACAGATGACACACTCAATATCTCAGCAAGCATCTGTGCATTAACCCCTTTTTACTTGCAGTTTTCCTTCCTAATCCTGCAACCCCTTCACCACAAATACAGTCCAATCATTCCCCGATACTCATTCACTCAGTCATTCCACTCCTCCATTCTACATGCTCAACAAAATCCAACAAGAACAAGAGCTTGTTCAGCAAGCAAATTTAAAGCATCTCTTTGGATTTATGTTGATGCTGCTGCCCTCTAGTAATGTTATATGTCAACTGCAGCATACTCGAAGGATTGAGAAAGGGGCAGTCCTATGCAAATAATCTCCTCCCATGATTTCTTCTCTGAGCTTCCGTAGTGGTACGATGATAGGACCTTCAACAAATGGTCTTCAGCAGATTTCTAAAGTTGCCAAATTTTCTTAGGCTAAGGATTGTTCCAGTCGAAGGCCTTCAGATAAGGACCCCACCCTGACTTAGCAGGGTCCAGAATTACCTGCAGTAATCCTCTATACAGAACGTGGGCATTCGTGAGTGTTTGTGGGTCTACTGTAAAGTCTACATGCTAAAACTGGGATGTCTAAAGTCCCAGCACTGGTCTCACTGTCAGAGGCACAGCATAAAACAGCATGCCAGACATGGCCATGCAATGCCATGCCAAACCAAACGTCCCTTCCACACATTTGCTGCATCATGCATTTTCAAGACATAATCAATCAGAGGCCTGACTTTGTTCTTTTCTATCACTTCAACATTCAACATACTACCTTCTGACTGCAGCTAATAAGGGCTCTTTCACCTGCACAACATTTTACCCTGCATTAAATCAACACCATTCAACCTATTTTATTATGTGCATGGCACCTTCCTCACATAATACAGCTGAATTCTGGCCCCCCTTAGGCCATATTTGTGCTCTCCAGAACACCAATTTGAAGAAAAAACGAATACATTCATAAATAAAGATAAGACCTTGCTCCTATTTAAACTACTTGAGCAAAAGGAGGGAGGTGGCAGGTGGTGGTGGGGGTGGCAAGATTTGTAAATGTGCCCAACTAATGCAATCAAAAAATGACTTAAATTGTTCCTGTATTTTTTTTAAGTAAAAATAATCTTTTTTGTGCAAAAAATAAACTCCTGGATTTTTTTCCATGTAAACACACTTCTATGGTGGTGGCTGGATTCAAACCCCTGTACAGGGGGAGCTTCCTACACCAAAGGCACTAGACTATGCCTCTGAGTTATAGGCTCTTGATGGGTTTCAATTGTGCAAGAGACCCTATCAGCATCTGACAGGCCGTGGTGTCAGTGCTAATGGCTGCCACTGCACAGGACACATCATAGCCATGATATAGGGAAGATTTGACAAGGTACATATAGGGAAGCCTGTCTGGTCCAGTGGGTAAGTTCCTGCCTTCCATCCAGACAAGCAGCGTTCAATTCCCAGGCCCGACAGGTAACACACTCAATCTCTCAGCAAGCATCTGTGCATTAACTGCTTTTTTCTTGCAGTTATCCTTCCAAATCCTGCAACCCCTTCACCACAAATACAGTCCAATCATTCCTCGATACTCATTCACTCAGTCATTCCACTCCTCCATTCTACATGCTCAACAAAATCCAACAAGTACAAGAGCTCGTTCAGCAAGCAAATTTAAAGCCTCTCTTTGGATTTATGTCGATGCTGCTGCCCTCTAGTAATGTTATATGTCAACTGCAGCATAATCAAAGGATTGAGAAAGGGGCAGTCTATGCAAATAATCTCCTCCCATGATTACTTCTCTGAGCTTCCGTAGTGGTAAGATGATAGGACCTTCAACAAATGGTCTTCAGCTAATTTCTAAAGTTGCCAAATTGTCTTAGGCTAAGGATTGTTCCAGTCGAAGGCCTTCACATAAGGACCCCACCCTCACTTAGCAGGGTCCACAATTACCTGCAGTAATCCTCTATACAGAACATGGGCGTTCACGGGCCTACTGTAAAGTCTACGTGCTAAAACTGGGATGTCTAAAGTCCCAGTCCTGGTCTCACTGTCAGAGGCACAGCATAACACAGCATGCCAGACCAAATGCCCCTTCCCCACACTTGCAGCATCATGCATTTTCAAGACATAATCAATGAGAGGCCTGACTTTATTCTTTTCTATCACTTCAACATTCAACATGCTACCTTCTGACTGCAGCTAATAAGGGCTCTTTCACCTGCATAAAATTTTACCCTGCAATAAATCAACACCATTCTACCTATTTTATTATCTTCATGGCACCTTTCTCACATAATACAGCTCAATTCTGGCCCCCCTTAGGCCATATTTGTGCTCTCCAGAACACCAATTTGAAGAAAAAATGAATACATTCATAAATGAAGATAAGACCTTGCTCCTATTTAAACTACTTGAGCAAAAGGAGGGAGGTGGCAGCTGGTGGTGGGGGTGGCAAGATTTGTAAATGTGCCCAACTAATGCAATCAAAAAATGACTTAAATTGTTCCTGTATTTTTTTTAAGTAAAAATAATCTTTTTACGTGCAAAAAATCAAATCCTGGATTTTTTTTCCATGTAAACATACTTCAATGGTGGTGGCTGGATTCAAACCCCTGTCCAGGGGTAACTTCCTGCACCAAAGGCACTAGACTTTGCCTCTGAGTTATAGGCTCTTCGTGGGTTTAAGTTGTGCAAGAGACCCTATCAGCATCTGACAGGCCATGGTGTCATTGCTAATGGCTGCCACTGCACAGGACACATCATAGCCATGATATAGGGAAGATTTGACAATTTGCATATAGGGAAGCCTGTCTGGTCCAGTGGGTAACTTCCTGCCTTCTACTCAGACAGGCAGGGTTCAATTCCCTGGCCTGACAGATGACACACTCAATATCTCAGCAAGCATCTGTGCATTAACCCCTTTTTTCTTGCAGTTTTCCTTCCAAATCCTGCAACCCCTTCACCACAAATACAGTCCAATCATTCCTCGATACTCATTCACTCAGTCATTCCACTCCTCCATTCTACATGCTCAACAAAATCCAACAAGAACAAGAGCTTGTTCAGCAAGCAAATTTAAAGCCTCTCTTTGGATTTATGTTGATGCTGCTGCCCTCTAGTAATGTTATATGTCAACTGCAGCATACTCGGATTGAGAAAGGGGCAGTCCTATGCAAATAATCTCCTCCCATGATTACTTCTCTGAGCTTCCGTAGTGGTACGATGATAGGACCTTCAACAAATGGTCTTCAGCAGATTTCTAAAGTTGCCAAATTGTCTTAGGCTAAGGATTGTTCCAGTCGAAGGCCTTCAGATAAGGACCCCACCCTCACTTAGCAGGGTCCAGAATTAACTGCAGTAATCCTCTATACAGAACATGGGCGTTCACGGGCCTACTGTAAAGTCTATGTGCTAAAACTGGGATGTCTAAAGTCCCAGTCCTGGTTTCACTGTCAGAGGCACAACATAACACAGCATGCCAGGCATGGCCATGCAATGCCATGCCAAACCAAATTCCCCTTCCCCACACTTGCTGCATCGTGCATTTTCAAGACATAATCAATCAGAGGCCTGACTTTGTCCTTTTCTATCACTTCAACATTCAATATACTACCTTCTGACTGCAGCTAATAAGGGCTCTTTCACCTGCATAAAATTTTACCCTGTAATAAATCAACACCATTCAACCTATTTTATTATCTGCATGGCACCTTCCTCACATAATACAGCTCAATTCTAGCTCCCCTTAGGCCATATTTGTGCTCTCCAGAACACCAATTTGAAGAAAAAACGAATACATTCATAAATGAAGATAAGACCTTGCTCCTATTTAAACTACTTGAGCAAAAGGAGGGAGGTGGCAGGTGGTGGTGGGGGTGGCAAGATTTGTAAATGTGCCCAACTAATGCAATCAAAAAATGACTTAAATTGTTCCTGTATTTTTTTTAAGTAAAAATAATCTTTTTACGTGCAAAAATCCAAATCCTGGATTTTTTTTCCATGTAAACATAGTTCAATGGTGGTGGCTGTATTCAAACCCCTGTCCAGGGGTAGCTTCCTGCACCAAAGGCACTAGACTTTGCCTCTGAGGTATAGGCTCTTCGTGGGTTTCGGTTGTGCAAGAGACCCTATCAGCATCTGACAGGCCATGGTGTCATTGCTAATGGCTGCCACTGCACAGGACACATCATAGCCATGATATAGGGAAGATTTGACAAACTGCATATAGGGAAGCCTGTCTGGTCCAGTGGGTAAGTTCCTGCCTTCTACTCAGACAAGCAGGGTTCAATTCCCTGGCCCGACAGATGACACACTCAATATCTCAGCAAGCATCTGTGCATTAACCCCTTTTTACTTGCAGTTTTCCTTCCAAATCCTGCAACCCCTTCACCACAAATACAGTCCAATCATTCCCCGATACTCATTCACTCAGTCATTCCACTCCTCCATTCTACATGCTCAACAAAATCCAACAAGTACAAGAGCTCGTTCAGCAAGCAAATTTAAAGCCTCTCTTTGGATTTATGTCGATGCTGCTGCCCTCTAGTAATGTTATATGTCAACTGCAGCATAATCAAAGGATTGAGAAAGGGGCAGTCTATGCAAATAATCTCCTCCCATGATTACTTCTCTGAGCTTCCGTAGTGGTAAGATGATAGGACCTTCAACAAATGGTCTTCAGCAGATTTCTAAAGTTGCCAAATTGTCTTAGGCTAAGGATTGTTCCAGTCGAAGGCCTTCACATAAGGACCCCACCCTCACTTAGCAGGGTCCAGAAATACCTGCAGTAATCCTCTATACAGAACATGGGCGTTCAAGGTCCTACTGTAAAGTCTACATGCTAAAACTGGGATGTCTAAAGTCCCAGTCCTGGTCTCACTGTCAGAAGCACAGCATAACACAGCATGCCAGATATGGCCATGCAATGCCATGCCAAACCAAATGCCTCTTCCCCACAGTTGCCGCATCATGCATTTTCAAGACATAATCAATGAGAGGCCTGACTTTGTCCTTTTCTATCACTTCAACATTCAACATACTACCTTCTGACTGCAGCTAATAAGGGCTCTTTCACCTGCACAAAATTTTACCCTGCATTAAATCAACACCATTCAACCTATTTTATTATCTGCATGGCACCTTCCTCACATAATACAGCTCAATTCTGGCCCCCCTTAGGCCATATTTGTGCTCTCCAGAACACCAATTTGAAGAAAAAACGAATACATTCATAAATGAAGATAAGACCTTGCTCCTATTTAAACTACTTGAGCAAAAGGAGGGAGGTGGCCGGTGGTGGTGGGGGTGGCAAGATTTGTAAATGTGCCCAACTAATGCAATCAAAAAATGACTTAAATTGTTCCTGTATTTTTTTTAAGTAAAAATAATCTTTTTTGTGCAAAAAATCAAATCCTGGATTTTTTTCCATGTAAACATAATTCTATGGGTGTGGCTGGATTCAAACCCCTGTCCAGGGGGAGCTTCCTGCACCAAAGGCACTAGACTTTGCCTCTGAGCTACAGGCTCTTGACGGGTTTTTATTGTGCAAGAGACCCTATCAGCATCTGACAGGCCGTGGTGTCATTGCTAATGGCTGCCACTGCACAGGACACATCATAGCCATGATATAGGGAAGATTTGACAAGGTACATATAGGGAAGCCTGTCTGGTCCAGTGGGTAAGTTCCTGCCTTCCACCCAGACAATCAGGGTTCAATTCTCAGGCCCGACAGTTGACACACTCAATTTCTCAGCCAGCATCTGCGCATTAACCGCTTTTTTCTTGCAGTTATCCTTCCAAATCCTGCAACCCCTTCACCACAAATACAGTCCAATCATTCCTCGATACTCATTCACTCAGTCATTCCACTCCTCCATTCTACATGCTCAACAAAATCCAACAAGTACAAGAGCTCGTTCAGCAAGCAAATTTAAAGCCTCTCTTTGGATTTATGTCGATGCTGCTGCCCTCTAGTAATGTTATATGTCAACTGCAGCATAATCAAAGGATTGAGAAAGGGGCAGTCTATGCAAATAATCTCCTCCCATGATTACTTCTCTGAGCTTCCGTAGTGGTAAGATGATAGGACCTTCAACAAATGGTCTTCAGCTAATTTCTAAAGTTGCCAAATTGTCTTAGGCTAAGGATTGTTCCAGTCGAAGGCCTTCACATAAGGACCCCACCCTCACTTAGCAGGGTCCACAATTACCTGCAGTAATCCTCTATACAGAACATGGGCGTTCACGGGCCTACTGTAAAGTCTACGTGCTAAAACTGGGATGTCTAAAGTCCCAGTCCTGGTCTCACTGTCAGAGGCACAGCATAACACAGCATGCCAGACCAAATGCCCCTTCCCCACACTTGCAGCATCATGCATTTTCAAGACATAATCAATGAGAGGCCTGACTTTATTCTTTTCTATCACTTCAACATTCAACATGCTACCTTCTGACTGCAGCTAATAAGGGCTCTTTCACCTGCATAAAATTTTACCCTGCAATAAATCAACACCATTCTACCTATTTTATTATCTTCATGGCACCTTTCTCACATAATACAGCTCAATTCTGGCCCCCCTTAGGCCATATTTGTGCTCTCCAGAACACCAATTTGAAGAAAAAATGAATACATTCATAAATGAAGATAAGACCTTGCTCCTATTTAAACTACTTGAGCAAAAGGAGGGAGGTGGCAGCTGGTGGTGGGGGTGGCAAGATTTGTAAATGTGCCCAACTAATGCAATCAAAAAATGACTTAAATTGTTCCTGTATTTTTTTTAAGTAAAAATAATCTTTTTACGTGCAAAAAATCAAATCCTGGATTTTTTTTCCATGTAAACATACTTCAATGGTGGTGGCTGGATTCAAACCCCTGTCCAGGGGTAACTTCCTGCACCAAAGGCACTAGACTTTGCCTCTGAGCTATAGGCTCTTGACAGGTTTCAATAGTGCAAGAGACCCTATCAGCATCTGACAGGCCGTGGTGTCATTGCTAATGGCTGCCACTGCACAGGACACATCATAGCCATGATATAGGGAAGATTTGACAAGCTACATATAGGGAAGCCTGTCTGGTCCAGTGGGTAAGCTCCTGCCTTCCACCCAGACAAGCAGGGTTCAATTCTCAGGCCCGACAGTTGATACAATCAAATTCTCAGCAAGCATCTGTGCATTAACCACTTTTTTCTTGCAGTTATCCTTCCAAATCCTGCAACCCCTTCACCACAAATACAGTCCAATCATTCCTCGATACTCATTCACTCAGTCATTCCACTCCTCTATTCTACATGCTCAACAAAATCCAACAAGAACAAGAGCTCATTCAGCAAGCAAATTTAAAGCCTCTCTTTAGATTTATGTTGACGCTGCTGCCCTCTAGTAATGTTATATGTCAACTGCAGCATAATCAAAGGATTGAGAAAGGGGCAGTCCTATGCAAATAATCTCCTCCCATGATTACTTCTCTGAGCTTCCGTAGTGGTACGATGATAGGACCTTCAACAAATGGTCTTCAGCAGATTTCTAAAGTTGCCAAATTGTCTTAGGCTAAGGATTGTTCCAGTCGAAGGCCTTCAGATAAGGACCCCACCCTCACTTAGCAGGGTCCAGAATTAACTGCAGTAATCCTCTATACAGAACATGGGCGTTCACGGGCCTACTGTAAAGTCTATGTGCTAAAACTGGGATGTCTAAAGTCCCAGTCCTGGTTTCACTGTCAGAGGCACAACATAACACAGCATGCCAGGCATGGCCATGCAATGCCATGCCAAACCAAATTCCCCTTCCCCACACTTGCTGCATCATGCATTTTCAAGACATAATCAATCAGAGGCCTGACTTTGTCCTTTTCTATCACTTCAACATTCAATATACTACCTTCTGACTGCAGCTAATAAGGGCTCTTTCACCTGCATAAAATTTTACCCTGTAATAAATCAACACCATTCAACCTATTTTATTATCTGCATGGCACCTTCCTCACATAATACAGCTCAATTCTAGCTCCCCTTCGGCCATATTTGTGCTCTCCAGAACACCAATTTGAAGAAAAAACGAATACATTCATAAATGAAGATAAGACCTTGCTCCTATTTAAACTACTTGAGCAAAAGGAGGGAGGTGGCAGGTGGTGGTGGGGGTGGCAAGATTTGTAAATGTGCCCAACTAATGCAATCAAAAAATGACTTAAATTGTTCCTGTATTTTTTTTAAGTAAAAATAATCTTTTTACGTGCAAAAATCCAAATCCTGGATTTTTTTTCCATGTAAACATAGTTCAATGGTGGTGGCTGTATTCAAACCCCTGTCCAGGGGTAGCTTCCTGCACCAAAGGCACTAGACTTTGCCTCTGAGGTATAGGCTCTTCGTGGGTTTCGGTTGTGCAAGAGACCCTATCAGCATCTGACAGGCCATGGTGTCATTGCTAATGGCTGCCACTGCACAGGACACATCATAGCCATGATATAGGGAAGATTTGACAAACTGCATATAGGGAAGCCTGTCTGGTCCAGTGGGTAAGTTCCTGCCTTCTACTCAGACAAGCAGGGTTCAATTCCCTGGCCCGACAGATGACTCACTCAATATCTCAGCAAGCATCTGTGCATTAACTCCTTTTTACTTGCAGTTTTCCTTCCAAATCCTGCAACCCCTTCACCACAAATACAGTCCAATCATTCCCCGATACTCATTCACTCAGTCATTCCACTCCTCCATTCTACATGCTCAACAAAATCCAACAAGAACAAGAGCTTGTTCAGCAAGCAAATTTAAAGCATCTCTTTGGATTTATGTTGATGCTGCTGCCCTCTAGTAATGTTATATGTCAACTGCAGCATACTCGAAGGATTGAGAAAGGGGCAGTCCTATGCAAATAATCTCCTCCCATGATTTCTTCTCTGAGCTTCCGTAGTGGTACGATGATAGGACCTTCAACAAATGGTCTTTAGCAGATTTCTAAAGTTGCCAAATTTTCTTAGGCTAAGGATTGTTCCAGTCGAAGGCCTTCAGATAAGGACCCCACCCTGACTTAGCAGGGTCCAGAATTACCTGCAGTAATCCTCTATACAGAACGTGGGCATTCGTGAGTGTTTGTGGGTCTACTGTAAAGTCTACATGCTAAAACTGGGATGTCTAAAGTCCCAGCACTGGTCTCACTGTCAGAGGCACAGCATAAAACAGCATGCCAGACATGGCCATGCAATGCCATGCCAAACCAAACGTCCCTTCCACACATTTGCTGCATCATGCATTTTCAAGACATAATCAATCAGAGGCCTGACTTTGTTCTTTTCTATCACTTCAACATTCAACATACTACCTTCTGACTGCAGCTAATAAGGGCTCTTTCACCTGCACAACATTTTACCCTGCATTAAATCAACACCATTCAACCTATTTTATTATGTGCATGGCACCTTCCTCACATAATACAGTCAATTCTGGCCCCCCTTAGGCCATATTTGTGCTCTCCAGAACACCAATTTGAAGAAAAAACGAAAACATTCATAAATAAAGATAAGACCATGCTCCTATTTAAACTACTTGAGCAAAAGGAGGGAGGTGGCAGGTGGTGGTGGGGGTGGCAAGATTTGTAAATGTGCCCAACTAATGCAATCAAAAAATTACTTAAATTGTTCCTGTATTTTTTTTAAGTAAAAATAATCTTTTTTGTGCAAAAAATAAACTCCTGGATTTTTTTCCATGTAAACACACTTCTATGGTGATGGCTGGATTCAAACCCCTGTACAGGGGGAGCTTCCTTCACCAAAGGCACTAGACTTTGCCTCTGAGTTATAGGCTCTTGATGGGTTTCAATTGTGCAAGAGACCCTATCAGCATCTGACAGGCCGTGGTGTCATTGCTAATGGCTGCCACTGCACAGGACACATCATAGCCATGATATAGGGAAGATTTGACAAGGTACATATAGGGAAGCCTGTCTGGTCCAGTGGGTAAGTTCCTGCCTTCCATCCAGACAAGCAGGGTTCAATTCCCAGGCCCGACAGGTAACACTCTATCTCTCAGCAAGCATCTGTGCATTAACTGCTTTTTTCTTGCAGTTATCCTTCCAAATCCTGCAACCCCTTCACCACAAATACAGTCCAATCATTCCTCGATACTCATTCACTCAGTCATTCCACTCCTCCATTCTACATGCTCAACAAAATCCAACAAGTACAAGAGCTCGTTCAGCAAGCAAATTTAAAGCCTCTCTTTGGATTTATGTCGATGCTGCTGCCCTCTAGTAATGTTATATGTCAACTGCAGCATAATCAAAGGATTGAGAAAGGGGCAGTCTATGCAAATAATCTCCTCCCATGATTACTTCTCTGAGCTTCCGTAGTGGTAAGATGATAGGACCTTCAACAAATGGTCTTCAGCTAATTTCTAAAGTTGCCAAATTGTCTTAGGCTAAGGATTGTTCCAGTCGAAGGCCTTCACATAAGGACCCCACCCTCACTTAGCAGGGTCCACAATTACCTGCAGTAATCCTCTATACAGAACATGGGCGTTCATGGGCCTACTGTAAAGTCTACGTGCTAAAACTGGGATGTCTAAAGTCCCAGTCCTGGTCTCACTGTCAGAGGCACAGCATAACACAGCATGCCAGACCAAATGCCCCTTCCCCACACTTGCAGCATCATGCATTTTCAAGACATAATCAATCAGAGGCCTGACTTTGTCCTTTTCTATCACTTCAACATTCAATATACTACCTTCTGACTGCAGCTAATAAGGGCTCTTTCACCTGCATAAAATTTTACCCTGTAATAAATCAACACCATTCAACCTATTTTATTATCTGCATGGCACCTTCCTCACATAATACAGCTCAATTCTAGCTCCCCTTAGGCCATATTTGTGCTCTCCAGAACACCAATTTGAAGAAAAAACGAATACATTCATAAATGAAGATAAGACCTTGCTCCTATTTAAACTACTTGAGCAAAAGGAGGGAGGTGGCAGGTGGTGGTGGGGGTGGCAAGATTTGTAAATGTGCCCAACTAATGCAATCAAAAAATGACTTAAATTGTTCCTGTATTTTTTTTAAGTAAAAATAATCTTTTTACGTGCAAAAATCCAAATCCTGGATTTTTTTTCCATGTAAACATAGTTCAATGGTGGTGGCTGTATTCAAACCCCTGTCCAGGGGTAGCTTCCTGCACCAAAGGCACTAGACTTTGCCTCTGAGGTATAGGCTCTTCGTGGGTTTCAGTTGTGCAAGAGACCCTATCAGCATCTGACAGGCCATGGTGTCATTGCTAATGGCTGCCACTGCACAGGACACATCATAGCCATGATATAGGGAAGATTTGACAAACTGCATATAGGGAAGCCTGTCTGGTCCAGTGGGTAAGTTCCTGCCTTCTACTCAGACAAGCAGGGTTCAATTCCCTGGCCCGACAGATGACACACTCAATATCTCAGCTAGCATCTGTGCATTAACCCCTTTTTACTTGCAGTTTTCCTTCCAAATCCTGCAACCCCTTCACCACAAATACAGTCCAATCATTCCCCGATACTCATTCACTCAGTCATTCCACTCCTCCATTCTACATGCTCAACAAAATCCAACAAGTACAAGAGCTCGTTCAGCAAGCAAATTTAAAGCCTCTCTTTGGATTTATGTCGATGCTGCTGCCCTCTAGTAATGTTATATGTCAACTGCAGCATAATCAAAGGATTGAGAAAGGGGCAGTCTATGCAAATAATCTCCTCCCATGATTACTTCTCTGAGCTTCCGTAGTGGTAAGATGATAGGACCTTCAACAAATGGTCTTCAGCAGATTTCTAAAGTTGCCAAATTGTCTTAGGCTAAGGATTGTTCCAGTCGAAGGCCTTCACATAAGGACCCCACCCTCACTTAGCAGGGTCCAGAAATACCTGCAGTAATCCTCTATACAGAACATGGGCGTTCAAGGTCCTACTGTAAAGTCTACATGCTAAAACTGGGATGTCTAAAGTCCCAGTCCTGGTCTCACTGTCAGAAGCACAGCATAACACAGCATGCCAGATATGGCCATGCAATGCCATGCCAAACCAAATGCCTCTTCCCCACAGTTGCCGCATCATGCATTTTCAAGACATAATCAATGAGAGGCCTGACTTTGTCCTTTTCTATCACTTCAACATTCAACATACTACCTTCTGACTGCAGCTAATAAGGGCTCTTTCACCTGCACAAAATTTTACCCTGCATTAAATCAACACCATTCAACCTATTTTATTATCTGCATGGCACCTTCCTCACATAATACAGCTCAATTCTGGCCCCCCTTAGGCCATATTTGTGCTCTCCAGAACACCAATTTGAAGAAAAAACGAATACATTCATAAATGAAGATAAGACCTTGCTCCTATTTAAACTACTTGAGCAAAAGGAGGGAGGTGGCCGGTGGTGGTGGGGGTGGCAAGATTTGTAAATGTGCCCAACTAATGCAATCAAAAAATGACTTAAATTGTTCCTGTATTTTTTTTAAGTAAAAATAATCTTTTTTGTGCAAAAAATCAAATCCTGGATTTTTTTCCATGTAAACATAATTCTATGGGTGTGGCTGGATTCGAACCCCTGTCCAGGGGGAGCTTCCTGCACCAAAGGCACTAGACTTTGCCTCTGAGCTATAGGCTCTTGACGGGTTTTAATTGTGCAAGAGACCCTATCAGCATCTGACAGGCCGTGGTGTCATTGCTAATGGCTGCCACTGCACAGGACACATCATAGCCATGATATAGGGAAGATTTGACAAGGTACATATAGGGAAGCCTGTCTGGTCCAGTGGGTAAGTTCCTGCCTTCCACCCAGACAATCAGGGTTCAATTCTCAGGCCCGACAGTTGACACACTCAATTTCTCAGCCAGCATCTGCGCATTAACCGCTTTTTTTCTTGCAGTTATCCTTCCAAATCCTGCAACCCCTTCACCACAAATACAGTCCAATCATTCCTCGATACTCATTCACTCAGTCATTCCACTCCTCCATTCTACATGCTCAACAAAATCCAACAAGAACAAGAGCTCGTTCAGCAAGCAAATTTAAAGCCTCTCTTTGGATTTATGTTGATGCTGCTGCCCTCTAGTAATGTTATATGTCAACTGCAGCATAATCAAAGGATTGAGAAAGGGGCAGTTCTATGCAAATAATCTCCACCCATGATTACTTCTCTGAGCTTCCGTAGTGGTACGATGATAGGACCTTCAACAAATGGTCTTCAGAAGATTTCTAAAGTTGCCAAATTGTCTTAGGCTAAGGATTGTTCCAGTCGAAGGCCTTCAGATAAGGACCCCATCTTCACTTAGCAGGGTCCAGAATTAACTGCAGTAATCCTCTATACAGAACATGGGCGTTCACAGGCCTACTGTAAAGTCTACGTGCTAAAACTGGGATGTCTAAGGTCCCAGTCCTGGTCTCACTGTCAGAGGCACAGCATAACACAGCATGCCAGACCAAATGCCCCTTCCCCACACTTGCTGCATCATGCATTTTCAAGACATAATCAATGAGAGGCCTGACTTTGTCCTTTTCTATCACTTCAACATTCAACATACTACCTTCTGACTGCAGCTAATAAGGGCTCTTTCACCTGCACAACATTTTACCCTGCATTAAATCAACACCATTCAACCTATTTTATTATCTGCATGGCACCTTCCTCACATAATACAGCTCAATTCTGGCCCCCCTTAGGCCATATTTGTGATCTCCAGAACACCAATTTGAAGAAAAAATGAATACATTCATAAATGAAGATAAGACCTTGCTCCTATTTAAACTACTTGAGCAAAAGGAGGGAGGTGGCAGCTGGTGGTGGGGGTGGCAAGATTTGTAAATGTGCCCAACTAATGCAATCAAAAAATGACTTAAATTGTTCCTGTATTTTTTTTAAGTAAAAATAATCTTTTTTGTGCAAAAAATCAAATCCTGGATTTTTTTCCATGTAAACATACTTCTATGGTGGTGGCTGGATTCAAACCCCTGTCCAGGGGGAGCTTCCTGCACCAAAGGCACTAGACTTTGCCTCTGAGTTATAGGCTCTTCGTGGGTTTCAGTTGTGCAAGAGACCCTATCAGCATCTGACAGGCCATGGTGTCATTGCTAATGGCTGCCACTGCACAGGACACATCATAGCCATGATATAGGGAAGATTTGACAATTTGCATATAGGGAAGCCTGTCTGGTCCACTGGGTATGTTCCTGCCTTCTACTCAGACAGGCAGGGTTCAATTCCCTGGCCTGACAGATGACACACTCAATATCTCAGCAAGCATCTGTGCATTAACCCCTTTTTTCTTGCAGTTTTCCTTCCAAATCCTGCAACCCCTTCACCACAAATACAGTCCAATCATTCCTCGATACTCATTCACTCAGTCATTCCACTCCTCCATTCTACATGCTCAACAAAATCCAACAAGAACAAGAGCTTGTTCAGCAAGCAAATTTAAAGCCTCTCTTTGGATTTATGTTGATGCTGCTGCCCTCTAGTAATGTTATATGTCAACTGCAGCATACTCGAAGGATTGAGAAAGGGGCAGTCCTATGCAAATAATCTCCTCCCATGATTACTTCTCTGAGCTTCCGTAGTGGTACGATGATAGGACCTTCTACAAATGGTCTTCAGCAGATTTCTAAAGTTGCCAAATTTTCTTAGGCTAAGGATTGTTCCAGTCGAAGGCCTTCAGATAAGGACCCCACCCTGACTTAGCAGGGTCCAGAATTACCTGCAGTAATCCTCTATACAGAACGTGGGCATTCCTGAGTGTTTGTGGGTCTACTGTAAAGTCTACATGCTAAAACTGGGATGTCTAAAGTCCCAGCACTGGTCTTACTGTCAGAGGCACAGCATAACACAGCATGCCAGACATGGCCATGCAATGCCATGCCAAACCAAATGCCCCTTCCACACACTTGCTGCATTATGCATTTTCAAGACATAATCAATCAGAGGCCTGACTTTGTCCTTTTCTATCACTTCAACATTCAACATACTACCTTCTGACTGCAGCTAATAAGGGCTCTTTCACCTGCACAACATTTTACCCTGCATTAAATCAACACCATTCAACCTATTTTATTATGTGCATGGCACCTTCCTCACATAATACAGCTCAATTCTGGCCCCCCTTAGGCCATATTTGTGCTCTCCAGAACACCAATTTGAAGAAAAGACGAATACATTCATAAATAAAGATAAGACCTTGCTCCTATTTAAACTACTTGAGCAAAAGGAGGGAGGTGGCAGGTGGTCGTGGGGGTGGCAAGATTTGTAAATGTGCCCAACTAATGCAATCAAAAAATGACTTAAATTGTTCCTATATTTTTTTTAAGTAAAAATAATCTTTTTTGTGCAAAAAATAAACTCCTGGATTTTTTCCCATGTAAACATACTTCTATGGTGGTGGCTGGATTCAAACCCCTGTACAGGGTGGAGCTTCCTGCACCAAAGGCACTAGACTTTGCCTCTGAGCTATAGGCTCTTGATGGGTTTCAATTGTGCAAGAGACCCTATCAGCATCTGACAGGCCGTGGTGTCATTGCTAATGGCTGCCACTGCACAGGACACATCATAGCCATGATATAGGGAAGATTTGACAAGGTACATAGAGGGAAGCCTGTCTGGTCCAGTGGGTAAGTTCCTGCCTTCCATCCAGACAAGCAGGGTTCAATTCCCAGGCCTGACAGGTGACACACTAAATCTCTCAGCAAGCATCTGAGCATTAACTGCTTTTTTCTTGCAGTTATCCTTCCAAATCCTGCAACCCCTTCACCACAAATACAGTCCAATCATTCCTCGATACTCATTCACTCAGTCATTCCACTCCTCCATTCTACATGCTCAACAAAATCCAACAAGTACAAGAGCTCGTTCAGCAAGCAAATTTAAAGCCTCTCTTTGGATTTATGTCGATGCTGCTGCCCTCTAGTAATGTTATATGTCAACTGCAGCATAATCAAAGGATTGAGAAAGGGGCAGTCTATGCAAATAATCTCCTCCCATGATTACTTCTCTGAGCTTCCGTAGTGGTAAGATGATAGGACCTTCAACAAATGGTCTTCAGCAGATTTCTAAAGTTGCCAAATTGTCTTAGGCTAAGGATTGTTCCAGTCGAAGGCCTTCACATAAGGACCCCACCCTCACTTAGCAGGGTCCAGAAATACCTGCAGTAATCCTCTATACAGAACATGGGCGTTCAAGGTCCTACTGTAAAGTCTACATGCTAAAACTGGGATGTCTAAAGTCCGAGTCCTGGTCTCACTGTCAGAGGCACAGCATAACACAGCATGCCAGATATGGCCATGCAATGCAATGCCATTCCAAACCAAATGCCCCTTCCCCACACTTGCTGCATCATGCATTTTCAAGACATAATCAATGAGAGGCCTGACTCTGTTCTTTTCTATCACTTCAACATTCAACATACAACCTTCTGACTGCAGCTAATAAGGGCTCTTTCACCTGCACAAAATTTTACCCTGCATTAAATCAACACCATTCAACCTATTTTATTATCTGCATGGCACCTTCCTCACATAATACAGCTCAATTCTGGCTCCCCTTAGGCCATATTTGTGCTCTCCAGAACACCAATTTGAAGAAAAAACGAATACATTCATAAATGAAGATAAGACCTTGCTCCTATTTAAACTACTTGAGCAAAAGGAGGGAGGTGGCAGGTGGTGGTGGGGGTGGCAAGATTTGTAAATGTGCCCAACTAATGCAATCAAAAAATGACTTAAATTGTTCCTGTATTTTTTTTAAGTAAAAATAATCTTTTTTGTGCAAAAAATCAAATCCTGGATTTTTTTCCATGTAAACATAATTCTATGGGTGTGGCTGGATTCAAACCCCTGTCCAGGGGGTGCTTCCTGCACCAAAGGCACTAGACTTTGCCTCTGAGCTATAGGCTCTTGACAGGTTTCAATAGTGCAAGAGACCCTATCAGCATCTGACAGGCCGTGGTGTCATTGCTAATGGCTGCCACTGCACAGGACACATCATAGCCATGATATAGGGAAGATTTGACAAGCTACATATAGGGAAGCCTGTCTGGTCCAGTGGGTAAGCTCCTGCCTTCCACCCAGACAAGCAGGGTTCAATTCTCAGGCCCGACAGTTGATACAATCAATTTCTCAGCAAGCATCTGTGCATTAACCACTTTTTTCTTGCAGTTATCCTTCCAAATCCTGCAACCCCTTCACCACAAATACAGTCCAATCATTCCTCGATACTCATTCACTCAGTCATTCCACTCCTCTATTCTACATGCTCAACAAAATCCAACAAGAACAAGAGCTCATTCAGCAAGCAAATTTAAAGCCTCTCTTTAGATTTATGTTGACGCTGCTGCCCTCTAGTAATGTTATATGTCAACTGCAGCATAATCAAAGGATTGAGAAAGGGGCAGTCCTATGCAAATAATCTCCTCCCATGATTACTTCTCTGAGCTTCCGTAGTGGTACGATGATAGGACCTTCAACAAATGGTCTTCAGCAGATTTCTAAAGTTGCCAAATTGTCTTAGGCTAAGGATTGTTCCAGTCGAAGGCCTTCAGATAAGGACCCCACCCTCACTTAGCAGGGTCCAGAATTAACTGCAGTAATCCTCTATACAGAACATGGGCGTTCACGGGCCTACTGTAAAGTCTATGTGCTAAAACTGGGATGTCTAAAGTCCCAGTCCTGGTTTCACTGTCAGAGGCACAACATAACACAGCATGCCAGGCATGGCCATGCAATGCCATGCCAAACCAAATTCCCCTTCCCCACACTTGCTGCATCATGCATTTTCAAGACATAATCAATCAGAGGCCTGACTTTGTCCTTTTCTATCACTTCAACATTCAATATACTACCTTCTGACTGCAGCTAATAAGGGCTCTTTCACCTGCATAAAATTTTACCCTGTAATAAATCAACACCATTCAACCTATTTTATTATCTGCATGGCACCTTCCTCACATAATACAGCTCAATTCTAGCTCCCCTTAGGCCATATTTGTGCTCTCCAGAACACCAATTTGAAGAAAAAACGAATACATTCATAAATGAAGATAAGACCTTGCTCCTATTTAAACTACTTGAGCAAAAGGAGGGAGGTGGCAGGTGGTGGTGGGGGTGGCAAGATTTGTAAATGTGCCCAACTAATGCAATCAAAAAATGACTTAAATTGTTCCTGTATTTTTTTTAAGTAAAAATAATCTTTTTACGTGCAAAAATCCAAATCCTGGATTTTTTTTCCATGTAAACATAGTTCAATGGTGGTGGCTGTATTCAAACCCCTGTCCAGGGGTAGCTTCCTGCACCAAAGGCACTAGACTTTGCCTCTGAGGTATAGGCTCTTCGTGGGTTTTGGTTGTGCAAGAGACCCTATCAGCATCTGACAGGCCATGGTGTCATTGCTAATGGCTGCCACTGCACAGGACACATCATAGCCATGATATAGGGAAGATTTGACAAACTGCATATAGGGAAGCCTGTCTGGTCCAGTGGGTAAGTTCCTGCCTTCTACTCAGACAAGCAGGGTTCAATTCCCTGGCCCGACAGATGACACACTCAATATCTCAGCAAGCATCTGTGCATTAACCCCTTTTTACTTGCAGTTTTCCTTCCAAATCCTGCAACCCCTTCACCACAAATACAGTCCAATCATTCCCCGATACTCATTCACTCAGTCATTCCACTCCTCCATTCTACATGCTCAACAAAATCCAACAAGAACAAGAGCTTGTTCAGCAAGCAAATTTAAAGCATCTCTTTGGATTTATGTTGATGCTGCTGCCCTCTAGTAATGTTATATGTCAACTGCAGCATACTCGAAGGATTGAGAAAGGGGCAGTCCTATGCAAATAATCTCCTCCCATGATTTCTTCTCTGAGCTTCCGTAGTGGTACGATGATAGGACCTTCAACAAATGGTCTTTAGCAGATTTCTAAAGTTGCCAAATTTTCTTAGGCTAAGGATTGTTCCAGTCGAAGGCCTTCAGATAAGGACCCCACCCTGACTTAGCAGGGTCCAGAATTACCTGCAGTAATCCTCTATACAGAACGTGGGCATTCGTGAGTGTTTGTGGGTCTACTGTAAAGTCTACATGCTAAAACTGGGATGTCTAAAGTCCCAGCACTGGTCTCACTGTCAGAGGCACAGCATAAAACAGCATGCCAGACATGGCCATGCAATGCCATGCCAAACCAAACGTCCCTTCCACACATTTGCTGCATCATGCATTTTCAAGACATAATCAATCAGAGGCCTGACTTTGTTCTTTTCTATCACTTCAACATTCAACATACTACCTTCTGACTGCAGCTAATAAGGGCTCTTTCACCTGCACAACATTTTACCCTGCATTAAATCAACACCATTCAACCTATTTTATTATGTGCATGGCACCTTCCTCACATAATACAGTCAATTCTGGCCCCCCTTAGGCCATATTTGTGCTCTCCAGAACACCAATTTGAAGAAAAAACGAATACATTCATGAATAAAGATAAGACCTTGCTCCTATTTAAACTACTTGAGCAAAAGGAGGGAGGTGGCAGGTGGTGGTGGGGGTGGCAAGATTTGTAAATGTGCCCAACTAATGCAATCAAAAAATGACTTAAATTGTTCCTGTATTTTTTTTAAGTAAAAATAATCTTTTTTGTGCAAAAAATAAACTCCTGGATTTTTTTCCATGTAAACACACTTCTATGGTGGTTGCTGGATTCAAACCCCTGTACAGGGGGAGCTTCCTACACCAAAGGCACTAGACTTTGCCTCTGAGTTATAGGCTCTTCATGGGTTTCAATTGTGCAAGAGACCCTATCAGCATCTGACAGGCCGTGGTGTCAGTGCTAATGGCTGCCACTGCACAGGACACATCATAGCCATGATATAGGGAAGATTTGACAAGGTACATATAGGGAAGCCTGTCTGGTCCAGTGGGTAAGTTCCTGCCTTCCATCCAGACAAGCAGGGTTCAATTCCCAGGCCCGACAGGTAACACACTCTATCTCTCAGCAAGCATCTGTGCATTAACTGCTTTTTTCTTGCAGTTATCCTTCCAAATCCTGCAACCCCTTCACCACAAATACAGTCCAATCATTCCTCGATACTCATTCACTCAGTCATTCCACTCCTCCATTCTACATGCTCAACAAAATCCAACAAGTACAAGAGCTCGTTCAGCAAGCAAATTTAAAGCCTCTCTTTGGATTTATGTCGATGCTGCTGCCCTCTTGTAATGTTATATGTCAACTGCAGCATAATCAAAGGATTGAGAAAGGGGCAGTCTATGCAAATAATCTCCTCCCATGATTACTTCTCTGAGCTTCCGTAGTGGTAAGATGATAGGACCTTCAACAAATGGTCTTCAGCTAATTTCTAAAGTTGCCAAATTGTCTTAGGCTAAGGATTGTTCCAGTCGAAGGCCTTCACATAAGGACCCCACCCTCACTTAGCAGGGTCCACAATTACCTGCAGTAATCCTCTATACAGAACATGGGCGTTCACGGGCCTACTGTAAAGTCTACGTGCTAAAACTGGGATGTCTAAAGTCCCAGTCCTGGTCTCACTGTCAGAGGCACAGCATAACACAGCATGCCAGACCAAATGCCCCTTCCCCACACTTGCAGCATCATGCATTTTCAAGACATAATCAATGAGAGGCCTGACTTTATTCTTTTCTATCACTTCAACATTCAACATACTACCTTCTGACTGCAGCTAATAAGGGCTCTTTCACCTGCCTAAAATTTTACCCTGCAATAAATCAACACCATTCTACCTATTTTATTATCTTCATGGCACCTTTCTCACATAATACAGCTCAATTCTGGCCCCCCTTAGGCCATATTTGTGCTCTCCAGAACACCAATTTGAAGAAAAAATGAATACATTCATAAATGAAGATAAGACCTTGCTCCTATTTAAACTACTTGAGCAAAAGGAGGGAGGTGGCAGCTGGTGGTGGGGGTGGCAAGATTTGTAAATGTGCCCAACTAATGCAATCAAAAAATGACTTAAATTGTTCCTGTATTTTTTTTAAGTAAAAATAATCTTTTTACGTGCAAAAAATCAAATCCTGGATTTTTTTTCCATGTAAACATACTTCAATGGTGGTGGCTGGATTCAAACCCCTGTCCAGGGGTAACTTCCTGCACCAAAGGCACTAGACTTTGCCTCTGAGTTATAGGCTCTTCGTGGGTTTCAGTTGTGCAAGAGACCCTATCAGCATCTGACAGGCCATGGTGTCATTGCTAATGGCTGCCACTGCACAGGACACATCATAGCCATGATATAGGGAAGATTTGACAATTTGCATATAGGGAAGCCTGTCTGGTCCAGTGGGTAACTTCCTGCCTTCTACTCAGACAGGCAGGGTTCAATTCCCTGGCCTGACAGATGACACACTCAATATCTCAGCAAGCATCTGTGCATTAACCCCTTTTTTCTTGCAGTTTTCCTTCCAAATCCTGCAACCCCTTCACCACAAATACAGTCCAATCATTCCTCGATACTCATTCACTCAGTCATTCCACTCCTCCATTCTACATGCTCAACAAAATCCAACAAGAACAAGAGCTTGTTCAGCAAGCAAATTTAAAGCCTCTCTTTGGATTTATGTTGATGCTGCTGCCCTCTAGTAATGTTATATGTCAACTGCAGCATACTCGAAGGATTGAGAAAGGGGCAGTCCTATGCAAATAATCTCCTCCCATGATTACTTCTCTGAGCTTCCGTAGTGGTACGATGATAGGGCCTTCAACAAATGGTCTTCAGCAGATTTCTAAAGTTGCCAAATTTTCTTAGGCTAAGGATTGTTCCAGTCGAAGGCCTTCAGATAAGGACCCCACCCTGACTTAGCAGGGTCCAGAATTACCTGCAGTAATCCTCTATACAGAACGTGGGCATTTGTGAGTGTTTGTGGGTCTACTGTAAAGTCTACATGCTAAAACTGGGATTTCTAAAGTCCCAGCATTGGTCTTACTGTCAGAGGCACAGCATAACACAGCATGCCAGACATGGCCATGCCATGCAATGCCGTGCCAAACCAAATGCCCCTTCCACACACTTGCTGCATTATGCATTTTCAAGACATAATCAATCAGAGGCCTGACTTTGTCCTTTTCTATCACTTCAACATTCAACATACTACCTTCTGACTGCAGCTAATAAGGGCTCTTTCACCTGCACAACATTTTACCCTGCATTAAATCAACACCATTCAACCTATTTTATTATGTGCATGGCACCTTCCTCACATAATACAGCTCAATTCTGGCCCCCCTTAGGCCATATTTGTGCTCTCCAGAACACCAATTTGAAGAAAAAACGAATACATTCATAAATAAAGATAAGACCTTGCTCCTATTTAAACTACTTGAGCAAAAGGAGGGAGGTGGCAGGTGGTGGTGGGGGTGGCAAGATTTGTAAATGTGCCCAACTAATGCAATCAAAAAATGACTTAAATTGTTCCTATATTTTTTTTAAGTAAAAATAATCTTTTTTGTGCAAAAAATAAACTCCTGGATTTTTTTTCCATGTAAACATACTTCTATGGTGGTGGCTGGATTCAAACCCCTGTACAGGGTGGAGCTTCCTGCACCAAAGGCACTAGACTTTGCCTCTGAGCTATAGGCTCTTGATGGGTTTCAATTGTGCAAGAGACCCTATCAGCATCTGACAGGCCGTGGTGTCATTGCTAATGGCTGCCACTGCACAGGACACATCATAGCCACGATATAGGGAAGATTTGACAAGATACATAGAGGGAAGCCTGTCTGGTCCAGTGGGTAAGTTCCTGCCTTCCATCCAGACAAGCAGGGTTCAATTCCCAGGCCTGACAGGTGACACACTCAATCTCTCAGCAAGCATCTGAGCATTAACTGCTTTTTTCTTGCAGTTATCCTTCCAAATCCTGCAACCCCTTCACCACAAATACAGTCCAATCATTCCTCGATACTCATTCACTCAGTCATTCCACTCCTCCATTCTACATGCTCAACAAAATCCAACAAGTACAAGAGCTCGTTCAGCAAGCAAATTTAAAGCCTCTCTTTGGATTTATGTCGATGCTGCTGCCCTCTAGTAATGTTATATGTCAACTGCAGCATAATCAAAGGATTGAGAAAGGGGCAGTCTATGCAAATAATCTCCTCCCATGATTACTTCTCTGAGCTTCCGTAGTGGTAAGATGATAGGACCTTCAACAAATGGTCTTCAGCAGATTTCTAAAGTTGCCAAATTGTCTTAGGCTAAGGATTGTTCCAGTCGAAGGCCTTCACATAAGGACCCCACCCTCACTTAGCAGGGTCCAGAAATACCTGCAGTAATCCTCTATACAGAACATGGGCGTTCAAGGTCCTACTGTAAAGTCTACATGCTAAAACTGGGATGTCTAAAGTCCGAGTCCTGGTCACACTGTCAGAGGCACAGCATAACACAGCATGCCAGATATGGCCATGCAATGCAATGCCATTCCAAACCAAATGCCCCTTCCCCACACTTGCGGCATCATGCATTTTCAAGACATAATCAATGAGAGGCCTGACTCTGTTCTTTTCTATCACTTCAACATTCAACATACAACCTTCTGACTGCAGCTAATAAGGGCTCTTTCACCTGCACAAAATTTTACCCTGCATTAAATCAACACCATTCAACCTATTTTATTATCTGCATGGCACCTTCCTCACATAATACAGCTCAATTCTGGCTCCCCTTAGGCCATATTTGTGCTCTCCAGAACACCAATTTGAAGAAAAAACGAATACATTCATAAATGAAGATAAGACCTTGCTCCTATTTAAACTACATGAGCAAAAGGAGGGAGGTGGCAGGTGGTGGTGGGGGTGGCAAGATTTGTAAATGTGCCCAACTAATGCAATCAAAAAATGACTTAAATTGTTCCTGTATTTTTTTTAAGTAAAAATAATCTTTTTTGTGCAAAAAATCAAATCCTGGATTTTTTTCCATGTAAACATAATTCTATGGGTGTGGCTGGATTCAAACCCCAGTCCAGGGGGTGCTTCCTGCACCAAAGGCACTAGACTTTGCCTCTGAGCTATAGGCTCTTGACAGGTTTCAATAGTGCAAGAGACCCTATCAGCATCTGACAGGCCGTGGTGTCATTGCTAATGGCTGCCACTGCACAGGACACATCATAGCCATGATATAGGGAAGATTTGACAAGCTACATATAGGGAAGCCTGTCTGGTCCAGTGGGTAAGCTCCTGCCTTCCACCCAGACAAGCAGGGTTCAATTCTCAGGCCCGACAGTTGATACAATCAATTTCTCAGCAAGCATCTGTGCATTAACCACTTTTTTCTTGCAGTTATCCTTCCAAATCCTGCAACCCCTTCACCACAAATACAGTCCAATCATTCCTCGATACTCATTCACTCAGTCATTCCACTCCTCTATTCTACATGCTCAACAAAATCCAACAAGAACAAGAGCTCATTCAGCAAGCAAATTTAAAGCCTCTCTTTAGATTTATGTTGACGCTGCTGCCCTCTAGTAATGTTATATGTCAACTGCAGCATAATCAAAGGATTGAGAAAGGGGCAGTCCTATGCAAATAATCTCCTCCCATGATTACTTCTCTGAGCTTCCGTAGTGGTACGATGATAGGACCTTCAACAAATGGTCTTCAGCAGATTTCTAAAGTTGCCAAATTGTCTTAGGCTAAGGATTGTTCCAGTCGAAGGCCTTCAGATAAGGACCCCACCCTCACTTAGCAGGGTCCAGAATTAACTGCAGTAATCCTCTATACAGAACATGGGCGTTCACGGGCCTACTGTAAAGTCTATGTGCTAAAACTGGGATGTCTAAAGTCCCAGTCCTGGTTTCACTGTCAGAGGCACAACATAACACAGCATGTCAGGCATGGCCATGCAATGCCATGCCAAACCAAATTCCCCTTCCCCACACTTGCTGCATCATGCATTTTCAAGACATAATCAATCAGAGGCCTGACTTTGTCCTTTTCTATCACTTCAACATTCAATATACTACCTTCTGACTGCAGCTAATAAGGGCTCTTTCACCTGCATAAAATTTTACCCTGTAATAAATCAACACCGTTCAACCTATTTTATTATCTGCATGGCACCTTCCTCACATAATACAGCTCAATTCTAGCTCCCCTTAGGCCATATTTGTGCTCTCCAGAACACCAATTTGAAGAAAAAACGAATACATTCATAAATGAAGATAAGACCTTGCTCCTATTTAAACTACTTGAGCAAAAGGAGGGAGGTGGCAGGTGGTGGTGGGGGTGGCAAGATTTGTAAATGTGCCCAACTAATGCAATCAAAAAATGACTTAAATTGTTCCTGTATTTTTTTTAAGTAAAAATAATCTTTTTTGACGTGCAAAAATCCAAATCCTGGATTTTTTTTCCATGTAAACATAGTTCAATGGTGGTGGCTGTATTCAAACCCCTGTCCAGGGGTAGCTTCCTGCACCAAAGGCACTAGACTTTGCCTCTGAGGTATAGGCTCTTCGTGGGTTTCGGTTGTGCAAGAGACCCTATCAGCATCTGACAGGCCATGGTGTCATTGCTAATGGCTGCCACTGCACAGGACACATCATAGCCATGATATAGGGAAGATTTGACAAACTGCATATAGGGAAGCCTGTCTGGTCCAGTGGGTAAGTTCCTGCCTTTTACTCAGACAAGCAGGGTTCAATTCCCTGGCCCGACAGATGACACACTCAATATCTCAGCAAGCATCTGTGCATTAACCCCTTTTTACTTGCAGTTTTCCTTCCTAATCCTGCAACCCCTTCACCACAAATACAGTCCAATCATTCCCCGATACTCATTCACTCAGTCATTCCACTCCTCCATTCTACATGCTCAACAAAATCCAACAAGAACAAGAGCTTGTTCAGCAAGCAAATTTAAAGCATCTCTTTGGATTTATGTTGATGCTGCTGCCCTCTAGTAATGTTATATGTCAACTGCAGCATACTCGAAGGATTGAGAAAGGGGCAGTCCTATGCAAATAATCTCCTCCCATGATTTCTTCTCTGAGCTTCCGTAGTGGTACGATGATAGGACCTTCAACAAATGGTCTTCAGCAGATTTCTAAAGTTGCCAAATTTTCTTAGGCTAAGGATTGTTCCAGTCGAAGGCCTTCAGATAAGGACCCCACCCTGACTTAGCAGGGTCCAGAATTACCTGCAGTAATCCTCTATACAGAACGTGGGCATTCGTGAGTGTTTGTGGGTCTACTGTAAAGTCTACATGCTAAAACTGGGATGTCTAAAGTCCCAGCACTGGTCTCACTGTCAGAGGCACAGCATAAAACAGCATGCCAGACATGGCCATGCAATGCCATGCCAAACCAAACGTCCCTTCCACACACTTGCTGCATCATGCATTTTCAAGACATAATCAATCAGAGGCCTGACTTTGTTCTTTTCTATCACTTCAACATTCAACATACTACCTTCTGACTGCAGCTAATAAGGGCTCTTTCACCTGCACAACATTTTACCCTGCATTAAATCAACACCATTCAACCTATTTTATTATGTGCATGGCACCTTCCTCACATAATACAGCTGAATTCTGGCCCCCCTTAGGCCATATTTGTGCTCTCCAGAACACCAATTTGAAGAAAAAACGAATACATTCATAAATAAAGATAAGACCTTGCTCCTATTTAAACTACTTGAGCAAAAGGAGGGAGGTGGCAGGTGGTGGTGGGGGTGGCAAGATTTGTAAATGTGCCCAACTAATGCAATCAAAAAATGACTTAAATTGTTCCTGTATTTTTTTTAAGTAAAAATAATCTTTTTTGTGCAAAAAATAAACTCCTGGATTTTTTTCCATGTAAACACACTTCTATGGTGGTGGCTGGATTCAAACCCCTGTACAGGGGGAGCTTCCTGCACCAAAGGCACTAGACTTTGCCTCTGAGCTATAGGCTCTTGACGGGTTTCAATTGTGCAAGAGACCCTATCAGCATCTGACAGGCCGTGGTGTCATTGCTAATGGCTGCCACTGCACAGGACACATCATAGCCATGATATAGGGAACATTTGACAAGGTACATATAGGTAAGCCTGTCTGGTCCAGTGGGTAAGTTCCTGCCTTCCACCCAGACAAGCAGGGTTCAATTCTCAGGCCCAACAGTTGACACACTCAATTTCTCAGCCAGCATCTGTGCATTAACCGCTTTTTTCTTGCAGTTATCCTTCCAAATCCTGCAACCCCTTCACCACAAATACAGTCCAATCATTCCTCGATACTCATTCACTCAGTCATTCCACTCCTCCATTCTACATGCTCAACAAAATCCAACAAGAACAAGAGCTCGTTCAGCAAGCAAATTTAAAGCCTCTCTTTGGATTTATGTTGATGCTGCTGCCCTCTAGTAATGTTATATGTCAACTGCAGCATAATCAAAGGATTGAGAAAGGGGCAGTCCTATGCAAATAATCTCCTCCCATGATTCCTTCTCTGAGCTTCCTTAGTGGTACGATGATAGGACCTTCAACAAATGGTCTTCAGAAGATTTCTAAAGTTGCCAAATTGTCTTAGGCTAAGGATTGTTGCAGTCGAAGGCCTTCAGATAAGGACCCCATCCTCACTTAGCAGGGTCCAGAATTAACTGCAGTAATCCTCTATACAGAACATGGGCGTTCACAGGCCTACTGTAAAGTCTACGTGCTAAAACTGGGATGTCTAAGGTCCCAGTCCTGGTCTCACTGTCAGAGGCACAGCATAACACAGCATGCCAGACCAAATGCCCCTTCCCCACACTTGCTGCATCATGCATTTTCAAGACATAATCAATGAGAGGCCTGACTTTGTCCTTTTCTATCACTTCAACATTCAACATACTACCTTCTGACTGCAGCTAATAAGGGCTCTTTCACCTGCATAAAATTTTACCCTGCAATAAATCAACACCATTCAACCTATTTTATTATCTGCATGGCACCTTCCTCACATAATACAGCTCAATTCTGGTCCCCCTTAGGCCATATTTGTGCTCTCCAGAACACCAATTTGAAGAAAAAATGAATACATTCATAAATGAAGATAAGACCTTGCTTCTATTTAAACTACTTGAGCAAAAGGAGGGAGGTGGCAGCTGGTGGTGGGGGTGGCAAGATTTGTAAATGTGCCCAACTAATGCAATCAAAAAATGACTTAAATTGTTCCTGTATTTTTTTTAAGTAAAAATAATGTTTTTATGTGCAAAAAAACAAATCCTGGATTTTTTTTCCATGTAAACATACTTCAATGGTGGTGGCTGGATTCAAACCCCTGTCCAGGGGGTAGCTTCCTGCACCAAAGGCACTAGACTTTGCCTCTGAGCTATAGGCTCTTCCTGGGTTTGAGTTGTGCAAGAGACCCTATCAGCATCTGACAGGCCATGGTGTCATTGCTAATGGCTGCCACTGCACAGGACACATCATAGCCATGATATAGGGAAGATTTGACAATTTGCATATAGGGAAGCCTGTCTGATCCAGTGGGTAAGTTCCTGCCTTCTACTCAGACAGGCAGGGTTCAATTCCCTGGCCCGACAGATGACACACTCAATATCTCAGCAAGCATCTGTGCATTAACCCCTTTTTTCTTGCAGTTTTCCTTCCAAATCCTGCAACCCCTTCACCACAAATACAGTCCAATCATTCCTCGATACTCATTCACTCAGTCATTCCACTCCTCCATTCTACATGCTCAACAAAATCCAACAAGAACAAGAGCTTGTTCAGCAAGCAAATTTAAAGCCTCTCTTTGGATTTATGTTGATGCTGCTGCCCTCTAGTAATGTTATATGTCAACTGCAGCATACTCGAAGGATTGAGAAAGGGGCAGTCCTATGCAAATAATCTCCTCCCATGATTACTTCTCTGAGCTTCCGTAGTGGTACGATGATAGGACCTTCAACAAATGGTCTTCAGCAGATTTCTAAAGTTGCCAAATTTTCTTAGGCTAAGGATTGTTCCAGTCGAAGGCCTTCAGATAAGGACCCCACCCTGACTTAGCAGGGTCCAGAATTACCTGCAGTAATCCTCTATACAGAACGTGGGCATTCATGAGTGTTTGTAGGTCTACTGTAAAGTCTACGTGCTAAAACTGGGATGTCTAAAGTCCCAGCACTGGTCTCACTGTCAGAGGCACAGCATAACACAGCATGCCAGACATGGCCATGCAATGCCATGCCAAAGCAAATGCCCCTTCCACACACTTGCTGCATTATGCATTTTCAAGACATAATCAATCAGAGGCCTGACTTTGTCCTTTTCTATCACTTCAACATTCAACATACTACCTTCTGACTGCAGCTAATAAGGGCTCTTTCACCTGCACAACATTTTACCCTGCATTAAATCAACACCATTCAACCTATTTTATTATGTGCATGGCACCTTCCTCACATAATACAGCTCAATTCTGGCCCCCCTTACGCCATATTTGTGCTCTCCAGAACACCAATTTGAAGAAAAAACGAATACATTCATAAATAAAGATAAGACCTTGCTCCTATTTAAACTACTTGAGCAAAAGGAGGGAGGTGGCAGGTGGTGGTGGGGGTGGCAAGATTTGTAAATGTGCCCAACTAATGCAATCAAAAAATGAATTAAATTGTTCCTATATTTTTTTTAAGTAAAAATAATCTTTTTGTGCAAAAAATAAACTCTTGGATTTTTTTCCATGTAAACATACTTCTATGGTGGTGGCTGGATTCAAACCCCTGTATAGGGTGGTGTTTCCTGCACCAAAGGCACTAGACTTTGCCTCTGAGCTATAGGCTCTTGATGGGTTTCAACTGTGCAAGAGACCCTATCAGCATCTGGCAGGCCGTGGTGTCATTGCTAATGGCTGCCACTGCACAGGACACATCATAGCCATGATATAGGGAAGATTTGAGAAGGTACATATAGGGAAGCCTGTCTGGTCCAGTGGGTAAGTTCCTGCCTTCCATCTAGACTAGCTGGGTTCAATTCCCAGGCCTGACAGGTGACACACTCAATCTCTCAGCAAGCATCCGAGCATTAACTGCTTTTTTCTTGCAGTTATCCTTCCAAATCCTGCAACCCCTTCACCACAAATACAGTCCAATCATTCCTCGATACTCATTCACTCAGTCATTCCACTCCTCCATTCTACATGCTCAACAAAATCCAACAAGTACAAGAGCTCGTTCAGCAAGCAAATTTAAAGCCTCTCTTTGGATTTATGTCGATTCTGCTGCCCTCTAGTAATGTTATATGTCAACTGCAGAATAATCAAAGGATTGAGAAAGGGGCAGTCTATGCAAATAATCTCCTCCCATGATTACTTCTCTGAGCTTCCGTAGTGGTAAGATGATAGGACCTTCAACAAATGGTCTTCAGCAGATTTCTAAAGTTGCCAAATTTTCTTAGGCTAAGGATTGTTCCAGTCGAAGGCCTTCAGATAAGGACCCCACCCTGACTTAGCAGGGTCCAGAATTACCTGCAGTAATCCTCTATACAGAACGTGGGCATTCGTGAGTGTTTGTGGGTCTACTGTAAAGTCTACATGCTAAAACTGGGATGTCTAAAGTCCCAGCACTGCTCTCACTGTCAGAGGCACAGCATAACACAGAATGCCAGACATGGCCATGCAATGCCATGCCAAACCAAATTCCCCTTCCACACACTTGCTGCATTATGCATTTTCAAGACATAATCAATGAGAGGCCTGACTTTGTCTTTTTCTATCACTTCAACATTCAACATACTACCTTCTGACTGCAGCTAATAAGGGCTCTTTCACCTGCACAACATTTTACCCTGCATTAAATCAACACCATTCAACCTATTTTATTATATGCATGGCACCTTCCTCACATAATACAGCTGAATTCTGGCCCCCCTTAGGCCATATTTGTGCTCTCCAGAACACCAATTTGAAGAAAAAATGAATACATTCATAAATGAAGATAAGACCTTGCTCCTATTTAAACTACTTGAGCAAAAGGAGGGAGGTGGCAGCTGGTGGTGGGGGTGGCAAGATTTGTAAATGTGCCCAACTAATGCAATCAAAAAATGACTTAAATTGTTCCTGTATTTTTTTTAAGTAAAAATAATCTTTTTACGTGCAAAAAAACAAATCCTGGATTTTTTTTCCATGTAAACATACTTCAATGGTGGTGGCTGGGTTCAAACCCCTATCAAGGGGTAGCTACCTGCACCAAAGGCACTAGACTTTGCCTCTGAGCTATAGGCTCTTCGTGGGTTTCAGCTGTGCAAGAGACCCTATCAGCATCTGACAGGCCATGGTGTCATTGCTAATGGCTGCCACTGCACAGGACACATCATAGCCATGATATAGGGAAGATTTGACAATTTGCATATTGGGAAGCCTGTCTGATCCAGTGGGTAAGTTCCTGCCTTCCATCCAGACAAGCAGGGTTCAATTCCCAGGCCTGACAGGTGACACACTCAATCTCTCAGCAAGCATCTGAGCATTAACTGCTTTTTTCTTGCAGTTATCCTTCCAAATCCTGCAACCCCTTCACCACAAATACAGTCCAATCATTCCTCGATACTCATTCACTCAGTCATCCCACTCCTCCATTCTACATGCTCAACAAAATCCAACAAGTGCAAGAGCTCGTTCAGCAAGCAAATTTAAAGCCTCTCTTTGGATTTATGTCGATGCTGCTGCCCTCTAGTAATGTTATATGTCAACTGCAGCATAATCAAAGGATTGAGAAAGAGGCAGTCTATGCAAATAATCTCCTCCCATGATTACTTCTCTGAGCTTCCGTAGTGGTAAGATGATAGGACCTTCAACAAATGGTCTTCAGCAGATTTCTAAAGTTGCCAAATTTTCTTAGGCTAAGGATTGTTCCAGTCGAAGGCCTTCAGATAAGGACCCCACCCTGACTTAGCAGGGTCCAGAATTACCTGCAGTAATCCTCTATACAGAACGTGGGCATTCGTGAGTGTTTGTGGTTCTACTGTAAAGTCTACATGCTAAAACTGGGATGTCTAAAGTCCCAGCGCTGGTCTCACTGTCAGAGGCACAGCATAACACAGCATGCCAGACATGGCCATGCAATGCCATGCCAAACCAAATGCCCTTTCCACACACTTGCTGCATTATGTATTTTCAAGACATAATCAATCAGAGTCCTGACTTTGTCCTTTTCTATCACTTCAACATTCAACATACTACCTTCTGACTGCAGCTAATAAGGGCTCTTTCACCTGCACAACATTTTACCCTGCATTAAATCAACACCATTCAACCTATTTTATTATGTGCATGGCACCTTCCTCACATAATACAGCTCAATTCTGGCCCCCCTTAGGCCATATTTGTGCTCTCCAGAACACCAATTTGAAGAAAAAACGAATACATTCATAAATAAAGATAAGACCTTGCTCCTATTTAAACTACTTGAGCAAAAGGAGGGAGGTGGCAGGTGGTGGTGGGGGTGGCAAGATTTGTAAATGTGCCCAACTAATGCAATCAAAAAATGATTTAAATTGTTCCTGTATTTTTTTATTAAGTGAAAATAATCTTTTTTGTGCAAAAAATAAACTCCTGGATTTTTTTCAATGTAAACATAATTCTATGGGTGTGGCTGGATTCAAACCCCTGTCCAGGGGGAGCTTCCTGCACCAAAGGCACTAGACTTTGCCTCTGAGCTATAGGCTCTTGACAGGTTTCAATTGTGCAAGAGACCCTATCAGCATCTGACAGGCCGTGGTGTCATTGCTAATGGCTGCCACTGCACAGGACACATCATAGCCATGATATAGGGAACATTTGAGAAGGTACATATAGGGAAGCCTGTCTGGTCCAGTGGGTAAGTTCCTGCCTTCCACCCAGACAAGCAGGGTTCAATTCTCAGGCCCGACAGTTGACAGTCTCAATTTCTCAGCCAGCGTCTGTGCATTAACTGCTTTTTTCTTGCAGTTATCCTTCCAAATCCTGCAACCCCTTCACCACAAATACAGTCCAATCATTCCTCGATACTCATTCACTCAGTCATTCCACTCCTCCATTCTACATGCTCAACAAAATCCAACAAGAACAAGAGCTCGTTCAGCAAGCAAATTTAAAGCCTCTCTTTGGATTTATGTTGATGCTGCTGCCCTCTAGTAATGTTATATGTCAACTGCAGCATAATCAAAGGATTGAGAAAGGGGCAGTCCTATGCAAATAATCTCCTCCCATGATTACTTCTCTGAGCTTCCGTAGTGGTACGATGATAGGACCTTCAACAAATGGTCTTCAGAAGATTTCTAAAGTTGCCAAATTGTCTTAGGCTAAGGATTGTTCCAGTCAAAGGCCTTCAGATAAGGACCCCATCCTCACTTAGCAGGGTCCAGAATTAACTGCAGTAATCCTCTATACAGAACATGGGCGTTCACAGGCCTACTGTAAAGTCTACGTGCTAAAACTGGGATGTCTAAGGTCCCAGTCCTGGTCTCACTGTCAGAGGCACAGCATAACACAGCATGCCAGACCAAATGCCCCTTCCCCACACTTGCTGCATCATGCATTTTCAAGACATAATCAATGAGAGGCCTGACATTATTCTTTTCTATCACTTCAACATTCAACATACTACCTTCTGACTGCAGCTAATAAGGGCTCTTTCACCTGCATAAAATTTTACCCTGCAATAAATCAACACCATTCAACCTATTTTATTATCTGCATGGCACCTTCCTCACATAATACAGCTCAATTCTGGCCCCCTTTAGGCCATATTTGTGCTCTCCAGAACACCAATTTGAAGAAAAAATGAATACATTCATAAATGAAGATAAGACCTTGCTCCTATTTAAACTACTTGAGCAAAAGGAGGGAGGTGGCAGCTGGTGGTGGGGGTGGCAAGATTTGTAAATGTGCCCAACTAATGCAATCAAAAAATTACTTAAATTGTTCCTGTATTTTTTTTAAGTAAAAATAATCTTTTTACGTGCAAAAAATCAAGGCCCATATTTATACTTTTTGACGCTAAACTGCGCTAACGCAGTTTAGCGTCAAAAAGTTTTGCGCCGTCTAACGCCATTCTGAAGCGCCATGCGGGCGCCGTATTTATGGAATGGCGTTAGACGGCGCAATCAGACCGGCGCTGCCTGGTTTGCGTGGGAAGAAACCACGTAGACCAGACAGCGCCGGCGTAGGGGGAAAATGGCGCATGGGCGTCTTAAAATGGGGCAAGTCAGGTTACGTCGAAAAAATCGTCTTAACCCGACTTGCGCCATTTTTTAACGACGCCCATCCCCCATCAACATGACTCCTATCATTGGAAAGATAGGAGTCATGCCCCCTTGCCCAATGGCCATGCCCAGGGGACTTCTGTCCCCTGGGCATGGTCATTGGGCATAGTGGCATGTAGGGGGGCACAAATAAGGCCCCCCTATGCCACCAAAATAAAATATAAAAAATAAAAAATAAAACTTACCTGAACTTACCTGAATGTCCCTGGGGTGGGTCCCTCCATCCTTGGGGGTCCTCCTGGGGTGGGCAAGGGTGGCAGGGGGGGTCCCTGGGGGCATGGGAGGGCACCTGTGGGCTCATTTTGAGCCCACAGGCCCCTTAACGCCTGCCCTGAGCAGGCGTTAAAAAGTGGCGCAAATGCGCCGTTTTTAGCCACGCCAACTCCCGGGCGTCTCTTTTGCCCGGGAGTATAAATACCACGTAAAGTCCTGGGAGTCATTTTTTAGACGGGAACGCCTCCCTTGCATATCATTAACGCAAGGAAGGGGTTCACGCTAAAAAATGACGCACATTCCGGGAACTTTGGCGCTATTCGCCTCTAACGCCATAGTATAAATATGGCGTTAGTTGGCGTTAGTTTTGCGTCGAAATTGCGTCAAAAAAAACGACGCAATTTCGGCGCAAACGGAGTATAAATATGGCCCCAAATCCTGGATTTTTTTTCCATGTAAACATACTTCAATGGTGGTGGCTGGATTCAAACCCCAGTCCAGGGGTAGCTTCCTGCACCAAAGGCACTAGACTTTGCCTCTGAGCTATAGGCTCTTCGTGGGTTTCAGTTGTGCAAGAGACCCTATCAGCATCTGACAGGCCATGGTGTCATTGCTAATGGCTGCCACTGCACAGGACACATCATAGCCATGATATAGGGAAGATTTGACAATTTGCATACAGGGAAGCCTGTCTGGTCCAGTGGGTAAGTTCTTGCCTTCTACTCAGACAGGCAGGGTTCAATTCCCTGGCCCGACAGATGACACACTCAATATCTCAGCAAGCATCTGTGCATTAACCCCTTTTTTCTTGCAGTTTTCCTTCCAAATCCTGCAACCCCTTCACCACAAATACAGTCCAATCATTCCTCGATACTCATTCACTCAGTCATTCCACTCCTCCATTCTACATGCTCAACAAAATCCAACAAGAACAAGAGCTTGTTCAGCAAGCAAATTTAAAGCCTCTCTTTGGATTTATGTTGATGCTGCTGCCCTCTAGTAATGTTATATGTCAACTGCAGCATACTCGAAGGATTGAGAAAGGGGCAGTCCTATGCAAATAATCTCCTCCCATGATTTCTTCTCTGAGCTTCCGTAGTGGTACGATGATAGGACCTTCAACAAATGGTCTTCAGCAGATTTCTAAAGTTGCCAAATTTTCTTAGGCTAAGGATTGTTCCAGTCGAAGGCCTTCAGATAAGGACCCCACCCTGACTTAGCAGGGTCCAGAATTACCTGCAGTAATCCTCTATACAGAATGTGGGCATTCATGAGTGTTTGTGGGTCTACTGTAAAGTCTACATGCTGAAACTGGGATGTCTAAAGTCCCAGCACTGGTCTCACTGTCAGAGGCACAGCATAACACAGCATGCCAGACATGGCCATGCAATGCCATGCCAAAGCAAATGCCCCTTCCACACACTTGCTGCATTATGCATTTTCAAGACATAATCAATCAGAGGCCTGACTTTGTCCTTTTCTATCACTTCAACATTCAACATACTACCTTCTGACTGCAGCTAATAAGGGCTTTTTCACCTGCACAACATTTTACCCTGCATTAAATCAACACCATTCAACCTATTTTATTATGTGCATGGCACCTTCCTCACATAATACAGCTCAATTCTGGCCCCCCTTAGGCCATATTTGTGCTCTCCAGAACACCAATTTGAAGAAAAAACGAATACATTCATAAATAAAGATAAGACCTTGCTCCTATTTAAACTACTTGAGCAAAAGGAGGGAGGTGGCAGGTGGTGGTGGGGGTGGCAAGATTTGTAAATGTGCCCAACTAATGCAATCAAAAAATGACTTAAATTGTTCCTGTATTTTTTTTAAGTAAAAATAATCTTTTTTGTGCAAAAAATAAACTCCTGGATTTTTTTTCCATGTAAACATACTTCTATGGTGGTGGCTGGATTCAAACCACTGTACAGGGTGGAGCTTCCTGCACCAAAGGCACTAGACTTTGCCTCTGAGCTATAGGCTCTTGATGGGTGTCAATTGTGCAAGAGACCCTATCAGCATCTGACAGGCCGTGGTGTCATTGCTAATGGCTGCCACTGCACAGGACACATCATAGCCATGATATAGGGAACATTTGACACGGTACATATAGGGAAGCCTGTCTGGTCCAGTGGGTAAGTTCCTGCCTTCCATCCAGACAAGCAGGGTTCAATTCCCAGGCCTGACAGGTGACACACTCAATCTCTCAGCAAGCCTCTGTGCATTAACTGCTTTTTTCTTGCAGTTATCCTTCCAAATCCTGCAACCCCTTCACCACAAATACAGTCCAATCATTCCTCGATACTCATTCACTCTGTCATTCCACTCCTCCATTCTACATGCTCAACAAAATCCAACAAGTACAAGAGCTCGTTCAGCAAGCAAATTTAAAGCCTCTCTTTGGATTTATGTCGATGCTGCTGCCCTCTAGTAATGTTATATGTCAACTGCAGCATAATCAAAGGATTGAGAAAGGGGCAGTCTATGCAAATAATCTCCTCCCATGATTACTTCTCTGAGCTTCCGTAGTGGTAAGATGATAGGACCTTCAACAAATGGTCTTCAGCAGATTTCTAAAGTTGCCAAATTGTCTTAGGCTAAGGATTGTTCCAGTCGAAGGCCTTCACATAAGGACCCCACCCTCACTTAGCAGGGTACATATAGGGAAGCCTGTCTGGTCCAGTGGGTAAGTTCCTGCCTTCCACCCAGACAAGCAGGGTTCAATTCTCAGGCCCGACAGTTGACAGTCTCAATTTCTCAGCCAGCATCTGTGCATTAACTGCTTTTTTCTTGCAGTTATCCTTCCAAATCCTGCAACCCCTTCACCACAAATACAGTCCAATCATTCCTCGATACTCATTCACTCAGTCATTCCACTCCTCCATTCTACATGCTCAACAAAATCCAACAAGAACAAGAGCTTGTTCAGCAAGCAAATTTAAAGCCTCACTTTGGCTTTATGTTGATGCTGCTGCCCTCTAGTGATGTTATATGTCAACTGCAGCATAATCAAAGGATTGAGAAAGGGGCAGTCCTATGCAAATAATCTCCTCCCATGATTACTTCTCTGAGCTTCCGTAGTGGTACGATGATAGGACCTTCAACAAATGGTCTTCAGCAGATTTCTAAAGTTGCCAAATTTTCTTAGGCTAAGGATTGTTCCAGTCGAAGGCCTTCAGATAAGGACCCCACCCTGACTTAGCAGGGTCCAGAATTACCTGCAGTAATCCTCTATACAGAACATGGGCATTCATGAGTGTTTGTGGGTCTACTGTAAAGTCTACATGCTAAAACTGGGATGTCTAAAGTCCCAGCACTGGTCTCACTGTCAGAGGCACAGCATGCCATGCCAAAGCAAATGCTCCTTCCACACACTTGCTGCATTATGCATTTTCAAGACATAATCAATCAGAGGCCTGACTTTGTCCTTTTCTATCACTTCAACATTCAACATACTACCTTCTGACTGCAGCTAATAAGGGCTCTTTCACCTGCACAACATTTTACCCTGCATTAAATCAACACCATTCAACCTATTTTATTATGTGCATGGCACCTTCCTCACATAATACAGCTCAATTCTGGCCCCCCTTAGGCCATATTTGTGCTCTCCAGAACACCAATTTGAAGAAAAAACGAATACATTCATAAATAAAGATAAGACCTTGCTCCTATTTAAACTACTTGAGCAAAAGGAGGGAGGTGGCAGGTGGTGGTGGGGGTGGCAAGATTTGTAAATGTGCCCAACTAATGCAATCAAAAAATGACTTAAATTGTTCCTGTATTTTTTTTAAGTAAAAATAATCTTTTTTGTGCAAAAAATCAAATCCTGGATTTTTTTCCATGTAAACATAATTCTATGGGTGTGGCTGGATTCAAACCCCTGTCCAGGGGGAGCTTCCTGCACCAAAGGCACTAGACTTTGCCTCTGAGCTATAGGCTCTTGATGGGTTTCCATTGTGCAAGAGACCCTATCAGCATCTGACAGGCCGTGGTGTCATTGCTAATGGCTGCCACTGCACAGGACACATCATAGCCATGATATAGGGAAGATTTGACAATTTGCATATAGGGAAGCCTGTCTGGTTTAGTGGGTAAGTTCCTGCCTTCCACCCAGACAAGCAGGGTTCAATTCTCAGGCCCGACAGTTGACACACTCAATTTCTCAGCCAGCATCTGTGCATTAACCACTTTTTTCTTGCAGTTATCCTTCCAAATCCTGCAACCCCTTCACCACAAATACAGTCCAATCATTCCTCGATACTCATTCACTCAGTCATTCCACTCCTCCATTCTACATGCTCAACAAAATCCAACAAGAACAAGAGCTCGTTCAGCAAGCAAATGTAAAGCCTCTCTTTGGATTTATGTTGATGCTGCTGCCCTCTAGTAATGTTATATGTCAACTGCAGCATAATCAAAGGATTGAGAAAGGGGCAGTCCTATGCAAATAATCTCCTCCCATGATTACTTCTCTGAGCTTCCGTAGTGGTACGATGATAGGACCTTCAACAAATGGTCTTCAGAAGATTTCTAAAGTTGCCAAATTGTCTTAGGCTAAGGATTGTTCCAGTCGAAGGCCTTCAGATAAGGACCCCATCCTCACTTAGCAGGGTCCAGAATTAACTGCAGTAATCCTCTATACAGAACATGGGCGATCACAGGCCTACTGTAAAGTCTACGTGCTAAAACTGGGATGTCTAAGGTCCCAGTCCTGGTCTCACTGTCAGAGGCACAGCATAACACAGCATGCCAGACCAAATGCCCCTTCCCCACACTTGCTGCATCATGCATTTTCAAGACATAATCAATGAGAGGCCTGACTTTGTCTTTTTCTATCACTTCAACATTCAACATACTACCTTCTGACTGCAGCTAATAAGGGCTCTTTCACCTGCATAAAATTTTACCCTGCAATAAATCAACACCATTCAACCTATTTTATTATCTGCATGGCACCTTCCTCACATAATACAGCTCAATTCTGGCCCCCCTTAGGCCATATTTGTGCTCTCCAGAACACCAATTTGAAGAAAAAATGAATACATTCATAAATGAAGATAAGACCTTGCTCCTATTTAAACTACTTGAGCAAAAGGAGGGAGGTGGCAGCTGGTGGTGGGGGTGGCAAGATTTGTAAATGTGCCCAACTAATGCAATCAAAAAATGACTTAAATTGTTCCTGTATTTTTTTTAAGTAAAGATAATCTTTTTACGTGCAAAAAATCAAATCCTGGATTTTTTTTCCATGTAAACATACTTCAATGGGGGTGGCTGGATTCAAACCCCTGTCAGGGGTAGCTTCCTGCACCAAAGGCACTAGACTTTGCCTCTGAGCTATAGGCTCTTCGTGGGTTTCAGTTGTGCAAGAGACCCTATCAGCATCTGACCGGCCATGGTGTCATTGCTAATGGCTGCCACTGCACAGGACACATCATAGCCATGATATAGGGAAGATTTGACAATTTGCATATAGGGAAGCCTGTCTGGTCCAGTGGGTAAGTTCCTGCCTTCTACTCAGACAGGCAGGGTTCAATTCCCTGGCCCGACAGATGACACACTCAATATCTCAGCAAGCATCTGTGCATTAACCCCTTTTTTCTTGCAGTTTTCCTTCCAAATCCTGCAACCCCTTCACCACAAATACAGTCCAATCATTCCTCGATACTCATTCACTCAGTCATTCCACTCCTCCATTCTACATGCTCAACAAAATCCAACAAGAACAAGAGCTTTTTCAGCAAGCAAATTTAAAGCCTCTCTTTGGATTTATGTTGATGCTGCTGCCCTCTAGTAATGTTATAAGTCAAGTGCAGCATACTCGAAGGATTGAGAAAGGGGCAGTCCTATGCAAATAATCTCCTCCCATGATTACTTCTCTGAGCTTCCGTAGTGGTACGATGATAGGACCTTCAACAAATGGTCTTCAGCAGATTTCTAAAGTTGCCAAATTTTCTTAGGCTAAGGATTGTTCCAGTCGAAGGCCTTCAGATAAGGACCCCACCCTGACTTAGCAGGGTCCAGAATTACCTGCAGTAATCCTCTATACAGAACGTGGGCATTCATGAGTGTTTGTGGGTCTACTGTAAAGTCTACATGCTAAAATTGGGATGTCTAAAGTCCCAGCACTGGTCTCACTGTCAGAGGCACAGCATGCCAGACATGGCCATGCAATGCCATGCCAAAGCAAATGCCCCTTCCACACACTTGCTGCATTATGCATTTTCAAGACATAATCAATCAGAGGCCTGACTTTGTCCTTTTCTATCACTTCAACATTCAACATACTACCTTCTGACTGCAGCTAATAAGGGCTCTTTCACCTGCACAACATTTTACCCTGCATTAAATCAACACCATTCAACCTATTTTATTATGTGCGTGGTACCTTCCTCACATAATACAGCTCAATTCTGGCCCCCCTTAGGCCATATTTGTGCTCTCCAGAACACCAATTTGAAGAAAAAACGAATACATTCATAAATAAAGATAAGACCTTGCTCCTATTTAAACTACTTGAGCAAAAGGAGGGAGGTGGCAGGTGGTGGTGGGGGTGGCAAGATTTGTAAATGTGCCCAACTAATGCAATCAAAAAATGACTTAAATTGTTCCTGTATTTTTTTTAAGTAAAAATAATCTTTTTACGTGCAAAAAATCAAATCCTGGATTTTTTTTCCATGTAAACAAACTTCAATGGTGGTGGCTGGATTCAAACCCCTGTCCAGGAGTAGCTTCCTGCACCAAAGGCACTAGACTTTGCCTCTGAGCTATAGGCTCTTCGTGGGTTTTAGTTGTGCAAGAGACCCTATCAGCATCTGACAGGCCATGGTGTCATTGCTAATGGCTGCCACTGCACAGGACACATCATAGCCATGATATAGGGAAGATTTGACAATTTGCATATAGAGAAGCCTGTCTGGTCCAGTGGGTAAGTTCCTGCCTTCTACACAGGCAGGGTTCAATTCCCTGGCCTGACAGATGACACACTCAATATCTCAGCAAGCATCTGTGCATTAACCCCTTTTTTCTTGCAGTTTTCCTTCCAAATCCTGCAACCCCTTCACCACAAATACAGTCCAATCATTCCTCGATACTCATTCACTCAGTCATTCCACTCCTCCATTCTACATGCTCAACAAAATCCAACAAGAACAAGAGCTTGTTCAGCAAGCAAATTTAAAGCCTCTCTTTGGATTTATGTTGATGCTGCTGCCCTCTAGTAATGTTATATGTCAACTGCAGCATACTCGAAGGATTGAGAAAGGGGCAGTCCTATGCAAATAATCTCCTCCCATGATTACTTCTCTGAGCTTCCGTAGTGGTACGATGATAGGACCTTCAACAAATGGTCTTCAGCAGATTTCTAAAGTTGCCAAATTTTCTTAGGCTAAGGATTGTTCCAGTCGAAGGCCTTCAGATAAGGACCCCACCCTGACTTAGCAGGGTCCAGAATTACCTGCAGTAATCCTCTATACAGAACGTGGGCATTCATGAGTGTTTGTGGGTCTACTGTAAAGTCTACATGCTAAAACTGGGATGTCTAAAGTCCCAGCACTGGTCTCACTGTCAGAGGCACAGCATGCCATGCCAAAGCAAATGCCCCTTCCACACACTTGCTGCATTATGCATTTTCAAGACATAATCAATCAGAGGCCTGACTTTGTCCTTTTCTATCACTTCAACATTCAACATACTACCTTCTGACTGCAGCTAATAAGGGCTCTTTCACCTGCACAACATTTTACCCTGCATTAAATCAACACCATTCAACCTATTTTATTATGTGCATGGCACCTTCCTCACATAATACAGCTCAATTCTGGCCCCCCTTAGGCCATATTTGTGCTCTCCAGAACACCAATTTGAAGAAAAAACGAATACATTCATAAATAAAGATAAGACCTTGCTCCTATTTAAACTACTTGAGCAAAAGGAGGGAGGTGGCAGGTGGTGGTGGGGGTGGCAAGATTTGTAAATGTGCCCAACTAATGCAATCAAAAAATGACTTAAATTGTTCCTGTATTTTTTTTAAGTAAAAATAATCTTTTTTGTGCAAAAAATCAAATCCTGGATTTTTTTCCATGTAAACATAATTCTATGGGTGTGGCTGGATTCAAACCCCTGTCCAGGGGGAGCTTCCTGCACCAAGGCACTAGACTTTGCCTCTGAGCTATAGGCTCTTGATGGGTTTCCATTGTGCAAGAGACCCTATCAGCATCTGACAGGCCGTGGTGTCATTGCTAATGGCTGCCACTGCACAGGACACATCATAGCCATGATATAGGGAAGATTTGACAATTTGCATATAGGGAAGCCTGTCTGGTTTAGTGGGTAAGTTCCTGCCTTCCACCCAGACAAGCAGGGTTCAATTCTCAGGCCCGACAGTTGACACACTCAATTTCTCAGCCAGCATCTGTGCATTAACCGCTTTTTTCTTGCAGTTATCCTTCCAAATCCTGCAACCCCTTCACCACAAATACAGTCCAATCATTCCTCGATACTCATTCACTCAGTCATTCCACTCCTCCATTCTACATGCTCAACAAAATCCAACAAGAACAAGAGCTCGTTCAGCAAGCAAATGTAAAGCCTCTCTTTGGATTTATGTTGATGCTGCTGCCCTCTAGTAATGTTATATGTCAACTGCAGCATAATCAAAGGATTGAGAAAGGGGCAGTCCTATGCAAATAATCTCCTCCCATGATTACTTCTCTGAGCTTCCGTAGTGGTACGATGATAGGACCTTCAACAAATGGTCTTCAGAAGATTTCTAAAGTTGCCAAATTGTCTTAGGCTAAGGATTGTTCCAGTCGAAGGCCTTCAGATAAGGACCCCATCCTCACTTAGCAGGGTCCAGAATTAACTGCAGTAATCCTCTATACAGAACATGGGCGATCACAGGCCTACTGTAAAGTCTACGTGCTAAAACTGGGATGTCTAAGGTCCCAGTCCTGGTCTCACTGTCAGAGGCACAGCATAACACAGCATGCCAGACCAAATGCCCCTTCCCCACACTTGCTGCATCATGCATTTTCAAGACATAATCAATGAGAGGCCTGACTTTGTCTTTTTCTATCACTTCAACATTCAACATACTACCTTCTGACTGCAGCTAATAAGGGCTCTTTCACCTGCATAAAATTTTACCCTGCAATAAATCAACACCATTCAACCTATTTTATTATCTGCATGGCACCTTCCTCACATAATACAGCTCAATTCTGGCCCCCCTTAGGCCATATTTGTGCTCTCCAGAACACCAATTTGAAGAAAAAATGAATACATTCATAAATGAAGATAAGACCTTGCTCCTATTTAAACTACTTGAGCAAAAGGAGGGAGGTGGCAGCTGGTGGTGGGGGTGGCAAGATTTGTAAATGTGCCCAACTAATGCAATCAAAAAATGACTTAAATTGTTCCTGTATTTTTTTTAAGTAAAGATAATCTTTTTACGTGCAAAAAATCAAATCCTGGATTTTTTTTCCATGTAAACATACTTCAATGGGGGTGGCTGGATTCAAACCCCTGTCAGGGGTAGCTTCCTGCACCAAAGGCACTAGACTTTGCCTCTGAGCTATAGGCTCTTCGTGGGTTTCAGTTGTGCAAGAGACCCTATCAGCATCTGACCGGCCATGGTGTCATTGCTAATGGCTGCCACTGCACAGGACACATCATAGCCATGATATAGGGAAGATTTGACAATTTGCATATAGGGAAGCCTGTCTGGTCCAGTGGGTAAGTTCCTGCCTTCTACTCAGACAGGCAGGGTTCAATTCCCTGGCCCGACAGATGACACACTCAATATCTCAGCAAGCATCTGTGCATTAACCCCTTTTTTCTTGCAGTTTTCCTTCCAAATCCTGCAACCCCTTCACCACAAATACAGTCCAATCATTCCTCGATACTCATTCACTCAGTCATTCCACTCCTCCATTCTACATGCTCAACAAAATCCAACAAGAACAAGAGCTTTTTCAGCAAGCAAATTTAAAGCCTCTCTTTGGATTTATGTTGATGCTGCTGCCCTCTAGTAATGTTATAAGTCAAGTGCAGCATACTCGAAGGATTGAGAAAGGGGCAGTCCTATGCAAATAATCTCCTCCCATGATTACTTCTCTGAGCTTCCGTAGTGGTACGATGATAGGACCTTCAACAAATGGTCTTCAGCAGATTTCTAAAGTTGCCAAATTTTCTTAGGCTAAGGATTGTTCCAGTCGAAGGCCTTCAGATAAGGACCCCACCCTGACTTAGCAGGGTCCAGAATTACCTGCAGTAATCCTCTATACAGAACGTGGGCATTCATGAGTGTTTGTGGGTCTACTGTAAAGTCTACATGCTAAAATTGGGATGTCTAAAGTCCCAGCACTGGTCTCACTGTCAGAGGCACAGCATGCCAGACATGGCCATGCAATGCCATGCCAAAGCAAATGCCCCTTCCACACACTTGCTGCATTATGCATTTTCAAGACATAATCAATCAGAGGCCTGACTTTGTCCTTTTCTATCACTTCAACATTCAACATACTACCTTCTGACTGCAGCTAATAAGGGCTCTTTCACCTGCACAACATTTTACCCTGCATTAAATCAACACCATTCAACCTATTTTATTATGTGCGTGGTACCTTCCTCACATAATACAGCTCAATTCTGGCCCCCCTTAGGCCATATTTGTGCTCTCCAGAACACCAATTTGAAGAAAAAACGAATACATTCATAAATAAAGATAAGACCTTGCTCCTATTTAAACTACTTGAGCAAAAGGAGGGAGGTGGCAGGTGGTGGTGGGGGTGGCAAGATTTGTAAATGTGCCCAACTAATGCAATCAAAAAATGACTTAAATTGTTCCTGTATTTTTTTTAAGTAAAAATAATCTTTTTACGTGCAAAAAATCAAATCCTGGATTTTTTTTCCATGAAACAAACTTCAATGGTGGTGGCTGGATTCAAACCCCTGTCCAGGGGTAGCTTCCTGCACCAAAGGCACTAGACTTTGCCTCTGAGCTATAGGCTCTTCGTGGGTTTTAGTTGTGCAAGAGACCCTATCAGCATCTGACAGGCCATGGTGTCATTGCTAATGGCTGCCACTGCACAGGACACATCATAGCCATGATATAGGGAAGATTTGACAATTTGCATATAGAGAAGCCTGTCTGGTCCAGTGGGTAAGTTCCTGCCTTCTACACAGGCAGGGTTCAATTCCCTGGCCTGACAGATGACACACTCAATATCTCAGCAAGCATCTGTGCATTAACCCCTTTTTTCTTGCAGTTTTCCTTCCAAATCCTGCAACCCCTTCACCACAAATACAGTCCAATCATTCCTCGATACTCATTCACTCAGTCATTCCACTCCTCCATTCTACATGCTCAACAAAATCCAACAAGAACAAGAGCTTGTTCAGCAAGCAAATTTAAAGCCTCTCTTTGGATTTATGTTGATGCTGCTGCCCTCTAGTAATGTTATATGTCAACTGCAGCATACTCGAAGGATTGAGAAAGGGGCAGTCCTATGCAAATAATCTCCTCCCATGATTACTTCTCTGAGCTTCCGTAGTGGTACGATGATAGGACCTTCAACAAATGGTCTTCAGCAGATTTCTAAAGTTGCCAAATTTTCTTAGGCTAAGGATTGTTCCAGTCGAAGGCCTTCAGATAAGGACCCCACCCTGACTTAGCAGGGTCCAGAATTACCTGCAGTAATCCTCTATACAGAACGTGGGCATTCATGAGTGTTTGTGGGTCTACTGTAAAGTCTACATGCTAAAACTGGGATGTCTAAAGTCCCAGCACTGGTCTCACTGTCAGAGGCACAGCATGCCATGCCAAAGCAAATGCCCCTTCCACACACTTGCTGCATTATGCATTTTCAAGACATAATCAATCAGAGGCCTGACTTTGTCCTTTTCTATCACTTCAACATTCAACATACTACCTTCTGACTGCAGCTAATAAGGGCTCTTTCACCTGCACAACATTTTACCCTGCATTAAATCAACACCATTCAACCTATTTTATTATGTGCATGGCACCTTCCTCACATAATACAGCTCAATTCTGGCCCCCCTTAGGCCATATTTGTGCTCTCCAGAACACCAATTTGAAGAAAAAACGAATACATTCATAAATAAAGATAAGACCTTGCTCCTATTTAAACTACTTGAGCAAAAGGAGGGAGGTGGCAGGTGGTGGTGGGGGTGGCAAGATTTGTAAATGTGCCCAACTAATGCAATCAAAAAATGACTTAAATTGTTCCTGTATTTTTTTTAAGTAAAAATAATCTTTTTTGTGCAAAAAATCAAATCCTGGATTTTTTTCCATGTAAACATAATTCTATGGGTGTGGCTGGATTCAAACCCCTGTCCAGGGGGAGCTTCCTGCACCAAAGGCACTAGACTTTGCCTCTGAGCTATAGGCTCTTGATGGGTTTCCATTGTGCAAGAGACCCTATCAGCATCTGACAGGCCGTGGTGTCATTGCTAATGGCTGCCACTGCACAGGACACATCATAGCCATGATATAGGGAAGATTTGACAATTTGCATATAGGGAAGCCTGTCTGGTTTAGTGGGTAAGTTCCTGCCTTCCACCCAGACAAGCAGGGTTCAATTCTCAGGCCCGACAGTTGACACACTCAATTTCTCAGCCAGCATCTGTGCATTAACCGCTTTTTTCTTGCAGTTATCCTTCCAAATCCTGCAACCCCTTCACCACAAATACAGTCCAATCATTCCTCGATACTCATTCACTCAGTCATTCCACTCCTCCATTCTACATGCTCAACAAAATCCAACAAGAACAAGAGCTCGTTCAGCAAGCAAATGTAAAGCCTCTCTTTGGAATTATGTTGATGCTGCTGCCCTCTAGTAATGTTATATGTCAACTGCAGCATAATCAAAGGATTGAGAAAGGGGCAGTCCTATGCAAATAATCTCCTCCCATGATTACTTCTCTGAGCTTCCGTAGTGGTACGATGATAGGACCTTCAACAAATGGTCTTCAGAAGATTTCTAAAGTTGCCAAATTGTCTTAGGCTAAGGATTGTTCCAGTCGAAGGCCTTCAGATAAGGACCCCATCCTCACTTAGCAGGGTCCAGAATTAACTGCAGTAATCCTCTATACAGAACATGGGCGATCACAGGCCTACTGTAAAGTCTACGTGCTAAAACTGGGATGTCTAAGGTCCCAGTCCTGGTCTCACTGTCAGAGGCACAGCATAACACAGCATGCCAGACCAAATGCCCCTTCCCCACACTTGCTGCATCATGCATTTTCAAGACATAATCAATGAGAGGCCTGACTTTGTCTTTTTCTATCACTTCAACATTCAACATACTACCTTCTGACTGCAGCTAATAAGGGCTCTTTCACCTGCATAAAATTTTACCCTGCAATAAATCAACACCATTCAACCTATTTTATTATCTGCATGGCACCTTCCTCACATAATACAGCTCAATTCTGGCCCCCCTTAGGCCATATTTGTGCTCTCCAGAACACCAATTTGAAGAAAAAATGAATACATTCATAAATGAAGATAAGACCTTGCTCCTATTTAAACTACTTGAGCAAAAGGAGGGAGGTGGCAGCTGGTGGTGGGGGTGGCAAGATTTGTAAATGTGCCCAACTAATGCAATCAAAAAATGACTTAAATTGTTCCTGTATTTTTTTTAAGTAAAGATAATTTTTTTACGTGCAAAAAATCAAATCCTGGATTTTTTTTCCATGTAAACATACTTCAATGGGGGTGGCTGGATTCAAACCCCTGTCAGGGGTAGCTTCCTGCACCAAAGGCACTAGACTTTGCCTCTGAGCTATAGGCTCTTCGTGGGTTTCAGTTGTGCAAGAGACCCTATCAGCATCTGACCGGCCATGGTGTCATTGCTAATGGCTGCCACTGCACAGGACACATCATAGCCATGATATAGGGAAGATTTGACAATTTGCATATAGGGAAGCCTGTCTGGTCCAGTGGGTAAGTTCCTGCCTTCTACTCAGACAGGCAGGGTTCAATTCCCTGGCCCGACAGATGACACACTCAATATCTCAGCAAGCATCTGTGCATTAACCCCTTTTTTCTTGCAGTTTTCCTTCCAAATCCTGCAACCCCTTCACCACAAATACAGTCCAATCATTCCTCGATACTCATTCACTCAGTCATTCCACTCCTCCATTCTACATGCTCAACAAAATCCAACAAGAACAAGAGCTTTTTCAGCAAGCAAATTTAAAGCCTCTCTTTGGATTTATGTTGATGCTGCTGCCCTCTAGTAATGTTATAAGTCAAGTGCAGCATACTCGAAGGATTGAGAAAGGGGCAGTCCTATGCAAATAATCTCCTCCCATGATTACTTCTCTGAGCTTCCGTAGTGGTACGATGATAGGACCTTCAACAAATGGTCTTCAGCAGATTTCTAAAGTTGCCAAATTTTCTTAGGCTAAGGATTGTTCCAGTCGAAGGCCTTCAGATAAGGACCCCACCCTGACTTAGCAGGGTCCAGAATTACCTGCAGTAATCCTCTATACAGAACGTGGGCATTCATGAGTGTTTGTGGGTCTACTGTAAAGTCTACATGCTAAAATTGGGATGTCTAAAGTCCCAGCACTGGTCTCACTGTCAGAGGCACAGCATGCCAGACATGGCCATGCAATGCCATGCCAAAGCAAATGCCCCTTCCACACACTTGCTGCATTATGCATTTTCAAGACATAATCAATCAGAGGCCTGACTTTGTCCTTTTCTATCACTTCAACATTCAACATACTACCTTCTGACTGCAGCTAATAAGGGCTCTTTCACCTGCACAACATTTTACCCTGCATTAAATCAACACCATTCAACCTATTTTATTATGTGCGTGGTACCTTCCTCACATAATACAGCTCAATTCTGGCCCCCCTTAGGCCATATTTGTGCTCTCCAGAACACCAATTTGAAGAAAAAACGAATACATTCATAAATAAAGATAAGACCTTGCTCCTATTTAAACTACTTGAGCAAAAGGAGGGAGGTGGCAGGTGGTGGTGGGGGTGGCAAGATTTGTAAATGTGCCCAACTAATGCAATCAAAAAATGACTTAAATTGTTCCTGTATTTTTTTTAAGTAAAAATAATCTTTTTACGTGCAAAAAATCAAATCCTGGATTTTTTTTCCATGAAACAAACTTCAATGGTGGTGGCTGGATTCAAACCCCTGTCCAGGGGTAGCTTCCTGCACCAAAGGCACTAGACTTTGCCTCTGAGCTATAGGCTCTTCGTGGGTTTTAGTTGTGCAAGAGACCCTATCAGCATCTGACAGGCCATGGTGTCATTGCTAATGGCTGCCACTGCACAGGACACATCATAGCCATGATATAGGGAAGATTTGACAATTTGCATATAGAGAAGCCTGTCTGGTCCAGTGGGTAAGTTCCTGCCTTCTACACAGGCAGGGTTCAATTCCCTGGCCTGACAGATGACACACTCAATATCTCAGCAAGCATCTGTGCATTAACCCCTTTTTTCTTGCAGTTTTCCTTCCAAATCCTGCAACCCCTTCACCACAAATACAGTCCAATCATTCCTCGATACTCATTCACTCAGTCATTCCACTCCTCCATTCTACATGCTCAACAAAATCCAACAAGAACAAGAGCTTGTTCAGCAAGCAAATTTAAAGCCTCTCTTTGGATTTATGTTGATGCTGCTGCCCTCTAGTAATGTTATATGTCAACTGCAGCATACTCGAAGGATTGAGAAAGGGGCAGTCCTATGCAAATAATCTCCTCCCATGATTACTTCTCTGAGCTTCCGTAGTGGTACGATGATAGGACCTTCAACAAATGGTCTTCAGCAGATTTCTAAAGTTGCCAAATTTTCTTAGGCTAAGGATTGTTCCAGTCGAAGGCCTTCAGATAAGGACCCCACCCTGACTTAGCAGGGTCCAGAATTACCTGCAGTAATCCTCTATACAGAACGTGGGCATTCATGAGTGTTTGTGGGTCTACTGTAAAGTCTACATGCTAAAACTGGGATGTCTAAAGTCCCAGCACTGGTCTCACTGTCAGAGGCACAGCATGCCATGCCAAAGCAAATGCCCCTTCCACACACTTGCTGCATTATGCATTTTCAAGACATAATCAATCAGAGGCCTGACTTTGTCCTTTTCTATCACTTCAACATTCAACATACTACCTTCTGACTGCAGCTAATAAGGGCTCTTTCACCTGCACAACATTTTACCCTGCATTAAATCAACACCATTCAACCTATTTTATTATGTGCATGGCACCTTCCTCACATAATACAGCTCAATTCTGGCCCCCCTTAGGCCATATTTGTGCTCTCCAGAACACCAATTTGAAGAAAAAACGAATACATTCATAAATAAAGATAAGACCTTGCTCCTATTTAAACTACTTGAGCAAAAGGAGGGAGGTGGCAGGTGGTGGTGGGGGTGGCAAGATTTGTAAATGTGCCCAACTAATGCAATCAAAAAATGACTTAAATTGTTCCTGTATTTTTTTTAAGTAAAAATAATCTTTTTTGTGCAAAAAATCAAATCCTGGATTTTTTTCCATGTAAACATAATTCTATGGGTGTGGCTGGATTCAAACCCCTGTCCAGGGGGAGCTTCCTGCACCAAAGGCACTAGACTTTGCCTCTGAGCTATAGGCTCTTGATGGGTTTCCATTGTGCAAGAGACCCTATCAGCATCTGACAGGCCGTGGTGTCATTGCTAATGGCTGCCACTGCACAGGACACATCATAGCCATGATATAGGGAAGATTTGACAATTTGCATATAGGGAAGCCTGTCTGGTTTAGTGGGTAAGTTCCTGCCTTCCACCCAGACAAGCAGGGTTCAATTCTCAGGCCCGACAGTTGACACACTCAATTTCTCAGCCAGCATCTGTGCATTAACCGCTTTTTTCTTGCAGTTATCCTTCCAAATCCTGCAACCCCTTCACCACAAATACAGTCCAATCATTCCTCGATACTCATTCACTCAGTCATTCCACTCCTCCATTCTACATGCTCAACAAAATCCAACAAGAACAAGAGCTCGTTCAGCAAGCAAATGTAAAGCCTCTCTTTGGAATTATGTTGATGCTGCTGCCCTCTAGTAATGTTATATGTCAACTGCAGCATAATCAAAGGATTGAGAAAGGGGCAGTCCTATGCAAATAATCTCCTCCCATGATTACTTCTCTGAGCTTCCGTAGTGGTACGATGATAGGACCTTCAACAAATGGTCTTCAGAAGATTTCTAAAGTTGCCAAATTGTCTTAGGCTAAGGATTGTTCCAGTCGAAGGCCTTCAGATAAGGACCCCATCCTCACTTAGCAGGGTCCAGAATTAACTGCAGTAATCCTCTATACAGAACATGGGCGATCACAGGCCTACTGTAAAGTCTACGTGCTAAAACTGGGATGTCTAAGGTCCCAGTCCTGGTCTCACTGTCAGAGGCACAGCATAACACAGCATGCCAGACCAAATGCCCCTTCCCCACACTTGCTGCATCATGCATTTTCAAGACATAATCAATGAGAGGCCTGACTTTGTCTTTTTCTATCACTTCAACATTCAACATACTACCTTCTGACTGCAGCTAATAAGGGCTCTTTCACCTGCATAAAATTTTACCCTGCAATAAATCAACACCATTCAACCTATTTTATTATCTGCATGGCACCTTCCTCACATAATACAGCTCAATTCTGGCCCCCCTTAGGCCATATTTGTGCTCTCCAGAACACCAATTTGAAGAAAAAATGAATACATTCATAAATGAAGATAAGACCTTGCTCCTATTTAAACTACTTGAGCAAAAGGAGGGAGGTGGCAGCTGGTGGTGGGGGTGGCAAGATTTGTAAATGTGCCCAACTAATGCAATCAAAAAATGACTTAAATTGTTCCTGTATTTTTTTTAAGTAAAGATAATCTTTTTACGTGCAAAAAATCAAATCCTGGATTTTTTTTCCATGTAAACATACTTCAATGGTGGTGGCTGGATTCAAACCCCTGTCCAGGGGTAGCTTCCTGTACCAAAGGCACTAGACTTTGCCTCTGAGCTATAGGCTCTTCGTGGGTTTCAGTTGTGCAAGAGACCCTATCAGCATCTGACCGGCCATGGTGTCATTGCTAATGGCTGCCACTGCACAGGACACATCATAGCCATGATATAGGGAAGATTTGACAATTTGCATATAGGGAAGCCTGTCTGGTCCAGTGGGTAAGTTCCTGCCTTCTACTCAGACAGGCAGGGTTCAATTCCCTGGCCCGACAGATGACACACTCAATATCTCAGCAAGCATCTGTGCATTAACCCCTTTTTTCTTGCAGTTTTCCTTCCAAATCCTGCAACCCCTTCACCACAAATACAGTCCAATCATTCCTCGATACTCATTCACTCAGTCATTCCACTCCTCCATTCTACATGCTCAACAAAATCCAACAAGAACAAGAGCTTTTTCAGCAAGCAAATTTAAAGCCTCTCTTTGGATTTATGTTGATGCTGCTGCCCTCTAGTAATGTTATAAGTCAAGTGCAGCATACTCGAAGGATTGAGAAAGGGGCAGTCCTATGCAAATAATCTCCTCCCATGATTACTTCTCTGAGCTTCCGTAGTGGTACGATGATAGGACCTTCAACAAATGGTCTTCAGCAGATTTCTAAAGTTGCCAAATTTTCTTAGGCTAAGGATTGTTCCAGTCGAAGGCCTTCAGATAAGGACCCCACCCTGACTTAGCAGGGTCCAGAATTACCTGCAGTAATCCTCTATACAGAACGTGGGCATTCATGAGTGTTTGTGGGTCTACTGTAAAGTCTACATGCTAAAATTGGGATGTCTAAAGTCCCAGCACTGGTCTCACTGTCAGAGGCACAGCATGCCAGACATGGCCATGCAATGCCATGCCAAAGCAAATGCCCCTTCCACACACTTGCTGCATTATGCATTTTCAAGACATAATCAATCAGAGGCCTGACTTTGTCCTTTTCTATCACTTCAACATTCAACATACTACCTTCTGACTGCAGCTAATAAGGGCTCTTTCACCTGCACAACATTTTACCCTGCATTAAATCAACACCATTCAACCTATTTTATTATGTGCGTGGTACCTTCCTCACATAATACAGCTCAATTCTGGCCCCCCTTAGGCCATATTTGTGCTCTCCAGAACACCAATTTGAAGAAAAAACGAATACATTCATAAATAAAGATAAGACCTTGCTCCTATTTAAACTACTTGAGCAAAAGGAGGGAGGTGGCAGGTGGTGGTGGGGGTGGCAAGATTTGTAAATGTGCCCAACTAATGCAATCAAAAAATGACTTAAATTGTTCCTGTATTTTTTTTAAGTAAAAATAATCTTTTTACGTGCAAAAAATCAAATCCTGGATTTTTTTTCCATGAAACAAACTTCAATGGTGGTGGCTGGATTCAAACCCCTGTCCAGGGGTAGCTTCCTGCACCAAAGGCACTAGACTTTGCCTCTGAGCTATAGGCTCTTTGTGGGTTTTAGTTGTGCAAGAGACCCTATCAGCATCTGACAGGCCATGGTGTCATTGCTAATGGCTGCCACTGCACAGGACACATCATAGCCATGATATAGGGAAGATTTGACAATTTGCATATAGAGAAGCCTGTCTGGTCCAGTGGGTAAGTTCCTGCCTTCTACACAGGCAGGGTTCAATTCCCTGGCCTGACAGATGACACACTCAATATCTCAGCAAGCATCTGTGCATTAACCCCTTTTTTCTTGCAGTTTTCCTTCCAAATCCTGCAACCCCTTCACCACAAATACAGTCCAATCATTCCTCGATACTCATTCACTCAGTCATTCCACTCCTCCATTCTACATGCTCAACAAAATCCAACAAGAACAAGAGCTTGTTCAGCAAGCAAATTTAAAGCCTCTCTTTGGATTTATGTTGATGCTGCTGCCCTCTAGTAATGTTATATGTCAACTGCAGCATACTCGAAGGATTGAGAAAGGGGCAGTCCTATGCAAATAATCTCCTCCCATGATTACTTCTCTGAGCTTCCGTAGTGGTACGATGATAGGACCTTCAACAAATGGTCTTCAGCAGATTTCTAAAGTTGCCAAATTTTCTTAGGCTAAGGATTGTTCCAGTCGAAGGCCTTCAGATAAGGACCCCACCCTGACTTAGCAGGGTCCAGAATTACCTGCAGTAATCCTCTATACAGAACGTGGGCATTCATGAGTGTTTGTGGGTCTACTGTAAAGTCTACATGCTAAAACTGGGATGTCTAAAGTCCCAGCACTGGTCTCACTGTCAGAGGCACAGCATGCCATGCCAAAGCAAATGCCCCTTCCACACACTTGCTGCATTATGCATTTTCAAGACATAATCAATCAGAGGCCTGACTTTGTCCTTTTCTATCACTTCAACATTCAACATACTACCTTCTGACTGCAGCTAATAAGGGCTCTTTCACCTGCACAACATTTTACCCTGCATTAAATCAACACCATTCAACCTATTTTATTATGTGCATGGCACCTTCCTCACATAATACAGCTCAATTCTGGCCCCCCTTAGGCCATATTTGTGCTCTCCAGAACACCAATTTGAAGAAAAAACGAATACATTCATAAATAAAGATAAGACCTTGCTCCTATTTAAACTACTTGAGCAAAAGGAGGGAGGTGGCAGGTGGTGGTGGGGGTGGCAAGATTTGTAAATGTGCCCAACTAATGCAATCAAAAAATGACTTAAATTGTTCCTGTATTTTTTTTAAGTAAAAATAATCTTTTTTGTGCAAAAAATCAAATCCTGGATTTTTTTCCATGTAAACATAATTCTATGGGTGTGGCTGGATTCAAACCCCTGTCCAGGGGGAGCTTCCTGCACCAAAGGCACTAGACTTTGCCTCTGAGCTATAGGCTCTTGATGGGTTTCCATTGTGCAAGAGACCCTATCAGCATCTGACAGGCCGTGGTGTCATTGCTAATGGCTGCCACTGCACAGGACACATCATAGCCATGATATAGGGAAGATTTGACAATTTGCATATAGGGAAGCCTGTCTGGTTTAGTGGGTAAGTTCCTGCCTTCCACCCAGACAAGCAGGGTTCAATTCTCAGGCCCGACAGTTGACACACTCAATTTCTCAGCCAGCATCTGTGCATTAACCGCTTTTTTCTTGCAGTTATCCTTCCAAATCCTGCAACCCCTTCACCACAAATACAGTCCAATCATTCCTCGATACTCATTCACTCAGTCATTCCACTCCTCCATTCTACATGCTCAACAAAATCCAACAAGAACAAGAGCTCGTTCAGCAAGCAAATGTAAAGCCTCTCTTTGGAATTATGTTGATGCTGCTGCCCTCTAGTAATGTTATATGTCAACTGCAGCATAATCAAAGGATTGAGAAAGGGGCAGTCCTATGCAAATAATCTCCTCCCATGATTACTTCTCTGAGCTTCCGTAGTGGTACGATGATAGGACCTTCAACAAATGGTCTTCAGAAGATTTCTAAAGTTGCCAAATTGTCTTAGGCTAAGGATTGTTCCAGTCGAAGGCCTTCAGATAAGGACCCCATCCTCACTTAGCAGGGTCCAGAATTAACTGCAGTAATCCTCTATACAGAACATGGGCGATCACAGGCCTACTGTAAAGTCTACGTGCTAAAACTGGGATGTCTAAGGTCCCAGTCCTGGTCTCACTGTCAGAGGCACAGCATAACACAGCATGCCAGACCAAATGCCCCTTCCCCACACTTGCTGCATCATGCATTTTCAAGACATAATCAATGAGAGGCCTGACTTTGTCTTTTTCTATCACTTCAACATTCAACATACTACCTTCTGACTGCAGCTAATAAGGGCTCTTTCACCTGCATAAAATTTTACCCTGCAATAAATCAACACCATTCAACCTATTTTATTATCTGCATGGCACCTTCCTCACATAATACAGCTCAATTCTGGCCCCCCTTAGGCCATATTTGTGCTCTCCAGAACACCAATTTGAAGAAAAAATGAATACATTCATAAATGAAGATAAGACCTTGCTCCTATTTAAACTACTTGAGCAAAAGGAGGGAGGTGGCAGCTGGTGGTGGGGGTGGCAAGATTTGTAAATGTGCCCAACTAATGCAATCAAAAAATGACTTAAATTGTTCCTGTATTTTTTTTAAGTAAAGATAATCTTTTTACGTGCAAAAAATCAAATCCTGGATTTTTTTTCCATGTAAACATACTTCAATGGTGGTGGCTGGATTCAAACCCCTGTCCAGGGGTAGCTTCCTGTACCAAAGGCACTAGACTTTGCCTCTGAGCTATAGGCTCTTCGTGGGTTTCAGTTGTGCAAGAGACCCTATCAGCATCTGACCGGCCATGGTGTCATTGCTAATGGCTGCCACTGCACAGGACACATCATAGCCATGATATAGGGAAGATTTGACAATTTGCATATAGGGAAGCCTGTCTGGTCCAGTGGGTAAGTTCCTGCCTTCTACTCAGACAGGCAGGGTTCAATTCCCTGGCCCGACAGATGACACACTCAATATCTCAGCAAGCATCTGTGCATTAACCCCTTTTTTCTTGCAGTTTTCCTTCCAAATCCTGCAACCCCTTCACCACAAATACAGTCCAATCATTCCTCGATACTCATTCACTCAGTCATTCCACTCCTCCATTCTACATGCTCAACAAAATCCAACAAGAACAAGAGCTTTTTCAGCAAGCAAATTTAAAGCCTCTCTTTGGATTTATGTTGATGCTGCTGCCCTCTAGTAATGTTATAAGTCAAGTGCAGCATACTCGAAGGATTGAGAAAGGGGCAGTCCTATGCAAATAATCTCCTCCCATGATTACTTCTCTGAGCTTCCGTAGTGGTACGATGATAGGACCTTCAACAAATGGTCTTCAGCAGATTTCTAAAGTTGCCAAATTTTCTTAGGCTAAGGATTGTTCCAGTCGAAGGCCTTCAGATAAGGACCCCACCCTGACTTAGCAGGGTCCAGAATTACCTGCAGTAATCCTCTATACAGAACGTGGGCATTCATGAGTGTTTGTGGGTCTACTGTAAAGTCTACATGCTAAAATTGGGATGTCTAAAGTCCCAGCACTGGTCTCACTGTCAGAGGCACAGCATGCCAGACATGGCCATGCAATGCCATGCCAAAGCAAATGCCCCTTCCACACACTTGCTGCATTATGCATTTTCAAGACATAATCAATCAGAGGCCTGACTTTGTCCTTTTCTATCACTTCAACATTCAACATACTACCTTCTGACTGCAGCTAATAAGGGCTCTTTCACCTGCACAACATTTTACCCTGCATTAAATCAACACCATTCAACCTATTTTATTATGTGCGTGGTACCTTCCTCACATAATACAGCTCAATTCTGGCCCCCCTTAGGCCATATTTGTGCTCTCCAGAACACCAATTTGAAGAAAAAACGAATACATTCATAAATAAAGATAAGACCTTGCTCCTATTTAAACTACTTGAGCAAAAGGAGGGAGGTGGCAGGTGGTGGTGGGGGTGGCAAGATTTGTAAATGTGCCCAACTAATGCAATCAAAAAATGACTTAAATTGTTCCTGTATTTTTTTTAAGTAAAAATAATCTTTTTACGTGCAAAAAATCAAATCCTGGATTTTTTTTCCATGAAACAAACTTCAATGGTGGTGGCTGGATTCAAACCCCTGTCCAGGGGTAGCTTCCTGCACCAAAGGCACTAGACTTTGCCTCTGAGCTATAGGCTCTTCGTGGGTTTTAGTTGTGCAAGAGACCCTATCAGCATCTGACAGGCCATGGTGTCATTGCTAATGGCTGCCACTGCACAGGACACATCATAGCCATGATATAGGGAAGATTTGACAATTTGCATATAGAGAAGCCTGTCTGGTCCAGTGGGTAAGTTCCTGCCTTCTACACAGGCAGGGTTCAATTCCCTGGCCTGACAGATGACACACTCAATATCTCAGCAAGCATCTGTGCATTAACCCCTTTTTTCTTGCAGTTTTCCTTCCAAATCCTGCAACCCCTTCACCACAAATACAGTCCAATCATTCCTCGATACTCATTCACTCAGTCATTCCACTCCTCCATTCTACATGCTCAACAAAATCCAACAAGAACAAGAGCTTGTTCAGCAAGCAAATTTAAAGCCTCTCTTTGGATTTATGTTGATGCTGCTGCCCTCTAGTAATGTTATATGTCAACTGCAGCATACTCGAAGGATTGAGAAAGGGGCAGTCCTATGCAAATAATCTCCTCCCATGATTACTTCTCTGAGCTTCCGTAGTGGTACGATGATAGAACCTTCAACAAATGGTCTTCAGCAGATTTCTAAAGTTGCCAAATTTTCTTAGGCTAAGGATTGTTCCAGTCGAAGGCCTTCAGATAAGGACCCCACCCTGACTTAGCAGGGTCCAGAATTACCTGCAGTAATCCTCTATACAGAACGTGGGCATTCATGAGTGTTTGTGGGTCTACTGTAAAGTCTACATGCTAAAACTGGGATGTCTAAAGTCCCAGCACTGGTCTCACTGTCAGAGGCACAGCATGCCATGCCAAAGCAAATGCCCCTTCCACACACTTGCTGCATTATGCATTTTCAAGACATAATCAATCAGAGGCCTGACTTTGTCCTTTTCTATCACTTCAACATTCAACATACTACTTTCTGACTGCAGCTAATAAGGGCTCTTTCACCTGCACAACATTTTACCCTGCATTAAATCAACACCATTCAACCTATTTTATTATGTGCATGGCACCTTCCTCACATAATACAGCTCAATTCTGGCCCCCCTTAGGCCATATTTGTGCTCTCCAGAACACCAATTTGAAGAAAAAACGAATACATTCATAAATAAAGATAAGACCTTGCTCCTATTTAAACTACTTGAGCAAAAGGAGGGAGGTGGCAGGTGGTGGTGGGGGTGGCAAGATTTGTAAATGTGCCCAACTAATGCAATCAAAAAATGACTTAAATTGTTCCTGTATTTTTTTTAAGTAAAAATAATCTTTTTTGTGCAAAAAATCAAATCCTGGATTTTTTTCCATGTAAACATAATTCTATGGGTGTGGCTGGATTCAAACCCCTGTCCAGGGGGAGCTTCCTGCACCAAAGGCACTAGACTTTGCCTCTGAGCTATAGGCTCTTGATGGGTTTCCATTGTGCAAGAGACCCTATCAGCATCTGACAGGCCGTGGTGTCATTGCTAATGGCTGCCACTGCACAGGACACATCATAGCCATGATATAGGGAAGATTTGACAATTTGCATATAGGGAAGCCTGTCTGGTTTAGTGGGTAAGTTCCTGCCTTCCACCCAGACAAGCAGGGTTCAATTCTCAGGCCCGACAGTTGACACACTCAATTTCTCAGCCAGCATCTGTGCATTAACCGCTTTTTTCTTGCAGTTATCCTTCCAAATCCTGCAACCCCTTCACCACAAATACAGTCCAATCATTCCTCGATACTCATTCACTCAGTCATTCCACTCCTCCATTCTACATGCTCAACAAAATCCAACAAGAACAAGAGCTCGTTCAGCAAGCAAATGTAAAGCCTCTCTTTGGATTTATGTTGATGCTGCTGCCCTCTAGTAATGTTATATGTCAACTGCAGCATAATCAAAGGATTGAGAAAGGGGCAGTCCTATGCAAATAATCTCCTCCCATGATTACTTCTCTGAGCTTCCGTAGTGGTACGATGATAGGACCTTCAACAAATGGTCTTCAGAAGATTTCTAAAGTTGCCAAATTGTCTTAGGCTAAGGATTGTTCCAGTCGAAGGCCTTCAGATAAGGACCCCATCCTCACTTAGCAGGGTCCAGAATTAACTGCAGTAATCCTCTATACAGAACATGGGCGATCACAGGCCTACTGTAAAGTCTACGTGCTAAAACTGGGATGTCTAAGGTCCCAGTCCTGGTCTCACTGTCAGAGGCACAGCATAACACAGCATGCCAGACCAAATGCCCCTTCCCCACACTTGCTGCATCATGCATTTTCAAGACATAATCAATGAGAGGCCTGACTTTGTCTTTTTCTATCACTTCAACATTCAACATACTACCTTCTGACTGCAGCTAATAAGGGCTCTTTCACCTGCATAAAATTTTACCCTGCAATAAATCAACACCATTCAACCTATTTTATTATCTGCATGGCACCTTCCTCACATAATACAGCTCAATTCTGGCCCCCCTTAGGCCATATTTGTGCTCTCCAGAACACCAATTTGAAGAAAAAATGAATACATTCATAAATGAAGATAAGACCTTGCTCCTATTTAAACTACTTGAGCAAAAGGAGGGAGGTGGCAGCTGGTGGTGGGGGTGGCAAGATTTGTAAATGTGCCCAACTAATGCAATCAAAAAATGACTTAAATTGTTCCTGTATTTTTTTTAAGTAAAGATAATTTTTTTACGTGCAAAAAATCAAATCCTGGATTTTTTTTCCATGTAAACATACTTCAATGGGGGTGGCTGGATTCAAACCCCTGTCAGGGGTAGCTTCCTGCACCAAAGGCACTAGACTTTGCCTCTGAGCTATAGGCTCTTCGTGGGTTTCAGTTGTGCAAGAGACCCTATCAGCATCTGACCGGCCATGGTGTCATTGCTAATGGCTGCCACTGCACAGGACACATCATAGCCATGATATAGGGAAGATTTGACAATTTGCATATAGGGAAGCCTGTCTGGTCCAGTGGGTAAGTTCCTGCCTTCTACTCAGACAGGCAGGGTTCAATTCCCTGGCCCGACAGATGACACACTCAATATCTCAGCAAGCATCTGTGCATTAACCCCTTTTTTCTTGCAGTTTTCCTTCCAAATCCTGCAACCCCTTCACCACAAATACAGTCCAATCATTCCTCGATACTCATTCACTCAGTCATTCCACTCCTCCATTCTACATGCTCAACAAAATCCAACAAGAACAAGAGCTTTTTCAGCAAGCAAATTTAAAGCCTCTCTTTGGATTTATGTTGATGCTGCTGCCCTCTAGTAATGTTATAAGTCAAGTGCAGCATACTCGAAGGATTGAGAAAGGGGCAGTCCTATGCAAATAATCTCCTCCCATGATTACTTCTCTGAGCTTCCGTAGTGGTACGATGATAGGACCTTCAACAAATGGTCTTCAGCAGATTTCTAAAGTTGCCAAATTTTCTTAGGCTAAGGATTGTTCCAGTCGAAGGCCTTCAGATAAGGACCCCACCCTGACTTAGCAGGGTCCAGAATTACCTGCAGTAATCCTCTATACAGAACGTGGGCATTCATGAGTGTTTGTGGGTCTACTGTAAAGTCTACATGCTAAAATTGGGATGTCTAAAGTCCCAGCACTGGTCTCACTGTCAGAGGCACAGCATGCCAGACATGGCCATGCAATGCCATGCCAAAGCAAATGCCCCTTCCACACACTTGCTGCATTATGCATTTTCAAGACATAATCAATCAGAGGCCTGACTTTGTCCTTTTCTATCACTTCAACATTCAACATACTACCTTCTGACTGCAGCTAATAAGGGCTCTTTCACCTGCACAACATTTTACCCTGCATTAAATCAACACCATTCAACCTATTTTATTATGTGCGTGGTACCTTCCTCACATAATACAGCTCAATTCTGGCCCCCCTTAGGCCATATTTGTGCTCTCCAGAACACCAATTTGAAGAAAAAACGAATACATTCATAAATAAAGATAAGACCTTGCTCCTATTTAAACTACTTGAGCAAAAGGAGGGAGGTGGCAGGTGGTGGTGGGGGTGGCAAGATTTGTAAATGTGCCCAACTAATGCAATCAAAAAATGACTTAAATTGTTCCTGTATTTTTTTTAAGTAAAAATAATCTTTTTACGTGCAAAAAATCAAATCCTGGATTTTTTTTCCATGAAACAAACTTCAATGGTGGTGGCTGGATTCAAACCCCTGTCCAGGGGTAGCTTCCTGCACCAAAGGCACTAGACTTTGCCTCTGAGCTATAGGCTCTTTGTGGGTTTTAGTTGTGCAAGAGACCCTATCAGCATCTGACAGGCCATGGTGTCATTGCTAATGGCTGCCACTGCACAGGACACATCATAGCCATGATATAGGGAAGATTTGACAATTTGCATATAGAGAAGCCTGTCTGGTCCAGTGGGTAAGTTCCTGCCTTCTACACAGGCAGGGTTCAATTCCCTGGCCTGACAGATGACACACTCAATATCTCAGCAAGCATCTGTGCATTAACCCCTTTTTTCTTGCAGTTTTCCTTCCAAATCCTGCAACCCCTTCACCACAAATACAGTCCAATCATTCCTCGATACTCATTCACTCAGTCATTCCACTCCTCCATTCTACATGCTCAACAAAATCCAACAAGAACAAGAGCTTGTTCAGCAAGCAAATTTAAAGCCTCTCTTTGGATTTATGTTGATGCTGCTGCCCTCTAGTAATGTTATATGTCAACTGCAGCATACTCGAAGGATTGAGAAAGGGGCAGTCCTATGCAAATAATCTCCTCCCATGATTACTTCTCTGAGCTTCCGTAGTGGTACGATGATAGGACCTTCAACAAATGGTCTTCAGCAGATTTCTAAAGTTGCCAAATTTTCTTAGGCTAAGGATTGTTCCAGTCGAAGGCCTTCAGATAAGGACCCCACCCTGACTTAGCAGGGTCCAGAATTACCTGCAGTAATCCTCTATACAGAACGTGGGCATTCATGAGTGTTTGTGGGTCTACTGTAAAGTCTACATGCTAAAACTGGGATGTCTAAAGTCCCAGCACTGGTCTCACTGTCAGAGGCACAGCATGCCATGCCAAAGCAAATGCCCCTTCCACACACTTGCTGCATTATGCATTTTCAAGACATAATCAATCAGAGGCCTGACTTTGTCCTTTTCTATCACTTCAACATTCAACATACTACCTTCTGACTGCAGCTAATAAGGGCTCTTTCACCTGCACAACATTTTACCCTGCATTAAATCAACACCATTCAACCTATTTTATTATGTGCATGGCACCTTCCTCACATAATACAGCTCAATTCTGGCCCCCCTTAGGCCATATTTGTGCTCTCCAGAACACCAATTTGAAGAAAAAACGAATACATTCATAAATAAAGATAAGACCTTGCTCCTATTTAAACTACTTGAGCAAAAGGAGGGAGGTGGCAGGTGGTGGTGGGGGTGGCAAGATTTGTAAATGTGCCCAACTAATGCAATCAAAAAATGACTTAAATTGTTCCTGTATTTTTTTTAAGTAAAAATAATCTTTTTTGTGCAAAAAATCAAATCCTGGATTTTTTTCCATGTAAACATAATTCTATGGGTGTGGCTGGATTCAAACCCCTGTCCAGGGGGAGCTTCCTGCACCAAAGGCACTAGACTTTGCCTCTGAGCTATAGGCTCTTGATGGGTTTCCATTGTGCAAGAGACCCTATCAGCATCTGACAGGCCGTGGTGTCATTGCTAATGGCTGCCACTGCACAGGACACATCATAGCCATGATATAGGGAAGATTTGACAATTTGCATATAGGGAAGCCTGTCTGGTTTAGTGGGTAAGTTCCTGCCTTCCACCCAGACAAGCAGGGTTCAATTCTCAGGCCCGACAGTTGACACACTCAATTTCTCAGCCAGCATCTGTGCATTAACCGCTTTTTTCTTGCAGTTATCCTTCCAAATCCTGCAACCCCTTCACCACAAATACAGTCCAATCATTCCTCGATACTCATTCACTCAGTCATTCCACTCCTCCATTCTACATGCTCAACAAAATCCAACAAGAACAAGAGCTCGTTCAGCAAGCAAATGTAAAGCCTCTCTTTGGAATTATGTTGATGCTGCTGCCCTCTAGTAATGTTATATGTCAACTGCAGCATAATCAAAGGATTGAGAAAGGGGCAGTCCTATGCAAATAATCTCCTCCCATGATTACTTCTCTGAGCTTCCGTAGTGGTACGATGATAGGACCTTCAACAAATGGTCTTCAGAAGATTTCTAAAGTTGCCAAATTGTCTTAGGCTAAGGATTGTTCCAGTCGAAGGCCTTCAGATAAGGACCCCATCCTCACTTAGCAGGGTCCAGAATTAACTGCAGTAATCCTCTATACAGAACATGGGCGATCACAGGCCTACTGTAAAGTCTACGTGCTAAAACTGGGATGTCTAAGGTCCCAGTCCTGGTCTCACTGTCAGAGGCACAGCATAACACAGCATGCCAGACCAAATGCCCCTTCCCCACACTTGCTGCATCATGCATTTTCAAGACATAATCAATGAGAGGCCTGACTTTGTCTTTTTCTATCACTTCAACATTCAACATACTACCTTCTGACTGCAGCTAATAAGGGCTCTTTCACCTGCATAAAATTTTACCCTGCAATAAATCAACACCATTCAACCTATTTTATTATCTGCATGGCACCTTCCTCACATAATACAGCTCAATTCTGGCCCCCCTTAGGCCATATTTGTGCTCTCCAGAACACCAATTTGAAGAAAAAATGAATACATTCATAAATGAAGATAAGACCTTGCTCCTATTTAAACTACTTGAGCAAAAGGAGGGAGGTGGCAGCTGGTGGTGGGGGTGGCAAGATTTGTAAATGTGCCCAACTAATGCAATCAAAAAATGACTTAAATTGTTCCTGTATTTTTTTTAAGTAAAGATAATCTTTTTACGTGCAAAAAATCAAATCCTGGATTTTTTTTCCATGTAAACATACTTCAATGGTGGTGGCTGGATTCAAACCCCTGTCCAGGGGTAGCTTCCTGTACCAAAGGCACTAGACTTTGCCTCTGAGCTATAGGCTCTTCGTGGGTTTCAGTTGTGCAAGAGACCCTATCAGCATCTGACAGGCCATGGTGTCATTGCTAATGGCTGCCACTGCACAGGACACATCATAGCCATGATATAGGGAAGATTTGACAATTTGCATATAGGGAAGCCTGTCTGGTCCAGTGGGTAAGTTCCTGCCTTCTACTCAGACAGGCAGGGTTCAATTCCCTGGCCTGACAGATGACACACTCAATATCTCAGCAAGCATCTGTGCATTAACCCCTTTTTTCTTGCAGTTTTCCTTCCAAATCCTGCAACCCCTTCACCACAAATACAGTCCAATCATTCCTCGATACTCATTCACTCAGTCATTCCACTCCTCCATTCTACATGCTCAACAAAATCCAACAAGAACAAGAGCTTGTTCAGCAAGCAAATTTAAAGCCTCTCTTTGGATTTATGTTGATTCTGCTGCCCTCTAGTAATGTTATGTGTCAACTGCAGCATACTCGAAGGATTGAGAAAGGGTCAGTCCTATGCAAATAATCTCCTCCCATGATTACTTCTCTGAGCTTCCGTAGTGGTACGATGATAGGACCTTCAACAAATGGTCTTCAGCAGATTTCTAAAGTTGCCAAATTTTCTTAGGCTAAGGATTGTTCCAGTCGAAGGCCTTCAGATAAGGACCCCACCCTGACTTAGCAGGGTCCAGAATTACCTGCAGTAATCCTCTATACAGAACGTGGGCATTCATGAGTGTTTGTGGGTCTACTGTAAAGTCTACATGCTAAAACTGGGATGTCTAAAGTCCCAGCACTGGTCTCACTGTCAGAGGCACAGCATGCCATGCCAAAGCAAATGCCCCTTCCACACACTTGCTGCATTATGCATTTTCAAGACATAATCAATCAGAGGCCTGACTTTGTCCTTTTCTATCACTTCAACATTCAACATACTACCTTCTGACTGCAGCTAATAAGGGCTCTTTCACCTGCACAACATTTTACCCTGCATTAAATCAACACCATTCAACCTATTTTATTATGTGCATGGCACCTTCCTCACATAATACAGCTCAATTCTGGCCCCCCTTAGGCCATATTTGTGCTCTCCAGAACACCAATTTGAAGAAAAAACGAATACATTCATAAATAAAGATAAGACCTTGCTCCTATTTAAACTACTTGAGCAAAAGGAGGGAGGTGGCAGGTGGTGGTGGGGGTGGCAAGATTTGTAAATGTGCCCAACTAATGCAATCAAAAAATGACTTAAATTGTTCCTGTATTTTTTTTAAGTAAAAATAATCTTTTTTGTGCAAAAAATCAAATCCTGGATTTTTTTCCATGTAAATATAATTCTATGGGTGTGGCTGGATTCAAACCCCTGTCCAGGGGGAGCTTCCTGCACCAAAGGCACTAGACTTTGCCTCTGAGCTATAGGCTCTTGATGGGTTTCCATTGTGCAAGAGACCCTATCAGCATCTGACAGGCCGTGGTGTCATTGCTAATGGCTGCCACTGCACAGGACACATCATAGCCATGATATAGGGAAGATTTGACAATTTGCATATAGGAAAGCCTGTCTGGTTTAGTGGGTAAGTTCCTGCCTTCCACCCAGACAAGCAGGGTTCAATTCTCAGGCCCGACAGTTGACACACTCAATTTCTCAGCCAGCATCTGTGCATTAACCGCTTTTTTCTTGCAGTTATCCTTCCAAATCCTGCAACCTCTTCACCACAAATACAGTCCAATCATTCCTCGATACTCATTCACTCAGTCATTCCACTCCTCCATTCTACATGCTCAACAAAATCCAACAAGAACAAGAGCTCGTTCAGCAAGCAAATGTAAAGCCTCTCTTTGGATTTATGTTGATGCTGCTGCCCTCTAGTAATGTTATATGTCAACTGCAGCATAATCAAAGGATTGAGAAAGGGGCAGTCCTATGCAAATAATCTCCTCCCATGATTACTTCTCTGAGCTTCCGTAGTGGTACGATGATAGGACCTTCAACAAATGGTCTTCAGAAGATTTCTAAATTTGCCAAATTGTCTTAGGCTAAGGATTGTTCCAGTCGAAGGCCTTCAGATAAGGACCCCATCCTCACTTAGCAGGGTCCAGAATTAACTGCAGTAATCCTCTATACAGAACATGGGCGATCACAGGCCTACTGTAAAGTCTACGTGCTAAAACTGGGATGTCTAAGGTCCCAGTCCTGGTCTCACTGTCAGAGGCACAGCATAACACAGCATGCCAGACCAAATGCCCCTTCCCCACACTTGCTGCATCATGCATTTTCAAGACATAATCAATGAGAGGCCTGACTTTGTCTTTTTCTATCACTTCAACATTCAACATACTACCTTCTGACTGCAGCTAATAAGGGCTCTTTCACCTGCATAAAATTTTACCCTGCAATAAATCAACACCATTCAACCTATTTTATTATCTGCATGGCACCTTCCTCACATAATACAGCTCAATTCTGGCCCCCCTTAGGCCATATTTGTGCTCTCCAGAACACCAATTTGAAGAAAAAATGAATACATTCATAAATGAAGATAAGACCTTGCTCCTATTTAAACTACTTGAGCAAAAGGAGGGAGGTGGCAGCTGGTGGTGGGGGTGGCAAGATTTGTAAATGTGCCCAACTAATGCAATCAAAAAATGACTTAAATTGTTCCTGTATTTTTTTTAAGTAAAGATAATCTTTTTACGTGCAAAAAATCAAATCCTGGATTTTTTTTCCAAGTAAACATACTTCAATGGGGGTGGCTGGATTCAAACCCCTGTCAGGGGTAGCTTCCTGCACCAAAGGCACTAGACTTTGCCTCTGAGCTATAGGCTCTTCGTGGGTTTCAGTTGTGCAAGAGACCCTATCAGCATCTGACCGGCCATGGTGTCATTGCTAATGGCTGCCACTGCACAGGACACATCATAGCCATGATATAGGGAAGATTTGACAATTTGCATATAGGGAAGCCTGTCTGGTCCAGTGGGTAAGTTCCTGCCTTCTACTCAGACAGGCAGGGTTCAATTCCCTGGCCCGACAGATGACACACTCAATATCTCAGCAAGCATCTGTGCATTAACCCCTTTTTTCTTGCAGTTTTCCTTCCAAATCCTGCAACCCCTTCACCACAAATACAGTCCAATCATTCCTCGATACTCATTCACTCAGTCATTCCACTCCTCCATTCTACATGCTCAACAAAATCCAACAAGAACAAGAGCTTTTTCAGCAAGCAAATTTAAAGCCTCTCTTTGGATTTATGTTGATGCTGCTGCCCTCTAGTAATGTTATAAGTCAAGTGCAGCATACTCGAAGGATTGAGAAAGGGGCAGTCCTATGCAAATAATCTCCTCCCATGATTACTTCTCTGAGCTTCCGTAGTGGTACGATGATAGGACCTTCAACAAATGGTCTTCAGCAGATTTCTAAAGTTGCCAAATTTTCTTAGGCTAAGGATTGTTCCAGTCGAAGGCCTTCAGATAAGGACCCCACCCTGACTTAGCAGGGTCCAGAATTACCTGCAGTAATCCTCTATACAGAACGTGGGCATTCTTGAGTGTTTGTGGGTCTACTGTAAAGTCTACATGCTAAAATTGGGATGTCTAAAGTCCCAGCACTGGTCTCACTGTCAGAGGCACAGCATGCCAGACATGGCCATACAATGCCATGCCAAAGCAAATGCCTCTTCCACACACTTGCTGCATTATGCATTTTCAAGACATAATCAATCAGAGGCCTGACTTTGTCCTTTTCTATCACTTCAACATTCAACATACTACCTTCTGACTGCAGCTAATAAGGGCTCTTTCACCTGCACAACATTTTACCCTGCATTAAATCAACACCATTCAACCTATTTTATTATGTGCGTGGTACCTTCCTCACATAATACAGCTCAATTCTGGCCCCCCTTAGGCCATATTTGTGCTCTCCAGAACACCAATTTGAAGAAAAAACGAATACATTCATAAATAAAGATAAGACCTTGCTCCTATTTAAACTACTTGAGCAAAAGGAGGGAGGTGGCAGGTGGTGGTGGGGGTGGCAAGATTTGTAAATGTGCCCAACTAATGCAATCAAAAAATGACTTAAATTGTTCCTGTATTTTTTTTAAGTAAAAATAATCTTTTTACGTGCAAAAAATCAAATCCTGGATTTTTTTTCCATGTAAACAAACTTCAATGGTGGTGGCTGGATTCAAACCCCTGTCCAGGGGTAGCTTCCTGCACCAAAGGCACTAGACTTTGCCTCTGAGCTATAGGCTCTTCGTGGGTTTTAGTTGTGCAAGAGACCCTATCAGCATCTGACAGGCCATGGTGTCATTGCTAATGGCTGCCACTGCACAGGACACATCATAGCCATGATATAGGGAAGATTTGACAATTTGCATATAGAGAAGCCTGTCTGGTCCAGTGGGTAAGTTCCTGCCTTCTACACAGGCAGGGTTCAATTCCCTGGCCTGACAGATGACACACTCAATATCTCAGCAAGCATCTGTGCATTAACCCCTTTTTTCTTGCAGTTTTCCTTCCAAATCCTGCAACCCCTTCACCACAAATACAGTCCAATCATTCCTCGATACTCATTCACTCAGTCATTCCACTCCTCCATTCTACATGCTCAACAAAATCCAACAAGAACAAGAGCTTGTTCAGCAAGCAAATTTAAAGCCTCTCTTTGGATTTATGTTGATGCTGCTGCCCTCTAGTAATGTTATATGTCAACTGCAGCATACTCGAAGGATTGAGAAAGGGGCAGTCCTATGCAAATAATCTCCTCCCATGATTACTTCTCTGAGCTTCCGTAGTGGTACGATGATAGGACCTTCAACAAATGGTCTTCAGCAGATTTCTAAAGTTGCCAAATTTTCTTAGGCTAAGGATTGTTCCAGTCGAAGGCCTTCAGATAAGGACCCCACCCTGACTTAGCAGGGTCCAGAATTACCTGCAGTAATCCTCTATACAGAACGTGGGCATTCATGAGTGTTTGTGGGTCTACTGTAAAGTCTACATGCTAAAACTGGGATGTCTAAAGTCCCAGCACTGGTCTCACTGTCAGAGGCACAGCATGCCATGCCAAAGCAAATGCCCCTTCCACACACTTGCTGCATTATGCATTTTCAAGACATAATCAATCAGAGGCCTGACTTTGTCCTTTTCTATCACTTCAACATTCAACATGCTACCTTCTGACTGCAGCTAATAAGGGCTCTTTCACCTGCACAACATTTTACCCTGCATTAAATCAACACCATTCAACCTATTTTATTATGTGCATGGCACCTTCCTCACATAATACAGCTCAATTCTGGCCCCCCTTAGGCCATATTTGTGCTCTCCAGAACACCAATTTGAAGAAAAAACGTATACATTCATAAATAAAGATAAGACCTTGCTCCTATTTAAACTACTTGAGCAAAAGGAGGGAGGTGGCAGGTGGTGGTGGGGGTGGCAAGATTTGTAAATGTGCCCAACTAATGCAATCAAAAAATGACTTAAATTGTTCCTGTATTTTTTTTAAGTAAAAATAATCTTTTTTGTGCAAAAAATCAAATCCTGGATTTTTTTCCATGTAAACATAATTCTATGGGTGTGGCTGGATTCAAACCCCTGTCCAGGGGGAGCTTCCTGCACCAAAGGCACTAGACTTTGCCTCTGAGCTATAGGCTCTTGATGGGTTTCCATTGTGCAAGAGATCCTATCAGCATCTGACAGGCCGTGGTGTCATTGCTAATGGCTGCCACTGCACAGGACACATCATAGCCATGATATAGGGAAGATTTGACAATTTGCATATAGGGAAGCCTGTCTGGTTTAGTGGGTAAGTTCCTGCCTTCCACCCAGACAAGCAGGGTTCAATTCTCAGGCCCAACAGTTGACTCACTCAATTTCTCAGCCAGCATCTGTGCATTAACCGCTTTTTTCTTGCAGTTATCCTTCCAAATCCTGCAACCCCTTCACCACAAATACAGTCCAATCATTCCTCGATACTCATTCACTCAGTCATTCCACTCCTCCATTCTACATGCTCAACAAAATCCAACAAGAACAAGAGCTCGTTCAGCAAGCAAATGTAAAGCCTCTCTTTGGATTTATGTTGATGCTGCTGCCCTCTAGTAATGTTATATGTCAACTGCAGCATAATCAAAGGATTGAGAAAGGGGCAGTCCTATGCAAATAATCTCCTCCCATGATTACTTCTCTGAGCTTCCGTAGTGGTACGATGATAGGACCTTCAACAAATGGTCTTCAGAAGATTTCTAAAGTTGCCAAATTGTCTTAGGCTAAGGATTGTTCCAGTCGAAGGCCTTCAGATAAGGACCCCATCCTCACTTAGCAGGGTCCAGAATTAACTGCAGTAATCCTCTATACAGAACATGGGCGATCACAGGCCTACTGTAAAGTCTACGTGCTAAAACTGGGATGTCTAAGGTCCCAGTCCTGGTCTCACTGTCAGAGGCACAGCATAACACAGCATGCCAGACCAAATGCCCCTTCCCCACACTTGCTGCATCATGCATTTTCAAGACATAATCAATGAGAGGCCTGACTTTGTCTTTTTCTATCACTTCAACATTCAACATACTACCTTCTGACTGCAGCTAATAAGGGCTCTTTCACCTGCATAAAATTTTACCCTGCAATAAATCAACACCATTCAACCTATTTTATTATCTGCATGGCACCTTCCTCACATAATACAGCTCAATTCTGGCCCCCCTTAGGCCATATTTGTGCTCTCCAGAACACCAATTTGAAGAAAAAATGAATACATTCATAAATGAAGATAAGACCTTGCTCCTATTTAAACTACTTGAGCAAAAGGAGGGAGGTGGCAGCTGGTGGTGGGGGTGGCAAGATTTGTAAATGTGCCCAACTAATGCAATCAAAAAATGACTTAAATTGTTCCTGTATTTTTTTTAAGTAAAAATAATCTTTTTACGTGCAAAAAATCAAATCCTGGATTTTTTTTCCATGTAAACATACTTCAATGGTGGTGGCTGGATTCAAACCCCTGTCCAGGGGTAGCTTCCTGTACCACAGGCACTAGACTTTGCCTCTGAGCTATAGGCTCTTCGTGGGTTTCAGTTGTGCAAGAGACCCTATCAGCATCTGACAGGCCATGGTGTCATTGCTAATGGCTGCCACTGCACAGGACACATCATAGCCATGATATAGGGAAGATTTGACAATTTGCATATAGGGAAGCCTGTCTGGTCCAGTGGGTAAGTTCCTGCCTTCTACTCAGACAGGCAGGGTTCAATTCCCTGGCCTGACAGATGACACACTCAATATCTCAGCAAGCATCTGTGCATTAACCCCTTTTTTCTTGCAGTTTTCCTTCCAAATCCTGCAACCCCTTCACCACAAATACAGTCCAATCATTCCTCGATACTCATTCACTCAGTCATTCCACTCCTCCATTCTACATGCTCAACAAAATCCAACAAGAACAAGAGCTTGTTCAGCAAGCAAATTTAAAGCCTCTCTTTGGATTTATGTTGATGCTGCTGCCCTCTAGTAATGTTATATGTCAACTGCAGCATACTCGAAGGATTGAGAAAGGGTCAGTCCTATGCAAATAATCTCCTCCCATGATTACTTCTCTGAGCTTCCGTAGTGGTACGATGATAGGACCTTCAACAAATGGTCTTCAGCAGATTTCTAAAGTTGCCAAATTTTCTTAGGCTAAGGATTGTTCCAGTCGAAGGCCTTCAGATAAGGACCCCACCCTGACTTAGCAGGGTCCAGAATTACCTGCAGTAATCCTCTATACAGAACGTGGGCATTCATGAGTGTTTGTGGGTCTACTGTAAAGTCTACATGCTAAAATTGGGATGTCTAAAGTCCCAGCACTGGTCTCACTGTCAGAGGCACAGCATGCCGTGCCAAAGCAAATGCCCCTTCCACACACTTGCTGCATTATGCATTTTCAAGACATAATCAATCAGAGGCCTGACTTTGTCCTTTTCAATCACTTCAACATTCAACATACTACCTTCTGACTGCAGCTAATAAGGGCTCTTTCACCTGCACAACATTTTACTCTGCATTAAATCAACACCATTCAACCTATTTTATTATGTGCATGGCACCTTCCTCACATAATACAGCTCAATTCTGGCCCCCCTTAGGCCATATTTGTGCTCTCCAGAACACCAATTTGAAGAAAAAACGAATACATTCATAAATAAAGATAAGACCTTGCTCCTATTTAAACTACTTGAGCAAAAGGAGGGAGGTGGCAGGTGGTGGTGGGGGTGGCAAGATTTGTAAATGTGCCCAACTAATGCAATCAAAAAATGACTTAAATTGTTCCTGTATTTTTTTTAAGTAAAAATAATCTTTTTTGTGCAAAAAATCAAATCCTGGATTTTTTTCCATGTAAACATAATTCTATGGGTGTGGCTGGATTCAAACCCCTGCCCAGGGGGAGCTTCCTGCACCAAATGCACTAGACTTTGCCTCTGAGCTATAGGCTCTTGAGGGGTTTCAATTGTGCAAGAGACCCTATCAGCATCTGACAGGCTGTGGTGTCATTGCTAATGGCTGCCACTGCACAGGACACATCATAGCCATGATATAGGGAAGATTTGAGAAGGTACATATAGGGAAGCCTGTCTGGTCCAGTGGGTAAGTTCCTGCCTTCCACCCAGACAAGCAGGGTTCAATTCTCAGGCCCGACAGTTGACACACTCCATTTCTCAGCCAGCATCTGTGCATTAACTGCTTTTTTCTTGCAGTTATCCTTCCAAATCCTGCAACCCCTTCACCACAAATACAGTCCAATCATTCCTCGATACTCATTCACTCAGTCATTCCACTCCTCCATTCTACATGCTCAACAAAATCCAACAAGAACAAGAGCTCGTTCAGCAAGCAAATTTAAAGCCTCTCTTTGGATTTATGTTGATGCTGCTGCCCTCTAGTAATGTTATATGTCAACTGCAGCATAATCAAAGGATTGAGAAAGGGGCAGTCCTATGCAAATAATCTCCTCCCATGATTACTTCTCTGAGCTTCCGTAGTGGTACGATGATAGGACCTTCAACAAATGGTCTTCAGAAGATTTCTAAAGTTGCCAAATTGTCTTAGGCTAAGGATTGTTCCAGTCGAAGGCCTTCAGATAAGGACCCCACCCTGACTTAGCAGGGTCCAGAATTACCTGCAGTAATCCTCTATTCAGCAGGTGGGCATTTGTGAGTGTTTGTGGGTCTACTGTAAAGTCTACATGCTAAAACTGGGATGTCTAAAGTCCCAGCACTGGTCTTACTGTCAGAGGCACAGCATAACACAGCATGCCAGACATGGCTATGCAATGCCATGCCAAACCAAATGCCCCTTCCACACACTTGCTGCATTATGCATTTTCAAGACATAATCAATCAGAGGCCTGACTTTGTCCTTTTCTATCACTTCAACATTCAACATACTACCTTCTGACTGCAGCTAGTAAGGGCTCTTTCACCTGCACAACATTTTACCCTGCATTAAATCAACACCATTCAACCTATTTTATTATGTGCATGGCACCTTCCTCACATAATACAGCTGAATTCTGGCCCCCCTTAGGCCATATTTGTGCTCTCCAGAACACCAATTTGAATAAAAAACGAATACATTCATAAATAAAGATAAGACCTTGCTCCTATTTAAACTACTTGAGCAAAAGGAGGGAGGTGGCAGGTGGTGGTGGGGGTGGCAAGATTTGTAAATGTGCCCAACTAATGCAATCAAAAAATGACTTAAATTGTTCCTATATTTTTTTAAAGTAAAAATAATCTTTTTTGTGCAAAAAATAAACTCCCGGATTTTTTTCCATGTAAACATACTTCTATGGTGGTGGCTGGATTCAAACCCCTGTACAGGGTGGAGCTTCCTGCACCAAAGGCACTAGACTTTGCCTCTGAGCTATAGGCTCTTGATTGGTTTCAATTGTGCAAGAGACCCTATCAGCATCTGGCAGGCCGTGGTGTCATTGCTAATGGCTGCCACGGCACAGGACACATCATAGCTATGATATAGGGAAGATTTGACAAGGGACTTAAAGGGAAGCCTGTCTGGTCCAGTGGGTAAGTTCCTGCCTTCCATCCAGACAAGCAGGGTTCAATTCCCAGGCCTGACAGGTGACACACTCAATCTCTCAGCAAGCATCAGAGCTTTAACTGCTTTTTTCTTGCAGTTATCCTTCCAAATCCTGCAACCCCTTCACCACAAATACAGTCCAATCATTCCTCGATACTCATTCACTCAGTCATTCCACTCCTCCATTCTACATGCTCAACAAAATCCAACAAGTACAAGAGCTCGTTCAGTAAGCAAATTTTAAGCCTCTCTTTGGATTTATGTCGATGCTGCTGCCCTCTAGTAATGTTATATGTCAACTGCAGCATAATCAAAGGATTGAGAAAGGGGCAGTCTATGCAAATAATCTCCTCCCATGATTACTTCTCTGAGCTTCCGTAGTGGTAAGATGATAGGACCTTCAACAAATGGTCTTCAGCAGATTTCTAAAGTTGCCAAATTTTCTTAGGCTAAGGATTGTTCCAGTCGAAGGCCTTCAGATAAGGACCCCACCCTGACTTAGCAGGGTCCAGAATTACCTGCAGTAATCCTCTATACAGAACGTGGGCATTCATGAGTGTTTGTGGGTCTACTGTAAAGTCTACATGCTAAAACTGGGATGTCTAAAGTCCCAGCACTGGTCTCACTGTCAGAGGCACAGCATAACACAGCATGCCAGACATGGCCATGCAATGCCATGCCAAACCAAATGCCCCTTCCACACACTTGCTGCATTATGCATTTTCAAGACATAATCAATTAGAGTCCTGACTTTGTCCTTTTCTATCACTTCAACATTCAACATACTACCTTCTGACTGCAGCTAATAAGGGCTCTTTCACCTGCTCAACATTTTACCCTGCATTAAATCAACACCATTCAACCTATTTTATTATCTGCATGGCACCTTCCTCACATAATACAGCTCAATTCTGGCCCCCCTTAGGCCATATTTGTGCTCTCCAGAACACCAATTTGAAGAAAAAACGAATACATTCATAAATAAAGATAAGACCTTGCTCCTATTTAAACTACTTGAGCAAAAGGAGGGAGGTGGCAGGTGGTGGTGGGGGTGGCAATATTTGTAAATGTGCCCAACTAATGCAATCAAAAAATGATTTAAATTGTTCCTGTATTTTTTTTTAAGTGAAAATAATCTTTTTTGTGCAAAAAATAAACTCCTGGATTTTTATCCAAGTAAACATACTTCTATGGTAATGGATGGATTCAAACCCCTGTACAGGAGGAGCTTCCTGCACCAAAGGCACTAGACTTTGCCCCTGAGCTATAGGCTCTTGATGGGTTTCACTTGTGCAAGAGACCCTATCAGCATCTGACAGGCCGTGGTGTCATTGCTAATGGCTGCCACTGCACAGAACACGTCATAGCCATGATATAGGGAAGATTTGAGAAGGTACATATAGGGAAGCCTGTCTGGTCCAGTGGTTAAGATCCTGCCTTCCATCCAGACAAGCAGGGTTCAATTCCCAGGCCTGACAGGTGACACACTCAATCTCTCAGCAAGCATCTGTGCATTAACTGCTTTATTCTTGCAGTTATCCTTCCAAATCCTGCAACCCCTTCACCACAAATACAGTCCAATCATTCCTCGATACTCATTCACTCAGTCATTCCACTCCTCCATTCTACATGCTCAACAAAATCCCACAAGTACAAGAGCTCGTTCAGCAAGCAAATTTAAAGCCTCTCTTTGGATTTATGTCGATGCTGCTGCCCTCTAGTAATGTTATATGTCAACTGCAGCATAATCAAAGGATTGAGAAAGGGGCAGTCTATGCAAATAATCTCCTCCCATGATTACTTCTCTGAGCTTCCGTAGTGGTAAGATGATAGGACCTTCAACAAATGGTCTTCAGCAGATTTCTAAAGTTGCCAAATTGTCTTAGGCTAAGGATTGTTCCAGTCGAAGGCCTTCACATAAGGACCCCACCCTCACTTAGCAGGGTCCAGAAATACCTGCAGTAATCCTCTATCCAGAACATGGGCGTTCAAGGTCCTACTGTAAAGTCTACATGCTAAAACTGGGATGTCTAAAGTCCCAGTCTCACTGTCAGAAGCACAGCATGCCAGATATGGCCATGCAATGCCATGCCAAACCAAATGCCCCTTCCCCACACTTGCCGCATCATGCATTTTCAAGACATAATCAATGAGAGGCCTGACTTTGTCCTTTTCTATCACTTCAACATTCAACATACTACCTTCTGACTGCAGCTAATAAGGGCTCTTTCACCTGCACAAAATTTTACCCTGCATTAAATCAACACCATTCAACCTATTTTATTATCTGCATGGCACCTTCCTCACATAATACAGCTCAATTCTGGCCCCCCTTAGGCCATATGTGTGCTCTCCAGAACACCAATTTGAAGAAAAAACGAATACATTCATAAATGAAGATAAGACCTTGCTCCTATTTAAACTACTTGAGCAAAAGGAGGGAGGTGGCAGGTGGTGGTGGGGGTGGCAAGATTTGTAAATGTGCCCAACTAATGCAATCAAAAAATGACTTAAATTGTTCCTGTATTTTTTTTAAGTAAAAATAATCTTTTTTGTGCAAAAAATCAAATCCTGGATTTTTTTCCATGTAAACATAATTCTATGGGTGTGGCTGGATTCAAACCCCTGTCCAGGGGGAGCTTCCTGCACTAAAGGAACTAGACTTTGCCTCTGAGGTATAGGCTCTTGACGGGTTTCAATTGTGCAAGAGACCCTATCAGCATCTGACAGGCCGTGGTGTCATTGCTAATGGCTGCCACTGCACAGGACACATCATAGCCATGATATAGGGAAGATTTGACAAGGTACATATAGGGAACCCTGTCTGGTCCAGTGGGTAAGTTCCTGCCTTCCACCCAGACAAGCAGGGTTCAATTCTCAGGCCCGACAGTTGACACACTCAATTTCTCAGCCAGCATCTGTGCATTAACTGCTTTTTTCTTGCAGTTATCCTTCCAAATCCTGCAACCCCTTCACCACAAATACAGTCCAATCATTCCTCGATACTCATTCACTCAGTCATTCCACTCCTCCATTCTACATGCTCAACAAAATCAAACAAGAACAAGAGCTCGTTCAGCAAGCAAATTTAAAGCTTCTCTTTGGATTTATGTTGATGCTGCTGCCCTCTAATAATGTTATATGTCAACTGCAGCATAATCAAAGGATTGAGAAAGGGGCAGTCCTATGCAAATAATCTCCTCCCATGATTACTTCTCTGAGCTTCCGTAGTGGTACGATGATAGGACCTTCAACAAATGGTCTTCAGAAGATTTCTAAAGTTGCCAAATTGTCTTAGGCTAAGGATTGTTCCAGTCGAAGGCCTTCAGATAAGGACCCCATCCTCACTTAGCAGGGTCCAGAATTAACTGCAGTAATCCTCTATACAGAACATGGGCGTTCACAGGCCTACTGTAAAGTCTACGTGCTAAAACTGGGATGTCTAAGGTCCCAGTCCTGGTCTCACTGTCAGAGGCACAGCATAACACAGCATGTCAGACCAAATGCCCCTTCCCCACACTTGCTGCATCATGCAGTTTCAAGACATAATCAATGAGAGGCCTGACTTTGTCTTTTTCTATCACTTCAACATTCAACATACTACCTTCTGACTGCAGCTAATAAGGGCTCTTTCACCTGCATAAAATTTTACCCTGCAATAAATCAACACCATTCAACCTATTTTATTATCTGCATGGCACCTTCCTCACATAATACAGCTCAATTCTGGCCCCCCTTAGGCCATATTTGTGTTCTCCAGAACACCAATTTGAAGAAAAAATGAATACATTCATAAATGAAGATAAGACCTTGCTCCTATTTAAACTACTTGAGCAAAAGGAGGGAGGTGGCAGCTGGTGGTGGGGGTGGCAAGATTTGTAAATGTGCCCAACTAATGCAATCAAAAAATGACTTAAATTGTTCCTGTATTTTTTTTAAGTAAAAATAATCTTTTTACGTGCAAAAAATCAAATCCTGGATTTTTTTTTCCATGTAAACATACTTCAATGGTGGTGGCTGGATTCATACCCCTGTCCAGGGGTAGCTTCCTGCACCAAAGGCACTAGACTTTGCCTCTGAGCTATAGGCTCTTCGTGGGTTTCAGTTGTGCAAGAGACCCTATCAGCATCTGACAGGCCATGGTGTCATTGCTAATGGCTGCCACTGCACAGGACACATCATAGCCATGATATAGGGAAGATTTGACAATTTGCATATAGGGAAGCCTGTCTGGTCCAGTGGGTAAGTTCCTGCCTTCTACTCAGACAGGCAGGGTTCAATTCCCTGGCCCGACAGATGACACACTCAATATCTCAGCAAGCATCTGTGCATTAACCCCTTTTTTCTTGCAGTTTTCCTTCCAAATCCTGCAACCCCTTCACCACAAATACAGTCCAATCATTCCTCGATACTCATTCACTCAGTCATTCCACTCCTCCATTCTACATGCTCAACAAAATCCAACAAGAACAAGAGCTTGTTCAGCAAGCAAATTTAAAGCCTCTCTTTGGATTTATGTTGATGCTGCTGCCCTCTAGTAATGTTATATGTCAACTGCAGCATACTCGAAGGATTGAGAAAGGGGCAGTCCTATGCAAATAATCTCCTCCCATGATTACTTCTCTGAGCTTCCGTAGTGGTACGATGATAGGACCTTCAACAAATGGTCTTCAGCAGATTTCTAAAGTTGCCAAATTTTCTTAGGCTAAGGATTGTTCCAGTCGAAGGCCTTCAGATAAGGACCCCACCCTGACTTAGCAGGGTCCAGAATTACCTGCAGTAATCCTCTATACAGAACGTGGGCATTCGTGAGTGTTTGTGGGTCTACTGTAAAGTCTACATGCTAAAACTGGGATGTCTAAAGTCCCAGCACTGGTCTTACTGTCAGAGGCACAGCATAACACAGCATGCCAGACATGGCCATGCAATGCCATGCCAAACCAAATGCCCCTTCCACACACTTGCTGAATTATGCATTTTCAAGACATAATCAATCAGAGGCCTGACTTTGTCCTTTTCTATCACTTCAACATTCAACATACTACCTTCTGACTGCAGCTAATAAGGGCTCTTTCACCTGCACAACATTTTACCCTGCATTAAATCAACACCATTCAACCTATTTTATTATGTGCATGGCACCTTCCTCACATAATACAGCTGAATTCTGGCCCCCCTTAGGCCATATTTGTGCTCTCCAGAACACCAATTTGAAGAAAAAACGAATACATTCATAAATAAAGATAAGACCTTGCTCCTATTTAAACTACTTGAGCAAAAGGAGGGAGGTGGCAGGTGGTGGTGGGGGTGGCAAGATTTGTAAATGTGCCCAACTAATGCAATCAAAAAATGATTTAAATTGTTCCTATATTTTTTTAAAGTAAAAATAATCTTTTTTGTGCAAAAAATAAACTCCTGGATTTTTTTCCATGTAAACATACTTCTATGGTGGTGGCTGGATTCAAACCCCTGTACAGGGTGGAGCTTCCTGCACCAAAGGCACTAGACTTTGCCTCTGAGCTATAGGCTCTTGATGGCTGTCAATTGTGCAAGAGACCCTATCAGCATCTGGCAGGCCGTGGTGTCATTGCTAATGGCTGCCACTGCACAGGACACATCATAGCCATGATATAGGGAAGATTTGACAAAGTACATAAAGGAAAGCCTGTCTGCTCCAGTGGGTAAGTTCCTGCCTTCCATCCCGACAAGCAGGGTTCAATTCCCAGGCCTGACAGGTGACACACTCAATCTCTCAGCAAGCATCTGAGCATTAACTGCTTTTTTCTTGCAGTTATCCTTCCAAATCCTGCAACCCCTTCACCACAAATACAGTCCAATCATTCCTCGATACTCATTCACTCAGTCATTCCACTCCTCCATTCTACATGCTCAACAAAATCCAACAAGTACAAGAGCTCGTTCAGCAAGCAAATTTAAAGCCTCTCTTTGGATTTATGTCGATGCTGCTGCCCTCTAGTAATGTTATATGTCAACTGCAGCATAATCAAAGGATTGAGAAAGGGGCAGTCTATGCAAATAATCTCCTCCCATGATTACTTCTCTGAGCTTCCGTAGTGGTAAGATGATAGGACCTTCAACAAATGGTCTTCAGCAGATTTCTAAAGTTGCCAAATTGTCTTAGGCTAAGGATTGTTCCAGTCGAAGGCCTTCACATAAGGACCCCACCCTCACTTAGCAGGGTCCAGAAATACCTGCAGTAATCCTCTATACAGAACATGGGCGTTCAAGGTCCTACTGTAAAGTCTACATGCTAAAACTGGGATGTCTAAAGTCCCAGTCCTGGTCTCACTGTCAGAGGCACAGCATAACACAGCATGCCAGACCAAATGCCCCTTCCCCACACTTGCAGCATCATGCATTTTCAAAACATAATCAATGAGAGGCCTGACTTTGTCCTTTTCTATCACTTCAACATTCAACATACTACCTTCTGACTGCAGCTAATAAAGGCTCTTTCACCTGCATAAAATTTTATCCTGCAATAAATCAACACCATTCAACCTATTTTATTATCTGCATGGCACCTTCCTCACATAATACAGCTCAATTCTGGCCCCCCTTAGGCCATATTTGTGCTCTCCAGAACACCAATTTGAAGAAAAAATGAATACATTCATAAATGAAGATAAGACCTTGCTCCTATTTAAACTACTTGAGCAAAAGGAGGGAGGTGGCAGCTGGTGGTGGGGGTGGCAAGATTTGTAAATGTGCCCAACTAATGCAATCAAAAAATGACTTAAATTGTTCCTGTATTTTTTTTAAGTAAAAATAATCTTTTTACGTCGAAAAAATCAAATCCTGGATTTTTTTTCTTGTAAACATACTTCAATGGTGGTGGCTGGATTCAAACCCCTGTCCAGGGGTAGCTTCCTGCACCAAAGGCACTAGACTTTGCCTCTGAGTTATAGGCTCTTCGTGGGTTTCAGTTGTGCAAGAGACCCTATCAGCATCTGACAGGCCATGGTGTCATTGCTAATGGCTGCCACTGCACAGGACACATCATAGCCATGATATCGGGAAGATTTGACAATTTGCATATAGGGAAGCCTGTCTGGTCCAGTGGGTAAGTTCCTGCCTTGTACTCAGACAGGCAGGGTTCAATTCCCTGGCCTGACAGATGACACACTCAATATCTCAGCAAGCATCTGTGCATTAACCCCTTTTTTCTTGCAGTTTTCCTTCCAAATCCTGCAACCCCTTCACCACAAATACAGTCCAATCATTCCTCGATACTCATTCACTCAGTCATTCCACTCCTCCATTCTACATGCTGAACAAAATCCAACAAGAACAAGAGCTTGTTCAGCAAGCAAATTTAAAGCCTCTCTTTGGATTTATGTTGATGCTGCTGCCCTCTAGTAATGTTATATGTCAACTGCAGCATACTCGAAGGATTGAGAAAGGGGCAGTCCTATGCAAATAATCTCCTCCCATGATTACTTCTCTGAGCTTCCGTAGTGGTACGATGATAGGACCTTCAACAAATGGTCTTCAGCAGATTTCTAAAGTTGCCAAATTTTCTTAGGCTAAGGATTGTTCCAGTCGAAGGCCTTCAGATAAGGACCCCACCCTGACTTAGCAGGGTCCAGAATTACCTGCAGTAATCCTCTATACAGAACGTGGGCATTCGTGAGTGTTTGTGGGTCTACTGTAAAGTCTACATGCTAAAACTGGGATGTCTAAAGTCCCAGCACTGGTCTTACTGTCAGAGGCACAGCATAACACAGCATGCCAGACATGGCCATGCCAAACCAAACCAAATGCCCCTTCCACACCCTTGCTGCATTATGCATTTTAAAGACATAATCAATCAGAAGCCTGACTTTGTTCTTTTCTATCACTTCAACATTCAACATACTACCTTCTGACTGCAGCTAATAAGGGCTCTTTCACCTGCACAACATTTTACCCTGCATTAAATCAACACCATTCAACCTATTTTATTATGTGCATGGCACCTTCCTCACATAATACAGCTCAATTCTGGCCCCCCTTAGGCCATATTTGTGCTCTCCAGAACACCAATTTGAAGAAAAAACGAATACATTCATAAATGAAGATAAGACCTTGCTCCTATTTAAACTACTTGAGCAAAAGGAGGGAGGTGGCAGGTGGTGGTGGGGGTGGCAAGATTTGTAAATGTGCCCAACTAATGCAATCAAAAAATGACTTAAATTGTTCCTGTATTTTTTTTAAGTAAAAATAATCTTTTTTTGTGCAAAAAATCAAATCCTGGATTTTTTTCCATGTAAACATACTTCAATGGTGGTGGCTGGATTCAAACCCCTATCCAGGGGGAGCTTCCTGCACCAAAGGCACTAGAATTTGCCTCTGAGCTATAGGCTCTTGACGGGTTTCAATTGTGCAAGAGACCCTATCAGCTTCTGACAGGCCGTGGTGTCATTGCTAATGGCTGCCACTGCACAGGACACATCATAGCCATGATATAGGGAAGATTTGACAAGGTACATATAGGGAAGCCTGTCTGGTCCAGTGAGTAAGTTCCTGTCTTCCACCCAGACAAGCAGGGTTCAATTCTCAGGCCCGACAGTTGACGCACTCAATTTCTCAGCCAGCATCTGTGCATTAACCGCTTATTTGTTGCAGTTATCCTTCCAAATCCTGCAACCCCTTCACCACAAATACAGTCCAATCATTCCTCGATACTCATTCACTCAGTCATTCCACTCCTCCATTCTACATGCTCAACAAAATCCAACAAGAACAAGAGCTCGTTCAGCAAGCAAATTTAAAGCCTCTCTTTGGATTTATGTTGATGCTGCTGCCCTCTAGTAATGTTATATGTCAACTGCAGCATAATCAAAGGATTGAGAAAGGGGCAGTCCTACGCAAATAATCTCCTCCCATGATTACTTCTCTGAGCTTCCGTAGTGGTACGGTGATAGGACCTTCAAGAAATGGTCTTCAGAAGATTTCTAAAGTTGCCAAATTGTCTTAGGCTAAGGATTGTTCCAGTCGAAGGCCTTCAGATAAGGACCCCATCCTCACTTAGCAGGGTCCAGAATTGACTGCAGTAATCCTCTATACAGAACATGGGCGTTCATGGGCCTACTGTAAAGTCTGCGTGCTAAAACTGGGATGTTTAAGGTCCCAGTCCTGTTCTCACTGTCAGAGGCACAGCATAACACAGCATGCCAGACCAAATGCCCCTTCCCCACACTTGCTGCATCATGCATTTTCAAGACATAATCAATGAGAGGCCTGACTTTTACCTTTTCTATCACTTCAACATTCAACATCCTACCTTCTGACTGCAGCTAATAAGGGCTCTTTCACCTGCATAAAATTTTACCCTGCAATAAATCAACACCATTCAACCTATTTTATTATCTGCATGGCACCTTCCTCACATAATACAGCTCAATTCTGGCCCCCCTTAGGCCATATTTGTGCTCTCCAGAACACCAATTTGAAGGAAAAACGAATACATTCATAAATAAAGATAAGACCTTGCTCCTATTTAAACTACTTGAGCAAAAGGAGGGAGGTGGCAGGTGGTGGTTGGGGTGGCAAGATTTGTAAATGTGCCCAACTAATGCAATCAAAAAATGACTTAAATTGTTCCTGTATTTTTTTTAAGTAAAAATAATCTTTTTTGTGCAAAAAATAAACTCCTGGATTTTTTTCCATGCAAACATACTTCTATGGTGGTGGCTGGATTCAAACTCCTGTACAGGGTGGAGCTTCCTGCACCAAAGGCACTAGACTTTGCCTCTGAGCTATAGGCTCTTGATGGGTGTCAATTGTGCAAGAGACCCTATCATCATCTGACAGGCCGTGGTGTCATTGCTCATGGCTGCCACTGCACAGGACACATCATAGCCATGATATAGGGAAGATTTGAGAAGGTACATATAGGGAAGCCTGTCTGGTCCAGTGGGTAAGTTCCTGCCTTCCATCCAGACAAGCAGGGTTCAATTCCCAGGCCTGACAGGTGACACACTCAATCTCTCAGCAAGCATCTGAGCATTAACTGCTTTTTTCTTGCAGTTATCCTTCCAAATCCTGCAACCCCTTCACCACAAATACAGTCCAATCATTCCTCGATACTCATTCACTCAGTCATTCCACTCCTCCATTCTACATGCTCAACAAAATCCAACAAGTACAAGAGCTCGTTCAGCAAGCAAATTTTAAGCCTCTCTTTGGATTTATGTCGATGCTGCTGCCCTCTAGTAATGTTATATGTCAACTGCAGCATAATCAAAGGATTGAGAAAGGGGCAGTCTATGCAAATAATCTCCTCCCATGATTACTTCTCTGAGCTTCCGTAGTGGTAAGATGATAGGACCTTCAACAAATGGTCTTCAGCAGATTTCTAAAGTTGCCAAATTGTCTTAGGCTAAGGATTGTTCCAGTCGAAGGCCTTCACATAAGGACCCCACCCTCACTTAGCAGGGTCCAGAAATACCTGCAGTAATCCTCTATACAGAACATGGGCTTTCAAGGTCCTACTGTAAAGTCTAAATGCTAAAACTGGGATGTCTAAAGTCCCAGTCCTGGTCTCACTGTCAGAGGCACAGCATAACACAGCATGCCAGACCAAATGCCCCTTCCCCACACTTGCAGCATCATGCATTTTCAAGACATAATCAATGAGAGGCCTGACTTTGTCCTTTTCTATCACTTCAACATTCAACATACTACCTTCTGACTGCAGCTAATAAGGGCTCTTTCAACTGCATAAAATTTTACCCTGCAATAAATCAACACCATTCAACCTATTTTATTATCTGCATGGCACCTTCCTCACATAATACAGCTCAATTCTGGCCCCCCTTAGGCCATATTTGTGCTCTCCAGAACACCAATTTGAAGAAAAAATGAATACATTCATAAATGAAGATAAGACCTTGCTCCTATTTAAACTACTTGAGCAAAAGGAGGGAGGTGGCAGCTGGTGGTGGGGGTGGCAAGATTTGTAAATGTGCCCAACTAATGCAATCAAAAAATGACTTAAATTGTTCCTGTATTTTTTTTAAGTAAAAATAATCTTTTTACATGCAAAAAATTAAATCCTGGATTTTTTTTCCATGTAAACATACTTCAATGGTGGTGGCTGGATTCAAACCCCTGTCCAGGGGTAGCTTCCTGCACCAAAGGGACCAGACTTTGCCTCTGAGTGATAGGCTCTTCGTGGGTTTCAGTTGTGCAAGAGACCCTATCAGCATCTGACAGGCCATGGTGTCATTGCTAATGGCTGCCACTGCACAGGACACATCATAGCCATGATATAGGGAAGATTTGACAATTTGCATATAGGGAAGCCTGTCTGGTCCAGTGGGTAAGTTCCTGCCTTCTACTCGGACAGGCAGGGTTCAATTCCCTGGCCTGACAGATGACACACTCAATATCTCAGCAAGCGTCTGTGCATTAACCCCTTTTTTCTGGAAAGTTTTCCTTCCAAATCGTGCAACCCCTTCACCACAAATACAGTCCAATCATTCCTCGATACTCATTCCCTCAGTCATTCCACTCCTCCATTATACATGCTCAACAAAATCCAACAAGAACAAGAGCTTGTTCAGCAAGCAAATTTAAAGCCTCTCTTTGGATTTATGTTGATGCTGCTGCCCTCTAGTAATGTTATATGTCAACTGCAGCATACTCGAAGGATTGAGAAAGGGGCAGTCCTATGCAAATAATCTCGTCCCATGATTACTTCTCTGAGCTTCCGTAGTGGTACGATGATAGGACCTTCAACAAATGGTCTTCAGCAGATTTCTAAAGTTGCCAAATTTTCTTAGGCTAAGGATTGTTCCAGTCGAAGGCCTTCAGATAAGGACCCCACCCTGACTTAGCAGGGTCCAGAATTACCTGCAGTAATCCTCTATACAGAACGTGGGCATTCGTGAGTGTTTGTGGGTCTACTGTAAAGTCTACATGCTAAAACTGGGATGTCTAAAGTCCCAGCACTGGTCTCACTGTCAGAGGCACAGCATAACACAGCATGCCAGACATGGCCTTGCAATGCCATGCCAAACCAAATGCCCCTTCCACATGCTTGCTGCATTATGCATTTTCAAGACATAATCAATCAGAGGCCTGACTTTGTTCTTTTCTATCACTTCAACATTCAACATACTATCTTCTGACTGCAGCTAATAAGGGCTCTTTCACCTGCACAACATTTTACCCTGCATTAAATCAACACCATTCAACCTATTTTATTATGTGCATGGCACCTTCCTCACATAATACAGCTCAATTCTGGCCCCCCTTAGGCCATATTTGTGCTCTCCAGAACACCAATTTGAAGGAAAAACGAATACATTCATAAATAAAGATAAGACCTTGCTCCTATTTAAACTACTTGAGCAAAAGGAGGGAGGTGGCAGGTGGTGGTTGGGGTGGCAAGATTTGTAAATGTGCCCAACTAATGCAATCAAAAAATGACTTAAATTGTTCCTGTATTTTTTTTAAGTAAAAATAATCTTTTTTGTGCAAAAAATAAACTCCTGGATTTTTTTCTATGCAAACTTACTTCTATGGTGGTGGCTGGATTCAAACTCCTGTACAGGGTGGAGCTTCCTGCACCAAAGGCACTAGACTTTGCCTCTGAGTTATAGGCTCTTGACGGATGTCAATTGTGCAAGAGACCCTATCATCATCTGACAGGCCGTGGTGTCATTGCTAATGGCTGCCACTGCACAGGACACATCATAGCCATGATATAGGGAAGATTTGACAAGGTACATATAGGGAAGCCTGTCTGGTCCAGTGGGTAAGTTCCTGCCTTCCATCCAGACAAGCAGGGTTCAATTCCCAGGCCTGACAGGTGACACACTCAATCTCTCAGCAAGCATCTGAGCATTAACTGCTTTTTTCTTGCAGTTATCCTTCCAAATCCTGCAACCCCTTCACCACAAATACAGTCCAATCATTCCTCGATACTCATTCACTCAGTCATTCCACTCCTCCATTCTACATGCTCAACAAAATCCAACAAGTACAAGAGCTCGTTCAGCAAGCAAATTTTAAGCCTCTCTTTGGATTTATGTCGATGCTGCTGCCCTCTAGTAATGTTATATGTCAACTGCAGCATAATCAAAGGATTGAGAAAGGGGCAGTCTATGCAAATAATCTCCTCCCATGATTACTTCTCTGAGCTTCCGTAGTGGTAAGATGATAGGACCTTCAACAAATGGTCTTCAGCAGATTTCTAAAGTTGCCAAATTGTCTTAGGCTAAGGATTGTTCCAGTCGAAGGCCTTCACATAAGGACCCCACCCTCACTTAGCAGGGTCCAGAAATACCTGCAGTAATCCTCTATACAGAACATGGGCATTCAAGGTCCTACTGTAAAGTCTACATGCTAAAACTGGGATGTCTAAAGTCCCAGTCCTGGTCTCACTGTCAGAGGCACAGCATACCACAGCATGCCAGACCAAATGCCCCTTCCCCACACTTGCAGCATCATGCATTTTCAAGACATAATCAATGAGAGGCCTGACTTTGTCCTTTTCTATCACTTCAACATTCAACATACTACCTTCTGACTGCAGCTAATAAGGGCTCTTTCAACTGCATAAAATTTTACCCTGCAATAAATCAACACCATTCAATCTATTTTATTATCTGCATGGCACCTTCCTCACATAATACAGCTCAATTCTGGCCCCCCTTAGGCCATATTTGTGCTCTCCAGAACACCAATTTGAAGAAAAAATGAATACATTCATAAATGAAGATAAGACCTTGCTCCTATTTAAACTACTTGAGCAAAAGGAGGGAGGTGGCAGCTGGTGGTGGGGGTGGCAAGATTTGTAAATGTGCCCAACTAATGCAATCAAAAAATGACTTAAATTGTTCCTGTATTTTTTTTAAGTAAAAATAATCTTTTTACGTGCAAAAAATCAAATCCTGGATTTTTTTTCCATGTAAACATACTTCAATGGTGGTGGCTGGATTCAAACCCCTGTCCAGGGGTAGCTTCCTGCACCAAAGGCACCAGACTTTGCCTCTGAGTGATAGGCTCTTCGTCGGTTTCAGTTGTGCAAGAGACCCTATCAGCATCTGACAGGCCATGGTGTCATTGCTAATGGCTGCCACTGCACAGGACACATCATAGCCATGATATAGGGAAGATTTGACAATTTGCATATAGGGAAGCCTGTCTGGTCCAGTGGGTAAGTTCCTGCCTTCTACTCGGACAGGCAGGGTTCAATTCCCTGGCCTGACAGATGACACACTCAATATCTCAGCAAGCATCTGTGCATTAACCCCTTTTTTCTTGCAGTTTTCCTTCCAAATCCTGCAACCCCTTCACCACAAATACAGTCCAATCATTCCTCGATACTCATTCACTCAGTCATTCCACTCCTCCATTCTACATGCTCAACAAAATCCAACAAGAACAAGAGCTTGTTCAGCAAGCAAATTTAAAGCCTCTCTTTGGATTTATGTTGATGCTGCTGCCCTCTAGTAATGTTATATGTCAACTGCAGCATACTCGAAGGATTGAGAAAGGGGCAGTCCTATGCAAATAATCTCCTCCCATGATTACTTCTCTGAGCTTCCGTAGTGGTACGATGATAGGACCTTCAACAAATGGTCTTCAGCAGATTTCTAAAGTTGCCAAATTTTCTTAGGCTAAGGATTGTTCCAGTCGAAGGCCTTCAGATAAGGACCCCACGCTCACTTAGCAGGGTCCAGAAATACCTGCAGTAATCCTCTATACAGAACATGGGCTTTCAAGGTCCTACTGTAAAGTCTACATGCTAAAACTGGGATGTCTAAAGTCCCAGTCCTGGTCTCACTGTCAGAGGCACAGCATAACACAGCATGCCAGATATGGCCATGCAATGCCATGCCAAACCAAATGCCCCTTCCCCACACTTGCCGCATCATGCATTTTCAAGACATAATCAATGAGAAGCCTGACTTTGTCCTTTTCTATCACTTCAACATTCAACATACTACCTTCTGACTGCAGCTAATAAGGGCTCTTTCACCTGCACAAAATTTTACCCTGCATTAAATCAACACCATTCAACCTATTTTATTATCTGCATGGCACCTTCTCACATAATACAGCTCAATTCTGGCCCCCCTTAGGCCATATTTGTGCTCTCCAGAACACCAATTTGAAGAAAAAACAAATACATTCATAAATAAAGATAAGACCTTGCTCCTATTTAAACTACTTGAGCAAAAGGAGGGAGGTGGCAGGTGGTGGTGGGGGTGGCAAGATTTGTAAATGTGCCCAACTAATGCAATCAAAAAATGACTTAACTTGTTCCTGTATTTCTTTTAAGTAAAAATAATCTTTTTTGTGCAAAAAATAAACTCCTGGATTTTTTTCCATGTAAACATACTTCTATGGTGGTGGCTGGATTCAAACTCCTGTACAGGGTGGAGCTTCCTGGACCAAAGGCACTAGACTTTGCCTCTGAGCTATAGGCTCTTGATGGCTGTCAATTGTGCAAGAGACCCTATCAGCATCTGACAGGCCGTGGTGTCATTGCTAATGGCTGCCACTGCACAGGACACATCATAGCCATGATATAGGGAAGATTTGACAAGGTACATATAGGGAAGCCTGTCTGGTCCAGTGGGTAAGTTCCTGCCTTCCATCCAGACAAGCAGGGTTCAATTCCCAGGCCTGACAGGTGACACACTCAATCTCTCAGCAAGCATCTGAACATTAACTGCTTTTTTCTTGCAGTTATCCTTCCAAATCCTGCAACCCCTTCACCACAAATACAGTCCAATCATTCCTCGATACTCATTCACTCAGTCATTCCACTCCTCCATTCTACATGCTCAACAAAATCCAACAAGTACAAGAGCTCGTTCAGCAAGCAAATTTAAAGCCTCTCTTTGGATTTATGTCGATGCTGCTGCCCTCTAGTAATGTTATATGTCAACTGCAGCATAATCAAAGGATTGAGAAAGGGGCAGTCTATGCAAATAATCTCCTCCCATGATTACTTCTCTGAGCTTCCGTAGTGGTAAGATGATAGGACCTTCAACAAATGGTCTTCAGCAGATTTCTAAAGTTGCCAAATTGTCTTAGGCTAAGGATTGTTCCAGTCGAAGGCCTTCACATAAGGACCCCACCCTCACTTAGCAGGGTCCAGAAATACCTGCAGTAATCCTCTATACAGAACATGGGCATTCAAGGTCCTACTGTAAAGTCTACATGCTAAAACTGGGATGTCTAAAGTCCCAGTCCTGGTCTCACTGTCAGAGGCACAGCATAACACAGCATGCCAGACCAAATGCCCCTTCCCCACACTTGCAGCATCATGCATTTTCAAGACATAATCAATGAGAGGCCTGACTTTGTCCTTTTCTATCACTTCAACATTCAACATACTACCTTCTGACTGCAGCTAATAAAGGCTCTTTCACCTGCATAAAATTTTATCCTGCAATAAATCAACACCATTCAACCTATTTTATTATCTGCATGGCACCTTCCTCACATAATACAGCTCAATTCTGGCCCCCCTTAGGCCATATTTGTGCTCTCCAGAACACCAATTTGAAGAAAAAATGAATACATTCATAAATGAAGATAAGACCTTGCTCCTATTTAAACTACTTGAGCAAAAGGAGGGAGGTGGCAGCTGGTGGTGGGGGTGGCAAGATTTGTAAATGTGCCCAACTAATGCAATCAAAAAATGACTTAAATTGTTCCTGTATTTTTTTTAAGTAAAAATAATCTTTTTACGTCGAAAAAATCAAATCCTGGATTTTTTTTCCATGTAAACATACTTCAATGGTGGTGGCTGGATTCAAACCCCTGTCCAGGGGTAGCTTCCTGCACCAAAGGCACTAGACTTTGCCTCTGAGTTATAGGCTCTTCGTGGGTTTCAGTTGTGCAAGAGACCCTATCAGCATCTGACAGGCCATGGTGTCATTGCTAATGGCTGCCACTGCACAGGACACATCATAGCCATGATATAGGGAAGATTTGACAATTTGCATATAGGGAAGCCTGTCTGGTCCAGTGGGTAAGTTCCTGCCTTCTACTCAGACAGGCAGGGTTCAATTCCCTGGCCTGACAGATGACACACTCAATATCTCAGCAAGCATCTGTGCATTAACCCCTTTTTTCTTGCAGTTTTCCTTCCAAATCCTGCAACCCCTTCACCACAAATACAGTCCAATCATTCCTCGATACTCATTCACTCAGTCATTCCACTCCTCCATTCTACATGCTGAACAAAATCCAACAAGAACAAGAGCTTGTTCAGCAAGCAAATTTAAAGCCTCTCTTTGGATTTATGTTGATGCTGCTGCCCTCTAGTAATGTTATATGTCAACTGCAGCATACTCGAAGGATTGAGAAAGGGGCAGTCCTATGCAAATAATCTCCTCCCATGATTACTTCTCTGAGCTTCCGTAGTGGTACGATGATAGGACCTTCAACAAATGGTCTTCAGCAGATTTCTAAAGTTGCCAAATTTTATTAGGCTAAGGATTGTTCCAGTCGAAGGCCTTCAGATAAGGACCCCACCCTGACTTAGCAGGGTCCAGAATTACCTGCAGTAATCCTCTATACAGAACGTGGGCATTCGTGAGTGTTTGTGGGTCTACTGTAAAGTCTACATGCTAAAACTGGGATGTCTAAAGTCCCAGCACTGGTCTTACTGTCAGAGGCACAGCATAACACAGCATGCCAGACATGGCCATGCCAAACCAAATGCCCCTTCCACACCCTTGCTGCATTATGCATTTTAAAGACATAATCAATCAGAAGCCTGACTTTGTTCTTTTCTATCACTTCAACATTCAACATACTACCTTCTGACTGCAGCTAATAAGGGCTCTTTCACCTGCACAACATTTTACCCTGCATTAAATCAACACCATTCAACCTATTTTATTATGTGCATGGCACCTTCCTCACATAATACAGCTCAATTCTGGCCCCCCTTAGGCCATATTTGTGCTCTCCAGAACACCAATTTGAAGAAAAAACGAATACATTCATAAATGAAGATAAGACCTTGCTCCTATTTAAACTACTTGAGCAAAAGGAGGGAGGTGGCAGGTGGTGGTGGGGGTGGCAAGATTTGTAAATGTGCCCAACTAATGCAATCAAAAAATGACTTAAATTGTTCCTGTATTTTTTTTAAGTAAAAATAATCTTTTTTTGTGCAAAAAATCAAATCCTGGATTTTTTTCCATGTAAACATACTTCAATGGTGGTGGCTGGATTCAAACCCCTATCCAGGGGGAGCTTCCTGCACCAAAGGCACTAGAATTTGCCTCTGAGCTATAGGCTCTTGACGGGTTTCAATTGTGCAAGAGACCCTATCAGCTTCTGACAGGCCGTGGTGTCATTGCTAATGGCTGCCACTGCACAGGACACATCATAGCCATGATATAGGGAAGATTTGACAAGGTACATATAGGGAAGCCTGTCTGGTCCAGTGGGTAAGTTCCTGCCTTCCATCCAGACAAGCAGGGTTCAATTCCCAGGCCTGACAGGTGACACACTCAATCTCTCAGCAAGCATCTGAGCATTAACTGCTTTTTTCTTGCAGTTATCCTTCCAAATCCTGCAACCCCTTCACCACAAATACAGTCCAATCATTCCTCGATACTCATTCACTCAGTCATTCCACTCCTCCATTCTACATGCTCAACAAAATCCAACAAGTACAAGAGCTCGTTCAGCAAGCAAATTTTAAGCCTCTCTTTGGATTTATGTCGATGCTGCTGCCCTCTAGTAATGTTATATGTCAACTGCAGCATAATCAAAGGATTGAGAAAGGGGCAGTCTATGCAAATAATCTCCTCCCATGATTACTTCTCTGAGCTTCCGTAGTGGTAAGATGATAGGACCTTCAACAAATGGTCTTCAGCAGATTTCTAAAGTTGCCAAATTGTCTTAGGCTAAGGATTGTTCCAGTCGAAGGCCTTCACATAAGGACCCCACCCTCACTTAGCAGGGTCCAGAAATACCTGCAGTAATCCTCTATACAGAACATGGGCTTTCAAGGTCCTACTGTAAAGTCTACATGCTAAAACTGGGATGTCTAAAGTCCCAGTCCTGGTCTCACTGTCAGAGGCACAGCATAACACAGCATGCCAGACCAAATGCCCCTTCCCCACACTTGCAGCATCATGCATTTTCAAGACATAATCAATGAGAGGCCTGACTTTGTCCTTTTCTATCACTTCAACATTCAACATACTACCTTCTGACTGCAGCTAATAAGGGCTCTTTCAACTGCATAAAATTTTACCCTGCAATAAATCAACACCATTCAACCTATTTTATTATCTGCATGGCACCTTCCTCACATAATACAGCTCAATTCTGGCCCCCCTTAGGCCATATTTGTGCTCTCCAGAACACCAATTTGAAGAAAAAATGAATACATTCATAAATGAAGATAAGACCTTGCTCCTATTTAAACTACTTGAGCAAAAGGAGGGAGGTGGCAGCTGGTGGTGGGGGTGGCAAGATTTGTAAATGTGCCCAACTAATGCAATCAAAAAATGACTTAAATTGTTCCTGTATTTTTTTTAAGTAAAAATAATCTTTTTACATGCAAAAAATTAAATCCTGGATTTTTTTTCCATGTAAACATACTTCAATGGTGGTGGCTGGATTCAAACCCCTGTCCAGGTGTAGCTTCCTGCACCAAAGGCACCAGACTTTGCCTCTGAGTGATAGGCTCTTCGTGGGTTTCAGTTGTGCAAGAGACCCTATCAGCATCTGACAGGCCATGGTGTCATTGCTAATGGCTGCCACTGCACAGGACACATCATAGCCATGATATAGGGAAGATTTGACAATTTGCATACAAGGGAGCCTGTCTGGTCCAGTGGGTAAGTTCGTGCCTTCTACTCAGGCAGGGTTCAATTCCCTGGCCTGACAGATGACACACTCAATATCTCAGCAAGCATCTGTGCATTAACCCCTTTTTTCTTGCAGTTTTCCTTCCAAATCCTGCAACCCCTTCACCACAAATACAGTCCAATCATTCCTCGATACTCATTCACTCAGTCATTCCACTCCTCCATTCTACATGCTCAACAAAATCCAACAAGAGCTTGTTCAGCAAGCAAATTTAAAGCCTCTCTTTGGATTTATGTCGATGCTGCTGCCCTCTAGTAATGTTATATGTCAACTGCAGCATACTCGAAGGATTGAGAAAGGGGCAGTCCTATGCAAATAATCTCCTCCCATGATTACTTCTCTGAGCTTCCGTAGTGGTACGATGATAGGACCTTCAACAAATGGTCTTCTGCAGATTTCTAAAGTTGCCAAATTTTCTTAGGCTAAGGATTGTTCCAGTCGAAGGCCTTCAGATAAGGACCCCACCCTGACTTAGCAGGGTCCAGAATTACCTGCAGTAATCGTCTATACAGAACGTGGGCATTCGTGAGTGTTTGTGGGTCTACTGTAAAGTCTACATGCTAAAACTGGGATGTCTAAAGTCCCAGCACTGGTCTCACTGTCAGAGGCACAGCATAACACAGCATGCCAGACATGGCCCTGCAATGCCATGCCAAACCAAATGCCCCTTCCACACGCTTGCTGCATTATGCATTTTCAAGACATAATCAATCAGAGGCCTGACTTTGTTCTTTTCTATCACTTCAACATTCAACATACTATCTTCTGACTGCAACTAATAAGGGCTCTTTCACCTGCACAACATTTTACCCTGCATTAAATCAACACCATTCAACCTATTTTATTATGTGTATGGCACCTTCCTCACATAATACAGCTCAATTCTGGGCCCCCTTAGGCCATATTTGTGCTCTCCAGAACACCAATTTGAAGGAAAAACGAATACATTCATAAATAAAGATAAGACCTTGCTCCTATTTAAACTACTTGAGCAAAAGGAGGGAGGTGGCAGGTGGTGGTTGGGGTGGCAAGATTTGTAAATGTGCCCAACTAATGCAATCAAAAAATGACTTAAATTGTTCCTGTATTTTTTTTAAGTAAAAATAATCTTTTTTGTGCAAAAAATAAACTCCTGGATTTTTTTCCATGCAAACATACTTCTATGGTGGTGGCTGGATTCAAACTCCTGTACAGGGTGGAGCTTCCTGCACCAAAGGCACTAGACTTTGCCTCTGAGCTATAGGCTCTTGATGGGTGTCAATTGTGCAAGAGACCCTATCATCATCTGACAGGCCGTGGTGTCATTGCTAATGGCTGCCACTGCACAGGACACATCATAGCCATGATATAGGGAAGATTTGACAAGGTACATATAGGGAAGCCTGTCTGGTCCAGTGGGTAAGTTCCTGCCTTCCATCCAGACAAGCAGGGTTCAATTCCCAGGCCTGACAGGTGACACGCTCAATCTCTCAGCAAGCATCTGAGCATTAACTGCTTTTTTCTTGCAGTTATCCTTCCAAATCCTGCAACCCCTTCACCACAAATACAGTCCAATCATTCCTCGATACTCATTCACTCAGTCATTCCACTCCTCCATTCTACATGCTCAACAAAATCCAACAAGAACAAGAGCTCGTTCAGCAAGCAAATTTAAAGCCTCTCTTTGGATTTATGTTGATGCTGCTGCCCTCTAGTAATGTTATATGTCAACTGCAGCATAATCAAAGGATTGAGAAAGGGGCAGTCCTATGCAAATAATCTCCTCCCATGATTACTTCTCTGAGCTTCCGTAGTGGTACGATGATAGGACCTTCAACAAATGGTCTTCAGAAGATTTCTAAAGTTGCCAAATTGTCTTAGGCTAAGGATTGTTCCAGTCGAAGGCCTTCAGATAAGGACCCCATCCTCACTTAGCAGGGTCCAGAATTGACTGCAGTAATCCTCTATACAGAACATGGGTGTTCACGGGCCTCCTGTAAAGTCTATGTGCTAAAACTGGGATGTCTAAGGTCCCAGTCCTGGTCTCACTGTCAGAGGCACAGCATAACACAGCATGCCAGACCAAATGCCCCTTCCCCACACTTGCTGCATCATGCATTTTCAAGACATAATCAATGAGAGGCCTGACTTTGTCCTTTTCTATCACTTCAACATTCAACATCCTCCCTTTTGACTGCAGCTAATAAGGGCTCTTTCACCTGCATAAAATTTTACCCTGCAATAAATCAACACCATTCAACCTATTTTATTATCTGCATGGCACCTTCCTCACATAATACAGCTCAATTCTGGCCCCCCTTAGGCCATATTTGTGCTCTCCAGAACACCAATTTGAAGAAAAAATGAATACATTCATAAATGAAGATAAGACCTTGCTCCTATTTAAACTACTTGATCAAAAGGAGGGAGGTGGCAGCTGCTGGTGGGGGTGGCAAGATTTGTAAATGTGCCCAACTAATGCAATCAAAAAATGACTTAAATTGTTCCTGTATTTTTTTTAAGTAAAAATAATCTTTTTACGTGCAAAAAATCAAATCCTGGATTTTTTTTCCATGTAAACATACTTCAATGGTGGTGGCTGGATTCAAACCCCTGTCCAGGGGTAGCTTCCTGCACCAAAGGCACTAGACTTTGCCTCTGAGCTACAGGTTCTTCGTGGATTTCAGTTGTGCAAGAGACCCTATCAGCATCTGACAGGCCATGGTGTCAGTGCTAATGGCTGCCACTGCATAGGACACATCATAGCCATGATATAGGGAAGATTTGACAATTTGCATATAGGGAAGCCTGTCTGGTCCAGTGGGTAAGTTCCTGCCTTCTGCTCAGACAAGCAGGGTTCAATTCCCTGGCCCGAAAGATTACACACTCAATATCTCAGCAAGCATCTGTGCATTAACCCCTTTTTTCTTGCAGTTTTCCTTCCAAATCCTGCAACCCCTTCACCACAAATACAGTCCAATCATTCCTCGATACTCATTCACTCAGTCATTCCACTCCTCCATTCTACATGCTCAACAAAATCCAACAAGTACAAGAGCTCGTTCAGCAAGCAAATTTAAAGCCTCTCTTTGGATTTATGTTGATGCTGCTGCCCTCTAGTAATGTTATATGTCAACTGCAGCATAATCAAAGGATTGAGAAAGGGGCAGTCTATGCAAATAATCTCCTCCCATGATTACTTCTCTGAGCTTCCGTAGTGGTAAGATGATAGGACCTTCAACAAATGGTCTTCAGCAGATTTCTAAAGTTGCCAAATTGTCTTAGGCTAAGGATTGTTCCAGTCGAAGGCCTTCACATAAGGACCCCACCCTCACTTAGCAGGGTCCAGAATTACCTGCAGTAATCCTCTATACAGAACATGGGGGTTCAAGGTCCTACTGTAAAGTCTACATGCTAAAACTGGGATGTCTAAAGTCTCGTCATGGTCTCACTGTCAGAGGCACAGCATAACACAGCATGCCAGATATGGCCATGCAATGCCATGCCAAACCAAATGCCCCTTCCCCACACTTGCCGCATCATGCATTTTCAAGACATAATCAATGAGAGGCCTGACTTTGTCCTTTTCTATCACTTCAACATTCAACATACTACCTTCTGACTGCAGCTAATAAGGGCTCTTTCACCTGCACAAAATTTTACCCTGCATTAAATCAACACCATTCAACCTATTTTATTATCTGCATGGCACCTTCCTCACATAATACAGCTCAATTCTGGCCCCCCTTAGGCCATATTTGTGCTCTCCAGAACACCAATTTGAAGAAAAAACGAATACATTCATAAATGAAGATAAGACCTTGCTCCTATTTAAACTACTTGAGCAAAAGGAGGGAGGTGGCAGGTGGTGGTGGGGGTGGCAAGATTTGTAAATGTGCCCAACTAATGCAATCAAAAAATGACTTAAATTGTTCCTGTATTTTTTTTAAGTAAAAATAATCTTTTTTGTACAAAAAATCAAATCCTGGATTTTTTTCCATGTAAACATAATTCTATGGGTGTGGCTGGATTCAATCCGCGGTCCAGGGGGAGCTTCCTGCACCAAAGGCACTAGACTTTGCCTCTGAGCTATAGGCTCTTGACAGGTTTCAAATGTGCAAGAGACCCTATCAGCAGCTGACAGGCCGTGGTGTCATTGCTAATGGCTGCCACTGCACAGGACACATCATAGCCATGATATAGGGAAGATTTGACAAGGTACATATAGGGAAGCCTGTCTGGTCCAGTGGGTACATTCCTGCCTTCCACCCAGACAAGCAGGGTTCAATTCTCAGGCCCGACAGTTGACACACTCAATTTCTCAGCAAGCATCTGTGCATTAACAGCTTTTTTCTTGCAGTTATCCTTCCAAATCCTGCAACCCCTTCACCACAAATACAGTCCAATCATTCCTCGATACTCATTCACTCAGTCATTCCACTCCTCCATTCTACATGCTCAACAAAATCCAACAAGAACAAGAGCTTGTTCAGCAAGCAAATTTAAAGCCTCTCTTTGGATTCATGTTGATGCTGCTGCCCTCTAGTAATGTTATATGTCAACTGCAGCATACTCGAAGGATTGAGAAAGGGGCAGTCCTATGCAAATAATCTCCTCCCATGATTACTTCTCTGAGCTTCCGTAGTGGTACGATGATAGGACCTTCAACAAATGGTCTTCAGCAGATTTCTAAAGTTGCCAAATTTTCTTAGGCTAAGGATTGTTCCAGTCGAAGGCCTTCAGATAAGGACCCCACCCTGACTTAGCAGGGTCCAGAATTACCTGCAGTAATCCTCTATACAGAACGTGGCCATTCTTGAGTGTATGTGGGTCTACTGTAAAGTCTACATGCTAAAACTGGGATGTCTAAAGTTCTAGCACTGGTCTCACTGTCAGAGGCACAGCATAACACAGCATGCCAGACATGGCCATGTAATGCCATGCCAAACCAAATGCCCCTTCCCCACACTTGCTGCATCATGCATTTTCAAGACATAATCAATCAGAGGCTTGACTTTGTCCTTTTCTATCACTTCAACATTCAACATACTACCTTCTGACTGCAGCTAATAAGGGTTCTTTCACCTGCACAACATTTTACCCTGCATTAAATCAACCCCATTCAATCTATTTTATTATGTGCATGGCACCTTCCTCACATAATACAGCTCAATTCTGGCCCCCCTTAGGCCATATTTGTGCTCTCCAGAACACCAATGTGAAGAAAAAACGAATCCATTCATAAATAAAGATAAGACCTTGCTCCTATTTAAACTACTTGAGCAAAAGGAGGGAGGTGGCAGGTGGTGGTGGGGGTGTCAAGATTTGTAAATGTGCCCAACTAATGCAATCAAAAAATGACTTAAATTGTTCCTGTATTTTTTTTAAGTAAAAATAATCTTTTTTGTGCAAAAAATAAACTCCTGGATTTTTTTCGATGTAAACATACTTCAATGGTGGTGGCTGGATTCAAACCCCTGTACAGGGGGAGCTACCTGCACCAAAGGCACTAGATTTTGCCTCTGAGCTATAGGCTCTTGATGGGTTTCACTTGTGCAAGAGACCCTATCAGCATCTGACAGGCCGTGGTGTCATTGCTAATGGCTGCCACTGCACAGGACACATCAGAGCCATGATATAGGGAAGATTTGACAAAGTACATAGACGGAGGCCTGTCTGGTCCAGTGGGTAAGTTCCTGCCTTCCACCCAGGCAAGCAGGGTTCAATTCCCAGGCCCGACAGGTGACACACTCAATCTCTCAGCAAGCATCTGAGCATTAACCGCTTTTTTCTTGCAGTTATTCTTCCAAATCCTGTATCCCCTTCACCTCAAATACAGTCCAATCATTCCTCGATACTCATTCACTCAGTCATTCCACTCCTCCATTCTACATGCTCAACAAAATCCAACAAGTACAAGAGCTCGTTCAGTAAGCAAATTTAAAGCCTCTCTTTGGATTTATGTCGATGCTGCTGCCCTCTAGTAATGTTATATGTCAACTGCAGCATAATCAAAGGATTGAGAAAGGGGCAGTCCTATGCAAATAATCTCCTCCCATGATTACTTCTCTGAGCTTCCGTAGTGGTACGATGATAGGACCTTCAACAAATGGTCTTCAGCAGATTTCTAAAGTTGCCAAATTGTCTTAGGCTAAGGATTGTTCCAGTCGAAGGCCTTCACATAAGGACCCCACCCTCACTTAGCAGGGTCCAGAATTACCTGTAGTAATCCTCTATTCAGAACATGGGTGTTCAAGGGTCTACTGTGAAGTCTACGTGTTAAAACTGGGATGTCTAAAGTCCCAGTTCTGGTCTCACTGTCAGAGGCACAGCATAACACAGCATGCCAGACATGGCCATGCAATGCCATGCCTAACCAAATGCCCCCTCCCCACACTTGCTGCATCATGCATTTTCAAGACATAATCAATCAGAGGCCTGACTTTGTCTTTTTCTATCACTTCAACATTCAACATACTATCTTCTGACTGCAGCTAATAAGGGCTCTTTCACCTGCACAACATTTTACCCTGCATTAAATCAACACCATTCAACCTCTTTTATTATGTGCATGGCACCTTCCTCACATAATACAGCTCAATTCTGGCCCCCCTTCGGCCATATTTGTGCTCTCCAGAACACCAATTTGAAGAAAAAACGAATACATTCATAAATGAAGATAAGACCTTGCTCCTATTTAAACTACTTGAGCAAAAGGAGGGAGGTGGCAGGTGGTGGTGGGGGTGGCAAGATTTGTAAATGTGCCCAACTAATGCAATCAAAAAATGACTTAAATTGTTCCTGTATTTTTTTTAAGTAAAAATAATCTTTTTACGTGCAAAAATTCAAATCCTGGATTTTTTTTCCATATAAAAATACTTCAATGGTGGTGGCTGGATTCAAACCCCTGTCAAGGGGTAGCTTCCTGCACCAAAGGCACCAGACTTTGCCTCTGAGCTATCGGCTCTTCATGGGTTTCAAGTGTGCAAGAGACCCTATCAGCATCTGACAGGCCGTGGTGTCATTGCTAATGGCTGCCACTGCACAGGACACATCATAGCCATGATATAGGGAAGATTGGACAATATACATATAGGGAAGCCTGTCTGGTCCAGTGGGTAAGTTCCTGCCTTCCACTCAGCCAAGTAGGGTTCAATTCCCTGGCCCGACAGATGACACACTCATTATCTCAGCAAGCATCTATGCATTAACCACTTTTTTCTTGCAGTTTTCCTTCCAAATCCTGCATCCCCTTCACCACAAATACAGTCCAATCATTCCTCGATACTCATTCACTCAGTCATTCCACTCCTCCATTCTACATGCTCAACAAAATCCAACAAGAACAAGAGCTTGTTCAGCAAGCAAATTTAAAGCCTCTCTTTGGATTTATGTTGATGCTGCTGCCCTCTAGTAATGTTATATGTCAACTGCAGCATAATCAAAGGATTGAGAAAGTGGCAGTCCTATGCAAATAATCTCCTCCCATGATTACTTCTCTGAGCTTCCGTAGTGGTACGATGATAGGACCTTCAACAAATGGTCTTCAGCAGATTTCTAAAGTTGCCAAATTGTCTTAGGCTAAGGATTGTTCCAGTCGAAGGCCTTCACATAGGGACCCCACCCTCACTTAGCAGGGTCCAGAATTACCTGCAGTAATCCTCTATACAAAACATGTGCGTTCAAGGGTCTACTGTAAAGTCTACGTGCTAAAACTGGGATGTCTAAAGTCCCAGTTCTGGTCTCACTGTCAGAGGCACAGCATAACAAAGCATGCCAGATATGGCCATGCAATGCCATGCCAAACCAAATGCCCCTTCCCCACTCTTGCTGCATCATGCATTTTCAAGACATAATCAATGAGAGGCCTGACTTTGTTCTTTTCTATCACTTCAACATTCAACATACTACCTTCTGACTGCAGCTAACAAGGGCTCTTTCACCTGCATAAAATTTTACCCTGCAATAAATCAACACCATTTAACCTATTTTATTATGTGCATGGCACCTTCCTCACATAATACAGCTCAATTCTGGCCCCCCTTAGGCCATATTTGTGCTCTCCAGAACACCAATTTGAAGAAAAAATGAATACATTCATAAATGAAGATAAGACCTTGCTCCTATTTAAACTACTTGAGCAAAAGGAGGGAGGTGGCAGGTGGTGGTGGGGGTGGCAAGATTTGTAAATGTGCCCAACTAATGCAATCAAAAAATGACTTAAATTGTTCCTGTATTTTTTTTAAGTAAAAATAATCTTTTTACGTGCAAAAAGTCATATCGTAGATTTTTTTTCCATGTAAACATACTTCAATGGTGGTGGCTGGATTCAAACACCTGTCCAGGGGTAGCTTCTTGCACCAAAGGAACTAGACTTTGCCTCTGAGATATAGGTTCTTCGTGGGTTTCAGTTGTGCAAGAGACCCTATCAGCATCTGACAGGCCGTGGTGTCATTGCTAATGGCTGCACTTGCACAGGACACATCATAGCCATGATATAGGGAAGATTTGACAATCTACATATAGGGAGGCCTGTCTGGTCCAGTGGGTAAGTTCCTGCCTTCTACTCAGACAAGCAGGGTTCAATTCCCTGGCCCGACAGATGACACACTCAATATCTCAGTAAGCATCTGTGCATTAACCACTTTTTTCTTGCAGTTTTCCTTCCAAATCCTGCAACCCCTTCACCACAAATACAGTCCAATCATTCCTCGATACTCATTCACTCAGTCATTCCACTCCTCCATTCTACATGCTCAACAAAATCCAACAAGAACAAGAGCTCGTTCAGCAAGCAAATTTAAAGCCTCTCTTTGGATTTATGTTGATGCTGCTGCCCTCTAGTAATGTTATATGTCAACTGCAGCATACTCGAAGGATTGAGAAAGGGGCAGTCCTATGCAAATAATCTCCTCCCATGATTACTTCTCTGAGCTTCCGTAGTGGTACGATGATAGCACCTTCAACAAATGGTCTTCAGCAGATTTCTAAAGTTGCCAAATTTTCTTAGGCTAAGGATTGTTCCAGTCGAAGGCCTTCAGATAAGGACCCCACCCTGACTTAGCAGGGTCCAGAATTACTTGCAGTAATCCTCTATACAGAACGTGGGCATTCGTGAGTGTTTGTGGGTCTACTGTAAAGTCTACATGCTAAAACTGGTATGTCTAAAGTCCTAGCACTGGTTTCACTGTCAGAGGCACAGCATAACACAGCATGCCAGACATGGCCATGCAATGCCATGCCAAACCAAATGCCCCTTCCCCACACTTGCTGCATCATGCATTTTCAAGACATAATCAATCAGAGGCCTGACTTTGTCCTTTTCTATCACTTCAACATTCAACATACTACCTTCTGACTGCAGCTAATAAGGGCTCTTTCACCTGCACAAAATTTTACCCTGCATTAAATCAACACCATTTAACCTATTTTATTATGTGCATGGCACCTTCCTCACATAATACAGCTCAATTCAGGCCCCCCTTAGGCCATATTTGTGCTCTCCAGAACACCAATTTGAAGAAAAAACGAATACATTCATAAATGAAGATAAGACCTTGCTCCTATTTAAACTACTTGAGCAAAAGGAGGGAGGTGGCAGGTGGTGGTGGGGGTGGCTAGATTTGTAAATGTGCCCAACTAATGCAATCAAAAAATGACCTAAATTGTTCCTGTATTTTTTTTAAGTAAAAATAATCTTTTTTGTACAAAAAATAAAATCCTGGATTTTTTTCCATGTAAACATAATTCTATGGGTGTGGCTGGATTCAATCCACGGTCCAGGGGGAGCTTCCTGCACCAAAGGCACTAGACTTTGCCTCTGAGCTATAGGCTCTTGACAGGTTTCAAATGTGCAAGAGACCCTATCAGCATCTGACAGGCCGTGGTGTCATTGCTAATGGCTGCCACTGCACAGGACACATCATAGCCATGATATAGGGAAGATTTGACAAGGTACATATAGGGAAGCCTGTCTGGTCCAGTGGGTACGTTCCAACCTTCCACCCAGACAAGCAGAGTTCAATTCTCAGGCCAGACAGTTGACACACTAAATTTCTCAGCAAGCATCTGTGCATTAACAGCTTTTTTCTTGCAGTTATCCTTCCAAATCCTGCAACCCCTTCACCACAAATACAGTCCAATCATTCCTCGATACTCATTCACTCAGTCATTCCACTCCTCCATTCTACATGCTCAACAAAATCCAACAAGAACAAGAGCTCGTTCAGCAAGCAAATTTAAAGCCTCTCTTTGGATTTATGTTGATGCTGCTGCCCTCTAGTAATGTTATATGTCAACTGCAGCATACTCGAAGGATTGAGAAAGGGGCAGTCCTATGCAAATAATCTCCTCCCATGATTACTTCTCTGAGCTTCCGTAGTGGTACGATGATAGCACCTTCAACAAATGGTCTTCAGCAGATTTCTAAAGTTGCCAAATTTTCTTAGGCTAAGGATTGTTCCAGTCGAAGGCCTTCAGATAAGGACCCCACCCTGACTTAGCAGGGTCCAGAATTACTTGCAGTAATCCTCTATACAGAACGTGGGCATTCGTGAGTGTTTGTGGGTCTACTGTAAAGTCTACATGCTAAAACTGGTATGTCTAAAGTCCTAGCACTGGTTTCACTGTCAGAGGCACAGCATAACACAGCATGCCAGACATGGCCATGCAATGCCATGCCAAACCAAATGCCCCTTCCCCACACTTGCTGCATCATGCATTTTCAAGACATAATCAATCAGAGGCCTGACTTTGTCCTTTTCTATCACTTCAACATTCAACATACTACCTTCTGACTGCAGCTAATAAGGGCTCTTTCACCTGCACAAAATTTTACCCTGCATTAAATCAACACCATTTAACCTATTTTATTATGTGCATGGCACCTTCCTCACATAATACAGCTCAATTCAGGCCCCCCTTAGGCCATATTTGTGCTCTCCAGAACACCAATTTGAAGAAAAAACGAATACATTCATAAATGAAGATAAGACCTTGCTCCTATTTAAACTACTTGAGCAAAAGGAGGGAGGTGGCAGGTGGTGGTGGGGGTGGCTAGATTTGTAAATGTGCCCAACTAATGCAATCAAAAAATGACCTAAATTGTTCCTGTATTTTTTTTAAGTAAAAATAATCTTTTTTGTACAAAAAATAAAATCCTGGATTTTTTTCCATGTAAACATAATTCTATGGGTGTGGCTGGATTCAATCCACGGTCCAGGGGGAGCTTCCTGCACCAAAGGCACTAGACTTTGCCTCTGAGCTATAGGCTCTTGACAGGTTTCAAATGTGCAAGAGACCCTATCAGCATCTGACAGGCCGTGGTGTCATTGCTAATGGCTGCCACTGCACAGGACACATCATAGCCATGATATAGGGAAGATTTGACAAGGTACATATAGGGAAGCCTGTCTGGTCCAGTGGGTACGTTCCAACCTTCCACCCAGACAAGCAGAGTTCAATTCTCAGGCCAGACAGTTGACACACTAAATTTCTCAGCAAGCATCTGTGCATTAACAGCTTTTTTCTTGCAGTTATCCTTCCAAATCCTGCAACCCCTTCACCACAAATACAGTCCAATCATTCCTCGATACTCATTCACTCAGTCATTCCACTCCTCCATTCTACATGCTCAACAAAATCCAACAAGAAAAAGAGCTCGTTCAGCAAGCAAATTTAAAGCCTCTCTTTGGATTTATGTTGATGCTGCTGCCCTCTAGTAATGTTATATGTCAACTGCAGCATAATCAAAGGATTGAGAAAGGGGCAGTCCTATGCAAATAATCTCCTCCCATGATTACTTCTCTGAGCTTCCGTAGTGGTACGATGATAGGACCTTCAACAAATGGTCTTCAGAAGATTTCTAAAGTTGCCAAATTGTCTTAGGCTAAGGATTGTTCCAGTCGAAGGCCTTCAGATAAGGACCCCATCCTCACTTAGCAGGGTCCAGAATTGACTGCAGTAATCCTCTATACAGAACATGGGTGTTCACGGGCCTCCTGTAAAGTCTATGTGCTAAAACTGGGATGTCTAAGGTCCCAGTCCTGGTCTCACTGTCAGAGGCACAGCATAACACAGCATGCCAGACCAAATGCCCCTTCCCCACACTTGCTGCATCATGCATTTTCAAGACATAATCAATGAGAGGCCTGACTTTGTCCTTTTCTATCACTTCAACATTCAACATCCTACCTTTTGACTGCAGCTAATAAGGGCTCTTTCACCTGCATAAAATTTTACCCTGCAATAAATCAACACCATTCAACCTATTTTATTATCTGCATGGCACCTTCCTCACATAATACAGCTCAATTCTGGCCCCCCTTAGGCCATATTTGTGCTCTCCAGAACACCAATTTGAAGAAAAAATGAATACATTCATAAATGAAGATAAGACCTTGCTCCTATTTAAACTACTTGATCAAAAGGAGGGAGGTGGCAGCTGCTGGTGGGGGTGGCAAGATTTGTAAATGTGCCCAACTAATGCAATCAAAAAATGACTTAAATTGTTCCTGTATTTTTTTTAAGTAAAAATAATCTTTTTACGTGCAAAAAATCAAATCCTGGATTTTTTTTCCATGTAAACATACTTCAATGGTGGTGGCTGGATTCAAACCCCTGTCCAGGGGTAGCTTCCTGCACCAAAGGCACTAGACTTTGCCTCTGAGCTACAGGTTCTTCGTGGATTTCAGTTGTGCAAGAGACCCTATCAGCATCTGACAGGCCATGGTGTCAGTGCTAATGGCTGCCACTGCATAGGACACATCATAGCCATGATATAGGGAAGATTTGACAATTTGCATATAGGGAAGCCTGTCTGGTCCAGTGGGTAAGTTCCTGCCTTCTGCTCAGACAAGCAGGGTTCAATTCCCTGGCCCGAAAGATTACACACTCAATATCTCAGCAAGCATCTGTGCATTAACCCCTTTTTTCTTGCAGTTTTCCTTCCAAATCCTGCAACCCCTTCACCACAAATACAGTCCAATCATTCCTCGATACTCATTCACTCAGTCATTCCACTCCTCCATTCTACATGCTCAACAAAATCCAACAAGTACAAGAGCTCGTTCAGCAAGCAAATTTAAAGCCTCTCTTTGGATTTATGTTGATGCTGCTGCCCTCTAGTAATGTTATATGTCAACTGCAGCATAATCAAAGGATTGAGAAAGGGGCAGTCTATGCAAATAATCTCCTCCCATGATTACTTCTCTGAGCTTCCGTAGTGGTAAGATGATAGGACCTTCAACAAATGGTCTTCAGCAGATTTCTAAAGTTGCCAAATTGTCTTAGGCTAAGGATTGTTCCAGTCGAAGGCCTTCACATAAGGACCCCACCCTCACTTAGCAGGGTCCAGAATTACCTGCAGTAATCCTCTATACAGAACATGGGGGTTCAAGGTCCTACTGTAAAGTCTACATGCTAAAACTGGGATGTCTAAAGTCCCAGTCATGGTCTCACTGTCAGAGGCACAGCATAACACAGCATGCCAGATATGGCCATGCAATGCCATGCCAAACCAAATGCCCCTTCCCCACACTTGCCGCATCATGCATTTTCAAGACATAATCAATGAGAGGCCTGACTTTGTCCTTTTCTATCACTTCAACATTCAACATACTACCTTCTGACTGCAGCTAATAAGGGCTCTTTCACCTGCACAAAATTTTACCCTGCATTAAATCAACACCATTCAACCTATTTTATTATCTGCATGGCACCTTCCTCACATAATACAGCTCAATTCTGGCCCCCCTTAGGCCATATTTGTGCTCTCCAGAACACCAATTTGAAGAAAAAACGAATACATTCATAAATGAAGATAAGACCTTGCTCCTATTTAAACTACTTGAGCAAAAGGAGGGAGGTGGCAGGTGGTGGTGGGGGTGGCAAGATTTGTAAATGTGCCCAACTAATGCAATCAAAAAATGACTTAAATTGTTCCTGTATTTTTTTTAAGTAAAAATAATCTTTTTTGTACAAAAAATCAAATCCTGGATTTTTTTCCATGTAAACATAATTCTATGGGTGTGGCTGGATTCAATCCGCGGTCCAGGGGGAGCTTCCTGCACCAAAGGCACTAGACTTTGCCTCTGAGCTATAGGCTCTTGACAGGTTTCAAATGTGCAAGAGACCCTATCAGCAGCTGACAGGCCGTGGTGTCATTGCTAATGGCTGCCACTGCACAGGACACATCATAGCCATGATATAGGGAAGATTTGACAAGGTACATATAGGGAAGCCTGTCTGGTCCAGTGGGTACATTCCTGCCTTCCACCCAGACAAGCAGGGTTCAATTCTCAGGCCCGACAGTTGACACACTCAATTTCTCAGCAAGCATCTGTGCATTAACAGCTTTTTTCTTGCAGTTATCCTTCCAAATCCTGCAACCCCTTCACCACAAATACAGTCCAATCATTCCTCGATACTCATTCACTCAGTCATTCCACTCCTCCATTCTACATGCTCAACAAAATCCAACAAGAACAAGAGCTTGTTCAGCAAGCAAATTTAAAGCCTCTCTTTGGATTCATGTTGATGCTGCTGCCCTCTAGTAATGTTATATGTCAACTGCAGCATACTCGAAGGATTGAGAAAGGGGCAGTCCTATGCAAATAATCTCCTCCCATGATTACTTCTCTGAGCTTCCGTAGTGGTACGATGATAGGACCTTCAACAAATGGTCTTCAGCAGATTTCTAAAGTTGCCAAATTTTCTTAGGCTAAGGATTGTTCCAGTCGAAGGCCTTCAGATAAGGACCCCACCCTGACTTAGCAGGGTCCAGAATTACCTGCAGTAATCCTCTATACAGAACGTGGCCATTCTTGAGTGTATGTGGGTCTACTGTAAAGTCTACATGCTAAAACTGGGATGTCTAAAGTTCTAGCACTGGTCTCTCTGTCAGAGGCACAGCATAACACAGCATGCCAGACATGGCCATGTAATGCCATGCCAAACCAAATGCCCCTTCCCCACACTTGCTGCATCATGCATTTTCAAGACATAATCAATCAGAGGCTTGACTTTGTCCTTTTCTATCACTTCAACATTCAACATACTACCTTCTGACTGCAGCTAATAAGGGTTCTTTCACCTGCACAACATTTTACCCTGCATTAAATCAACCCCATTCAATCTATTTTATTATGTGCATGGCACCTTCCTCACATAATACAGCTCAATTCTGGCCCCCCTTAGGCCATATTTGTGCTCTCCAGAACACCAATGTGAAGAAAAAACGAATCCATTCATAAATAAAGATAAGACCTTGCTCCTATTTAAACTACTTGAGCAAAAGGAGGGAGGTGGCAGGTGGTGGTGGGGGTGTCAAGATTTGTAAATGTGCCCAACTAATGCAATCAAAAAATGACTTAAATTGTTCCTGTATTTTTTTTTAAGTAAAAATAATCTTTTTTGTGCAAAAAATAAACTCCTGGATTTATTTCGATGTAAACATACTTCGATGGTGGTGGCTGGATTCAAACCCCTGTACAGGGGGAGCTACCTGCACCAAAGGCACTAGATTTTGCCTCTGAGCTATAGGCTCTTGATGGGTTTCACTTGTGCAAGAGACCCTATCAGCATCTGACAGGCCGTGGTGTCATTGCTAATGGCTGCCACTGCACAGGACACATCAGAGCCATGATATAGGGAAGATTTGACAAAGTACATATACGGAGGCCTGTCTGGTCCAGTGGGTAAGTTCCTGCCTTCCACCCAGGCAAGCAGGGTTCAATTCCCAGGCCCGACAGGTGACACACTCAATCTCTCAGCAAGCACCTGTGCATTAACCGCTTTTTTCTTGCAGTTATTCTTCCAAATCCTGTATCCCCTTCACCTCAAATACAGTCCAATCATTCCTCGATACTCATTCACTCAGTCATTCCACTCCTCCATTCTACATGCTCAACAAAATCCAACAAGTACAAGAGCTCGTTCAGTAAGCAAATTTAAAGCCTCTCTTTGGATTTATGTCGATGCTGCTGCCCTCTAGTAATGTTATATGTCAACTGCAGCATAATCAAAGGATTGAGAAAGGGGCAGTCCTATGCAAATAATCTCCTCCCATGATTACTTCTCTGAGCTTCCGTAGTGGTACGATGATAGGACCTTCAACAAATGGTCTTCAGCAGATTTCTAAAGTTGCCAAATTGTCTTAGGCTAAGGATTGTTCCAGTCGAAGGCCTTCACATAAGGACCCCACCCTCACTTAGCAGGGTCCAGAATTACCTGTAGTAATCCTCTATTCAGAACATGGGTGTTCAAGGGTCTACTGTGAAGTCTACGTGTTAAAACTGGGATGTCTAAAGTCCCAGTTCTGGTCTCACTGTCAGAGGCACAGCATAACACAGCATGCCAGACATGGCCATGCAATGCCATGCCAAACCAAATGCCCCCTCCCCACACTTGCTGCATCATGCATTTTCAAGACATAATCAATCAGAGGCCTGACTTTGTCTTTTTCTATCACTTCAACATTCAACATACTATCTTCTGACTGCAGCTAATAAGGGCTCTTTCACCTGCACAACATTTTACCCTGCATTAAATCAACACCATTCAACCTATTTTATTATGTGCATGGCACCTTCCTCACATAATACAGCTCAATTCTGGCCCCCCTTCGGCCATATTTGTGCTCTCCAGAACACCAATTTGAAGAAAAAACGAATACATTCATAAATGAAGATAAGACCTTGCTCCTATTTAAACTACTTGAGCAAAAGGAGGGAGGTGGCAGGTGGTGGTGGGGGTGGCAAGATTTGTAAATGTGCCCAACTAATGCAATCAAAAAATGACTTAAATTGTTCCTGTATTTTTTTTAAGTAAAAATAATCTTTTTACGTGCAAAAATTCAAATCCTGGATTTTTTTTCCATGTAAAAATACTTCAATGGTGGTGGCTGGATTCAAACCCCTGTCAAGGGGTAGCTTCCTGCACCAAAGGCACCAGACTTTGCCTCTGAGCTATCGGCTCTTCATGGGTTTCAAGTGTGCAAGAGACCCTATCAGCATCTGACAGGCCGTGGTGTCATTGCTAATGGCTGCCACTGCACAGGACACATCATAGCCATGATATAGGGAAGATTGGACAATATACATATAGGGAAGCCTGTCTGGTCCAGTGGGTAAGTTCCTGCCTTCCACTCAGCCAAGTAGGGTTCAATTCCCTGGCCCGACAGATGACACACTCAATATCTCAGCAAGCATCTTTGCATTAACCACTTTTTTCTTGCAGTTTTCCTTCCAAATCCTGCATCCCCTTCACCACAAATACAGTCCAATCATTCCTCGATACTCATTCACTCAGTCATTCCACTCCTCCATTCTACATGCTCAACAAAATCCAACAAGAACAAGAGCTTGTTCAGCAAGCAAATTTAAAGCCTCTCTTTGGATTTATGTTGATGCTGCTGCCCTCTAGTAATGTTATATGTCAACTGCAGCATAATCAAAGGATTGAGAAAGTGGCAGTCCTATGCAAATAATCTCCTCCCATGATTACTTCTCTGAGCTTCCGTAGTGGTACGATGATAGGACCTTCAACAAATGGTCTTCAGCAGATTTCTAAAGTTGCCAAATTGTCTTAGGCTAAGGATTGTTCCAGTCGAAGGCCTTCACATAGGGACCCCACCCTCACTTAGCAGGGTCCAGAATTACCTGCAGTAATCCTCTATACAGAACATGTGCGTTCAAGGGTCTACTGTAAAGTCTACGTGCTAAAACTGGGATGTCTAAAGTCCCAGTTCTGGTCTCACTGTCAGAGGCACAGCATAACAAAGCATGCCAGATATGGCCATGCAATGCCATGCCAAACCAAATGCCCCTTCCCCACTCTTGCTGCATCATGCATTTTCAAGACATAATCAATGAGAGGCCTGACTTTGTTCTTTTCTATCACTTCAACATTCAACATACTACCTTCTGACTGCAGCTAACAAGGGCTCTTTCACCTGCATAAAATTTTACCCTGCAATAAATCAACACCATTTAACCTATTTTATTATGTGCATGGCACCTTCCTCACATAATACAGCTCAATTCTGGCCCCCCTTAGGCCATATTTGTGCTCTCCAGAACACCAATTTGAAGAAAAAATGAATACATTCATAAATGAAGATAGGACCTTGCTCCTATTTAAACTACTTGAGCAAAAGGAGGGAGGTGGCAGGTGGTGGTGGGGGTGGCAAGATTTGTAAATGTGCCCAACTAATGCAATCAAAAAATGACTTAAATTGTTCCTGTATTTTTTTTAAGTAAAAATAATCTTTTTACGTGCAAAAAGTCATATCGTAGATTTTTTTTCCATGTAAACATACTTCAATGGTGGTGGCTGGATTCAAACACCTGTCCAGGGGTAGCTTCTTGCACCAAAGGAACTAGACTTTGCCTCTGAGATATAGGTTCTTCGTGGGTTTCAGTTGTGCAAGAGACCCTATCAGCATCTGACAGGCCGTGGTGTCATTGCTAATGGCTGCCACTGCACAGGACACATCATAGCCATGATATAGGGAAGATTTGACAATCTACATATAGGGAGGCCTGTCTGGTCCAGTGGGTAAGTTCCTGCCATCTAGTCAGACAAGCAGAGTTCAATTCCCTGGCCCGACAGATGACACACTCAATATCTCAGTAAGCATCTGTGCATTAACCACTTTTTTCTTGCAGTTTTCCTTCCAAATCCTGCAACCCCTTCACCACAAATACAGTCCAATCATTCCTCGATACTCATTCACTCAGTCATTCCACTCCTCCATTCTACATGCTCAACAAAATCCAACAAGAACAAGAGCTCGTTCAGCAAGCAAATTTAAAGCCTCTCTTTGGATTTATGTTGATGCTGCTGCCCTCTAGTAATGTTATATGTCAACTGCAGCATACTCGAAGGATTGAGAAAGGGGCAGTCCTATGCAAATAATCTCCTCCCATGATTACTTCTCTGAGCTTCCGTAGTGGTACGATGATAGCACCTTCAACAAATGGTCTTCAGCAGATTTCTAAAGTTGCCAAATTTTCTTAGGCTAAGGATTGTTCCAGTCGAAGGCCTTCAGATAAGGACCCCACCCTGACTTAGCAGGGTCCAGAATTACTTGCAGTAATCCTCTATACAGAACGTGGGCATTCGTGAGTGTTTGTGGGTCTACTGTAAAGTCTACATGCTAAAACTGGTATGTCTAAAGTCCTAGCACTGGTTTCACTGTCAGAGGCACAGCATAACACAGCATGCCAGACATGGCCATGCAATGCCATGCCAAACCAAATGCCCCTTCCCCACACTTGCTGCATCATGCATTTTCAAGACATAATCAATCAGAGGCCTGACTTTGTCCTTTTCTATCACTTCAACATTCAACATACTACCTTCTGACTGCAGCTAATAAGGGCTCTTTCACCTGCACAAAATTTTACCCTGCATTAAATCAACACCATTTAACCTATTTTATTATGTGCATGGCACCTTCCTCACATAATACAGCTCAATTCAGGCCCCCCTTAGGCCATATTTGTGCTCTCCAGAACACCAATTTGAAGAAAAAACGAATACATTCATAAATGAAGATAAGACCTTGCTCCTATTTAAACTACTTGAGCAAAAGGAGGGAGGTGGCAGGTGGTGGTGGGGGTGGCTAGATTTGTAAATGTGCCCAACTAATGCAATCAAAAAATGACCTAAATTGTTCCTGTATTTTTTTTAAGTAAAAATAATCTTTTTTGTACAAAAAATAAAATCCTGGATTTTTTTCCATGTAAACATAATTCTATGGGTGTGGCTGGATTCAATCCACGGTCCAGGGGGAGCTTCCTGCACCAAAGGCACTAGACTTTGCCTCTGAGCTATAGGCTCTTGACAGGTTTCAAATGTGCAAGAGACCCTATCAGCATCTGACAGGCCGTGGTGTCATTGCTAATGGCTGCCACTGCACAGGACACATCATAGCCATGATATAGGGAAGATTTGACAAGGTACATATAGGGAAGCCTGTCTGGTCCAGTGGGTACGTTCCAACCTTCCACCCAGACAAGCAGAGTTCAATTCTCAGGCCAGACAGTTGACACACTAAATTTCTCAGCAAGCATCTGTGCATTAACAGCTTTTTTCTTGCAGTTATCCTTCCAAATCCTGCAACCCCTTCACCACAAATACAGTCCAATCATTCCTCGATACTCATTCACTCAGTCATTCCACTCCTCCATTCTACATGCTCAACAAAATCCAACAAGAACAAGAGCTTGTTCAGCAAGCAAATTTAAAGCCTCTCTTTGGATTTATGTTGATGCTGCTGCCCTCTAGTAATGTTATATGTCAACTGCAGCATACTCGAAGGATTGAGAAAGGGGCAGTCCTATGCAAATAATCTCCTCCCATGATTACTTCTCTGAGCTTCCGTAGTGGTACGATGATAGGACCTTCAACAAATGGTCTTCAGCAGATTTCTAAAGTTGCCAAATTTTCTTAGGCTAAGGATTGTTCCAGTCGAAGGCCTTCAGATAAGGACCCCACCCTGACTTAGCAGGGTCCAGAATTACCTGCAGTAATCCTCTATACAGAACGTGGCCATTCTTGAGTGTATGTGGGTCTACTGTAAAGTCTACATGCTAAAACTGGGATGTCTAAAGTCCTAGCACTGGTCTCACTGTCAGAGGCACAGCATAACACAGCATGCCAGACATGGCCATGCAATGCCATGCCAAACCAAATGCCCCTTCCCCACACTTGCTGCATCATGCATTTTCAAGACATAATCAATCAGAGGCCTGACTTTGTCCTTTTCTATCACTTCAACATTCAACATGCTACCTTCTGACTGCAGCTAATAAGGGTTCTTTCACCTGCACAACATTTTACCCTGCATTAAATCAACCCCATTCAATCTATTTTATTATGTGCATGGCACCTTCCTCACATAATACAGCTCAATTCTGGCCCCCCTTAGGCCATATGTGTGCTCTCCAGAACACCAATTTGAAGAAAAAACGAATCCATTCATAAATAAAGATAAGACCTTGCTCCTATTTAAACTACTTGAGCAAAAGGAGGGAGGTGGCAGGTGGTGGTGGGGGTGTCAAGATTTGTAAATGTGCCCAACTAATGCAATCAAAAAATGACTTAAATTGTTCCTGTATTTTTTTTAAGTAAAAATAATCTTTTTTGTGCAAAAAATAAACTCCTGGATTTTTTTCCATGTAAACATACTTCGATGGTGGTGGCTGGATTCAAACCCCTGTACAGGGTGGAGCTTCCTGCACCAAAGGCACTAGACTTTGCCTCTGAGCTATAGGCTCTTGACAGGTTTCAATTGTGCAAGAGACCCTATCAGCATCTGACAGGCCCTGGTGTCATTGCTAATGGCTGCCACTGCACAGGACACATCATAGCCATGATATAGGGAAGATTTGACAAGGTACATATACGGAAGCCTGTCTGGTCCAGTGGGTAAGTTCCTGCCTTCCACCCAGGCAAGCAGGGTTCAATTGCCAGGCCCGACAGGTGACACACTCAATCTCTCAGCAAGCATCTGTGCATTAAACCGCTTTCTTCTTGCAGTTATTCTTCCAAATCCTGTATCCCCTTCACCTCAAATACAGTCCAATCATTCCTCGATACTCATTCACTCAGTCATTCCACTCCTCCATTCTACATGCTCAACAAAATCCAACAAGTACAAGAGCTCGTTCAGTAAGCACATTTAAAGCCTCTCTTTGGATTTATGTCGATGCTGCTGCCCTCTAGTAATGTTATATGTCAACTGCAGCATAATCAAAGGATTGAGAAAGGGGCAGTCCTATGCAAATAATCTCCTCCCATGATTACTTCTCTGAGCTTCCGTAGTGGTACGATGATAGGACCTTCAACAAATGGTCTTCAGCAGATTTCTAAAGTTGCCAAATTGTCTTAGGCTAAGGATTGTTCCAGTCGAAGGCCTTCACATAGGGACCCCACCCTCACTTAGCAGGGTCCAGAATTACCTGCAGTAATCCTCTATACAGAACATGTGCGTTCAAGGGTCTACTGTAAAGTCTACGTGCTAAAACTGGGATGTCTAAAGTCCCAGTTCTGGTCTCACTGTCAGAGGCACAGCATAACAAAGCATGCCAGATATGGCCATGCAATGCCATGCCAAACCAAATGCCCCTTCCCCACTCTTGCTGCATCATGCATTTTCAAGACATAATCAATGAGAGGCCTGACTTTGTTCTTTTCTATCACTTCAACATTCAACATACTACCTTCTGACTGCAGCTAACAAGGGCTCTTTCACCTGCATAAAATTTTACCCTGCAATAAATCAACACCATTTAACCTATTTTATTATCTGCATGGCACCTTCCTCACATAATACAGCTCAATTCTGGCCCCCCTTAGGCCATATTTGTGCTCTCCAGAACACCAATTTGAAGAAAAAATGAATACATTCATAAATGAAGATAAGACCTTGCTCCTATTTAAACTACTTGAGCAAAAGGAGGGAGGTGGCAGGTGGTGGTGGGGGTGGCAAGATTTGTAAATGTGCCCAACTAATGCAATCAAAAAATGACTTAAATTGTTCCTGTATTTTTTTTAAGTAAAAATAATCTTTTTACGTGCAAAAAGTCATATCGTAGATTTTTTTTCCATGTAAACATACTTCAATGGTGGTGGCTGGATTCAAACACCTGTCCAGGGGTAGCTTCCTGCACCAAAGGAACTAGACTTTGCCTCTGAGATAGAGTTCTTCGTGGGTTTCAGTTGTGCAAGAGACCCTATCAGCATCTGACAGGCCGTGGTGTCATTGCTAATGGCTGCCACTGCACAGGACACATCATAGACATGATATAGGGAAGATTTGACAATCTACATATAGGGAAGCCTGTCTGGTCCAGTGGGTTAGTTCCTGCCTTCTATTCAGACAAGCAGGGTTCAATTCCCTGGCCCGAAAGATGACACACTCATTATCTCAGTAAGCATCTGTGCATTAACCACTTTTTTCTTGCAGTTTTCCTTCCAAATCCTGCAACCCCTTCACCACAAATACAGTCCAATCATTCCTCGATACTCATTCACTCAGTCATTCCACTCCTCCATTCTACATGCTCAACAAAATCCAACAAGAACAAGAGCTCGTTCAGCAAGCAAATTTAAAGCCACTCTTTGGATTTATGTTGATGCTGCTGCCCTCTAGTAATGTTATATGTCAACTGCAGCATACTCGAAGGATTGAGAAAGGGGCAGTCCTATGCAAATAATCTCCTCCCATGATTACTTCTCTGAGCTTCCGTAGTGGTACGATGATAGCACCTTCAACAAATGGTCTTCAGCAGATTTCTAAAGTTGCCAAATTTTCTTAGGCTAAGGATTGTTCCAGTCGAAGGCCTTCAGATAAGGACCCCACCCTGACTTAGCAGGGTCCAGAATTACTTGCAGTAATCCTCTATACAGAACGTGGGCATTCGTGAGTGTTTGTGGGTCTACTGTAAAGTCTACATGCTAAAACTGGTATGTCTAAAGTCCTAGCACTGGTTTCACTGTCAGAGGCACAGCATAACACAGCATGCCAGACATGGCCATGCAATGCCATGCCAAACCAAATGCCCCTTCTCCACACTTGCTGCATCATGCATTTTCAAGACATAATCAATCAGAGGCCTGACTTTGTCCTTTTCTATCACTTCAACATTCAACATACTACCTTCTGACTGCAGCTAATAAGGGCTCTTTCACCTGCACAACATTTTACCCTGCATTAAATCAACACCATTCAACCTATTTTATTATGTGCATGGCACCTTCCTCACATAATACAGCTCAATTCAGGCCCCCCTTAGGCCATATTTGTGCTCTTCAGAACACCAATTTGAAGAAAAAACGAATACATTCATAAATGAAGATAAGACCTTGCTCCTATTTAAACTACTTGAGCAAAAGGAGGGAGGTGGCAGGTGGTGGTGGGGGTGGCTAGATTTGTAAATGTGCCCAACTAATGCAATCAAAAAATGACTTAAATTGTTCCTGTATTTTTTTTAAGTAAAAATAATCTTTTTTGTGCAAAAAATAAACTCCTGGATTTTTTTCTATGTAAACATACTTCTATGGTGATGGCTGGAATCAAACCCCTGAACATGGGGAGCTTCCTGCACCAAAGTCACTAGACTTTGCCTCTGAGCTATAGGCTCCTGATGGGTTTCAATTGTGCAAGAGACCCTATCAGCATCTGACAGGCCGTGGTGTCATTGCTAATGGCTGCCACTGCACAGGACACATCATAGCCATGATATACAGAAGATTTGACAAAGTACATATAGGGAAGCCTGTCTGGTCCAGTGGGTAAATTCCTGCCTTCCATCCAGACAAGCAGGGTTCAATTCCCAGGCCAGACAGGTGACCCACTCAATCTCTCAGCAAGCATCTGTGCATTAACTGCTTTTTTCTTGCAGTTATCCTTCCAAATCCTGCAACCCCTTCACCACAAATACAGTCCAATCATTCCTCGATACTCATTCACTCAGTCATTCCACTCCTCCATTCTACATGCTCAACAAAATCCAACAAGTACAAGAGCTCGTTCAGCAAGCAAATTTAAAGCCTCTCTTTGGATTTATGTTGATGCTGCTGCCCTCTAGTAATGTTATATGTCAACTGCAGCATAATCAAAGGATTGAGAAAGGGGCAGTCTATGCAAATAATCTCCTCCCATGATTACTTCTGTGAGCTTCCGTAGTGGTAAGATGATAGCACCTTCAACAAATGGTCTTCAGCAGATTTCTAAAGTTGCCAAATTGTCTTAGGCTAAGGATTGTTCCAGTCGAAGGCCTTCACATAAGGACCCCACCCTCACTTAGCAGGGTCCTGAATTACCTGCAGTAATCCTCTATACAGAACATGGGCGTTCAAGGTCCTACTGTAAAGTCTACGTGCTAAAATTGGGATGTCTAAAGTCCCAGTTCTGGTCTCACTGTCAGAGGCACAGCATAACACAGCATGCCAGATATGGGCATGCAATGCCATGCCAAATCAAATGCCCCTTCCCCACACTTGCTGCATCATGCATTTTCAAGACATAATAAATTAGAGGTCTGACTTTGTCCTTTTCTGTCACTTCAACATTCAACATACTACCTTCTGACTGCAGCTAATAAGGGCTCTTTCACCTGCACAAAATTTTACCCTGCATTAAATCAACTCCATTTAACCTATTTTATTATCTGCATGGCACCTTCCTCACATAATACAGCTCAATTCTGGCCCCCCTTAGGCCATATTTGTGCTCTCCAGAACACCAATTTGAAGAAAAAACGAATACATTCATAAATGAAGATAAGACCTTGCTCCTATTTAAACTACTTGAGCAAAAGGAGGGAGGTGGCAGGTGGCGGTGGGGGTGGCAAGATTTGTAAATGTGCCCAACTAATGCAATCAAAAAATGACTTAAATTGTTCCTGTATTTTTTTTAAGTAAAAATAATCTTTTTTGTACAAAAAATCAAATCCTGGATTTTTTTCCATGTAAACATAATTCTATGGGTGTGGCTGGATTCAATCCACGGTCCAGGGGGAGCTTCCTGCACCAAAGGCACTAGACTTTGCCTCTGAGCTATAGGCTCTTGACAGGTTTCAATTGTGCAAGAGACCCTATCAGCATCTGACAGGCCCTGGTGTCATTGCTAATGGCTGCCACTGCACAGGACACATCATAGCCATGATATAGGGAAGATTTGACAAGGTACATATACGGAAGCCTGTCTGGTCCAGTGGGTAAGTTCCTGCCTTCCACCCAGGCAAGCAGGGTTCAATTCCCAGGCCCGACAGGTGACACACTCAATCTGTCAGCAAGCATCTGTGCATTAAACCGCTTTCTTCTTGCAGTTATTCTTCCAAATCCTGTATCCCCTTCACCTCAAATACAGTCCAATCATTCCTCGATACTCATTCACTCAGTCATTCCACTCCTCCATTCTACATGCTCAACAAAATCCAACAAGTACAAGAGCTCGTTCAGTAAGCACATTTAAAGCCTCTCTTTGGATTTATGTCGATGCTGCTGCCCTCTAGTAATGTTATATGTCAACTGCAGCATAATCAAAGGATTGAGAAAGGGGCAGTCCTATGCAAATAATCTCCTCCCATGATTACTTCTCTGAGCTTCCGTAGTGGTACGATGATAGGACCTTCAACAAATGGTCTTCAGCAGATTTCTAAAGTTGCCAAATTGTCTTAGGCTAAGGATTGTTCCAGTCGAAGGCCTTCACATAGGGACCCCACCCTCACTTAGCAGGGTCCAGAATTACCTGCAGTAATCCTCTATACAGAACATGTGCGTTCAAGGGTCTACTGTAAAGTCTACGTGGTAAAACTGGGATGTCTAAAGTCCCAGTTCTGGTCTCACTGTCAGAGGCACAGCATAACAAAGCATGCCAGATATGGCCATGCAATGCCATGCCAAACCAAATGCCCCTTCCCCACTCTTGCTGCATCATGCATTTTCAAGACATAATCAATGAGAGGCCTGACTTTGTTCTTTTCTATCACTTCAACATTCAACATACTACCTTCTGACTGCAGCTAACAAGGGCTCTTTCACCTGCATAAAATTTTACCCTGCAATAAATCAACACCATTTAACCTATTTTATTATCTGCATGGCACCTTCCTCACATAATACAGCTCAATTCTGGCCCCCCTTAGGCCATATTTGTGCTCTCCAGAACACCAATTTGAAGAAAAAATGAATACATTCATAAATGAAGATAAGACCTTGCTCCTATTTAAACTACTTGAGCAAAAGGAGGGAGGTGGCAGGTGGTGGTGGGGGTGGCAAGATTTGTAAATGTGCCCAACTAATGCAATCAAAAAATGACTTAAATTGTTCCTGTATTTTTTTTAAGTAAAAATAATCTTTTTACGTGCAAAAAGTCATATCGTAGATTTTTTTTCCATGTAAACATACTTCAATGGTGGTGGCTGGATTCAAACACCTGTCCAGGGGTAGCTTCCTGCACCAAAGGAACTAGACTTTGCCTCTGAGATATAGGTTCTTCGTGGGTTTCAGTTGTGCAAGAGACCCTATCAGCATCTGACAGGCTGTGGTGTCATTGCTAATGGCTGCCACTGCACAGGACACATCATAGACATGATATAGGGAAGATTTGACAAGTTACATATAGGGAAGCCTGTCTGGTCCAGTGGGTAAGTTCCTGCCTTCTGTTCAGACAAGCAGGGTTCTATTCCCTGGCCCGACAGATGACACACTCAATATCTCAGTAAGCATCTGTGCATTAACCACTTTTTTCTTGCAGTTTTCCTTCCAAATCCTGCAACCCCTTCACCACAAATACAGTCCAATCATTCCTCGATACTCATTCACTCAGTCATTCCACTCCTCCATTCTACATGCTCAACAAAATCCAACAAGAACAAGAGCTCGTTCAGCAAGCAAATTTAAAGCCTCTCTTTGGATTTATGTTGATGCTGCTGCCCTCTAGTAATGTTATATGTCAACTGCAGCATACTCGAAGGATTGAGAAAGGGGCAGTCCTATGCAAATAATCTCCTCCCATGATTACTTCTCTGAGCTTCCGTAGTGGTACGATGATAGCACCTTCAACAAATGGTCTTCAGCAGATTTCTAAAGTTGCCAAATTTTCTTAGGCTAAGGATTGTTCCAGTCGAAGGCCTTCAGATAAGGACCCCACCCTGACTTAGCAGGGTCCAGAATTACTTGCAGTAATCCTCTATACAGAACGTGGGCATTCGTGAGTGTTTGTGGGTCTACTGTAAAGTCTATATGCTAAAACTGGTATGTCTAAAGTCCTAGCACTGGTTTCACTGTCAGAGGCACAGCATAACACAGCATGCCAGACATGGCCATGCAATGCCATGCCAAACCAAATGCCCCTTCTCCACACTTGCTGCATCATGCATTTTCAAGACATAATCAATCAGAGGCCTGACTTTGTCCTTTTCTATCACTTCAACATTCAACATACTACCTTCTGACTGCAGCTAATAAGGGCTCTTTCACCTGCACAACATTTTACCCTGCATTAAATCAACACCATTCAACCTATTTTATTATGTGCATGGCACCTTCCTCACATAATACAGCTCAATTCAGGCCCCCCTTAGGCCATATTTGTGCTCTTCAGAACACCAATTTGAAGAAAAAACGAATACATTCATAAATGAAGATAAGACCTTGCTCCTATTTAAACTACTTGAGCAAAAGGAGGGAGGTGGCAGGTGGTGGTGGGGGTGGCTAGATTTGTAAATGTGCCCAACTAATGCAATCAAAAAATGACTTAAATTGTTCCTGTATGTTTTTTTAAGTAAAAATAATCTTTTTTGTGCAAAAAATAAACTCCTGGATTTTTTTCTATGTAAACATACTTCTATGGTGATGGCTGGAATCAAACCCCTGTACATGGGGAGCTTCCTGCACCAAAGTCACTAGACTTTGCCTCTGAGCTATAGGCTCCTGATGGGTTTCAATTGTGCAAGAGACCCTATCAGCATCTGACAGGCCGTGGTGTCATTGCTAATGGCTGCCACTGCACAGGACACATCATAGCCATGATATACAGAAGATTTGACAAAGTACATATAGGGAAGCCTGTCTGGTCCAGTGGGTAAATTCCTGCCTTCCATCCAGACAAGCAGGGTTCAATTCCCAGGCCAGACAGGTGACACACTCAATCTCTCAGCAAGCATCTGTGCATTAACTGCTTTTTTCTTGCAGTTATCCTTCCAAATCCTGCAACCCCTTCACCACAAATACAGTCCAATCATTCCTCGATACTCATTCACTCAGTCATTCCACTCCTCCATTCTACATGCTCAACAAAATCCAACAAGTACAAGAGCTCGTTCAGCAAGCAAATTTAAAGCCTCTCTTTGGATTTATGTTGATGCTGCTGCCCTCTAGTAATGTTATATGTCAACTGCAGCATAATCAAAGGATTGAGAAAGGGGCAGTCTATGCAAATAATCTCCTCCCATGATTACTTCTGTGAGCTTCCGTAGTGGTAAGATGATAGCACCTTCAACAAATGGTCTTCAGCAGATTTCTAAAGTTGCCAAATTGTCTTAGGCTAAGGATTGTTCCAGTCGAAGGCCTTCACATAAGGACCCCACCCTCACTTAGCAGGGTCCTGAATTACCTGCAGTAATCCTCTATACAGAACATGGGCGTTCAAGGTCCTACTGTAAAGTCTACGTGCTAAAATTGGGATGTCTAAAGTCCCAGTTCTGGTCTCACTGTCAGAGGCACAGCATAACACAGCATGCCAGATATGGGCATGCAATGCCATGCCAAATCAAATGCCCCTTCCCCACACTTGCTGCATCATGCATTTTCAAGACATAATAAATTAGAGGTCTGACTTTGTCCTTTTCTGTCACTTCAACATTCAACATACTACCTTCTGACTGCAGCTAATAAGGGCTCTTTCACCTGCACAAAATTTTACCCTGCATTAAATCAACTCCATTTAACCTATTTTATTATCTGCATGGCATCTTCCTCACATAATACAGCTCAATTCTGGCCCCCCTTAGGCCATATTTGTGCTCTCCAGAACACCAATTTGAAGAAAAAACGAATACATTCATAAATGAAGATAAGACCTTGCTCCTATTTAAACTACTTGAGCAAAAGGAGGGAGGTGGCAGGTGGCGGTGGGGGTGGCAAGATTTGTAAATGTGCCCAACTAATGCAATCAAAAAATGACTTAAATTGTTCCTGTATTTTTTTTAAGTAAAAATAATCTTTTTTGTACAAAAAATCAAATCCTGGATTTTTTTCCATGTAAACATAATTCTATGGGTGTGGCTGGATTCAATCCACGGTCCAGGGGGAGCTTCCTGCACCAAAGGCACTAGACTTTGCCTCTGAGCTATAGGCTCTTGACAGGTTTCAAATGTGCAAGAGACCCTATCAGCATCTGACAGGCCGTGGTGTCATTGCTAATGGCTGCCACTGCACAGGACACATCATAGCCATGATATAGGGAAGATTTGACAAGGTACATATAGGGAAGCCTGTCTCATCCAGTGGGTACGTTCCAACCTTCCACCCAGACAAGCAGAGTTCAATTCTCAGGCCCGACAGTTGACACACTAAATTTCTCAGCAAGCATCTGTGCATTAACAGCTTTTTTCTTGCAGTTATCCTTCCAAATCCTGCAACCCCTTCACCACAAATACAGTCCAATCATTCCTCGATACTCATTCACTCAGTCATTCCACTCCTCCATTCTACATGCTCAACAAAATCCAACAAGAACAAGAGCTTGTTCAGCAAGCAAATTTAGGGCCATATTTATACTCCGTTTGCGCCGAAATTGCGTCGTTTTTTTTGACGCAATTTCGACGCAAAACTAACGCCAACTAACGCCATATTTATACTATGGCGTTAGAGGCGAATAGCGCCAAAGTTCCCGGAATGTGCGTCATTTTTTAGCGTGAACCCCTTCCTTGCGTTAATGATATGCAAGGGAGGCGTTCCCGTCTAAAAAATGACTCCCAGGACTTTACGTGGTATTTATACTCCCGGGCAAAAGAGACGCCCGGGAGTTGGCGTGGCTAAAAACGGCGCATTTGCGCCACTTTTTAACGCCTGCTCAGAGCAGGCGTTAAGGGGCCTGTGGGCTCAAAATGAGCCCACAGGTGCCCTCCCATGCCCCCAGGGACCCCCCCTGCCACCCTTGCCCACCCCAGGAGGACACCCAAGGATGGAGGGACCCACCCCAGGGACATTCAGGTAAGTTCAGGTAAGTATAATTTTTTTTTTTTTATATATTTTTTTGGTGGCATAGGGGGGCCTTATTTGTGCCCCCCTACATGCCACTATGCCCAATGACCATGCCCAGGGGACAGAAGTCCCCTGGGCATGGCCATTGGGCAAGGGGGCATGACTCCTATCTTTACAATGATAGGAGTCATGTTGATGGGGGATGGGCGTCGAAAATAAATGGCGCAAGTCGGGTTAAGACGATTTTTTCGACGTAACCTGACTTGCCCCATTTTAAGACGCCCATGCGCCATTTTCCCCCTACGCCGGCGCTGTCAGGTCTACGTGGTTTTTTCCCACGCAAACCAGGCAGCGCCGGTCTGATTGCGCCGTCTAACGCCATTCCATAAATACGGCGCCCGCATGGCGCTTCAGAATGGCGTTAGACGGCGCAAAACTTTTTGACGCTAAACTGCGTTAGCGCAGTTTAGCGTCAAAAAGTATAAATATGGGCCTTAAAGCCTCTCTTTGGATTTATGTTGATGCTGCTGCCCTCTAGTAATGTTATATGTCAACTGCAGCATACTCGAAGGATTGAGAAAGGGGCAGTCCTATGCAAATAATCTCCTCCCATGATTACTTCTCTGAGCTTCCGTAGTGGTACGATGATAGGACCTTCAACAAATGGTCTTCAGCAGATTTCTAAAGTTGCCAAATTTTCTTAGGCTAAGGATTGTTCCAGTCGAAGGCCTTCAGATAAGGACCCCACCCTGACTTAGCAGGGTCCAGAATTACCTGCAGTAATCCTCTATACAGAACGTGGCCATTCTTGAGTGTATGTGGGTCTACTGTAAAGTCTACATGCTAAAACTGGGATGTCTAAAGTCCTAGCACTGGTCTCACTGTCAGAGGCACAGCATAACACAGCATGCCAGACATGGCCATGCAATGCCATGCCAAACCAAATGCCCCTTCCCCACACTTGCTGCATCATGCATTTTCAAGACATAATCAATCAGAGGCCTGACTTTGTCCTTTTCTATCACTTCAACATTCAACATACTACCTTCTGACTGCAGCTAATAAGGGTTCTTTCACCTGCACAACATTTTACCCTGCATTAAATCAACCCCATTCAATCTATTTTATTATGTGCATGGCACCTTCCTCACATAATACAGCTCAATTCTGGCCCCCCTTAGGCCATATGTGTGCTCTCCAGAACACCAATTTGAAGAAAAAACGAATCCATTCATAAATAAAGATAAGACCTTGCTCCTATTTAAACTACTTGAGCAAAAGGAGGGAGGTGGCAGGTGGTGGTGGGGGTGTCAAGATTTGTAAATGTGCCCAACTAATGCAATCAAAAAATGACTTAAATTGTTCCTGTATTTTTTTTAAGTAAAAATAATCTTTTTTGTGCAAAAAATAAACTCCTGGATTTTTTGCCATGTAAACATAATTCGATGGTGGCGGCTGGATTCAAACCCCTGTACAGGGTGGAGCTTCCTGCACCAAAGGCACTAGACTTTGCCTCTGAGCTATAGGCTCTTGACAGGTTTCAATTGTGCAAGAGACCCTATCAGCATCTGACAGGCCCTGGTGTCATTGCTAATGGCTGCCACTGCACAGGACACATCATAGCCATGATATAGGGAAGATTTGACAAGGTACATATACGGAACCCTGTCTGGTCCAGTGGGTAAGTTCCTGCCTTCCACCCAGGCAAGCAGGGTTCAATTCCCAGGCCCGACAGGTGACACACTCAATCTCTCAGCAAGCATCTGTGCATTAAACCGCTTTTTTCTTGCAGTTATTCTTCCAAATCCTGTATCCCCTTCACCTCAAATACAGTCCAATCATTCCTCGATACTCATTCACTCAGTCATTCCACTCCTCCATTCTACATGCTCAACAAAATCCAACAAGTACAAGAGCTCGTTCAGTAAGCAAATTTAAAGCCTCTCTTTGGATTTATGTCGATGCTGCTGCCCTCTAGTAATGTTATATGTCAACTGCAGCATAATCAAAGGATTGAGAAAGGGGCAGTCCTATGCAAATAATCTCCTCCCATGATTACTTCTCTGAGCTTCCGTAGTGGTACGATGATAGGACCTTCAACAAATGGTCTTCAGCAGATTTCTAAAGTTGCCAAATTGTCTTAGGCTAAGGATTGTTCCAGTCGAAGGCCTTCACATAAGGACCCCACACTCACTTAGCAGGGTCCAGAATTACCTGCAGTAATCCTCTATACAGAACATGGGTGTTCAAGGGTCTACTGTGAAGTCTACGTGTTAAAACTGGGATGTCTAAAGTCCCAGTCCTGGTCTCACTGTCAGAGGCACAGCATGCCAGACATGGCCATGCAATGCCATGCCAAACCAAATGCCCCTTCCCCACATTTGCTGCATCATGCATTTTCAAGACACAATCAATGAGAAGCCTGACTTTGTTCTTTTCTATCACTTCAACATTCAACATACTACCTTCTGACTGCAGCTAATAAGGGCTCTTTCACCTGCATAAAATTTTACCCTACAATAAATCAACACCATTTAACCTATTTTATTATCTGCATGGCACCTTCCTCACATAATACAGCTCAATTCTGGCCCCCCTTAGGCCATATTTGTGCTCTCCAGAACACCAATTTGAAGAAAAAATGAATACATTCATAAATGAAGATAAGACCTTGCTCCTATTTAAACTACTTGAGCAAAAGGAGGGAGGTGGCAGGTGGTGGTGGGGGTGGCAAGATTTGTAAATGTGCCCAACTAATGCAATCAAAAAATGACTTAAATTGTTCCTGTATTTTTTTTAAGTAAAAATAATCTTTTTACGTGCAAAAAGTCATATCCTAGATTTTTTTTCCATGTAAACATACTTCGATGGTGGTGGCTGGATTCAAATACCTGTCCAGTGGGAGCTTCCTGCACCAAAGGCACTTGACTTTGCCTCTGAGCTATAGGCTCTTGACGGGTTTCAATTGTGCAAGAGACCCTATCAGCATCTGACAGGCCGTGGTGTCATTGCTAATGGCTACCACTGCACAGGACACCTCATAGCCATGATATAGGGAAGATTTGACAATCTACATATAGGGATTCCTGTCTGGTCCAGTGGGTAAGTTCTTGCCTTCTACTCAGACAAGCATGGTTCAATTCCCTGGCCTGACAGATGATACACTCAATATCTCAGCAAGCATCTGTGTATTAACCACTTTTTTCTTGCAGTTTTCCTTCCAAATCCTGCAACCCCTTCACCACAAATACAGTCCAATCATTCCTCGATACTCATTCACTCAGTCATTCCACTCCTCCATTCTACATGCTCAACAAAATCCAACAAGAACAAGAGCTTGTTCAGCAAGCAAATTTAAAGCCTCTCTTTGGATTTTTGTTGATGCTGCTGCCCTCTAGTAATGTTATATGTCAACTGCAGCATACTCGAAGGATTGAGAAAGGGGCAGTCCTATGCAAATAATCTCCTCCCATGATTACTTCTCTGAGCTTCAGTAGTGGTACGATGATAGGACCTTCAACAAATGGTCTTCAGCAGATTTCTAAAGTTGCCAAATTTTCTTAGGCTAAGGAATGTTCCAGTCGAAGGCCTTCAGATAAGGACCCCACCCTGACTTAGCAGGGTCCAGAATTACCTGCAGTAATCCTCTATACAGAACGTGGGCATTCGTGAGTGTTTGTGGGTCTACTGTAAAGTCTACATGCTAAAACTGGGATGTCTAAAGTCCCAGCACTGGTCTCACTGTCAGAGGCACAGCATGCCAGACATGGCCATGCAATGCTATGCCAAACCAAATGTTTCTTCCCCACACTTGCTGCATCATGCATTTTCAAGACATAATCAATGAGAAGCCTGACTTTGTCCTTTTCTATCACTTCAACATTCAACATACTACCTTCTGACTGCAGCTAATAAGGGCTCTTTCACCTGCATAAAATTTTACCCTGCAATAAATCAACACCATTCAACCTATTTTATTATCTGCATGGCACCTTCCTCACATAATACAGCTCAATTCTGGCCCCCCTTAGGCAATATTTGTGCTCTCCAGAACACCAATTTGAAGAAAAAATGAATACATTCGTAAATGAAGATAAGACCTTGCTCCTATTTAAACTACTTGAGCAAAGGGAGGGAGGTGGCAGGTGGTGGTAGGGGTGGCAAGATTTGTAAATGTGCCCAACTAATGCAATCAAAAAATGACTTAAATTGTTATTGTATTTTTTTTAAGTAAAAATAATCTTTTTACGTGCAAAAATTCAAATCCTGGATTTTTTTTCCATGTAAACATACTTCAATGGTGGTGGCTGGATTCAAACCCGTGTCCAGGGGCAGGATCCTGCACCAAAGGCACTAGACTTTGCCTCTGAGCTATAGGCTCTCCGTGGGTTTCAATTGTGCAAGAGACCCTATCAGCATCTGACAGGCCGTGGTGTCATTGGTAATGGCTGACACTGCACAGGACACATCTTGGCCACGATATAGGGAAGATTTGACAATTTACATATAGGGAAGCCTGTCTGGTCTAGTCGTAAGTTCCTGCCTTCCACTCAGACAAGCAGGGTTCAATTCCCTGGCCCAACAGATGACACACTCAATATCTCAGTAAGCATCTGGGCATTAACCACTTTTTTCTTACAGTTTTCCTTCCAAATCCTGCAACCCCTTCACCACAAATACAGTCCAATCATTCCTCGATATTCATTCACTCAGTCATTCCACTCCTCCATTCTACATGCTCAACAAAATCCAACAAGAACAAGAGCTCGTTCAGCAAGCAAATTTAAAGCCTCTCTTTGGATTTATGTCAATGCTGCTGCCCTCTAGTAATGTTATATGTCAACTGCAGCATAATCAAAGGATTGAGAAAGGGGCAGTCTATGCAAATAATCTCCTCTCATGATTACTTCTCTGAGCTTCCGTAGTGGTAAGATGATAGGACCTTCAACAAATGGTCTTCAGCAGATTTCTAAAGTTGCCAAATTGTCTTAGGCTAAGGATTGTTCCAGTCGAAGGCCTTCACATAAGGACCCCACCCTCACTTAGCAGGGTCCAGAATTACCTGCAGTAATCCTCTATACAGGACATGGGCGTTCAAGGTCCTACTGTAAAGTCTACGTGCTAAAACTGGGATGTCTAAAGTCCCAGTCCTGGTCTCACTGTCAGAGGCACAGCATAACACAGCATGCCAGACATGGCCATGCAATGCTATGCCAAACCAAATGCTTTTTCCCCACACTTGCTGCATCATGCATTTTCAAGACATAATCAATGAGAGGCCTGACTTTGTCCTTTTCTATCACTTCAGCATTCAACATACTACCTTCTGACTGCAGCTAATAAGGGCTCTTTCACCTGCCTAAAATGTTACCCTGCAATAAATCAACACCATTCAACCTATTTTATTATCTGCATGGCACCTTCCTCACATAATACAGTTCAATTCTGGCCCCCCTTAGGCAATATTTGTGCTCTCCAGAACACCAATTTGAAGAAAAAATGAATACATTCATAAATGAAGATAAGACCTTGCTCCTATTTAAACTACTTGAGCAAAGGGAGGGAGGTGGCAGGTGGTGGTGGGGGTGGCAAGATTTGTAAATGTGCCCAACTAATGCAATCAAAAAATGACTTAAATTGTTCTTGTATTTTTTTTAAGTAAAAATAATCTTTTTACGGGCAAAAACTCAAATCCTGGATTTTTTTTTCCATGTAAACATACTTCAATGGTGGTGGCTGGATTCAAACCCCTGTCCAGGGGCAGGATCCTGTACCAAAGGCACTAGACTTTGCCTCTGAGCTATAGGCTCTTCAAGGGTTTCAGTTGTGCAAGAGACCCTATCAGCATCTGACAGGCCGCGGTGTCATTGGTAATGGCTGACACTGCACAGGACACATCATAGCCATGATATAGGGAAGATTTGACAATTTACATATAGGGAAGCCTGTCTGGTCCAGTGGGTAAGTTCCTGCCTTCCACTCAGACAAGCAGCGTTCAATTCCCTGGCCCAACAGATGACACACTCAATATCTCAGCAAGCATCTGTGCATTAACCACTTTTTTCTTGCAGTTTTCCTTCCAAATCCTGCAACCCCTTCACCACAAATACAGTCCAATCATTCCTCGATACTCATTCACTCAGTCATTCCACTCCTCCATTCTACATGCTCAACAAAATCCAACAAGAACAAGAGCTCGTTCAGCAAGCAAATTTAAAGCCTCTCTTTGGATTTATGTTGATGCTGCTGCCCTCTAGTAATGTTATATGTCAACTGCAGCATAATCAAAGGATTGAGAAAGGGGCAGTCCTATGCAAATAATCTCCTCCCATGATTACTTCTCTGAGCTTCCGTAGTGGTACGATGATAGGACCTTCAACAAATGGTCTTCAGCAGATTTGTAAAGTTGCCAAATTGTCTTAGGCTAAGGATTGTTCCAGTCGAAGGCCTTCACATAAGGACCCCACCCTCACTTAGCAGAGTCCAGAATTACCTGCAGTAATCCTCTATACAGAACATGGGCGTTCAAGGACCTACTGTAAAGTCTAGGTGCTAAAACTGGGATGTCTAAAGTCCCAGTTCTGGTTTCACTATCAGAGGCACTGCATAACACAGCATGCCAGACATGGTCATGCAATGCAATGCAATACTATGCCAAACCAAATGCCCCTTCCCCACACTTGCTGCATCATGCATTTTCAAGACATAATCAATGAGAGGCCTGACTTTGTCCTTTTCTATCACTTCAACATTCAACATGCTACCTTCTGACTGCAGCTAATAAGGGCTCTTTCACCTGCACAATATTTTACCCTGCATTAAATCAACACCATTCAATCTATTTTATTATCTGCATGGCACCTTCCTCACATAATACAGCTCAATTCTGCCCCCCCTTAGGCCATATTTGTGCTCTCCAGAACACCAATTTGAAGAAAAAATGAATACATTCATAAATGAAGATAAGACCTTGCTCCTATTTAAACTACTTGAGCAAAAGGAGGGAGGTGGCAGGTGGTGGTGGGGGTGGCAAGATTTGTAAATGTGCCCAACTAATGCAATCAAAAAATGACTTAAATTGTTCCTGTATTTTTTTTAAGTAAAAATAATCTTTTTACGTGCAAAAAATCAAATCCTGGATTTTTTTTCCATGTAAACATACTTCAATGGTGGTGGCTGGATTCAAACCCCTGTCAAGGGGTAGCTTCCTGCACCAAAGGCACCAAACTTTGCCTCTGAGATATAGGCTCTTCTTGGATTTGAGTTGTGCAAGAGACCCTATCAGCCTCTGACAGGCCGTGGTGTCATTGCTAATGGCTGCCACTGCACAGGACACATCATAGCCATGATATAGGGAACATTTGACAATCTACAAATAGGGAAGCCTGTCTGGTCCAGTGGGTAAGTTCCTGCCTTCCACTCAGTCAAGTAGGGTTCAATTCCCTGGCCCGACAGATGACACACTCAATATCTCAGCAAGCATCTGTGCATTAACCACTCTTTTCTTGCAGTTTTCCTTCCAAATCCTGCAACCCCTTCACCACAAATACAGTCCAATCATTCCTCGATACTCATTCACTCAGTCATTCCACTCCTCCATTCTACATGCTCAACAAAATCCAACAAGAACAAGAGCTTGTTCAGCAAGGAAATTTAAAGCCTCTCTTTGGATTTATGTTGATGCTGCTGCCCTCTAGTAATGTTATATGTCAACTGCAGCATAATCAAAGGATTGAGAAAGGGGCAGTCCTATGCAAATAATCTCCTCCCATGATTACTTCTCTGAGCTTCCGTAGTGGTACGATGATAGGACCTTCAACAAATGGTCTTCAGCAGATTTCTAAAGTTGCCAAATTGTCTTAGGCTAAGGATTGTTCCAGTCGAAGGCCTTCACATAAGGACCCCACCCTCACTTAGCAGGGTCCAGAATTACCTGCAGTAATCCTCTATACAGAACACAGGCGTTCAAGGGTCTACTGTAAAGTGTACGTGCTAAAACTGGGATGTCTAAAGTCCCAGTCCTGGTCTCACTGTCAGAGGCATAGCATAACACAGCGTACCAGACATGGCCATGCAATGCCATGCCAAACCAAACGCCCCTTCCCCACACTTGCTGCATCATGCATTTTCAAGACATAATCAATCAGAGTCCTGACTTTGTCCTTTTCTATCACTTCAACATTCAACATACTACCTTCTGATTGCAGCTAATAAGGGCTCTTTCACCTGCACAACATTTTACCCTGCATTAAATCAACACCATTCAACCTATTTTATTATGTGCATGGCACCTTCCTCACATAATACAGCTCAATTCTGGCCCCCCTTAGGCCATATTTGTGCTCTCCAGAACACCCATTTGAAGAAAAAATGAATACATTCATAAATGAAGATAAGACCTTGCTCCTATTTAAACTACTTGAGCAAAAGGAGGGAGGTGGCAGGTGGTGGTGGGGGTGGCAAGATCTGTAAATGTGCCCAACTAATGCAATCAAAAAATGACTTAAATTGTTCCTGTATTTTTTTTAAGTAAAAATAATCTTTTTACGTGCAAAAAATAAAATGCTGGATTTTTTTTCCATGTAAACATACTTCAATGGTGGTGGCTGGATTCAAACCCCTGTCCAGGGGTAGCTTCCTGCCCCAAAGGCACTAGATTTTGCCTCTGAGCTATAGGCTCTTTGTGGGTTTCAGTTGAGCAAGAGACCCTATCAGCATCTGAAATGCCGTGGTGTCATTGCTAATGGCTGCCACTGCACAGAACACATCATAGCCATGATATAGGGAAGATTTGACAATCAATATATAGGGAAGCCTGTCTAGTCCAGTGGGTAAGTTCCTGCCTTCCACTCAGACAAGCAGGGTTCAATTCCCAGGCCCGACAGATGACACACTCAGGCCCATATTTATACTTTTTGACGCTAAACTGCGCTAACGCAGTTTAGCGTCAAAAAGTTTTGCACCGGCTAACGCCATTCTGCAGCGCCATGCGGGCGCCGTATTTATTGAATGGCGTTAGCCGGCGCAAGCAGACCGGCGCTGCCTGGTGTGCACGAGAAAAACCACGTACACCAGGCAGCGCCGGCGTAGGGGGAAAATGGCGCATGGGCGTCTTAAAATGGGGCAAGTCAGGTTACGTCGAAAAAATCGTCGTAACCCGACTTGCGCCATTTATTTTCGACGCCCATCCCCCATCAACATGACTCCTATCATTGTAAAGATAGGAGTCATGCCCCCTTGCCCAATGGCCATGCCCAGGGGACTTCTGTCCCCTGGGCATGGTCATTGGGCATAGTGGCATGTAGGGGGGCACAAATCAGGCCCCCCTATGCCCAAAAAAATTATTAAAAAAAAATAAAAATAATACTTACCTGAATTTCCCTGGGGTGGGTCCCTCCAGCCTTGGGTGTCCTCCTGGGGTGGGCAAGGGTGGCAGGGGGGGTCCCTGGGGGCAGGGGAGGGCACTCTGGGCTCATTTTGAGCCCACTTGTCCCTTAACGCCATGCCTGACCCAGGCGTTAAAAAGCGGCGCAAATGCGCCGTTTTTAGCCACGCCCACTCCCGGGCGTCTCTTTTGCCCGGGAGTATAAATACCACGTAAAGGCCTGGGAGTCATTTTTCAGACGGGAACGCCTCCCTTGCATATCATTAACGCAAGGAAGGGGTTCACGCTAAAAAATGACGCACATTCCGGGAACTTTGGCGCTATTCGCCTCTAACGCCATAGTATAAATATGGCGTTAGTTGGCGTTAGTTTAGCGTCGAATTTGCGTCGAAAAAAACGACGCAAATTCGGCGCAAACGGAGTATAAATACGGCCCTCAATCTCTCAGCAATCATCTGTGCATTAACCACTTTTTTCTTGCAGTTTTCCTTCCAAATCCTGCAACCCCTTCACCACAAATACAGTCCAATCATTACTCGATACTCATTCACTCAGTCATTCCACTCCTCCATTCTACATGCTCAACAAAATCCAACAAGAACAAGAGCTTGTTCAGCAAGCAAATTTAAAGCCTCTCTTTGGATTTATGTTGATGCTGCTGCCCTCTAGTAATGTTATATGTCAACTGCAGCATACTCGAAGGATTGAGAAAGGGGCAGTCCTATGCAAATAATCTCCTCCCATGATTACTTCTCTGAGCTTCCGTAGTGGTACGATGATAGGACCTTCAACAAATGGTCTTCAGCAGATTTCTAAAGTTGCCAAATTTTCTTAGGCTAAGGATTGTTCCAGTCGAAGGCCTTCAGATAAGGACCCCACCCTGACTTAGCAGGGTCCAGAATTATCTGCAGTAATCCTCTATATAGAACATTGGCATTCGTGAGTGTTTGTGGGTCTACTGTAAAGTCTACATGCTAAAACGGGGATGTCTAAAGTCCCAGCACTGGTCTCACTGTCAGAGGCATAGCATAACACAGCATGCCAGTCATAGCCATGCAATGCCATGCCAAACCAAATGCTCCTTCCCCACACTTGCTGCATCATGCATTTTCAAGATATAATCAATCAGAGGCCTGACTTTGTCCTTTTTTATCACTTCAACATTCAACATACTACCTTCTGATTGCAGCTAATAAGGGCTCTTTCACCTGCACAACATTTTACCCTGCATTAAATCAACACCATTCAACCTATTTTATTATGTGCATGGCACCTTCCTCACATAATACAGCTCAATTCTGGCCCCCCTTAGGCCCTATTTGTGCTCTCCAGAACACCAATTTGAAGAAAAAACGAATACATTCATAAATGAAGATAAGACCTTGCTCCTATTTAAACTACTTGAGCAAAAGGAGGGAGGTGGCAGGTGGTGGTGGGGGTGGCAAGATTTGTAAATGTGCCCAACTAATGCAATCAAAAAATGACTTAAATTGTTCCTGTATTTTTTTTAAGTAAAAATAATCTTTTTTGTGCAAAAAATAAACTCCTGGATTTTTTTCCATGTAAACATACTTCTATGGGGGTGGCTGGATTCAAACCACTGTCCAGGGGGAGCTTCCTGCATCAAAGGCACTAGACTTTGCCTCTGAGCTATAGGCTCTTGACAGGTTTCAATTGTGCAAGAGACCCTATCAGCATCTGACAGGCCGTGGTGTCACTGCTAATGGCTGCCACTGCACAGGACACATCATAGCCATGATATAGGGAAGATTTGACAAGGTACATATAGGGAGCCCTGTCTCGTCCAGTGGGTAAGTTCCTACCTTCCACCCAGACAAGCAGAGTTCAATTCCCAGGCCCAACAGGTGACACACTCAATCTCTCAGCAAGCATCTGTGCATTAACACCTTTTTTCTTGCAGTTATCCCTTCACCACAAATACAGTCCAATCATTCCTCGATACTCATTCACTCAGTCATTCCACTCCTCCATTCTACATGCTCAACAAAATCCAACAAGAACAAGAGCTTGTTCAGCAAGCAAATTTAAAGCCTCTCTTTGGATTTATGTCGATGCTGCTGCCCTCTAGTAATGTTATATGTCAACTGCAGCATAATCAAAGGATTGAGAAAGGGGCAGTCTATGCAAATAATCTCCTCCCATGATTACTTCTCTGAGCTTCCGTAGTGGTAAGATGATAGGACCTTCAACAAATGGTCTTCAGCAGATTTCTAAAGTTGCCAAATTGTCTTAGGCTAAGGATTGTTCCAGTCGAAGGCCTTCACATAAGGACCCCACCCTCACTTAGCAGGGACCAGAATTACCTGCAGTAATCCTCTATTCAGAACATGGGCTTTCAAGGGCCAACTGTAAAGTCTACGTGCTAAAACTGGGATGTCTAAAGTCCCAGTTCTGGTCTCACTGTCAGAGGCACAGCATAACACAGCATGCCAGATATGGCCATGCAATGCCATGCCAAACCAAATGCCCCTTCCCCACACTTGCTGCATCATGCATTTTCAAGACATAATCAATGAGAGGCCTGACTTTGTCCTTTTCTATCACTTCAACATTCAACATGCTACCTTCTGACTGCAGCTAATAAGGGCTCTTTCACCTGCACAATATTTTACCCTGCATTAAATCAACACCATTCAACCTATTTTATGATCTGCATGGCACCTTCCTCACATAATACAGCTCACTTCTGCCCCCCCTTAGGCCATATTTGTGCTCTCCAGAACACCAATTTGAAGAAAAAATGAATACATTCATAAATGAAGATAAGACCTTGCTCCTATTTAAACTACTTGAGCAAAAGGAGGGAGGTGGCAGGTGGTGGTGGGGGTGGCAAGATTTGTAAATGTGCCCAACTAATGCAATCAAAAAATGACTTAAATTGTTCCTGTATTTTTTTTAAGTAAAAATAATCTTTTTACGTGCAAAAAATCAAATTCTGGATTTTTTTCCATGTAAACATACTTCAATGGTGGCTGGATTCAAACTCCTGTCAAGGGGCAGGTTCCTGCACCAAAGGCACCAGACTTTGCCTCTGAGCTATCAACTCTTCGTGGGTTTCAGTTGTGCAAGAGACCCTATCAGCATCTGACAGGCCGTGGTGTCATTGCTAATGGCTGCCACTGCACAGGACACATCATGGCCATGATATAGGGAAGATTTGACAATCTACATATAGGGAAGCCTGTCTGGTCCAGTGGGTAAGTTCCTGCCTTCCACTCAGACAAGCAGGGTTCAATTCCCTGGCACGACAGATGAAACACTCAATATCTCAGCAAGCATCTGTGCATTAACTGCTTTTTTTCTTGCAGTTTTCCTTCCAAATCCTGCAACCCCTTCACCACAAATACAGTCCAATCATTCCTCGATACTCATTCACTCAGTCATTCCACTCCTCCATTCTACATGCTCAACAAAATCCAACAAGAACAAGAGCTCGTTCAGCAAGCAAATTTAAAGCCTCTCTTTGGATTTATGTTGATGCTGCTGCCCTCTAGTAATGTTATATGTCAACTGCAGCATAATCAAAGGATTGAGAAAGGGGCAGTCCTATGCAAATAATCTCCTCCCATGATTACTTCTCTGAGCTTCCGTAGTGGTACTATGATAGGACCTTCAACAAATGGTCTTCAGCAGATTTCTAAAGTTGCCAAATTGTCTTAGGCTAAGGATTGTTCCAGTCGAACGACTTCAGATAAGGACCCCACCCTCACTTAGCAGGGTCCAGAATTACCTGCAGTAATCCTCTATACAGAACATGGGCGTTCAAGGGCCTACTGTAAACTCTATGTGCTAAAACTGGGATGTCTAAAGTCCTGGTCCCGGTCCCGGTCTCACTGTCAGAGGCACAGCAGAACACAGCATGCCAGACATGGCCATGCAATGCCATGCCAAACCAAATGCCCCTTCCCCACACTTGCTGCATCATGCATTTTCAAGACCTAATCAATGAGAGGCCTGACTTTGTCCTTTTCTATCACTTCAACATTGAACATACTACCTTCTGACTGCAGCTAATAAGGGCTCTTTCACCTGCATAAAATTTTACCCTGCAATAAATCAACACCATTCAACCTATTTTGTTATCTGCATGGCACCTTCATCACATAATACAGCTCAATTCTGGCCCCTCTTAGGCCATATTTGTGCTCTCCAGAACACCAATTTGAAGAAAAAAGGAATACATTCATAAATGAAGATAAGACCTTGCTCCTATTTAAACTACTTGAGCAAAAGGAGGGAGGTGGCAGGTGGTAGTGGGGGTGGCAAGATTTGTAAATGTGCCCAACTAATGCAATCAAAAAATGACTTAAATTGTTCCTGTATTTTTTTAAAGTAAAAATAATCTTTTTACGTGCAAAAAATCAAATCCTGGACTATTATTCCATGTAAACATACTTCAATCGTGGTGGCTGGATTCAAACCCCTGTGCAGTGGTAGCTTCTTGCACCAAAGGCACTAGACTTTGCCTCTGAGCTATAGGCTCTTCATGGGTTTCAGTTGTGCAAGATACCCTATCAGCATCTGACAGGCCGAGGTGTCATTGTTAATGGATGCCACTGCACAGGACACATCATAGCCATGATATAGGGAAGATTTGACAATCTACATATAGGGAAGCCTGTCTGGTCCAGTGGGTAAGTTCCTGCCTTCTACTCCGACAAGCAGGGTTCAATTCCCTGGTCCGACAGATGACACACTCAATATCTCAGCAAGCATCTGTGCATTAACCACTTTTTTCTTGCAGTTTTCCTTCCAAATCCTGCAACCCCTTCACCACAAATACAGTCCAATCATTCCTCGATACTCATTCACTCAGTCATTCTACTCCTCCATTCTACACGCTCAACAAAATCCAACAAGAACAAGAGCTTGTTCAGCAAGCAAATTTAAAGCCTCTCTTTGGATTTATGTTGATGCTGCTGCCCTCTAGTAATGTTATATGTCAACTGCAGCATACTCGAAGGATTGAGAAAGGGGCAGTCCTATGCAAATAATCTCCTCCCATGATTACTTCTCTGAGCTTCCGTAGTGGTACGATGATAGGACCTTCAACAAATGGTCTTCAGCAGATTTCTAAAGTTGCCAAATTTTCTTAGGCTAAGGATTGTTCCCGTCGAAGGCCTTCAGATAAGGACCCCACCCTGACTTAGCAGGGTCCAGAATTACCTGCAGTAATCCTCTATACAGAACGTGGGCATTCGTGAGTGTTTGTGGGTCTACTGTAAAGTCTACATGCTAAAACTGGAATGTCTAAAGTCCCAGCACTGGTTTCACTGTCTGAGGCACAGTATGCCAGACATGGCCATGCAATGCCATGCCAAACCAAATGCCCCTTCCCCACACTTGCTGCATCATGCATTTTCAAGACATAATCAATCAGAGGCTTGACTTTGTCCTTTTCTATCACTTCAACATTCAACATACTACCTTCTGACTGCAGCTAATAAGGGCTCTTTCACCTGCACAACATTTTACCCTGCATTAAATCAACACCATTCAACCTATTTTATTATGTGCATGGCACCTTCCTCACATAATACAGCTCAATTCTGGCCCCCCTTAGGCCATATTTGTGCTCTCCAGAACACCAATTTGAAGAAAAAACGAATACATTCATAAATGAAGATAAGACCTTGCTCCTATTTAAACTACTTGAGCAAAAGGAGGGAGGTGGCAGGTGGTGGTGGGGGTGGCAAGATTTGTAAATGTGCCCAACTAATGCAATCAAAAAATGACTTAAATTGTTCCTGTATTTTTTTTCAGTAAAAATAATCTTTTTTGTGCAAAAAATAAACTCCTGGATTTTTTTTCCATGTAAACATACTTCTATGGTGGTGGCTGGATTCAAACCCCTGTACAGGGGGAGCTTCCTGTACCAAAGGCACTTGAGTTTGCCTCTGAGCTATAAGCTCTTGACGGGTTTTAATTCTGCAAGAGACCCTATCATCATCTGACAGGCCGTGGTGTCATTGCTAATGGCTGCCGCTGCACAAGACACATCATAGCCATGATATAGGGAAGATTTGACAAGGTACATATAGGGAAGACTGTCTGGTCCAGTGGGTAAGTTCCTGCCTTTCACCCAAACAAGCAGAGTTCAATTCCCAGGCCTGACAGGTGACACACTCAATCTCTCAGCAAGCATCTGTGCATTAACCACTTTTTTTCTTGCAGTTTTCCTTCCAAATCCTGCAACCCCTTCACCACAAATACAGTCCAATCATTCCTCGATACTCATTCACTCAGTCATTCCACTCCTCCATTCTACATGCTCAACAAAATCCAACAAGAACAAGAGCTCGTTCAGCAAGCAAATATAAAGCCTCTCTTTGGATTTATGTCGATGCTGCTGCCCTCTAGTAATGTTATATGTCAACTGCAGCATAATCAAAGGATTGAGAAAGGGGCAGTCTATGCAAATAATCTCCTCCCATGATTACTTCTCTGAGCTTCCGTAGTGGTAAGATGATAGGACCTTCATCAAATGGTCTTCAGCAGATTTCTAAAGTTGCCAAATTGTCTTAGGCTAAGGATTGTTCCAGTCGAAGGCCTTCACATAAGGACCCCACCCTGACTTAGCAGGGTCCAGAATTACCTGCAGTAATCCTCTATACAAAACATGGGTGTTCGTGGGCCTACTGTAAAGGCTACATGCTAAAACTGTGATGGCTAAAGTCCCAGTCCTGGTTTCACTGTCAGAAGCACAGCATGCCAGAGATGGCCATGCAAAGCAATGCCATGCCAAACCCAATGCCTTTTCCCCACACTTGCTGCATCCTGCATTTTCAAGACATAATCAATCAGAGGCCTCACTTTGTCCTTTTCTGTCACTTCAACATTCAACATACTACCTTCTGACTGCAGCTAATAAGGGCACTTTCACCTGCGCAAAATTTTACCCTGCATTAAATCAACACCATTCAGCCTATTTTATTATCTGCATGGCACCTTCCTCACATAATACACCTCAATTATGGCCCCCCTTAGGCCATATTTGTGCTCTCCAGAACACCAATTTGAAGAAAAAACGAATACATTCATAAATGAAGATAAGACCTTGCTCCTATTTAAACTACTTGAGCAAAAGGAGGGAGGTGGCAGGTGGTGGTGGGGGTGGCAAGATTTGTAAATGTGCCCAACTAATGCAATCAAAAAATGACTTAAATTGTTCCTGTATTTTTTTTAAGTAAAAATAATCTTTTTGCGTGCAAAATATCAAATACTGGATTTTTTTCCATGTAAACATACTTCAATGGCAGTGGCTGGATTCAAACCCCTGTCCAGAGGTAGCTTCCTGCACCAAAGGAACTAAACTGTGCCTCTGAGCTATAGGCTCTTCATGTGTTTCAGTTGGCAAGAGACCCTATCAGCATCTGACAGGCCGTGGTGACATTGCTAATGGCTGCCAGTGCACAGGACACATCATAGCCATGATATAGGGAAGATTTGACAAGATACATACAGGGAAGCTTGTCTGGTCCAGTGGGTACGTTTCTGCCTTCCTCCCAGGCAAGCAGGGTTCAATTCCCAAGCCCAACAGATGACACACTCAATCTCTCAGGAAGCATCTGTGCATTAATCACTTTTTTCTTGCAGTTTTCCTTCCAAATCCTGCAACCCCTTCACCACAAATACAGTCCAATCATTCCTCGATATTCATTCACTCAGTCATTCCATTCCTCCATTCTACAGGCTCAACAAAAACCAACAAGAGCTAGTTCAGCAAGCAAATTTAAAGCCTCTCTTTGGATTTATGTTGATGCTGCTGCCCTCTAATAATGTTATATGTCAACTGCAGCATAATCAAAGGATTGCGAAAGGGGCAGTCCTATGCAAATAATCTCCTCTCATGATTACTTCTCTGAGCTTCCGTAGTGGTACGATGATAGGACCTTCAACAAATGGTCTTCAGCAGATTTCTAAAGTTGCCAAATTGTCTTAGGCTAAGGATTGTTCCAGTCGAAGGCCTTCAGATAAGGACCCCACCCTCACTTAGCAGGGTCCATAATTACCTGGAGTAATCCTCTATATAGAACATGGGCATTCGTGGTTGTTTGTGGGCCTATTGTAAAGGCTACATGCTAAAACTGGGATGTCTGAAGTCCCAGTCCCAGTCCCAGTCCTGGTCTCACTGTCAGAGGCACAGCGTGCTTGACATGGTCATGTAATGCCATGCCAAATCAAATGCCCCTTCCACACACTTGCTGCATCATGCATTTTCAATACATAATCAATCAGAGGCCTGACTTTTTCCTTTTCTATCACTTCAACATTCAACATACTACCTTCTGACTGCAGCTAATAAGGGCTAGTTTCACCTGCACAAAATTTTACCCTGCATTAAATCAACACCATTCAATCTATTTTATTATCTGCATGGCACCTTCCTCACATAATACAGCTCAATTCTGGCCCTGTAACTGTTTACTGAGGTAAGCCCTAAACCCAGGAAGATATAATTCCTATCACCATCAAACAATTAAATGTGGAAAGTAAACACATGTAAGTATTAATTGGTGAATTCTCAGTCGCCGAATGTCGCTTATTGTTATTGTTATATTTAAAACAATTAAAACACAATTTAAATAAACATCAATCAATAACGATAATTCTCTTTTAGAAATTAGTTTAGCTTTCTTGTCCAGACAGAGCCGAGGAAACACAACTACTGTATGCACCGGAAATGGAATCCCCTACACCCAGTTCCTACAGGAGCAGTGGAGACGCCCCCCAGAGGGAAGATGTGTTCTCTTAGAAGCTCCTGAAATACGTGAAACTCCGGGGCATATTTATACTCCGTTTGCGCCAAATTTGCGTCGGTTTTTTCTACGCAAATTCGGCGCAAAACTAACGCCATATTTATACTTTGGCGTTAGACGCGTCTAGAGCCAAAGTATGAGTAAAGAGCGTCATTTTTTTGCGTGAACGCCTTCCTTGCGTTAATGAGATGCAAGGTAGGCGTTCCCGTCCCAAAAAATGACTGCGCCGCAAATGCGTCGTATTTATACTCCCGGGCAAAAATCACGCCCGGAAGTGGGCGGGGCAAAAAACCCCGCATTTGCGCCTCTTTTTAACGCCTGGGTCAGGGCAGGCGTTAAGGAACCTGTGGGCTCAAAATGAGCCCACAGCTGCCCTCCCATGCCCCCAGGGACCCCCCCTGCCACCCTTGCCCACCCCAGGAGGACACCCAAGGATGGAGGGACCCACCCCAGGGACATTCAGGTAAGTCCAGGTAAGTATGTATTTTTTTATCTTTTTTTTTTGGCATAGGGCGGCCTGATTTGTGCCCCCCTACATGCCTCAATGCCCAATGACCATGCCCAGGGGACATAAGTCCCCTGTGCATGGCCATTGGGCAAGGGGGCATGACTCCTGTCTTTACTAAGACAGGAGTCATGTAAATGGCGTCTGGGCGTCGTTAAAAATGGCGCAAATCGGGTGGAGGCGATTTTTTGCGTCAACCTGACTTGCACCGTTTTTAAGACGCCCTAACGCCATTTTTCCCGACGCCGGCGCTGCCTGGTGTACGTGGTTTTTTTCCACGCACACCAGGCAGCGCCGGTCTGCTTGCGCCGGCTAACGCCATTCAATAAATATGCCGCCCGCATGGTGCTTCAGAATGGCGTTAGCCGGCGCAAAAATTTTTGACGCTAAACTGCGTTAGCGCAGTTTAGCGTCAAAAAGTATAAATACGGGCCTCCGTGTCTCTTTTGTCGTCCTGTTAATTTTTAATCTGTCTACAGTGATCAATGCGGTCGGGCGCCGTGGATCAAACAGTCACAAACATCCTACAGTAAATGTTTGTGTTAATACTAGAAAATATGCGCTCTCTGGCTCTGCAGACAAAAATATTAAATTAAAACAAATATGTGTATATATATATATATATATATATATATAAATTATAAAATGGGAGCTAGTAACCAGATTAAATCAGTAGTTTAAAATGTATTTTTAATTCAAATAATAATCAAGCATCTATATATTAACGGCAGATATAAACAAAGGTTGTTTTAAAGTATACCTGTGTGTTAAAATGACGTTCTCCCAGCTTAGTGAAACAAATTCAGTAGGTAATCTCATTTGAGCAATAATGGTCGCGTTGACCTACACAGCCCATTGCTCTACCCTTTCTTGGGGAATTCTTAAATCCCTATGTCACTTTCAAACCCTGAAACTTTCTCATTGAAAGCCGGAAGGGATAGAGTAACTCACACCGGAAGGAGAATAGAAACAATGGTAACTGGTTCCAAAAAGTGGCAGGCCCTCTGTCCATCCTCACTCTCCTAGACATATCAGGGAAGAGCAGACTCCTGAAAGTTAAGTGGAGTGGAGTGGCTCACATGTGGGGTCTCATTGCACTGCCTTTTAATTGCAGAATGCCAGAATCACTGCACACATTGCTGGTGCCTTAGACCTGGTGTTTGTTTTATTATCCATAACCACTTTGATTTGGCTAAATTACCCATTTAGAGCTCTGGTTTAGAGAAAGATAACAGACGATCTGCCAAAAAATTGCAATGCTCCAGTCAAGTCGCTTACAGTTGAATCATCCTAGCTGAAGTTGCCTACTTATCAGACATCCTCCATGATTCGGATGCGTCCCGAGCAATAGCTAGTGGCTAAGAGTAATTCAAGCATTCCATTCATCACGTTGTTGTTGCTGCCCTAAATATGATGGGTATGCCCAGATGTGGGTCCGGTGCCTGAATCTGGTCCTGGATTGTTTGTTTTCTAGTTCAGGGAGGCCTGGTCTGGCAGTTCGGGCTGGACTGTTCCAAATGGAGCAGGGCCAAGGCTGATTTGCATATGGGTGGGTCCAAACGTAGGTGGCACGGTGGATGGAAAATGATGGATTGAGATGTAGCCCGAGTAATTGCCAGTGGCTGAGATTAATGTAAGCATTCTATCCATCAGCTTCTGGGGTGTAACAAAGGCCCCTGCAGCCCCCACGGTGCCGGGGGACCTCCGAGCTCCAGAGGGGCCCCCTCAGCCCAGCCCCTGGCCTGAGTGAGTCTGGTGGGGGTCCCCCTCCATGTTCTTGATACTCCACTGATCACCTTGTTGGATCACCTTCTTCTTGTTGTTGCAGAAATAGAGGTGAATTACTCACAAATCTTGTGCAGGTTAGTGCATACATATTACCACTATATTTGTGAAGATTTGGCTTACTTTTTGTTACCAGATTAAACTGTTTTTAAATTAAGAAGAAAACCAACAATATAATTACATTGCTTGGACAGGACAGTTTCTTTTTTAGACAGAAAAAATAATCAATAATGGTCCAAAACAATTCCTCAGATACATCAAAATCAACTTCCTAACCAGTCATTGAGCAGAATAACCTTAGTGAATGAATGTCTAGGTTAAATCTCACTGCACAGCTGCAAAGATGCTTACTTCTTCCTAACCTAAAAAGAAACCAACCATTTCTGCATCAGTTTTATACAAAATGGCATTTCAGCTATTCTGATCCGTATTAAGTGGTGTCTGTAAGTATAGTGAGTGCCTGATGTTAACGTAGCTAGAAAATCCAGGAACTAAAAATAGGAACATTGAATTCCTTCCCTAATTAGTAGAAACCAGTTAACCTTATAAACAAGCATTAGCAAAGTCAATAGGTCTCGTCTATGCAAAAGCTATGGGCTTTTGCCATTGTGTTTTAGCCATGTTATACACTAGCCTGACTGCTGTTCAGCATAGCTAAATGTTAGTGGCATAGAGGAGAGTGCCAGGGAGTGAAGAGTCATAGAGTGGAGTAGAGTGGTGTATAGTGAAGTAGAGTGGCATAGAGTAGAGTGGCGTAGAGTGGAGTGGCATAAAGTAAAGTGTCAAAGTGGAGCGATGTGTCATGGAGTAGGGTGGAATAAAGTGGTGTAGCATGGCTTAGAGTTGCAGAGTGGAGAAGAGTGGAGTGGATGGTGTTGTACATTGTTTTAGAGGGTCATAGAATGGAGGGTCAGAGAGTGGAAGAGGAGCATAGAGTAGAGGGCATAGAGTGGTGTGGAGTGTCTTAGAGTGGAGAGGTGTAGAGGGGAGTGGCATAGAGTGGCTTAGGGTTAAGTGGCATAGAGTGGTATATAGTGGAATGGCATAAAGTGGAGTGGCGTACAGTGACATAGAGGGGAGAAGAGTGCCGTAGATTGGCGTGACATAAAATGGAGTGTCATAGAGTGGCTTAGCATAGAGTGGAGTAAAGTGTCATAGAGTGGAGTAGAGTATAGTGGCAAAGAGTAGAGTTCCGTAGAGTGGAGTGGCATAGCATAGAGTGGAATAGAGTGTCATAGAGTGTAGTGATGTACCATGGAGTGGCCTAGAGTGGAAAAAAATATTATCGAGTGTAGTAGAGTGGAGTGGCGTAGAATGGCATAGGGGGGGTCATTCTGACCCCGGCGGTCTTAGACCGCCGGGGCCAGGGTCGGCGGGAGCACTGCCGACAGGCCGGCGGTGCCCCGCAGGGCATTCTGACCGCGGCGGTAAAGCCGCGGTCAGACCGGCAACACTGGCGGTCTCCCGCCAGTGTACCGCCGCCCCTTTGAATCCTCCAAAGCGGCGCAGCTAGCTGCGCCGCCGAGGGGATTCCGACCCCCCCTACCGCCATCCAGTTCCCGGCGGTCCGCCCGCCGGGAACCGGATGGCGGTAGGGGGGGTCGCGGGGCCCCTGGGGGCCCCTACGAGTATTTCACTGTCTGCTTGGCAGACAGTGAAATACGCGACGGGTGCAACAGCACCCGTCGCACCTTCCCACTCCGCCGGCTCGATTACGAGCCGGCTTCATCGTGGGAAGGACGGTTTCCCCTGGGCTGGCGGGCGGCCTTTTGGAGGCCGCCCGCCAGCCCAGGGGAAACCTCAAAATACCCACTGCGGTCTTCCGACCGCGGTACGGTATTTTGGTGGCTCCCGCCGGGTGCGTGGTGACCGCGCCCGGCGGGAGTCAGAATGACCCCCAGAGTGTCTTGGAGTGGAGTGTTGTAGGGTGGCATTGCGTTTTGTGGAGTGGCATAGACTGGCGCAGAGTGGAGTGGCGTGGAGTGTCATAGAGTGGATTGGCATCCACCAGAGTATTGTAGAGTGGCCTAGAGTGGTGTAGAGTAGAGTGAAGAGGGACAGAGTGGAGTGTCATAGAGTGGCATAAAGTGGAGCAGACTGTTGGAGGGTAAAGTGGCATAAAGTGCACTAGGGTATCTTATAGTGTCAGAGTGGCATGACGAGTGTAGAAGAGTGGCATAGAGTAATGTGGCATATAGTGAAGTAGATTGGTGTAGAGTAGAGTGTTTTGGAATTGTGTGGCGTAGAGTGGATTGGCATATAGTGGAGGGGCGTGGAGTAGAGTATGCATGGTGTGGTAGTGCACTGCCATTGCAGACAACACATTTTCAATTAAAATGACCATTACATTTGCATGAACATACGGTTTTGGTTAAAGTGTATTAAAATATTTGTTTCTAGCACACTTCAAAATTACAAAAAAGTCCTTCATTTGTGGTTACCTAATATGTCCACCGTTCATTTACAGGCATTAATAATTTTGTTGTGTGCAAGAAAAAAAAGCCTTTCCTTTCACACCCCCAGATTGTTGGATATATCCTCTCACTTTGAAGCCAGAGAAAGAAAAGTAATCACCAAACTCCCTTGGATGAACAGAGCCTGACATTTGACCTCTGTCTTTGAATTCACATCAAATCTGACAAGATAATGTCAAAAAAGACCTTTTTACCAAAAGCGAGCACGGACGGGATTATAGACATGCTGAACAGCCTGAAATAAATAAAGCCAGCAAATAGAAAGCAATTGAATGTGAGATACAAACCACAAAGCCAATGATAAGCGATGGGCCGAATGCACTCTTAGGTCAGATTTCAGAATGTCCCCAAGAAGTCTTCAGCAACAGACAGCTATGCTGTCTGGTGGGTTTCAACCTATAAATAGAAAACACAGGAAATTATATGTATGCTATCCTGATAGCAGGGCAGCATTTAACGGTGCGTGGACAGGGCCCTGACATAGAGAAAATTAGCACATTGGAGTATTCACCAAACCTTTGCACTTTTCAAAGCATGTACACAAATGTGTTGGTTTGTGGGAAGGTGGGTTCTAATGAAGCAGTTACAGACAGCATATACAATAACCAGGATTTGGAGCAGTTTAGCATCCCTGCTTTATAGTTGTTTTGCAGCAGACCTTGGGAATGAACTTCAGAAAGACACATTTATCCCACTTAGACTTGGTTCTCTGCATCTTTCTGCTGATAACATTATCTTTCTTTATCTTGCTACGGTTTAGACGTAGACCGCTGATTGCACTGGGGTAGTATAACATCTGCAGACTTCTTACCTGTTCTCCCCCCCCCCATAGTGGTGTCACTGGATTTTACTCTTGATACGGCTCTCTATGACACCTCATATAAATAGAGCCTCAAAAGCATCAAACAATCACCTATAGGTTCTAAAGAAAATTTAACAATTTCTGACATCATTTCAACTCAAATCCATCTCATGCATTGATTGTGTCCAGACTAAACCATGGAAATTAAGGCCCATATTTATACTTTTTGACGCTAAACTGCGCTAACGCAGTTTAGCGTCAAAAAATTTTGCGCCGTCTAACGCCATTCTGAAGCGCCATGCGGGCGCCGTATCTATGGAATGGCGTTAGCCGGCGCAAGCAGACCGGCGCTGCCTGGTGTGCGTGGAAAAAAACCACGTAGACCAGGCAGCGCCGGCGTTGGGCAAAAATGACGTTAGGGCGTCTTAAAATGGGGCAAGTCAGGTTGAGGCAAAAAAATCGTCTTAACCCGACTTGCGCCATTTTTTAACGACGCCCATCCCCCATCAACATGACTCCTATCATTGTAAAGATAGGAGTCATGCCCCCTTGCCCAATGGCCATGCCCAGGGGACTTCTGTCCCCTGGGCATGGTCATTGGGCATAGTGGCATGTAGGGGGGCACAAATCAGGCCCCCCTATGCCAAAAAAAATTATTAAAAAAAAAAAAAAAATACTTACCTGAACTTACCTGAATGTCCCTGGGGTGGGTCCCTCCAGCCTTGGGTGTCCTCCTGGGGTGGGCAAGGGTGGCAGGGGGGGTCCCTGGGGGCAGGGGAGGGCACTCTGGGCTCATTTTGAGCCCACTTGTCCCTTAACGCCATGCCTGACCCAGGCGTTAAAAAGCGGCGCAAATGCGCCGTTTTTAGCCACGCCCACTCCCGGGCGTCTCTTTTGCCCGGGAGTATAAATACCACGTAAAGGCCTGGGAGTCATTTTTTAAGACGGGAACGCCTCCCTTGAATCTCATTAACGCAAGGAAGGGGTTCACGCTAAAAAATGACGCACACTCCGGGCACTTTGGCGCCCGAAGCGTCTAACGCCATAGTATAAATATGGCGTTAGTTGGCGTTGGTTTTGCGTCGAATTTGCGTCGAAAAAAACAACGCAAATTCGGCGCAAACGGAGTATAAATACGGGCCTAAATGACCACAATCCGCATTCAGTCCACTGAAAGCCACCTGCTATGCCACCACAAAAATAATCTTCCCTTCAAAAAATATTATCACATATACTCCACCCTCGCTACTTTACATTGGCTTACTATTGAGGCACTTTCTAAGTTCAAACTGGGATGTCTCACACGCAAGGCTTTACATCTAAACACAACTCAGTACTTCTTAGCCCTTCTTAAAGCTTTGGTGGCACACAAAGCCTTCGAAGCAAGGGTACACTCTTCCTAGAAAGCCTCCATTGTAGACTACCCCATGTCACTTATCAATCATTCTCAGGGGCTGCCACTCATTATGAAACTCTCTTCTAAGGGACCTGTGACTGAACCAGATCCTACTGTCTTTCTATTGACTAATCTATTTAGATTATATCTCCATAATATATAGACCACTGAACATTGTAGCTCCTTGATTGTTACTTTTTGTTTACTGCACCAAATGTTTACGAGTTCTTCAATGTTACTTGTAATAGTTCGTTCAGTTGTATAGCTTTCGAAAACTTTTGAATAAATAAATAGGCTTTTGGTAAACTGAAACAAAGATAATGTCCTTTGGTTGTAGTGGGGTAAAGTGGTAATAGACCAATACTACATCTGTAATTATTTCAGTATGTTGCTGGATGAGTGTGTAAGAAACAAATGTAATCAGTCAAGAAGTTAAAACCTTTACTCTGAACTTTACATTATAAAGATTGTATTTTAAGCTCCCAAGCTCTTGTGTTGCATTGGTTTTTGCCATTATTAAAGTCAAATTACTGACAACCCCAATGTGTGCCGCTTTGGCATTTACAGGCCAACTATCAAACTGGTTAGATTTGAAGCAATGCTTTACGTTTTGAGTACTGTTTGACCTCCCTTCCTGATCAATACAAGTATAGATCCACCTTGAAGTCAACTTCACAAATCATTCATCCGCTCAAGAGTCCTTGTTTATTAGATTGTGCTAATTACAGGATTTGCAAGACCAATGTTTGGCTTTTCTGTATCAACAAATTACTCCACAGACACGACTGGGTAAAAGCCTTTGATACTTAAGTGCCCTGATTCTTTAAAATCGCTACTCTGATACTCTGATAGGAAGTCCATCTTGAAATGAGTAATCATCCAGCACATGGGCAGCTCATCTGGAGACACGTTTGCAGAATTTAGATATGAACCTAGATTTGTGTGTGGCATGTAATCAAAAAGACAGAGAAAGGGAATCTTCAGACAAAGACCCTGATTTAAAGTTTGGCAGACAGGTTACTCCATCACAAACAAGGCACCCTTCCTGTCCACCTAATTACAAGTGTATTATATGCAAAGGCACTTATAATAAGGTAAACAGAATATCGGTCTGGTTTGTGATGGAGTACCTTTCTGCCAAACTCTAGATCAATAATACCAGGTTATCTGTATTTTCTAACAACAAATCACCATGGAACACACTAGATAACTACATACCCATTGAAGGTCTGATCAGATTGTGCAAATTGCTCTCAATTATAGAGAGACATAAATTAAATTACCCAGATGAAGGTTTCTTCAGTTTTCATTGGGTGAGTTTAGTAAATCTGTGGCAACATTTTATAATGTCAAGGGTTAATGTTGGTTGTCTGATTATAAAATACTGTTGGCTTCCCATCTTTTGTTTATTTGCCCAGCCTTGGTAGTTGTAGGGAGGCATTGGTTAAAGCTGGTATTTATTTAGACCGGCTGTTAGAAATGAGGTCTTTGGTTGGCAGTCAAGTTACCCCTGTCCAAACAAGGACCCTCACTCTAGTCAGGGTAAAGGAGAATCACCCTCAGTTAACCCCTGCTCAACCCCCTGGTAGCTTGGCACTAGCAGGCAGGCTTAACTTCCGAAGCAATGTGTCAGGTATTTGTACAAACACGCACAGTAACCCAGTGAACCCACTACAAAATGACACACACACAGGTTTGGAAAAATAGGTAATATTTATCTAAACAAAACAAGACCAATACAATGAAAATCCGACATAAACAAGTCAAGTTATGAATTTAAAAAGTATAAGAGCCTTAGGCCCTCATTCCGACCCTAGCAGTGGGTAATAAAGTGGCGGTATATACCGCCAACGAGCTGGTGTTAAGTACTGCCAAATTATGACCACGGTGGTGATAACTCCCACAGACAGCCAATGTTCCACACCGACTGTCAGGGCGGAAACAACAGCAACCACTGCGGAAGCCGCCCACAGCCAGGCGGAGGACAAAGTTCCGCCCACCATATTATGACACTATAATCCGCCACCTTTTCCGGGGCAGTTCCAATGCCATCAAAAGCCTGGCGGAAACAGAGCACAAAAGTCAAAAGAGTCACCATTGGAGACACATTGAAGAACCACGCCACCATGGAACCCGAAACGCAAGTATTCCTGATGATCTTCTAAATTATGCTTCATCTGGATCACCAACACCCGTGAAGACGAGAACAGTGAGTACAGCCACCTAGCACATAAGGGAGGGTGGGGGGAAAAGAGAGTGACACAACAACCTCAAGAACTCCAAGAAGAACTGCCGCACCCTCGAAAAAGCCTGGCGAAAAAACCCGACTACAGACAACATGACCGCCCTCAAGCACGCCTCCCGCAAACACCACCAGCTGATCCACACCACCAAGAAGACAGCATTCAAAGAACGACTAGACAACAACGCACACAACAGCAAGGAACTCTTCAGCATCGTCAAAGAGCTCTCCAACCCCAGCGCCGGAAACAACGACATCACCCCCTCACAAGACCTCTGCGACTCACTCGCCTCGTTCTTTCACCGCAAGATCGCCGGCATACACAACAGCTTCGGCGCACAGACCACGCACCCAACCACCACACCGACGCCCCCCAACACCACCCTCCGCGCCTGGACCCCGGTCAGCACCGAAGACACCATCCATACGATGAACACCATCCATTCCGGATCACCAACCGACCCATGCCCCCACCACGTCTTCAACAAGGCCGACTCCGTCATCGCACCCCATCTCCGGGACATCATCAATTGCTCCTTCAACACCGCTACCTTCCCGGAGAGCTGGAAGCATGCCGAACTCAGCGCCCTCCTGAAGAAACCATCAGCAGACCCTACCGACCTCAAGAACTACCGCCCCATCTCGCTCCTCCCGTTTCCTGCCAAAGTCATCGAGAAGACCGTCAACAGACAGCTAGCCGCCTTCCTCGAGACTAATAGATCCCTCGACCACTCGCAGTCCGGCTTCCGAGCCAACCACAGCACCGAGACCGCCCTCATCGCAGCCACTGACGACATCCGAACCCTGCTCGACAACGGGGAAACAGCGGCCCTCATCCTCCTGGACCTCTCCGCAGCGTTCAACACTGTCTGCCACCGCACCCTCGTGCAGCGCCTCAGCAACATCGGAATCCAAGAGAAGGCACTAGAGTGGATCATCTCGTTCCTCGCCGGAAGAACCCAGAGAGTCCGCCTCCCCCGTTCAGATCCGAGGCCACCGAAGTCATCTGCGGCGTACCACAAGGATCATCACTCAGCCCCACCCTCTTCAACGTCTACATGAGCCCCCTCGCAGCCATCGCACGCCATCACAACCTCAACATCATCTCCTACGCCGACGACACCCAGCTGATCCTCTCCCTCACCAACGACCCAGCCACCGCCAGAACCAACCTGCACGAAGGGATGAAAGACGTAGCCGAGTGGATGATGAACAGCCGCCTGAAACTGAACTCAGACAAGACGGAAGTCCTCATCCTTGGATCATCACCCTCTGCCTGGGATGACTCCTGGTGGCCCCCTGCCCTGGGCAGCGCTCCCAAACCAACGGACCACGCACGCAACCTGGGCTTCATCCTGGACTCCTCCCTCTCGATGACCAGACAAGTCAACGCCGTCTCATCATCATGCTTCAACATCCTACGCATGCTCCGAAAGATCTTCCGATGGATCCCCACCGAAACCAGGAAGACGGTCACCCAGGCACTCGTCACCAGCCGACTGGACTACGATAACACCCTCTACACTGGAACCACGGCCAAACTACAGAAAAGACTCCAGCGCATCAAGAACGCCTCCGCACGCCTCATCCTTGACATCCCCCGACACAGCCACATCTCCGGACACCTGAGAGACTTGCACTGGCTCCCCGTCAGCAAGAGAATCACGTTCCGCCTCCTCACCCACGCACACAAGGCCCTCCACGACCTGGGCCCCGGGTACCTCAACAACCGCCTGACCTTCTACACTCCCACCCGCCAGCTACGATCGACCAGCCACGCCCTCGCCGCCGTGCCACGCATTAGAAAAGCCACCATGGAAGGAAGATCCTTCTCCTACCTGGCAGCCAAGACTTGGAACTCCCTCCCCATCCACCTCCGTCTGACCCAAGACCACCTCTCCTTCAGGAAGCAACTCAAGACCTGGCTGTTCGAGCAGTAGCGGTCCCCCCTCCCCCAGCGCCTTGAGACCCTCCAGGTGAGTAGCGCGCTATACAAATTTCTTGATTGATTGATTGATTGATACACGCACAACACACACCCTACACACACACGCCATACACACAACCAGATATGTTACAAAAACAATTTGACCCTGAAAAACTGCAGAATAATGCAAGTACAACAGGAGTTGACAAAAGTGATTGTAATCAGTCCAACAATAAAATCAACAATCCGATTTGGCCAACAAACAGATATGTACAAAAAAGGGACACTGCCTAGTCCATAGTTCAAAGGGGCCACATGGCCACAGGGCACAGTCCAAGGCCCCACTCAAATCCTGCACCAATCGGGATAGAACACTGCAGGGGCATCAGTTGTCAAATAGGCAAGCACCGCAGGGGGAGAGGGAGGCACCTCAGCCAGATGCGGCAACAAGCCCACTGGTTCTGGAGCGGGCAACATGCCCTGTGCATTGTCCTGGGGAGTGCAAAGCCACAGTCTCTCAAGTGGGTGTCTTCCCCACTGGTTCTGGAGGGGGCAACATGCCCTGGGCATTGTCCTGGCGAGTGCAAGGCCACAGTCTCTCAAGTGGGTGTCTTCCCCACTGGTTCTGGAGGGAGCAGGCTACACAGTAGCCCCTGGAGGCTGGACCACATGGCGTCCGCCGGCAGTGATGGCTGACCTGTGGTGGTGGATGTGGGAGGCTCCTACTCAGCCCCTGCACTCTTTGACGGCTGCACTGTGGTGGTGGATGTGGGAGGCTCCTGGTCAGTCCCTGCACTCTCTGATGGCTGCACTGTGGTGGTGGTGGTTGTGGGAGGCTCCTGGTTAGCCCCTGCACTCTCTGATGACTGCACACCACAGCCAGCGGTGGGGACCCTGTGACAATTGCTGGTGGTGGTGGTTTTTGGATGACAGCTTCCGCTGGTGTAGATTGCCTCCTCTCCTCCTGGTCATGGGTTGGGGATCCCTTACCCTTCCTGGAAGGGGTGGATGGGCTCTTCCCCCCTCTGCCTGCTGGTGCAGGCTCCTTCCCCTTCCTTCCAGCTGGTGCAGGCTCCTTCCCCTTCTTTCCAAATGGTGCAGGCTCCTTCCCCTTCCTTCCAGCTAGTGTAGGCTACTTCCACTTCAGTATTGTTGGTCTTGAATCCCTACCACCACAAGTAGGTGGTGCCACCACTGGCCCCGTGGACTGTTTGGCTGAGGTGAAGGGCTGGGTCCATGCTTCCCTGCCCACATGTGCAGGACAGGGGGAAAAGGGGTAGGGAAGAGGTCAATTGTGGAAGGAAAAGCTTTTTAGGGATGTTGGGGCGGGAGGAGGGAGGAGTGATGGGAGTGGAGAATGTGGGAGTGGTTGTTGGAGGTGTATGTCTGCTGGATTTGGGTGCAGGTGCATGGGCTGTATGCTGTTGTGAGGTGGATAGCTGTTGGGTGTCTGAGTGCTTGTGTTTGTATCCTTTAGGTGGGGAGGACATACACAGTAGGAGAGGACACAAGGGACGCGTGCATGGATGTTGTGGAGGTGTCTGCCAGTGAGGTGTGTGTTCTGCTTGGTGTGGTGATGATGCTGGTAGTGGATTTTGATGTAGTGCATGCAGGTGTGAGTGTAGACGTAACTAGGTGGGAGGTGGAGGAGAAGGAGGAGGGGGAGACAGTGGAGACAGTGGATGTTGTTGTGTCTGCAACTGAATGGTGTTTGTGTGAGTACCTGTGGGATAAAGTGTGGTGCTTGTGTTTGCCTGTGCCACTATTGGGTGTTGTCTTGTGTGCATGCTCGTCTGGCTGTGTGCTTGGGATGGGTTGGGGTTGAGGAGTATGGGACTGGGAAGTGGAAGTTGGAGGGGGGAACGGCTGAAACAGGGACAGTGGCTACCATCAGAGAGGAGGCCAGAGCCTGAATCGATCTCTGTTGGGCCACAATCCACTGTGAATGCCCTCCAGGAAGGCATTGCATTGCTGCATCTGGGCTGCCAGCCCCTGCATGGCATTCACAATGGTTGATTGCCCTACAGAGATGGATCTCAGGAGGTCAATAGCCTCCTCACGCAGGGCAGCAGGACTCACTGGGGCAGGGCCTGAGGTGCCTGGGGCGAAGGAGATGCCCACTCTCCTGGGTGAGCGGTCTCGGGCAACACGCTGATGGACCAATGGGAGGGCGGTGCTAGTACGGGGGTGGCAGTTGTACCTGCAGCTGGGGTGGTCACAGAGGTGTCCGCCACCACCAGGGAGCTCCCATCGGAGGAGGTATCAGAGTCTGTGTTGTCCCCTCCAGTCTCTGCCGTGGTGCTTCCCTCGCCTTCCGTCCCACTGGTGCCCTCAGCGTCGGTGGGCTCTGCCTCCAGGGTCCTGTGGGATGCAGCTCCCTCAGTCGCCGGTGCCTCTGCTCCTCTGCCAGATGATGCTAATGCACATAAGGACAGGATGACAAAACAAGAAAGGGGGGGAGAGAGACAAAGGATACACTGGGTCACTGACTGCACCAATACCACAGTTGGCGTACACAGCACCCTCACACACAGGGAACAGGCTTACGCACTGCCAGTGAAATGGCTAGTCACCAAGGCATGAGGAGGGGCACACACTGCCAACTGCAGCACATCTGGGACTCACGCAGCCCTGCCCAGAAGTGAATACTAACAAGCTAGGTAAACAGTATTTCACATTCAAATCCCTAGCCACCAGAGGACCTACGCTGCTAGGTCTCGCCTGGACTAGGGCCACCCACTGACACGACTTTACAAGGGCAACATTTCTATTTTTTATCTGGGGGCCCCAGAAACCTTTCTCATCGAAAGTGATCCCTAAGTATGGAAATATTGCTACTCTACACAGTTCTTGCCTCCCACAAGTAAAAATTTTGGGGAGTATATTTTTATTACCCTTACCCATGATCATAATCTGGGACTTTTTAACCTTGATCTTTAAATGTGTATTTCTCTATTAATAAATACAAATTCAAGCCTTGATCTATAGTACTCCTTTTAGGTCTAAAACCATACTGCACATCTGCTAGGACCCCTTTCTCTGTTAACCAATCGTTCAGTTTATTTAAAATAACTCGACCTAAACTTTTCACTGAGGAATCAATCAGTGAAATCGGCCTGTAACAAGATGGGTCTTGCCTATTACCCTTTTTAAACACTGGTATAATTATAGATTTCTTCCAGGAAGACGGGATTTTATCAAATGCAAGATTATTAAAAACCTTGCATAATACCTTAGACCAAAATTTTGGAAAACTTTTAAAAACGTCCCCAGGTACCCCATCTGGGCCCGGGGCTTTGTTTTTTGTGATTAGGTCTATAGCCCTTTCAACATCTGCAACTGCAAAAATAACTGCATCCTTGTCAGGGGAGATTTCCCCAACTTCATCTGCTAAAATTCCACCAGGAGGACCAATATTATAGTATATCTGACTAAAGTGTTTTATCCAGCCCTCATCTGGAATGTTTGCCTCTAAAGGAGTATTAGTTTCATCAGAAAAAAAGGGCTGATTTATTATTTTCCAGAATAAACCACTGTTTTTTAGGGTATCTGGATCCAAGAGTTGAGCCAAGGCGTTATCTTTCAGAGTCCTTTTCCTCTCTAGAATAGTTATTTTATACACTTTCCTAGCATTTACTATTTTTGATCGATCTTTAGGAATAGTTTTTAATGCCTTTAGTAATACACCATGTGCTTTAGAGCATTCCTTATCAAACCATCTATTGCCCTCTAGCGCCTTCTGGCTAGATTTAGCCTGGAGACTACAATTAATTTCCAAGCAAATCTGATCAAATGCTACTATAACCTCCTTAGGATCTGGATTTTCCGCTAGACATATAGAGATTTCATCCTCGACTTTAGATAAGACCTCCTGAAAAAAGGTTTCAGGGACTATTTTTGTCCACTTCAACCTACGATTCTGGTCTTTGACTTTAAGGTTCAAGCCCCCACTCTCTGCGACTAATTTGAGAGAAATCAGTTCAGTGTTCTTAAAAACAAGTACAACAGGATTATGATCACTAAAAACTGACACCTCAGTACAATAATTTACAACACTATTTAACAAAAAAGAAGACAAATAAATATAATCTATAATAGTACCATTTTCTTTGCCCTTAAACGTAGGGGACCTACTATTCCCGTCTCCACAGCCAGACTCATATAAATTCCATTTAGCGAGGAAAAACTCAAGATAATCCCCCTGCCTAGTATGTTCTGGATGAGCAGTTGAGGAAAAGGGAGGGCCTTCCTCATCCCTCCTAATACATGGTAGGGTACATGGATGTATGTTAAAGTCCCCTAGTAATATTAACTCAAAAGTATTAACATTTATACTATAGACTGACAAAAATGTATCCAAGTCATCCAGGTTTTGACTGGTACAATCATTAGCATTCGAGTTATAAAAATTTATAAAAAGGATCTTACCCTTATCCTGGGTGGAAAGCTCAACAATTAGACAATTTACTGAACCCGAGGGGCATTGAGTTAAGGTGCCTCTCATATCCAGTTTAAAAAGGCTTAATAATCCCCCCTTAGGTCTTCCTGCCACACTGTTTGTAGCTGGAATGCAAAAATGACAAAAGCCATCTAAAGAAAAGCTATTCGTTTGATCCCAGGTCTCTTGTAAAGCAATGACGTCAAAAGATTTTAGTGTCCTTTCCCATTCGGCTATCCCAGACTTACTCTTTAAACCAGCAATGTTCCATGTAGCAATCTTGATGGACGATGCTGAAAACTGGGAAGAATTTCCCAAGACATTTGGCAGTCAATCATTTTCCTCCATAGAAGATAAGGCAGCATACCGATTGTGAAGAGGTAAAGTGTTAACGGTCTGCCTGTAAGTCAGCTGATGACGACTTGACTCCCCCTTAATTTGAGACCGGGACATATTTACAACTACATTCGGGGTACAGGCATCCATACCTCTTCCATTCTCATTTGAACATTGCCCTTGCACATACAACGAGCGACATTGAGTATTGGCCCCATGATTATAAAAAAAGCCAAGAGGTCTAGCAAGAACCGCATTTTCTAGAGTTGGCAAAATTGCAGCTCTCAGAAGCACTGTTGCCACGTGTTGTGGGTGTTTAAAATTTATAATAATACAGTCTCCACCTCTATTTTTAGGGCCATTGCCAATCCAGCTAACTCTGCGGGTAAATAAAATGTCATTTGCAAGGGCACAAGGAAATCCACAGTTCTTATTCAACCAAGCAAGCGTCTTGTTTTTAAGAGCAGGATACGTTTCTACCCCAGAACCATTCAAGCACAAGTCAACCTCTGGGACATTTGTTAGAACCACAGTATATGGTGCACATTCTGGCGGGAGATTAATAGAATTATGTTGCCTAGTTATACTTCTTCTATCAATGACTGTCCCTCTTATAGTGTCCTGAGTACTCCTTTGTATTGATCGTGGTTGACTAAAAGTATTTTGTACACTAGCCGACCCTACTGGCGATGTAGACGAGGATGAGGCAGTCAGTACACTTACAGTCGGTGGGGCCTGAACAGTAGCCCCCAAGCCCTCCACCCTATTACTGACTATAGAGTGTGTAACTGAACCCACTGGGTGGTTATCCATAGAGCCTATTGAGTCTAAGTGAGTACTCAGTGGAACAGTGGACCGAGTCAGACAAGATTCTACAAGGCCTTCCAGTCTAGTAACCCTAAGAAGCACTAATTCTACCTTGGCCAACAGGGGACTGATTAGTACTTCCAATTTAGATTCAAAAATTGTAACCAGAAGATCAATTTGACTTGAGTGCCGGCTAGTCCCCTCAATAATATTGGTGGGCTCAGGGACATTTCCCCTATTGGTAGCTGTTGGGCCAGCTTTTTTTGGCTTCCGACACCCTGCTTTCTTGACAGGCCCCTTCCTACAGGCACGTACCGCTCTCCTAGTGGGAGATTGAATAAGAGGAGACCTTAATGGTAATGTCCGATCCTGTACTTGAATAGGTTCGGAACAACAAACCTGCTCTACCACAGAAACATCAATATTTAAATTGTTCTCATTGTTGGAAATAGTCGAGACCCTCTGAGACATTGATGTAGAGGGTAAGCACTGCCTTATGGGAGATGTTTCTGGACTAACCCTACTTAATGATGATCTCCTATCTTTGTTAATTTTACTAACTACTTTAAAAAGATAGTTATCCAAGGTCTTTGAGTCATTATTTGTAGCCATTTTAGAGGACCTCAGTTTGGACATGATGGGAACAGCGAAGTCATCGATTATCTAGTGGAAATATTCCTCAATGAATTGACTGGTTGCCTATTTATCAAAATGCCCCCACAACAATACACGTCAGCCGGTTATATCGTACACAAAACAAGCATTAATGTTATTAGCTGCTTACGTTACTGTCAGCCCAAGGACCAGGGTACTCTATATCAAAAGACCTCGACGATAGTCCATGGCCCTGCCCTGCCTCCTCCTGCCCCGGACGGCCACAGACGGCCCGCCCTTTGCCCGGGCTTTGCCCGGCGCGTCCCGCGAAGCGGGCCTCTGGGCGATTTGTAGGCGCCTCCTGGCGCTGGCGCCGCGTCAGAGCCGTGCGCCGCCGCTGAGGCTACCGGGAGTTGAGGTCCCGGGGCGGCGATGACAGGGGTGGCGTGGTTCAGGTGAGTTCAAAGCAGCTTCCCCCCCCGCTCCGCCGGCCTCTGGGCGATTTGTAGGCGCCTCCTGGCGCTGGCGCCGCGTCAGAGCCGCGCGCCGCCGCTGAGGCTACCGGGAGTTGAGGTCCCGGGGCGGAGATGACAGGGGTGGCGTGGTTCAGGTGAGTTCAAAGCAGCTTCCCCCCCGCTCCGCCGGCCTCTGGGCGATTTGTAGGCGCCTCCTGGCGCTGGCGCCGCGTCAGAGCCACGCGCCGCCGCTGAGGCTACCGGGAGTTGAGGTCCCGGGGCGGCGATGACAGGGGTGGCGTGGTTCAGGTGAGTTCAAAGCAGCTTCCCCCCCGCTCCGCCGGCCTCTGGGCGATTTGTAGGCGCCTCCTACGCTGGCACCGCGTCAGAGCCGCGCGCCGCCGCTGAGGCTACCGGGAGTTGAAGTCCCGGGGCGGCGACGCGGGAGATGGTACTTGCTGGCGCGGTAATGGCAGCCCTGGACTCTTGGCGGTAGCGGTGGCAGTGATGACAGGGGTGGCGTGGTTCAGGTGAGTTCAAAGCAGCTTCCCCCCGCTCCGCCGGCCTCTGGGCGATTTGTAGGCGCCTCCTGGCGCTGGCGCCGCGTCAGAGCCGCGCGCCGCCGCTGAGGCTACCGGGAGTTGAGGTCCCGGGGCGGCGATGACAGGGGTGGCGTGGTTCAGGTGAGTTCAAAGCAGCTTCCCCCCCGCTCCGCCGGCCTCTGGGCGATTTGTAGGCGCCTCCTGGCGCTGGCGCCGCGTCAGAGCCGCGCGCCGCCGCTGAGGCTACCGGGAGTTGAGGTCCCGGGGCGGCGATGACAGGGGTGGCGTGGTTCAGGTGAGTTCAAAGCAGCTTCCCCCCCGCTCCGCCGGCCTCTGGGCGATTTGTAGGCGCCTCCTGGCGCTGACGCCGCGTCAGAGCCGCGCGCCGCCGCTGAGGCTACCGGGAGTTGAAGTCCCGGGGCGGCGACGCGGGAGATGGTACTTGCTGGCACGGTAATGGCAGCCCTGGACTCTTGGCGGTAGCGGTGGCAGTGATGACAGGGGTGGCGTGGTTCAGGTGAGTTCAAAGCAGCTTCCCCCTTGTAATCAAGTACAAGATTGAGAGGTAAAACTTCTGCATTCGCCGTCTCCGATCTCTCCACCAAGTCCCTCTTGAGATAGCATTCTCACCAACATTCTACACTGTGAGGAAGTGCTATTGTGACTACAAAGGTGTCAGGGGGAGGGCTATACCAACATGGAAACAAGGCACAAGAGAAAGGAATGAAGTAGAGATACACTTTAAAGGATGTTAAAAAGGAAAGGGAGAATACAACACGAACTTTCCCACATAACTCTTTACTCATTGTCACCCTTTAAAACAGGCATAGCTAATCCGTTCAGGGGTGATCCTGTGATGTATGGGTGACTTGTAAAGTTGAAGTAGCATTACTAGTAATAACCACAGGTTTTCCCGAATTGTTAAAGCTTAAGATGCATTCAAGTTAGCCAAAAATTAAGTGCATGCCTTATTAATCTATGCGGACAATCGCAGTCAGGGATTTGTTCTGGTCAAGAAGTCTCCTCTAGCAAAGAGAGCAGAGGCTTTGTCTGTTCTTCTGAAAGACAAATCTAGCTTCAACCTCATTCTTGTGTCTTCAATTTAGGTGTTTTCTTCCAAAGTAAGTGGGCACCAGTGGCCTCCGGAGAGTAGATTTTTTGCCTTAATTGCTATCTTCTTTGTACTTTCCTTTTACAAACGTCTCCCTTGACAAAGTACATTTGTTTGTTCAACCGCAAAGATATCCTTACCAGGCATAAACCTTCTAAAAACCTGCTTGTTGTAGATAATGATGAAAATGTAGATCAGAGAGACTAGAGGTTTAAATGTATTCTCCATCTATTTCCAGTGTCTTTGCTAAACTGAAAAAAAGATCTTCAGTTGCAAGGGGGGCATCTGTATTAGATAGCGGTATTACTGTGGTTGCTTGTTGCAGTTTCATCAAAGGCTAAATTGTGCTTAATTTGCTGTGAGAGGTTAGTCATGTTTGGATATTTTGCTACCTCTTAAGGCAGATGTTTTGTTTTTCTTCCTGACAATAACTCATTTTCTGTTGTTGGATTGCATTTACCCACTAGTTCAAATACCTAAGTGGAGACCCTTGAATGCAGTAGGGACTCCCACTCTGTTTAACTACCAGCACCCTCTTGCATGTTGTTTCCATTCATTCTGAGGAGATTTCTTACTTTAAAGTCTAAATCACAGTTGCGTCTTCTCCGATTCATCATGGACAGCCCATGTGGCAACAAGTATTCTTCAAGGAACTCCATAGAAAGACTTATGTTGTTTTTCCACATTTGCTGAGGCCAAATCCCAGCTTCCTGTTGAGGCTTCTCGTTTGGTGGTCCTTTCTTTTCTTGATAGGGGCAGAACTGGCTCAGGGGATGGGTATCCACTTTACCAGCCTCTCGAAGATTGGCATTTTGCCTCAGAAAAAAACTTGTGGTACTATAGCTGTTTCAACAAAGATTAATTGCTAGAAGGAGCAGGTATTTTCATCTTTGGCTAGCACTGCCACCTGGGATTTCATCATCTGGTAACAAATTGGCAACGCTCTGTGCAGAGGATGAATCGAAGTGCCACACCCTGCACCTCCTTTCCATGCAGTCGAAGAATTGAAGACTTATCCCTCTTTGATGATGTATCTCTCACTTGTCACTTTGTGTAGGATCCCATGATACTTAAACACTCCATTGTTCAAATAAGATTGCCTGGCTCCAGATCTCAGTAGCAGTCACAAAGTTTGTTCAACATTACTGTACCCCTAAGGTCAGATATTGTAAGAGGTCCTCAACGACATTCTTCAGCCAGCTACCACCTTTACCGGTGAAACACACATTTTGATAATTAATTGTAGATACAACATAACCAATAAGATTGATATTTGACCATTGAACAGATTTTTGATGCATGTCAGGATCAAACACTTCATCTTCCCACAACTGTTCAAATGTATCAAAAGTGATGAGGGTCACTCTGGTTCCAGAATTCATTAATAACTTGACCGATTTATTTCATATAACTATGTTGGCCGTGGGACTTTCACAGGAATCAAAGTCCGTAGAGTTTATATTCAACACCAGACCTGTCAAACTGGTTTGTAATGCATCCCCTTCTGTATAATCTGTTATTTCATTCACTTGAATTTTGTTCATACACACTTTTGCAAATGCCCAACTGAGCCATACAGATTGCATATCCTATTAACTGCTGGATATAGTTTAAAATTTGTTGCATGATGGGGAGAGCCATAATGAGAGCATGCATGACATTTGTTGTTAGATGCCATCACCTCTTTTGAATTTGTCTTTGTAGTCAAAGCTTTGCCATCTTGTAATTTACTCTTAACTGCTAGGATTGACTAGTCTGTATTTTTCCTTAAAATCTTTACTCCAGCTTGTGAAGAAACAATCATAGATGCAGTATCAGTTGCTTCAGAGAGAGATAACCTTTTGAGTGACAATAACTTCTCTTGGATGTTTTTTTTGCAATATCTGATCACTAATTGGTCTTGTATAAGTTGCTGAGAAAACTTTTCAAACTCACAATTTGCTGCTAAAACTCTTAACACAGTAATGTAAGACTCTACTGACTCAGCCTGCTTTTGTTTTCTAGAAAATAATTTGAACCATCTAACAATACTCTTTAGTGTGCCAAATCTCTTCTCTAATCTCTGGACAGCTTCTTGAAATTCATCAAATTCTTCTTGTGATGTGTTTTAGTCAAACGCCATGGACAACGCTCCTCCTGGTAGAAGGGTGGGGCCTCAGAAGGAAGAAACACGTGTGGGCTAGTATCAATGAGTAAGAGGGGATTAACTCCACCACCTTCAGGGAGAAAGAAGAGGAGGATGAAAGTGAACACAGGACAGCTAACAATAAATAGCATTTGTTGCTCTGGAACAAAGCTGTTTGATTCTGCACTTTGTTAGTTGTGAGGGGTAAGAGGTGAGGGGCTTGGCAGAAAATCCTTAGCCTTTTCACACACGTGTAGGCCAGTCAAGGTCTTTTTCACCCTGAAGGCTTAAACCAGGGTTCTGACAATATAGTGATGGGTGTAGTCAGTGTTCCATTGTAAGTATAGTTTTTTTGGGGGGGCATTATTGTAATGGCCCAGGGGGTGTAGGAAGCAGTGCCATTAATCTAAACTGCTGGGGCTTGGCAGACCTCGAGGCATTGATAGAATGGGTGTGTCCCTGGCCTCTGTATTCCACCCATCTACTGCTGTAGGTCATTGCGAGCGGTAAGGCAGGGGCCCAAGGGTGGACTTCAGTGTAGCTGTCTTCCAGGTTAAGCAAGCAGGTGGTGCATGTTGAGGTTTTTTACTTTTGTTTATTCTTGAGTCCCGTCCCCACAGTTTTTTCCCCAGAGAAAAGTGACAGAATTTGCAGTGTGCTGTTGAGTAACCAGCACAACAGTAGCAAGTCAGATCCGTTTTTATTGAGCAGTGCACACTCTTTTCCATTGGTGCCCGCGTCAACTTTGCTCTCCCTCCTGCAAGCAGAAGTAAAACGCTTCGGAGTTTGCTGTGTGCTGCTAATGTGGGCTCAGGGTTGGCAAGAGATCGAAGCTGAGCCCATGTGGAAGAAGAGAAACCAGCAGAAATTTGCTCATTGGCCCCAAGCAGCAGACAAGTCAGCTCAATTTGAATTTTTATCTTTTTTTGCTGCCCGGGCCTACCCTGCTCTTACTCATGCCAGTTTCCAGTTAAGGTGCCAGCCTGACTCACCACTGCCACTGCAGTCACCACGGACTACGGAGTAATGAATCCTCCGAGTATAAACAAGGCGAGGCATTCCCATCATCCGCTAAAACAAGGAAGGCTTACCATACACAAGAGATCTTTCAATCCATATGTGTATTTTGACTAATACTTGTGTGGGTTTAAAGTAATCAATGCAGGCATAAAAAGCTTTATGAAAGCCATCTATGACATGCCAGATGGTGAAACATTTGAATTGCTCAACTCCACACATTGACTAGTGCCATCTAGCACTAGGTAGTACACATATAATTGCGCTGGGGTGTAATATTCTCTGCCAATAATTATAATGAGTGAGCCTATGCTCACTGTTTTCATTAATAGAAATGACATGCAGGGTAAGGCATTCCATGTGATGACTCCTTTTTTATATATAGTGTTTCATTCCAGATTTCGGTGTTTATTATTTTTCCCCAAGGTTCTGCATATATCTCCATCTCACTTCCCCTACCCTTTGTGAGATCTAAAGCATTTTGTGGGTGGTGTAGCACTTACTTCTTCCAGAGTCTTTATATTTAAAAATACAAGGTATGGTTGTAAAGGAGTGTTGAACGAGGAATTCACACATTCCGCATTAGTATGTCTTCTGTTTTTAATGGAATTGTAAACAATTCATTATAAATGTATTATGAAGTAGGCCCCAGTACTGTCACATAGTCTTTTTGCCACTGAAGACTTTCAGGTGTTTTCCAATTTTTGTTTTTTTTCTCATATTGGTATCTTGTTGAGATGCTATAGATCTGAGAAGTGTCTGGCTAATAATGAGGACTTCCCATCTGGTGTCTTTCTTGTGAGGCCAGCTATTTTACATGAACATGAAACATGAAGTGGTCTATGTTTGGTGGTACATTATTTGGCATGAGTGATTACACTTCCACAAATGTGCATTCTGTTAGCGGGTTACCTGTCGTCACAATTATCAAAATTGCTGCAGCTCATTGAATTCACTTCAGGAATATGAAGGGCTGAACAAGCCCTTGATTGAGTTGAAACATCCAATTTCAACTCTGAAGTAAGCACATTTACCCGCTGAGCTGTTTCAAACCTGTTTTGTAGTCTTTTGTGGTCACGTGGGTACATCAGATGGTGCTTTGGGGAATAAGCAGTTAACTTGCTGGGCATATTTAAAAAATGTCCATGTTGATTTGGGTCCTCTGTACTAGAACTTACTCTTTTGTACCTTCAGTGAAATGCATAAATAAAAGAATGATCAGCTTCAAGTCTTCATACTAGTTGTACAAATAGCAGTAGTTTCCAACATCTGTTCACAGGCATGGGTTCTTTGATACTTACAATTGTAAGAATGATTTCATTTATGTTTACCTTATTCTAAAATTCAACTTTGTAGTGGTGGCTACCTAGGTGATAGCCATTATTTTGTGTTTCCATTGGTAGCACAGTGCAAACAGCAAGCTGCATCTTGATTTGGTGGTGGCATGTGCATGCGGATGTATGTGCCTTTCCATTACATATATGTGCACTGGGGTTTTATTCCTTTGGGCAGCGTCATTTTTCCAACCAGTCTGTTTTTAGGGGCCCATGCACAACATATATACAGGTAGATATGGGTTACAGGTGGGAAACACTTGAGGTGGCTATTTTTGTGAGTAAGTGGGTGTGGGCTTGGTTTGTGGATTTCAGGGTCTTTTCCAAAGAAAGCAAAGTAGGTAATATAATTTGCATATTTGTTAGTATGCTTCTAATATTTTCCTGAAACTCATGCTGTAAAATGTCTCATTTGGAGGCCATTTTGTTTTTAAATTAGCCATAAATGTCTGCTGTAAAAATCCACCATTGAATCCTATGTTATCTAAAATTTTCTTGCGGGGGAGAACCCCCACAGTCCATCACCCTTTTCTAGTTCGCACTTACTGGCTACACTCACACTTTATATTTGAGTATAAAATTTCTGCCCCAGCACTTTTAAAATTCACCAGCCACCACTGGGCTAGGTTCTCCAATGCTGCCGGCTCCTCGTCACTTATTGCCATTAATAAGAACAATCAGGCCATCTCATGTCTCAATTATAGAAACTTTATTTAACTCTGACAGCCTTGAGGAGAGCGAAACACAAGCAACCACTTCCGCTGCTGACTGGCGTCCCTCTCTATTGGCGGTGCTCCAAACTGTTGCAACAGAAGAGCTTCAGCCAATGGAGCGACCCCTTATAATAGCGTGCGAGCCTCACGTAAAAAGCTCAAGGTAAGAGAAGATTGCCTAGCTGCCTCACGCCACAACATATATAGGCCCGTATTTATACTCCGTTTGCGCCGAATTAGCGTCGTTTTTTTCGACGCAAATTCGGCGCAAAACTAACGCCATATTTATACTTTGGCGTTAGACGCGTCTAGCGCCAAAGTATGGGCAAATAGCGTCATTTTTTTGCGTGAACGCCTTCCTTGCGTTAATGAGATGCAAGGAAGGCGTTCCCGTCTAAAAAAATGACGGCGACGCAAATGCGTCGTATTTATACTCCCGGGCAAAAGTCACGCCCGGGAGGTGGCGGGTCAAAAAACCCCGCATTTGCGCCACTATTTAACGCCTGGGTCAGGGTAGGCGTTAAGGGGCCTGTGGGCTCAAAATGAGCCCACAGGTGCCCTCCCCTGCCCCCAGGGACCCCCCCTGCCACCCCTGCCCACCCCAGGAGGACACCCAAGGATGGAGGGACCCACCCCAGGGACATTCAGGTAAGTTCAGGTAAGTATAATTTTTTATATTTTTTAATTTTTTTTGGGTGGCATAGGGGGGCCTTATTTGTGCCCCCCTACATGCCACTATGCCCAATGACCATGCCCAGGGGACATAAGTCCCCTGGGCATGGCCATTGGGCAAGGGGGCATGACTCCTGTCTTTACTAAGACAGGAGTCATTTAAATGGCGTCTGGGCGGCGAAAATAATGGCGCAAATCGGGTTGAGGCGATTTTTTTGCCTCAACCTGACTTGCCCCATTTTAAGACGCCCTAACGCCATTTTCCCCCTACGCCGGCGCTGCCTGGTCTACGTGGTTTTTTTCCACGCACACCAGGCAGCGCCGGTCTGCTAGCGCCGGCTAACGCCATTCCATAAATACGGCGCCCGCATGGCGCTTCAGAATGGCGTTAGACGGCGCTAAATTTTTTGACGCTAAACTGCGTTAGCGCAGTTTAGCGTCAAAAAGTATAAATATGGGCCATAATCTAAACTACTAAAACACTCTGACAATCCTTCTCTGAGGTATCGCCAAGAAAATGGTGCAACATTTCTCCAGAGCACAGGGCATAACCATTGTCCACTCCTTTCAAAAAGTGGATGAAATAATAGCAACAAGACTGATACTTTGTGCCAAACCTGATGCTCTAATATTGTCCAACTTCAAGAATGGAAACTACAAGAATATCCCAAAGTACTGGTGTCGAAAGGTGGGTTGGCAATGAGGCTTAGGAAGCTTAGGTCGTGGTTGAATTTTGGCATCTATTATGAGTCCATATGTGTTCACTACAACAATAACAATGTTTCTCTTGTCTTTTCTTCCTTAGGGACCGTACTGTGTATGTGGCTCAACTGTGACCAGGTGACAGTTTTCTCTTGTTCTCTTTCCTTCTCTTATAATTCTTGACAATCTCCAGCCATCATGCTCATTGAAAGAAGAGACACTGCAGTAAGTTGTTATCTTTCAAAGTATGCACCACCACCGATACACCCATGTGGTGTCACTCATCTGGGGAACAGAGTGTTAGGATTTTGCCCGCTGGAGGGGGTGGATAAGCCCTCAGACACTGGGGAATGGTATAGTGTTCATGCATGAGAAGACTGTAATGACCGGAGTAGATGCAGCAAATCTTCAGCGGAACACTCCCCTCTCCCCAATCTGCATGACGCAGAGAAGAAAGAAAGAAGTGGTCTCATGAGCAAGCCAGATGAAAAGAAATGTGGAAGGGAAAAGAAAAAAACTCACGCCAGAACAGAAATGGGAAAAACTGAATGTATACCACAAACTAAATCCTCCCCTCAATCTTCACTGCCGGCCCCAGTTCACTCACCATGAGGACCAAAAGTCTCTTTGAGTTGAGGCGGGGTCAGCGCATAGTCAGGAGGTGAAGCACACCACCATTTTTCCATCCAGGTCTCAACCTCCTTCTCCACTCTCTGATCGGTGTCTTCCCGGCCGGCTTCATCCGTCGGGTCACGCTGTGTCTGGTTTGAAGCCTAGGGGGTTTGCAGCCTGTATCCGACACACCTCTCCTTTGTTCTTTTTGCTTCTCGATATATCCACTTTCTCTTTGTTCCTTTTCTCCTTCGTGTTCTCTCCACTCCTTCTCCTCTCGCGCTCTATTTTCTCTCGCCCTTTAACTTCCATGTTCTGCACTCCTTCCGGTTGATCTCTCAGGTTCATCCAATGAAATTCATTGGTTGGGGAGTTGCTTCTAGCTCTCCATTCCTACACAAAAGTCCTTTGTCACTATTATTCTTTTAATATCCCTTCCCTCCTGACATCTATTTTCCTTCACTTCTTGTTCCAGGAGCTGTGTGGATTGAGTGGAGGCGAAAACAATCCATCTCCAGAACTAGCAACCCCCAAGGTAAGGAGAGGGTTGAGGCTGGAGCACCTTCACAACTGGATACTGTATGGATGAATACATCTCAATCAATCTCTGTAGAATACCTCAAGACACTCCTAGATATTTACAATTACTAGATACTCTAATATAACTATTGCCCTTATTGAAGCAATATGGTCAAGATGTTTTTAAGTCACTAGAAATTCTCTAATTTCCTGATAGAAAACTATAATTATATAAATAAAAAAATAGTTTGAATAAAGGGTCTTTTTCTTAGAAAATGATGTTACGAATTTAAGAGTTGGTGACAATGTTGCTCTGTGGTTTCATGTAAGTCCATAGGCTTTCAAAAATGCACCCCAAGAGCTGTGTTCCTTATAGGGGGCACTGTCCCACTCCATGCTGTGGAGGACCCGCTGATCGCAGACAGGGATGATACATCTTATTTCAATGAATGCACTGTTAAGTGTGCAGATGGGAACTCATGTCTGCACTTTGAACAGAACATTAGTGAAAGCAGAAAGGCTCTATGCAGCCTCAGTCTGCCTTTCACTGCAAGTGGCAATGCAGCCTTAGTTTCCAATAGAGACAGAGATCTTCTCAAGGGTAATTGCAGTGAGAGATTGCACCTGCCACAGCAGATGATTGACATGGGACTTCTTTGGAGCCTTGTATCCCCCTCCAAAGGGGCACCTTTCGGGCATACTGACTGTGTACCACTTCAACGTAATGCATGATCAGAGCACCTCTGATGGCTTCTTTGCTTTGCACCCAGATCTGTAATGCAGTGTGGGTGTAAAGGATTCCCCTATTTGGATGGGGCCATGCCCTCATGCAAATGAGGGCTTGCCTCCTTGGGATCCCTCTGATGCACATTTAGCGCCGGCTCAACCCATATTACTGAAGGAGCTGAGCGAGCGCATATGGGCCCTCCTGTAATACCAATGTACCATTTGGCTGCAAAAAACGGGTGCACATGCTCATTGCACCCCTGGGACACTCTGTATGAAACAACCCGAGATCTCTTCGAACATATGAGCTCCCACCTTTCAAAAATGCATTCTTTCCACCACTGTTAGATTTTTAAGGGTTGCTGATTTGCAGAAGGGTATCTGGGTTTGCTTTGGCTATTTGGCTTTGTTGCACAGTTGTTTTTAATATCTGCCAAATAACAAACTGCCATTGTAGAGCAAACACTTCTGAAGCTAAATATTTTAATTGGAAGAGCCACTGTGTCTATCACCAGTACTCATTACAGAAGTATATTGGATGCAGTGTTCTAGGCAGAGGGCAGGACTCTCACGTATGCTGCAGCTTTGCCATCATAATAAGGTTCCTAGATAGCTCCTTGTCACAAATGCCAGAGGTCTTACGTTCTAAATTGTTACTGATAAAAGTTAGTATAAGCCTAGTACCTGTATTGTTCTTTTTAATACGTCAGCATAAACTGACGCTTTTCATATTGTACTGCAATTGCATTTATATAGCGCTTACTACATCTGATGAGTTGTTGAAGTCATTTATGGCAGGTAGCATGTAAGTGGTGAATCCTGATTTAGTTTGGTTATTATTAGTTATTGTTGGTTAGTGGGATTGATTGTAATCGCTCACAGCAAATATATTTATGTAACTTCACACATTGGTTGTCAACCTGTTACAACCTTAATCTGACCACTGAGCAGCCATCGCAGTGGGTAGGCCCTGTATGTTTTATTAGGTCACAGTCTACCAGGCAACGCAGCTGTCTAGTTTGCTAAAGACGTCTTGGGGACGTTCAGAAAGTTGATCTAGGAACGCATTCCTCTTTTTGATTACCATTGACTTTGTGGTTTATAACTCACACTTTCTGACTTCCCAATTGCGGGCTTTTTTTTCTTTAAGTTCTCCAGGTTCAGTTCATTGACTAAAGCATGTTTTCTGTATTCTTCCACAAACTTGCTTTCTGTTTACATGCCTTTAAACCTTGTTCTTATCTTATCACATTTGCTGTGCATTCAATTACCAAAGTCAAATAACAGGCGATCTCTTCCAAGGGCACTTGTTTACTTTTCTTTCTCTGGCTCCAAAATGAGAGGATTTATGTGATAATCTTGTTGGATACTACAAGTAGGATAGAGTTTTTGTTTAGTACATCACAACTTTTAAATGAACTGTGTAAGTATGTCAGCATATATCATAATTTTGAATGCACAAATGAAGCACTTTTTTGGTATTTCTTAAGTGTGTTGGAAACAAATACTTTAATATGATCAAAATGAATCATTGAACTAGATGATGCAATATCCACGCATTTTATAGTTTTAATGGTAAATCTGTATGTCTGTGCAAATGTGATGGTCATTTCAATTGAAAATGTGTTGTATGTAACTGCAGTGTGCTACCACACCATGAATACTCCACTCTATGCCACTCCATTCTACTCTGCACCACTCCACACCACTGCACTCTACTCTGTACCACTCCACTTTACACCACTCCATGCCACTGCACTCTCTATCACTCTACTCTATGCCAGTGCACTCTTTGTCACTCTACTCTACACCACTGCACTCTCTGCCTCTGCACTGTACACCACTCCAGTCTAGGCCATACCAATCTACTCAGCACAACTCCACTCTATGCCACTGTACTCTACACCACTCTGCAACACTGCACTCTACATCACTGCACTCTGTGACAATACACTCTACGCCAATGCACTTTACTCTGTTACACTCAACTCTATGCCTCTGCACTCTATGCCATTCCAAAGTATGCCACTCTAATCTATTCTGCACCACTGCACTTTTTGCCACTGGACTCTACACTACTTTACTCTACGCCATTACACTCTGTGCCAGTCTATGCAACTGCACTCTACCCTGCATCACTCCACTCAACGCCACTTCACTCTACTCTGAAACAATTTACTCCATGTCACTGCACACTACCCCACTGTATTGCACTCTACACCAATGCACTCTGTCACTGCACTATACTCTGTATTACTTTACTCTATGCCACTGCTCTATATACCGCTCGATTCCACTACACTCTGCTCTGCAACACTGCACTCTCCACCACTCAACTCTATGCCACTCTACTTTGCACTGCTCCACTCTGCGCCACTACACTCTATGACACTGCACTTTATGGCACTATCCTTTGCATAACTCTATACTACTCTACTCTGCACCACTCTAGGCCATTGCAGTCTATGCCACTGGACTCTACTGTGCATCTACGCCACTTCACTCTACGCCATTCCACTCTACTCTGTGCCACTGTCCTCTTCATCACTCAATTCTGTGCCACTCCACTCTGCACCACTCTATGCCACTCTATTTTTGCCGCTCTACTCTATCCCACTGAACACTACTCAACTGCACTCTACGCCACTGCAATCTATGCCACTGCACTCAACTCTGCACCACTCGTCTCTGTGCCACACTACTCTGCGCCACTCCACTCTGCACCACTCTACTCCATGCCATTGCACTCTACTATGCACAACTTTAATCTACGCAACTGCATTCTATGATGCTGCATTGTACGCTGCTGAATTCAGTGCCACTGCAGCCAATGCCACTGCACACTTTGCCTCTTTACTCTGCAACACTCCACACCAGTGCACTCTACGCCAGTTCATTCTACTCTATGCCACTCCAGTGTATTCCAGTCTACACAACTCCACACTATGCCACTCCAATACATGACAGTCTCTGCTAAGACACTCACTGCCACTCCACTCTACAACACTCTCCTCCACTCTTTGCCACAAACTTTTAGCCATGCCGAACAGCAGCCACGCTGTTAAGGAAAATGGCTAAAACACTTTGGCAAGGCCAGTAGCTCTTTCATATCTGAGATCTATAGGCTTTGCCAGTGATTGTTTTTTTTGTACTGAACACTCCCAGACCATTGTGTAGTGAGGAACCGCTGTATCTCTACAAGTTACTGTATGGAAAAACACAGCTACCACCGTGCTTTTGAATTTGGCTATCGCTGTGTGTGGTGTTTTAATGCGCTTCATTCATTGTGTTCTGTGGTGTTTTGTTTGTCGTGCACAACGCCCACTGTTTTACTTTTCTGGCGTTGACATGAGAAGCATAGAGTGTATGCACTTCAGATTGGGGGGAACTCCACTGTTCACAATATTAGAACGTAGAGCAAGTCTCATGGGCACCCAGGAGTCTTACATTTCCACCCTCTGAGATATCGGAGGCTCCTGTGTTGATCTGAATACACAACAAAAATTTAAACATTGACTGATTCTGAATATGATGTGCTAGAAAAACTCCAGGTTGAAAGGATGCCCTGGAAAAAAGGCAATGTAAAAGCAATGCTATAAAAAAGAAATGGTGATTAAATTGGAGCGCTCAGGCACAAGCGACAAAAGGATTCCATTAAAGCTGGACTACTAAGGGGAGGTGTGACCATGGGCATCTAGCGACCAGCTGGTGTGAAATGAAGTGTGCATACATTATGTATCATTTGTCCTACTTGAAGTATACTCTAGCAGAAAAGAAAATCCATTTTTTTCATTGGAACTTTTTTTCTTGGTCTGTTCCCTCTCATTTTTGTTTTGATTGATTTATATCTGTATACCCTCCAAATAATATTTTAAGCTATGTTTCTACCATGCTATAAACAAGCAATTTTCAGTAAACCTGGCCGGCACTCATTCAGTAATCATTAAGATGTCAACACAAATATTTATTAAATGTTATCCAAAGCCGCTCCCATCTTTCAGTATGTATTGGACTGCACCAGTGCTCTTAGTGCTGTTCTCTATGCGAGAGGCTTCATTGTTTTGTTCCTTGGGACTCTAATGACCAGCCTGGTAGGTTGAATCCTATCTTGCAACAAACTAAGGAAGTCTTTTGTATCAAGGGAAGCCCTTTCTGGAATACCCCTAGTGCTTACTTAGTGCCACTGGTGGTTGGCGGTGGGCAACGTCACTCATATTTGGGGGCAAGGACTTGTTTTTTTTAACTAGATTTTGACCTAAACACGAAAGTGAAAACGGCAGAAAAGTGAGAAGGAAGGAGAAAAGGGAATTTGGGAAAACAGGTACCCAGAAAGAAAGCAGGGATAAAAATGAACTTTCAAAAAAGAGATAAAGAGACAGGAAGACGAGGGTGTTAGACTAAAGAGGCATGAGGTGTGATCAAGACTGAATAATCTTTGTATTTGGCAACACTAGCATTTGGCAGGGCAGAAATATTTAAAGTTATTTTATTAAAGAAACATTTAATTTTCACCAAAAAATCTGTGGTTGTACAGAAGGTATAGTTATGATCCAAAAACCTCCCAACCAATGAAAATTGCAAGCTACACGAGGCCATACCAGACAATGCACTACTCATGATCTCACACATGATGTAACAGGTGACATTTCCAAAGCATATCATCAAATTAGAACATTCTAGGTAGCACATGAAAAATGCATTCAGTGTAGGAAATGCCCAGCTATATAACTGGAAATTATCTAGCACGTGGTCCTCCTTTCAAGGAAAGATTGTTTTACGCAGAATTTTTTTTTTTTCTTCCTTAGTATTCTTTGGCTTCATCAGGACCAAAACTGATTTGCCTATGACTACTTCCCTTATGTTGTGGTGCAATGGTAAAAGGATGGGCTGCAACATGACCTGGATGATTGCCAGTAGCTGTGCCTTTTGCAAGCATTCCAACCAGCGCTTAATTTGAGCCACCAGCACTTAAATGAAAACACCGGCACTTCTGACAGCTTGCCACTTAGCGGCACTGTTTGTGTAATATCGACCTGAGCACAGCAACAGTTGTTTATCAATTCAACATAGATTAAAATGACTACTACCTTCTAATCAAGCCATTCTCATAGCTTTGGAAGCCTGGAATAGTCTGAATTATCAAACATGTAGGAGTGTGATGGTCAGTAGTTGTGTTCATTGTCAGAACTGGCACGGGCAATGGGTGACAAGCTGCAATTCCTTCCTGACGAGGACCGTGGCACTTATTGTTTTACATATTGAGTATCGGTTCCAACTATCAGCTTTTGTTGTTTTAATGTGTTTTAATTGTTTTAATGTGATACCCTAAGTGTGGGAGCTATGTCCAGATATGGGTCTCAAGCTTGCTGTACCTTGGGGCCAAGCTGAACCTTACTGATGAGGCTAAAAAAGGCTGAAAGTGGGCTGGAATTGTTTGTGTTCCCATTCGTAGGGGGCGCTGCCTGGTAGTTTGGGCTGGGTTTTTCCTATTAGAGCGAAACAAAGACTGAATTACTCCCCATCTGGAGTGGTGCAGAAGGTAAAATGTTTGGATTGGAATGCAGCACGGGTGCTTGCTAGTGCCTGAAATGTCTGAAACCATTCCACCCACTACTTTCTGTTGTTTCGCCATGAGGGTAATCTGAATCATCCAGACATACCAAATGCCCTCAAACACAAACTGCCACATCAGTGTGCATTGCACCAGTGCATCCTGAACTGCCGCACCAAATATATATACCTGTTAGAGTCTGAATGCTAAATGTAGCAGCAACCTGCACCTCTACACGTCTTCAGGCAATGGCGCTGACTAACCACCTCTCAAGCACCCTCAAGGCCATTCTCCAACTCCCCACAAAAAGTGACCTTGGCCCATACTTTGTATATTTTCACACTGGCGACCATATGTGATTCAGAGGAAAACTTCCATGATAGCTATGTGTTCTATTGAGTGAAGATGGTTTAATTTGACAGGTGACAGGAACTCAATCAAGATAAACTTGAAGGTTCCTAAACATGTGGAATATAGTAATTTCACAGAATTTGAAATCAACAATTTGAGTGTCATTCTGGGACTATTCCTTTGCCACTTTTCTGATAATGCACGTTGGTGCCTCATAATGTGGCAGGAGGTGCTGTATAAATGCTACTATATAATAGAATACAACATGCATGGACCACAGAATCTCCAAAATCTCAGTGATTTCCAGTCTAGTCAACCAGATCAGATCTCTACATTTTTTAACGTCTGTGCTCAACAGACTTAACAGCACTTTAAGTTGTTCTGTGTAATAGAACCTATCGCTACAATAATGAAGTGAAATACATTGCACAAATGGCTTGATAACTGGACTACTGTCAGAAGCTCTCACCTCAGATTTGCACAGGGGTAGAATGAATACTTTTCCCAATTCCCATCTTCAAACCCCTCAGCTATCCAAGAATACTGAGATAACTGATGTGCTCAAAGAGGGAAAAGGGAATGGGGAGATGAGATAAGACAAGCTGGTCTATCTTCAGTTCCTCTGATTGTTAAACCAGCACTCCGCTACTTATGGTGATCCTTAATTTGGTCCACTGATGTTGCTTCTTGGTGAAGAAGTAGGAACTCCAACAAAACATATTACATACATTATACTTTTCTTAACTTTGCAACTAAATACAGTAATACTTTTTAGAAGATAGGCTCACACGTCACTTATTCTACGTACCCAAAGAGAGTAATGCCATTGCCTCTCTTCTATGTACAATTGTCTTGTTATGTTTGAACTTCTCCTTGTTATATGGCTGCTGGCCTTTTTTCATGAAAGTTCATAGCCTATAACCTTTTCTGATATACCACTTTAACCTTAACAGGGTTTTCTCTCTTACAACAATGATTTAATTTATAATATTTGTCTTTTTCTTCCATGGTACTTGCATGCATCACTGGAAAAATGGCGCATAAAGAGATGGAGAAGGTCATCTTCAAAGATTTTCAGGTAAGTGAATATTGTCTCTCTTTTTCAGGTCAGTTCTTTATTGTCTCTGCTGAGATAAAAACTCTCTATTGTCATTGTCAGATAGGTAATTTTCTAAATCCATATCAGCCAAATCGTCATCCGTATCTGGAATAGGGGAGACTATAATAAGGGACGTGATGTGTTTGGATTTTATTTTGCATCTCATGGACGAGTTTTGTTTCGCTTTTATATTACTCTCCTTGGAAGGAGGACTGTGAGGAGCCATGTCCTCTGTCATGTGTGAGGAAACCTCTCTCACCAATAGCACCAATTTGAGTTGTTTTTTTGGGTTGAGTATTGGCTGAAGGGCGCTTTCTGCTTTCCCCCGCAGACTGGGCCAAAATCGTCTTTGACATCTTATTAAAAACAGAGTTTTCTAAATTTTTTGATAATTTGTCCATGGAAGCAGAAACTGCCTGTTGTACAGAAGCTTGAATAAAATTATTCAACTCCTCTTTAACTGTATTCTCCTCATCAGGATCATCCTGCAGTAAAGGAGAGCTATCAATCTCCATGACAAGAGGAGAAAGCAAAATAGAAAAAATGTATAGAAACATATTCTGCCGGGAAGGGTGGGTTAATTTTCAAGATAGTGGACTGCAGTGACTAAACTCCGCCTCTGGGCGGTAAAATGAGAGCATAAGGGGCGTGTATGGACATGGTTGTGAGAACCCTTGCTTCCGGGACAGAAGCAGATGTGGTTTGACAGGGGTGGAGAGGAAGTCCTCTTTCCCAAAGCAAAACGGATGGAAAGAAAGGACCTGTGAAGCGCGGTGAGTTGACTTGCATCGTTCCTCAGAAGCGGTACAAAATGGCGACCGCTGTCTGAGGGATGGTTTGAAATGGTTTTGATTCGGAGTGCAAGGGAGACAGAACTCGTGAACAGTGCATCAACATGCCGTCTAGAGTGAAAGAAAACAAAGCAGAAACGGCGCACAACACACAATTAGTAAGCTATCGCTAGTGCCATATGTTCAATACATAAATGTTAATGCAACTAATTGTAGAGAAAAACGAATGAAGTACTTAACTTGACTGCGAGCAGCAAGAAAAGAGGACTGTTCACAGTCAAGTGACGTCATTATACTGGATATATTTTGTTGATTGGTTACCACTTAATTACTATGTTTCTCTTCCCATTGGCTTGTAACCTTCGGCATTTGGGATTTGTAGTTTATTAATTATTCTTGACTGCTGCTATTAAATTCAAGCAAGGAAAGAAAAGCATAATACTCGCCTCCTTGTATTTAATACAATTTAGACTTTCCTTCATAAATTACTAGGAAAATCTGCATTGTCTCAGGTAAAGTTCGTGGTTCTGAAGCGGAGCACGTTGTACATTCAATTCTTGCCTTCAGATTAGCAACAGTAGCATGCAAATTAGGAAAGGGTACATTGGCGGCCATTTTGGAGTTTCTGATACTCAATCTCTAGCTATTGAATTTAGTCCTTGGTTTTGGCTAAGATGGGCTCTTTGAGTAAACACTGATTTGGTTTCAGACTTGTTTGGACTCTGTGGGGTCCTGACAACTAAAAAAAGTATGACAACTAGTGTTCTTATGCACTACACTATTACTGAAAGTGAAGAAAGAGTGTAGGTTAGAGCTGAATAGCTCCAAAACAAAAATCATTACATTTAACCCTTCAAACAGTAAAAATACCAAATGTAAGTTGGTTGCTGGAAGTTACCCTATTGAACAGGTTAGCAGTTTGACTACTAAGATTAACAACAAACCTTGATTGGTCAATACAGGTACAAAAATCACACAGCTCTTTGCTCCATTATTCAACAAAATTGCTAAAAATTCATAACAAAACCAGTTCAAAGAGGGCTGCCCCTGCTGTTGAGATTTACAATGTGAAGGCTCTGGGAGCCGTCTTGTACGGTTCTGAGATTCGAGGTCATGCTAATTGTAACATCTTAGCAACAGCATAAAATAATTTCCTCGGGTCTCTCTTTGTGCTCCCTAAGAGCTCGCCTATGACCCTGCTGCATCTTGATAGGCATTTAGGAAAATGTTTGCTTTTTTTGGGCTAGACTATGGTCCTCACCTGGACTCGGAGCGTAAAGAGAAGGCTTAAGGGGCTTTTTGGTCACACCTGGTGCTTTTAAAGTCCCATGGCTCATGTACATTAGATCTACCCTAAGGAAGCTGGGTCTGGTGTTGCCCTGGGCAAGGCCGAATGAATCTAATTCCATTTCTAAAAGGGACTTTAAATTGGCCTACTGTAAGTATGCATCTGCAAAAACTATTTGCAGTAGTAGAGGCACGCTAACTACAGAATTCATCATTCACAAAATGCTCCCAACATGTGATAAGACTTGATTAAATTACACCCTCTTTGGCTAGGAAACTGTTCTTTAGGTACCAGTCTCTTCCCACTGGAGTATTTTGTTCTAAGTGGGCTGATGGACATAATGTGGGTGATGCTTGCCGGGTGTGTAGAGGGTTTTACGTCACATTTTATTCTTTTGTCTGGCTTATGCCCAATAAAGGAAAAAATGCATACTCCCTCTGTGCAGAAATCTGGGCACCAGTAAGCACCTTAAAGCCCTTAGGGTGCTAAGGACTGACTGCTCTAGGTTAATGGTATTTGCTGTATCAAGATACCTTCTGGCTGCCTGGATTTGGCGTTCAAAATGTATCCGAGCAAGTGAAGGGGATTTGTCAAGTTAACAATGCGGAAGGTCTGGGTTGAGTCTTCTACTATTTATATCTAACAGTGCCACACTGTTTTGCAGACAATCCATTATGTAATATCATTTTTATCTATGGCATTGTGACTGTATTTTTCTTAGAGACATTAAATTCGAATCCAAAGTTTCTAATTGTGTTTTAACCCAAATCCAGTGACAATGTGTCATGTTCGATGAACAGTGCAATCAGAAACTGCATTTTACTTCCTACGGGTTTGCTGATATGTGTGACGAAGATTCTAAGCGCAAATTGCACTGCGATCTCTATGGAATCACCCTTATTTTTCATATCCTTTCAGGTTTAAAAGGCCTAACATGCCGGGTTTTATGTGGCCACGTATTTCTGAATTTTTATTCTTATTAGAAATTTACATTTTTAAACAATAAATGTTTTTCCTCCTGTGCTTAACTTAAATTTGGTGGTATTATATCTTAAATTCCAAGAAGAGTCTAAATGTAAAACTGTACCTTACTATACTAGAAGATCTTGTACAGCTATGTTGCACTGTTTACAGTTGAGCCAAGGCCCCGTAGGATAGGTTGTACATAGCAAACCATGTCCCCACGTTACACTGCCTTTTTAGATGGATAATCTATTTATGGATCTTAAGGCAAGCCAATGTTAAATGTAGTAGGCATTGTTTTATTGTATTATGGGGTGCAGGGAATTGCATATAACGCTCAGTATGAAATGCCTTGGTTCAAAGCATGTAACATTGCCTCGCAATTTTTCATTTTTACGACACCTATGGATATCGATTAGGATGTTTTAAATATGCTTTTATTGTACTTTTATGATCCTTAGTTGATCAAAATAAGTGTATGACTGACTGATATCGCACATTACTCAAAACACTACACTTAAGCAGGCACAATTGAAGAAACATTATGCTGCCCTGCTATGGGTGCATGTAAAAAGCCACTATCTAATTATCTTATCGTGCCAGCAATTGTCTGTTTACCACAGCATACCAAGAAAGTTCACTTTTGATGTGCCCCCGTGCAGTAGAGCTGAGTACTTCTGAAAAACACATAGAGCCTGCGCTCGAACCACTGAAGGGCAAGGACACCGAGGGATCCAGAACTGTGCACAATGGAATCAGCAAAGCTCAGCTGTTTGCACAAGAAAACCCTTTCATCTTTACACCAGGTTGCCGTGAGCCCATGGAGGGTGTTCACATCTGATGGTGGCTGATGAAATGCATCTGATCATGAGGACTATGATAAACGTTTAAGGGCTGTGAAACAGTGGGTATTATACCCACAACCGTTTCCCTAGAACGTTTTTTAATGTGGTTGAACAGCTGGGTGATGACAACTTTTTGAAAAAGTTCTGTGTTGGGATGGATAAGTAGTACTCAATAACGATTTGTTAAGGATATTCATGTAAGGACATTCACCAATCTTTGAAGGCTTCAGGGACAGTGCTAAAGAGAAGGGCATGATAAAGGTGAGCCCACATGTGCATTAAGCACTTTAATCTACTTGCAGAAACGACCTCCATTTATCCTATATTATTGAATACATGTATGTGCCTATCAGAATCAGTGTGTGCCCAAATAGCCAACAGTGGCTGGTATAGACCATTCAATTCCAACATTTCAATGTTTGCATTTGTTTCTCCTTGTTTAAAGTAGAACATCATACCCTAAGTATGTGGAATTTTCCATGATTTAGGCCAGTGTTTTGTAAAATGAACACATTAAAATGGATAAAGCATATATAATTAAAGAAGCAAAATTGAAAACGTGAAACGTTTTCTGTTTTTGATTGTGAATTAAACCAAATATTTAAATATTTGAGAATTTGTTTGGTTATACTTATTTTTTTGTGTTGTTATGAGGTTCAAATCATAGAAATTGCTCCCCAGCTTTCTTTGATGGCTCCCCGGATTCCAGTAATGAAGAGAGAGGGCCTTTAATGACTTGTATATCCCCTGACAACACTCTATAATGCAATAGACGAGGATGAGAGACACACCCAAACACACAAATTGTTAGATGAATTTCTGAGTACAGATCTGAAGTAGTCATCAAGCCAGGTGGCCTGCCTCCCAAGAGGCTGGGAGACGCTTAGCCGCATAGATGTCAGTGTAGGGGTGCACAATTCACACAATATAGACCATGATGGATGTCATGAAGTACCGCTTAGCAGTTGTGTTACAGGCTCCTTTCCGACTGGAAAACAGATCCGCAATCAGTGAAAGAAAAGGGAAAGCCCTGTCCAGTCCACTGTTGCAAGGCCATGGTGACCTTTATAATTTTGTGATCAATCTCTAATGGATTCATACCTGTGGTTCTGCTTGGAGTCTTTGATAGTGCTTTAGTTTTAAATGAGTACCTACTACTGCACGTTGGTTTATTCTATTTTGTAGGTTTTTGTTTATTCCCTGTAATAAAATGTTTTCATAAATTTAGATAGTGAATGCTTTTTTACCAAAGTTATGGCCAGAAGTTATGTGGACGCTGACACCAGGCCACGAGACACTACATGTGATTGGAAAAAACAATATATACACTCTCCCTTGAAACTTCACTAGCTGGCCAAGAGACGAACATCCCTGAATGGAAGCAATGTGAGATGAAAAATATAGAGACAAACTTGGGGAAAAGTACTACCAAGGATGTTGTCCATATACTAAGTAGTGGTCTTAAGAAGCACACCTTTACCCTGCTGTTGTTGAAAAAATGTTAGATGTGTTGTTCCAATGTGCAAATTTGTCTTTTGTTCTGTCTGTCCATTTTGGGATGATGTGCTTAAAAGTGTTGAACAACAATGTCTAGTTATTTTTCCACCACTTGCTAGAAACAGTAGGTGAAGTGTAAACTACTCTCGAAGGTGAGCTCCAGTGGCCCATAGCGTGGAAACATACTGCACACTTTCACATGGTATATCTGGTATCAATTTTGATGAGTGGCCAGTATCATCGATGCTGCAGTAGACGTTCTGCAGAAGAGAGTTGTGAGTAGCATAAAGACACATCAGCCAAAGCAAAGGAAAAGAGGTCTATACCTCCCTAAGTCTCTAAGGATCCACTTCAGTCAAGGGGTAAAAGGAACCTGCCTCTCTAGCTAACTAAACACCACTTTAATGCTTGCAGAACTTTTAAGAGCTGACGTCAGCACTGGTAACTTTCCTCCTTCTGTGCACAGTTTGCAATTTGTGACTCACTAAGCCATTCATCTCACAAACCAAGCATTAGGTGACCTTGGATCCCTCCCATGTCCAGGAATCTGGAGGGGACTTCTTCTTCATGGCTCCTTGTCCTTGGCAACCCATCTTCTCATGCACCCTTTATCTAAGACTACAATTATCTTCCCATTAAGTGGAGACTTGTGCAGACGCACCCGTAAATAAAGAAATATGCAACGAGAAGAAAAGCTCCACATTGAAGGTTGAACACAGAAAAACATTTTAGGCCTTAACTCCAGCCAACTTAACATAGAACTCAATGCACATTTGAATACACAATTATATGCACATTTCAAATAAGTACAATAAATGAGGAATAACTATGAAAATATAGCATATAACTAGGATATTATAGTCCCAATAAATCAAATAAAAATGCATGAACATGTTCTTCTTCAATCAATAAATGTCATTACAGAACTTACATGCAACTTTTCTACATTGCTACTTATAAGTGCACTTCGATTATTTGACTTTTTAGTGCACCATATTTACATGAATACATTTGAACACACATTATATATGTTGTTGATTACATTTTCTCGTTGTTTCTGCAACGCATAATGGCACAACTAAGTTATGCTCTCCTCCACAAGGTTGTATGAGGCAAAGGAAAGAGACAATAGCGCTAGTGCTTGATGATTTCCAAACCATGTTTTGCTATTTTAAGATCCAACAAAATGTTCTGGTGATTCACCACTGGTGACTAAATGTTTGGCTCCCTGTAAAAATGTCATCATTCTATAAATGTGGCTCGTGTTGCAGGGAGTTCTTTTTTGGTCAGTGATGCAGTTGCACTCATCTTCAATTGTCTGTCTGTAGTAAGATGCCACAGGATGCCTTCATGAGTAACCGGAGACCTTTGTAAAAGAATTGTTGCCACTGCTTCATTTGGAAGGCATTTGTATATATATGAGGTAGGTCTGCTAACGAATGGGATAACTTTTAAGCAGATGTAGCTTTTTGGCGCGCCACAGGGAAAACTTAAATGAACTCCCAGAATACTTACTTGATAAAAATGGTAAATTGTGACTGTGGCATTACAGAGACCAAATTGGATCACCATGTGCTCGTAAAGACTGCATTTATGTGTGGAATCTGTAATTTATCCTTATGGCATATCACAACAGGCTGTAAGCACCCTAGAAATCCAGAATAAAATTTATTCAACTGACGTCTCGTCTTGATCCCAGCCTCCCAGAAGAAAACCACACGAAGACCAGGTGAGTGGGTGAGTATGCCATCCTTTATTCCTCCTTCTTGTACAGGCAATATTATGCACTCCCTGTACGCCCAGTATATATACCTACTCCTCACTGGCCAGAAGTGGTGTCCGGTTCCTAGTCCGGTCTGTGGGCAGTGAATGCGAGGTCCTAATGCCTCATTCTGACATCTCCCCCTTTTGTTGACAAAATGTACACATTCCCCTCGTTTGCGACTGACATATGTGGATGTGGAGACAGAGAGAGAGTGAGGGAGAGAGAGAGAAAGAGAGAGAGAAAAAATAGATGAAACAGTCATCATAACTCTTCAATCAGTCTTTTGGGCTTCCTGCTCACTCTCATTGGGCGTGATATCCCCTTTTCTTGTCCGATGTCTTCACTTGCATCTTGCATTCGGAGATGGTTCTCCCCAGTTGACGACACCACTTCCATTGACCCTCCAGTGTCTGCACTTGTGGTCGTCTGACTGGCACTAGGCCGCAGTTCTCCTTCCTCATTGTTTGATGTCCTGAACTCCTTGAAGTGAGAGCTGTTTCTGGTAACAGAGTAGGACTTAGCTTCTGCCGTAATCATTGACCCCTTGATCTTTGTTATTCTCAGAGGTCAGCTCAAGAAGCGGCTGTCCACTTTCCTTGTTTGCCTTTGGCTCACGAGGACCAAGTATCCAAGTTGTAGTCTGGACCCTGTGGCGTGACGATGAGCGTCAGTGTATCATTTCATTTTTCTCTTATGGCGTGACGATGAGCATCAGTGTATCATTTCATTTTTCTCCTAGCCTCTCGGTCATGTGCGAAAATGTTATTGTGGTCGTATGGTGCCTTGACTTCTAGCTGAGGCAGACGAGTCCTACTTGTTCTTCCTAGTATTAGTTCTGATGGGCATCGCCCTATAGAACTGTGCAGGTTGTTGCGGTAGTCCCGAAGTTGGCACAGTGCTTGTCCTATGGAAATTTATGTCACTTTGCTCGCTGTAAAGCCTTTTTTATGGTGTCCATGAACTTTTCCACCATGCCTTTGGCTTGGGGCCACAAAGGTGTTATTTTCCGATGATGTACTCCCAGACATGCCATGAATAGTGTCATAGGAGCATCCCAGGCTGCAAAAATGTAATCTAGAATTGGTAGTGTGGCAGTGGCTGATGTTGAGGACACTTGATGCACTAAGGGGAAATGGGAGTATTCGTCGATAACGACCAGGAGATAGTTGCCAGTGTCCATGGGCCCAGATAAGTCTGCAGCCAATGTAGTCCCCACCGCCTCAGTGAGATCAGATGTGCGCAGTTGCTCTGGCTTTGGTGATCTTCCTGTTATCTGACAAAGACTGCAGTTCATGGTCATGTCCTCCACTAGAGTGTCAAGTCCCGGGAACCATACTTTATTTCTCACCATGCCTCGTGGGACTCGTGTGCAAGGCTGACTGTCTGCTGTTGCCTACTGGGCTGACGCCTACTGTGAGCTCCGTGCATATGGACACATCAAAATATGAAGAGGTGATCTACGGCTGTGGCAGCCAGTTGGATATCCTCCAATGCCTTGTTGCATTCCACAGTCAGTTTGCGAAGCGGGGTACTTACAGTGGCAAAGTCCTTGATGTATTGTGCACAGTAACTCGCTAGACCCAGAAAAGACCTCACTTCTGCCCCGTCCGCTGGAGGACGTGAGTTGCATAACATTTCCACCTTGCTGGGGTCTGGCCGCATCCCTTTCGGCAGAAGATGTGTCCAAAGAAAATGAGTTCTCTTTTTCCTAGTTCGCATTTTTCCTCGTTCAGTGTCAGGCCTGCCGTTGCTAGTTGCTTGCACACCTCGCGCAGTGTCAAGTCACAGTCTTCGTTTGTGCAACCAAATACCAAGATGTTGTTGCTGTAGTTTAGTTTTACCATCTCCTGAAATATCTCTGCTGCCGATTACACCCTGAAGCCTAGTCGTTTGTAGCAGAACAATCCAAGGTGGGTGGAAAATGTGGTTATGTAGCAGGACTGCTGGTCTAGCTCCAACTGACGGTACCCTTTGAACAAGTCTAGCTTGGAGAAGATGCAGGCTCCAGTGAGGCAGCTGATCATGTAATTTAGATGGGGGCCAGGGTGCCATACTCTTTCTATGGCAGTGCTCGGTAGGTGCTTCTCAACACAAATTTGTATCTTCTGTGTGTTTTTCTTTGGCACAGCCACGATGAGCTGCCGGTTTAACTGCTTCATTGATGTGCAGAGTCACTACAGGTTGTCTCACTCCCCAGGTGAACACATCGACTGTGGAGGGCAGCAGTGATGGGTTGTGCATCATTTCCTCGTTTTCGGATATGCACATGATGTTGTATGTGGCTCTGCTGTCAAGTACAAATCACATGGTGTAACTTCGACCTGAATCTCTACCATCACCATCTTCTTTATTTGTCGTTTGTCAACTAGTTGGACGTCTTCAGATGTGCGCTTTTGTGTTGGGATGTCTGACATGAGATATAGACATTTGTTTGTGTCACATGTACTGGAGGCATCAGAGTCAGCAGAAGAGCTGCGATTTGTTCGTCCATGTGCCGTGCCTGGCGACTCACGCCCACGTGTGGTCGAGCAGTGCAACCCCTCTCTGCCTTGATGTGTCCACCCAAGCAGACACTTGCAAAGTGATTGTCGCTGTTATATTGCCCACATTTGTGTCCCATAGCTGGACAGGTGCCAACATGCGGGTCTGCTAGGCCGCAGCGAGAGCATGTCCATCTGTGTTTCTCCTTCAGTGGTTGTGGTAGCCTATCTTGTCTGTGTAGTCCCCGGCCATGCAATGAGCTTGTTCCATCATACGCACTCTTCCAGTTTCCATTTGGATGGCATGTGAGGTGGCCCTGGCTTCTGAAAGCTCCATGGTTAGTGTTTCGTTCAGTATTTTCGTTGCGGAACCCAGTTGAATGACATCCTTCAATGATGCGCAGCTGTACTGTTGCCTCATTATCAAACTTGTTGAATTCACAATAGGTGACTAGTTTGCGCATCTGGGTTGCAAAGTCATTGAAGGATTCATCTGCTCGTTGGCAGGCTGTGTTTAAAGTGTAGCACTCAAAGTCAATGTTTCATTGCGGGTCTAAGCTGTCTGTCAGTGTCAACATCAGGGTAGTGCGCGCTCTACGGGTGACTGGAATGCAAAAACCCAGCCCTTATGAGAAAACGTAATTCATGCATTATGTTGATATGCTGTTGTTTAACCTTTTGCATTGCAGATTTTAATCCTGAAGACTTATATTCAAGGTGCTTGTAAATCCTGTTCATTTGCAATGTATTGCTGCAGGCTTTCAGAGTGTGTCAGGGTGTGGTTCCTTTCCAGGGCCTTCTAGAAGCTTTCTCTGCAGCATGACTGGGTGTGGTTTGTGGGCTTTGCCAGACTCTATATAAGGGAGCCAGCCCAGCTCCACATGCTCACTATTCAGTGGTCCCAGTGCAGAGCAGCAGCAACTTCCTGAGCTCCTGTTCCGGAGGCCTACCTTGACCTTCCAGGCCTTTGCCCTTCATTGTATTGGTGATCCTTGATCAGGGCGGTAAGACAGAGGTCGGGCTGGGCCCCTGATCCCGTTTTCGAAGGCATTCGAGTTTTTGGGCCTAGTTTTCATGTTGAAAGATTTTTCCTTGTGCATGTGAATGTGCTTGTGGTTTCTGGTATTTCCATGTGGATATTCGAATTGGCAAGATGCGCGATTCATTCTGGGCATTTGACTTTTGAGATTCGGGTCGGCAACAGTGTGCGCGACCATTTGTAGACATTTGCATATTGACATTCGAATTGGCAAGACTCGCGATTCATTCCTTGCATTTAACTCTTGAGACTCATTGTGCGCTACCATTTCTTGGCATTTGCATGGTGGCACTCGAATCGGTAAGACACGCGATTCATTCCTTGCATTTAACTCTTGATACTCATTGTGTGCGCTACCATTTCTTGGCGTTTGCATGGTGGCATTCGAATCGGCAAGACGCGCGATTCATTCCTTGCATTTAAGCCTTGATAATCATTGTGCTGGACCATTTCTTGGCATTTGCATGGTGGCATTCGAATCGGCAAGACGCGCGATTCATTCCTTGCATTTAAACCTTGATAATCATTGTGCGCGACCATTTCTTGGCATTTGCACAGTGGTATTCGAATCGGCAAGACGCGCAATTCATTCCTTGAATTTAAAACTTGATAATCATTGTGCGCGACCATTTCTTGGCATTTGCATGTTGGCATTCGAATCGGCAAGACGCGCGATTCATTCCTTGCATTTAAACCTTGATAATCATTGTGCGCAACCATTTCTTGGCATTTGCACAGTGGTATTCGAATCAGCAAGATGCACGATTCATTCCTGCATTTAAACCTTGATGTCTCAGATCGTTTTGCAGAGTGCGCGAACGTTTCATGGCATTTGCATATACTTGTTGGAATTGGCAGTGTGCGCGATTCATTCCCGCATTTAAACCTTGATGTTCAGATTGCTTACAGAGTGCGCGATCATTTCATGGCATTTGCATATACTTGTTGGAATCGGCAGTGTGTGCAATTCATTTCCCGCATTTAAACCTAGGTATTCAGATCGCTTACAGTGTGCGCGATCATTTCATGGCAATTAAAAACTTTTGATGTGTAGTGTTTCCTGAAGTGCACACAACTATCCAGGGCTTTTGAATTTTCTGCAAAGGTGTTAACATTCAAGATGTAACATTATGGCCCTCATTCTGACCCTGGCGGTCTTTGACCGCCAGGGCGGAGGACCGCGGGAGCACCGCCGACAAGCCGGCGGTGCTTCAATGGGGATTCCGACCGCGGCGGTAAAGCCGCGGTCGGACCGGCACCACTGGCGGGGTCCCGCCAGTGTACCGCGGCCCCATTGAATCCTCCGCGGCGGCGCAGCTTGCTGCACCGCCGCGGGGATTCTGACCCCCCCTACCGCCATCCAGATCCCGGCGGTCGGACCGCCGAGATCCGGATGGCGGTAGGGGGGGTCGCGGGGCCCCTGGGGGCCCCTGCAGTGCCCATGCCACTGGCATGGGCATTGCAGGGGCCCCCGTAAGAGGTCCCCTAAATGTATTTCACTGTCTGCTGCGCAGACAGTGAAATACGCGACGGGTGCAACTGCACCCGTCGCACAGCTTCCACTCCGCCGGCTCGATTCCGAGCCGGCTTCATCGTGGAAGCCTCTTTCCCGCTGGGCTGGCTGGCGGTCTGAAGGAGACCGCCCGCCAGCCCAGCGGGAAAGTCAGAATTACCGCCGCGGTCTTTCGACCGCGGAACGGTAACCTGACGGCGGGACTTTGGCGGGCGGCCTCCGCCGCCCGCCAAGGTCAGAATGAGGGCCTATATGTGCAAATTAAGGGCCTGATTCCAACTTTGGAGGACGGTGTTAAACCGTCCCAAAAGTGGCAGATATACCACCTACCGTATTACGAGTCCATTATATCCTATGGAACTCGTAATACGGTAGGTGGTATATCCGCCACTTTTGGGACGGTTTAACACCGTCCTCCAAAGTTGGAATCAGGCCCTAAGTCCTTAATACAAGTCCTATTGTTTTCCAGGGAATGTTCAAATTACTTTTTGTCCTCATGTAAAAAGACAATGTTTGTTCTGAAAACATAATTCTAGAAGGTTCCTATATTCCTGGACAATATGTAACATTTCATGAAAAGTTTCATATGAAAAGTTGTATTAATCATTCTTGATTCCTTCCCAGGTACCCAGACGTCTTGAGGCCTAGTTATAGTCCTTTCTTAAGTTATCCATGGTTACAGTATGACAATGCCTAGAATCATAGTCTAGTAAAAATCTATGTGATATAATCTTGATATGGTGTGGTTTAACCTTTTGCTTCCTACAGGTCTCCTTCCCAGCTGTTCCCATCCTAATCCCCTTTTCCCCCGCTTGGACTCTCTCAGGCTCTGTGATTTTCTCTATGAGAGTTTTGGAGCTGTCTAGTGGTGGACATGTTGGGAACGTGCGCAGACCCCGGGGAACTGGTCTCCCTGACAGCCAGGCACTTTATTAGGCCTTTGTTTGTAGTTATTGACTCCGGTGGGAATGTTACAAGCATTTCTTCAACATCATCCCCAACAAGGTTTAGGAATAAGTCTCTTGCCTGTTCATTCGTGTAACCTTTGCAGGTGGCATGCAAGTATCGTTCAAATCACCAGATCCATTTTTCCCATCGAGCGCCTTCCGTTTAGAAGTCAGCGAGGTCAAACGACAGAGGGTACCTGAAAATCGCACTTGGAATTGCGCTTTCATTGTTCTCCTCCATCATGATTGCAGGCTTGTAGTATTGGGTCTCAGTTATACTGCACTTGGTGGTGCTTATATGGTGACTTGAGGAGTCCGTAAATTATGTATTTTGTTTGACTTTACTGTATAATTAGGCCCGTATTTATACTCCGTTTGCGCCGAATTAGCGTCGTTTTTATCGACGCAAATTCGGCGCAAAACGAACGCCATATTTATACTTTGGCGTTAGACGCGTCTAGCGCCAAAGTATGGGCAAATAGCGTCATTTTTTTGCGTGAACGCCTTCCTTGCGTTAATGAGATGCAAGGAAGGCGTTCCCGTCTAAAAAAATTACGGCGACGCAAATGCAAGGATGGAGGGACCCACCCCAGGGACATTCAGGTAAGTTCAGGTAAGTATAATTTTTTATTTTTTTAAATAAAATTGGGTGGCATAGGGGGGCCTTATTTGTGCCCCCCTACATGCCACTATGCCCAATGACCATGCCCAGGGGACATAAGTCCCCTGGGCATGGCCATTGGGCAAGGGGGCATGACTCCTGTCTTTACTAAGACAGGAGTCATTTAAATGGCGTCTGGGCGTCGAAAATAATGGCGCAAATCGGGTTGAGGCGCTTTTTTTGCCTCAACCTGACTTGCCCCATTTTAAGACGCCCTAACGCCATTTTCCCCCTACGCCGGCGCTGCCTGGTCTACGTGGTTTTTTTCCACGCACACCAGGCAGCGCCGGTCTGCTAGCGCCGGCTAACGCCATTCCATAAATACGGCGCCCGCATGGCGCTTCAGAATGGCGTTAGACGGCGCTAAATTTTTTGACGCTAAACTGCGTTAGCGCAGTTTAGCGTCAAAAAGTATAAATATGGGCCTTAGTGTTTAGTTGTGTTTCCTCACTAGTTGTACGGTTAACGGTGCATGGTATAGTTGTTTTCGGCACCTTTATACCTGACTTCAAAATGACCGCCAGGGCTTCCTTGCAGCCGATTGGTTCTTGGTGACTGACTCTAAGATTGCCACCCCTATGACATCTCAGTCTCGCAGGATCTCGCATTTGGGCCGAGATCTGGATGGGAGAATGTAAAATTTGATAGCAGTTGCGCCAAGAATTTTCAATTCTATTAAGGACATGAAGGTGAGGATTATGCTTCTCTTTCTTTACTACTCAAATTTAAGCAGCCAATCAAAATACAGAAAAAAGTTAACTACATTTCCCATCATGCTTTACATGACATTTATCAATAGGGCCTGGGCGCCCTCCACTAGGAAAAGGTCTTTCTCCGCTTGGAGAGTCTGGAGGAGTTGGTGCCTGGAACGGCATTTGGATCCCGTGGCATCTGGGATTGTCCAGATCGTGATTTTTTTGTCGCAGAAAGCAGAGGAAGGAGTGTCGTACAGGTCAGTAAATAACGTTCGGTCACCAATTTCTGCAGGTCATGTCAAGGTCGATGGGATTCCAGTAGGTATGCATCCAGTGGTGACTAAGCTTCTGAAGGGTGTGAGGGTTTCCAATCCTCCTTTTCCCAGGTATACGTTCCTTTGGGATGTGAGATTAGTTCTTAACTTGTTTGAGAGATGGCCTGATAATACAGATTTGTCTAGGAAGCAATTGTCAGTCAAGTTAGCAATGCTATTATGCTTGGCGGCTTGTTGAAGATCTTCGGACATGAAGGCCTTGGATCTTGGGGGTAGAGTTTTTACACCAGAGGGTGTTTCTTTATCGATCTTTAGAAGGACTAAGACAATGTCTACGAGTATAGAATAGTTTGCATTTCAGTTTTCTAAAAAGTTGTGTGTTGTGTAGATTGCTTAAAAGAATATGAACAGTGTACTAGATTACTCAGGTCGAATCTGATGGGTCAATTGCTGATTTCACTCTGTAAACCTTTTAAACCTGCTAGGTGGTTGCGCTTTGTAATGGTTGAAGCTGGTATTGATACACATTTATTTGGGGCGCACTCAGTTCGGGGTGCGATGGCATCTAAATCTGTACGTTTAGGTGTGTCTGTGCAGGATATTATGAAATCAGCTGATTGGTCCTCGGACTCTACCTTTAAACAGTTTTATTACAAGCCAGTAGGTGATTTTGCATCTAGAGTGTTTCAGGCAGCTTTGAACCAGCATAATCTGAGCCTCCGGTCCTGCCATAGAATGTAAAATTTGCTAGCAGTCGCACCAAGAATTTTAAATTCTATTAAGGACACGGAGGCGAGGATTATCCCTCCCAAGGATTTATTTGCTGTTTTGGGTGGCAATATGTTAATTGCAGACTATATTTGGATATGTTTTAATGTACCCTCTGAAGTTATGAAGTTGATGTATAGGATCACCATGGTATTATTCTTTTTTTTTTTTCCATTTTTTCCTAGGATCAGAGCAAATGTCAGAGTAACAAGGACATCCTTCCCAATGAATCATGGTGGGACATTCTATCTGTGGTGAACAATAGTCTTCAAGCAGTTGATTCTTCTTTGTGGATGTTTTTCCAAGTTCTTAGTTTATGATTATTCGTGATGCAGTTTGTAAAGCAAAGAAAGAGGAGTTCTTCTAAGTGTTATGGACTCTAATAGGGTCAGGGAGCTGATAATTGGTGGACATGTCGTGTAAAGCATGATGGGAAATGTAGTTAACTTTTTTCTGTATTTTGATTGGCTGCTGAAATTTGAGTAGTAAAGAAAGAGAAGCATAATCTGAGCCTCTGGTCCTGCCATAGAAACAACAGGAAAGAAATTGTACGTAATCGGGTACTGCGAGGCACAGCGTTGCTTACCGCAATGTTGTTGTCGGCATGTATGTAGGCAGTTGCTTGTTGGGGAGCAGCAGATCGATGTAGGTGCTGATCGAAATTTTCCATCCAAGGCAGCAGCAGTTGCTGTGCGCACCGAGCAAGACACCAGTGACGATGTTTTAAGCTCCAACCGGGCGACCAGGACTCATAAAGCAAGGTGAGCGGTCACGGTTTAAGCTCCCCACTTTCGTCACCAGTTGTCGCATTGTCCCGATCCCGGCTTACCAAAAGAAAACCACATGGAGACCAAGTGAGTGGGTGAGTACGCCGTCCTTTAATCTTCCTTCTCATACAGGCAATAATAGTGTCTCCCTAAATGCCCAGCATCTATACCTAGCCCCCTCACTAGCCGGAATTGGTGTTGGTGTCCGGTTCATAGTCTGGTCTGAGGGCTGTAAATGCATAGTCCTATTGCCTCATTCTGACACAAACTGGGCCCCCATCAGCGGTGGGCAGCATCTGTAGTTCAAAAAGTTATCATTAATAGCTGATTTGTTTAATCCGGCCTCCAGCATCCTGAGCGAGGAAGTCACTCAGTAATGAGAATATTATGAATTTAGACTAAGCAGCCTCTGGCATGTGTTGTTTCAAATGCATATCTTCAGTTTCAGTCAAGGCATTGATCCCCCAACGTGGTATGTTGTGGTCAGGTGTGAAATCGATGCACATTATCATATTATCACTGAGACAGTAATGTTTGTATCTCTGCCCTTTAAGGGCACCCTAATATTCTAGATCAGTGGGTCCTAACCTTCTGTGGACCCCCACTTAACCATTACTGGTACCTGGGGACCCCCAGTAAAACATTAATGAAATCTGGAGAGCCCCACGGAGTCATTACCAGAAGTTGGGGAGCCCAGCCTGAGCATTTTCGATTATTTGAACCGCAAAACAATACATAAAAAATATGGAAGCAAGCATTCATCAAACAAATACACAAATGCTGAAATATTGTATTTAATTCATAAATAAATAAAAATATCAATTTGCTAATTTTAATGGGAAGGTGGGGGCTTTCTTAAATTTAACTGACCCCATTTATTGTTCATACTATATTCTGTTTGATGCACTTGCACTGCTCCTATGAACTAATCTGAAGTTTTAGCCTGCAATTTCAAATTCCTTCACATTTACAGTGTTAACATTTTCAATTTTACACTTTTTTCTATATTTATATACACCTTGATAATCTGTTAGTACTGTTTAATGTTCTAAGTAGTTGCCGACCCCCTGGATGGTGGTGTGTACTATGTCAATCTCCCGACATGGCTCTCCATGCCAAAAACAAAGAGCCAGGGTTGGTGCTAGGATCAGCATATGTCACAAGATATTTTTGCAAGTCGATGGGAGGGCTGTGTGTCCAAGGCCCATGCACATCTAAAATTATATTGAAATGCCAATCATTGATCAGATGGATGAGGGTGTTCTCAGTACACTGATTGAGGCACATTGCTTTCAGGGAAATGGTCTGTATGGTAAGGGGTCCTTAAAACTCTTCTTCCATCATTTCTGACTCTGGATTAGGTTTATCAATTTGCAGGCACTTCCTTGTGGCTGGCAAAGAATGTGTACACATGGGTTTGCTGATTGCGTCAGAATCTATCATAATCACTAGTGTGACGTTTTGATTTTGTTTCTGTACTAAAAGCTGTATTTTAGGGGCAAGATTGGCTTCTACTCTCTGTGTTATATTGGCCAGATAGTCACACTACATCTACTCTAAGATCAAACGTGACACTTCTACTGGTCAATGTCTTGTTCGTTTCCCAAAGTTGTCCTTGGCTTTCATTCGCATTCACTACCAAAGTAATCGGAACGATCATGCCAGTGTCCTGTGTATTTTGTATACCGCGCACTATGCAGGGCTACTTATGGGACAGAGAGATGGAAGCGCCGCTAGTTGTTGCTGAAAAGTAATACACCTTCTAAAAAGAACTGTTTTACGTGTTTTTGAAATATAAAATGATCTTGTAAGTGGGAAAACAATCCACACTCTGTGTCCTTACACACCCAGTGCCACCCTTCCTGCGTGGCTTTGTAACATTTAGGGATCACCAGGTGCTATCACGTGGAGACTCTCAACCCTCTGCCTCTTTTATAGCTTCTGGAAGATAATCTCGATTACTAATTAAAATGAACAAAAATGTCCCAGTTGTACGAATCGGATGTTTATGCATAGGATTGGTTAATAGCTCATCGTAAAGTGTCTCCTTTGAAGATTCTGCGTTCTAACTGCTTGTTGTCATAGAAGGAGCTATAATGTTTTAGTCAAAACTGTAAAAATTCCACCCTCTTTCTTTCATCTTCACCCTCTCTCCCCTATCTATATTGCTAAATTTCACTGAGGTATTTTCCGTCCCTTCGATCCCTGATTTGGCAGTTTTTTGTCACATCAGCACCTTTTTTCCTCTTGCCTGCCTTCCCTATATATATATATATATATATATATATATATATATATATATATATATATATATATATATATATATATATATAAAAGTGTGTGTCCACTGGCTCTGGTGATAAGACGTATGATGAGACTTGAAATCTCTTCAATGGGTTAGTGTGTAATGGTATGATCATTGAAAGTGGTTTATCTGTGGCCCATACCTGCTAGCTTGCTGGCACTATGAACAGTCACAGAAAGTCAAGCAACCGCATGTCCCCTGAATAGATGTTTCAAAATACAGTGATGCTCAGAGGACCAACTCCACATCAGAGCCTCCTCCTCTGTCCTTGAATTCTGCAAGAAGCCGAAGACCTGGCTTTTCAATGAAGCAATCTACCGTAGGTAGTTCTAGGCCCACACCTGTGCTTAGCACCAGGATATCCTCGTGGATGATAGTGTGTTTTACAAATACACTTAAGATAACATAACAAAGACAGCAGGATGGTGGAGATGGCAGGGACAAATCATCCATAGATGTGACAGGGGCGCTGCCCCCTTGTGTGCCAGCCGCCGCATACCAAAATATATAGGTATTTGCAGTTTTAAATAAATGTACTTACTTATGGCCCGGCCATAAGACTTCTTTTACCCTGCCACACCCGATGATGTACCGGGCGCTAGTCCAAGCATAACAATTGGCAGCCACCCTGCCATTCGCTGTGATATGAAGTGCGCATGTCAGTCTAACTATTTTGTTTGCTCTGGTCATTACTCTCTGCAATCTGCAGTGTGCTATGAGCTGGGAGAAAACCGGCACAGTCTACTGGTCTCTATATGAGTGCCATGTCTGCCTGCCCCTTCTAATCCTGGTGCTGCTGTCATGCTGTTCACTAATACAAACATGAAAGCAGCATCATACCCAAGTTGCATGATTGTTTATGGATTTTCTACATACATTGCTTCAAATGAGAATACACTTTACAGAAGCTGAAAGCTCAGTTTGCACGATCTCTTTCTCATCAGAAGAGTGCAAAAGGACATTGAAAGTGATACAAAATATGAACCACGCCACCAGATCTGCAAATTCCAGGCGCAAGCAGCACGTGAGTCGTGACAGAACCTGTGTGATGAAACTGGGTGAGAGTCATTGACAGGTAGGGAGCAAGAATGAGTGACATTTGAAATCAGTATATGAGTTTGAGTGAGTCAGAATGAGTTAGAATATGTGAGTGAGAGTAGTAGTATCCGTACGTAGGTGTGAGTGAGAATGAGTAAGAATGGCTGTGAGGGAGTTTAGAGAGTGTGAGTGAGATGATTGCAATTGAGAATGAGTAAGAGTGAGTGACAGTGAGTAAGTGTAGCCGTGTGAGTGTAAATGAGTGTCAGAATGAGTGACAATAAGTTAGAATGAGTAAGAATAACTAAAAGTGAATGTGGTTGAGTGAGAAAGTGTGAGTGAGTGGGGGTAAAAGTGAATGTGAGTGAGAGTGCGTGACCATGAATTGAATGAATAAGAACAAGTGAGTGTGAATGAGGGTGTGAGAGTAAGAGTGAGTGCAAGTGATCGTGAGTGGGTTAGTATGAGTGAGCCAAAGTAAGAAATAGTGACTGCGAATGATTGAGAATGAGTAAGTGAAACTAAGAGTGAGTTTGAGAATGAGAATAAATGAGTGCAAGTGAATGCAAATGAATGAGTGCGAGTGAGTGAATGTAAGTGAGCATAAGTAAGAATGTGGGTTTTATGCTTACATGTCTGCTAATGGCCCTGGGGTATTGAAGCCAGTGGCAGCTGGTGGAATTTGAAAGTAGTGGGTCACATTGAACTCAGGATGTGCACTATATAAAACATAGTTTCCTTTTGTACATTTCTCATCCTGATCACTCGTGTTTCAAGGTGCTTCCATATGGGCTAATGACTCCATAAACAAATGTGAGAGCGTTTTGAGGTACGTGTCCTGAGGATGTGCTGAAAGGCTCTCCTGTGTTTGCTTTGAGACTCAAAGCTGGATCAGAAGACGTGGGAATTCAGCCTTGAGACTTAAAGCAAACAAACAACACAGCAGGTAGGCACTAGGTGAGGGCTCCTGCCTTACCTGGAAGGTTCCACTCTGTGCTCTGGTCCTGAATAATTAAGGGCATGACTGGCTCACACTGGCTTTAGTATGATATGCCCTGTTGGCCAATCAGATTCCAGGCCCTCGTCAGCAGCAGACTAGACTACGGCAACGCACTCTACACAGGCATCCCAGAAAAAGACATCCGACGCCTCCAACGCATCCAAAACGCCTCCGCCCGACTGGTCCTCGATGTACCCCGCCGCTGCCACATCTCCCACCACCTGAGAGACCTCCACTGGCTCCCCGTGGACAAGAGGATCACCTTCAAGCTCCTCACCCACGCTCATGAGGCACTCCACAACGCCGGACCAGCCTACCTGAACTACAGACTCAACTTCTACGCCCCCACCCGCCAACTCCGCTCTGCCAACCTTGCCCTCGCCATCGTTTCCCGCATCCAGCGCAAGACCTCCGGTGGCAGATCCTTCTCCTACCTTGCCGCCAAGACCTGGAACACCCTCCCGACCTCCCTGCGACAGACCCAGGACCTTCTCACCTTCAGGAGACTTCTTAAGACCTGGCTCTTCGACCAGTAGCAGCACCCCCCCCCCCCCTTTTTCAGCGCCTTGAAACCCTAACGGGTACATAGTGCGCTTTACAAATGTTGTTATTGATTGATTGATTGATTGATTGAGTGTTCAACCATTGTGACTAAAAGATACAGGTGAAAACGTCACAAATGGCCATTTTCTCCTACTCATTTTCAGTATCATTAACAGTAGTTCATTTGAGAAAATCTTCATAGATCTACACATATGACCCCTTGCTGAATTCAGAATATTGTCTACTTTTCAGAAATATATAGCTTTTCTGGATCACCCATGGGTTTCACACTGGTTTCCACCAGAAACTAGAAGTAGGTTGAGAGGACAAAAAATAGGAAAAATTGACTACCTCTTTAAAAAATACCAAAATCATGGTCAAAAAATTGTTTTTTTTTTCAGTTCTGCATGTTCCTGAAAGTTAGGAAGATGATGACTTTAGCACAGAAAACCGTTTGTTGATGCTTTTTTGTGAACAAACAGACACTTTTATCCAAGAACCAAATGGCGAAAGCAGGAGAATACAAAGTTTCAAAAAGTGGCATTTTCAAATTGTAATTTAAAATTCAACTTCACCATAAGATAGGATTTGTCATTACAATTCCAAAGACACCAAACATGAACTGGTTAACTGTTCTCATCTGGAAATTACAGCCTATTAAATGTAATAAGGTAGCTACAATGTCATCCTGTGGGAGAGGTAGGTCTTGCAGCAGTGATAACAAATTTAAGAGATTTTCACTATGAGGACATGATTTAAAAGTAAATGTCCTACTTTTTATATACTTGGTGACTTATATGTATTAAAAAGGAAAGTTTGAACCTGACAAAAGGTAGATTTTATCAAATAAAATGCAGAATATGCTTTTCCGATTTACACTCTAGGTAGACACCACTAGTGTACTTATCTGAAATACACCCTATTACCATAATCTACAAATGAGAGGGACTTAAACTCAATTAGAAGAGTGTGCCCACATTTAGCAAACACTAAATTTAGGTTGAAAAAAGAGATGTGCCTCTTGTCAATTGTAGAAATACTCTGTACTTAAATTACCCAACCTAGAAAATAAAAGTAATAGTATGTAGTAGTAAAAGCAGTAGTATGAAAAGAGATGTAAAAGTGTGAGATAACCCTTATATGCCAGTGGAAATTCCAGTCATTTTTGTGTGTGAATGATTTCTCATTCATCCAGCATAAACAATGGCCAATTTGTGTTCCTGTAACAATCAGTGAAAGCCTTTGCCGATTGTAAGGCACCCATCACACCAAACAAAAGCGTGCCAGGCATTATTGCAGAATAGCAGGTTAGAGTAAAGTATTATGTCTTATCTAAGCTGTTTTAGGATCTGGCCCCTTAGGGTTCACAGGATCTTGGAAAACTACACATTTATTGGTTTCTGAGCAGGGTAATAATATCAGTGAATCAAATAACATACTTTGTTCGTTAAGCCTCAGTACCTGAAAGCAATGCTAAGTACTTACGAACAAGCTGATGAACACTGCCAGGAACCTGCCCTATCTCCACGATTCCTGGATATGCCAGTGCATGCGAGAGTGACGCATTCATACCCAGCAGTTGTTGCTGTTCGCCAATGTGTCACAGGCGCGATTGTGTCCCAGTGATGGAGCAGGAAGTCAGTCACACAGGGCTCTAGCATGGTGGCCCAAACCCAGCACTGTCTTAGAATGAGTTGGAAGGAAGATGTAAAGGCACCGTCTCACAACCATATTGGCACGAGTTCACAGATGAGCATACAAACGAGATATTTAAGGAATACTTCATACACTCTATATTATTCCATCACAACTAGTAAATTGGTGTAAAGAGCTGCATCAGGCATCAGTCAAAAGTCTAATTACTGCAATCACTTGTGTGGCAGTTCACTATCATATTGGAGAAGTACACAATTAGGTGTACCAACAGGAAAAATGAATAAAATAAAATAAAATAAAGGATGGAAGTGTGTCACAAATTATGTAGAGTGTGCCCTTCCATTGACGATAATTAGGGACTATGTCATCATTCCTGTATTAATCTATCACAACTAATGATTTGGTGTAGAGAGCTACAACATGCTCAGGGCAAATATCATTAGTGGAAGTCACCAGTAAAACAGTTCACTCTAAGGGATATCATTTAATCCAGCGATGTGGGTTTTCAAATGAAACAACCACCTCTGTTCATTTTGTAAAAGGGATGTGTTTTCTGCGTTTTTACGACCTCCAGTATGGTCCACTACATATCGTCAGAGGTGTGATTATTTTCCAAAAAGTGTATACTCATCTTTGTTGTAATTCTTTTACGTCTGCTAGCGCTCTTGTGTTAATTAATGTGTGACTTTTGTTGTCCTGCAAGTCACCCCTATGAATCTTAATTTACAATGGCATTTAATCATGTTGATACAATTTATGTGTTACAGTTTGAATGCTTCTTATGAGAACAGCTTTTTCCTTCATCTATTACAATTTCTCTGGATTCTTTCATTAGACTGCAAACACTGCATTTTTTGGAAGGAAAATATCCAATTTCAGGTGGCAAGCCCCATATGAGTTGTTTTTATGTGTATTGCTCTGTGGGCTGGTCTGGACTAACATATCCATGAGGTCTTAGTGCATTTGTATGCAAACTGGAGACGGGCAAAGTGAAATGAGCCACTTTTGAGAATATCCCACCGTTTATTAATAACATTTTTATCTTGTTAGAGTTATGAGTGAATGTTGTTACACAAGTAAGTGTTTTGGATGTCCCTGGTGTTCTTTGCTCCAATAATGAATCACAGTTGTTTTTCCTATCCCTTTTATATGCTGTGTTAATGATACTGTTGGGGTAGTTCCTTAGTGACAATTTATCCTTTAATGCCTGAGATTGTTGGTCAAAATCCGGAATGTCACTGCAGTCACTTCTTATCCTAAGGAATTGGCCAAATGGTAGATTATTTCTTAATGTCATAGGATGGTGACTATCAAAAAGTAGTAAGTTGTTATGATCGCTTGGTTTTCTGGAGGTCTTAGTTTTCTTTTTACCCTTATTAATAGTAATGGTTAAGTGCTGAAATGAAAGTTCTTTATCTGAAACATTTTTAGTAAATTGGATGTATGGGTTCAAAGAGTTGATCCATACTATAGATTCTTTACATTTTGCCAGGTCACCCTTCCGTAAAATGAGGATGTCATCAATGTATCATTGCCATAAATTAATGTTATTTCTGTAAAGATTATCTTCACACAAAATGAAATTATTTTCAAAACTGGACACGTACAGACAGGTCAAACTGGAATCAAACATGCTCCCCATCAATGTTCCTTGTATTTGCAAATATAGTTTCTCTTCATATTTCTTTCAAAGCAATAGATGCACATTCAATAATGAAATGTATTGGTACGAGGAAAATCCAATTGCCAGACCTCATTACTTCCTCAACGACCTCTAATGCAGGGTTTTGAGGGAGGTTAGTTTATAAACCCTCCACATGAAGAGGGATTAGTAGATTATCTCCCAACTCTTATTAGTCTTTTTTTAGAGGTTTTTTAAGTAAGTTTGAAATGGCAATTTAAAATTGCACACAGAAGCTGCAACTGCAGGCCTGAAACCTATTTAAAGTGTTACTCAAGTGTGTGGCACAATCCGTCCTGCAGGCTCACTAGTAGTATTTAATTTACAGGCCCTGGGCACAGTTAGTTCCACTTTAGTAGAGCTATACAAGTAAATTAAATATGTCAATTGGGTATAAGCCATATTCTACCATGTTTTAAGGAGAGAGCACAAGCACTTTAGCTCTTGTTAGTAGTGTTAAAGTGTTCAGAGTCCTAAAGCCAGCACGAACTAAGTTGACAAAACAGGAGCACTGAAGGCAAAAGTTAGGGGGAAAACCACACCATCAGTTCCAGGTCTAACACGGGGGTGTACAGGGCTTCCATTTTACCCACTGAATTTAGGGCTTTTAGGTTAGAGTACTATAGTGCTGTTTCCCCTTTTGGATGCTCTTATGCATGGTGATATCCGGATGCCCTGAAGCACAGACCTTCATTATGCATAGATCTGTCCTCATGCACAGTCCAGTACCTGCCCATGGGTCCCTCCTGAATACTGCTGTCATTGTGCACATGTATGTTTTTGCCCTGGGTCCTCATGCACTATGCTACTTCCCTCCAGGATTCACTTGGGTACAGAAAGATGCCCGTGATTTGTGCTGCTTTCCTTCTAAGCTCTCTTTTCCGCAGTGCTGAACTTGTACAGGGTGCTGTCCTTGCGCACAATGATTGTGTGTTGCTTAGTGAAGAGTTCTTTCAGTGCGCACAACATTGCTCATTCCAAGGTTTACCACGGCACGGTATTGATCAGCTAGGCCGCCTTGTGCTCATCGAAGGGTTTTCCCAGGAACTCTTTTGGTGTGTTGTAGTGTCCTGGTGTAAGTACCGCTTTTCCCGGGGACTCATTGGGTGCTTGTGCAGAGTCCTAATTTTGATGGGGTTCATTGTAGAAAGACAATGCTGAAGTCCCACGAAGCCCCAATGCACACTGCAGTCCTTGTGCGAATTGACGCTTTCCATAGATATCTTGTGCACCATGCTGTTTTTCTCCTTGGCTCCTTTGTACGCAGAGGTACCCATCTACACTGTGATGTACTTGAGAACCATACTGCTTTTCCGTGACTCCTTGGAAGATAAGGAATCTGTTTGACCAGGGATACACAAACACTGATAGTGATACACTTGCGCACACCGCTGCTCAGTACTGCTTTCCCTGTGGCTTCCTTGATCGTAGTTAGCGCTGTTTTCCGAGTACGACTCTACGTTTTGCCATGGATCTACTCACACAGTGCTGATTTTCCCCAGGGCTCCCCTTCTGCACAGCGCTGCTGGCTGTGAGTGTCTGGGATAAAGGGATAACCCCGCCCATCGCAGCAGACGGAGCAGGGATCAGGCGCATGCGCGGTGCGCACTCCGGCTCTGACGGGTCTTCAGTGCGGCAGCTGGAAAACCGCAGCGGCGGATCCGGGGGGGAGGCGGTGGGAAAGGGGGCACCCTCACCGGGGACGGAGGAACCGAGGCCTGTGGAAGCGGGATACCATGGGGGGAACGCCCTCCCGGTCTAGCGGCTGAGCTTGCCACCACCCAGCCCCACCGCTTGCAGGGAGGGGGCGGAATAGGAGAAGGGAGACTCCCGCAGGAAGAGCAGCAGCTCCAGTGGCACAGGCCGGGCCACAGCAGCACCGCCAGCGGCGCCAGTACCAGCTGCAGCCGTGTCAGTACTGTCGGCAGTACAGTCAGTTCTGCCTGCCAGCAGCATCAGTAATATCAGATGAAGCTTCACCCGAACTAGCATCGGTATCAGGAGCGGTACCAGTACCACCTGGCATCAGTACCACCAGCAGGCTTCGTACCGCAACCAGAGCAGGACCACAGTGCAATACCAGGACCTCTGTATGAACCGGAACCGAAACACTATCAGTACCGAAAAAGGTACTTAAGAGCAGAGTCAGTACAAGGACCAGTATCTGGATCGGAGCCAGGACCCATATCAGTACATGCATCAGTACCGGCAGATACAGCAGTATTAGGACCACGACACGTGCCAGCACCAACATAAATAGCAGGAGTTTAATCTGTACCATCAAAAGGACCAGGCACTGCGTTCACCTCTGTCAGCAGTACCGACACCCGGAGCTATATCAGTAACAACTGTGGCAGCAGCAACCCCCGGTGCTTGCAGGAGGGGCGGCACCGGTACCCCTTACAGTATCAGTACCAGGGCAGGACGAAGCCGCATCTACAGCTTGCGGACCATCCGTCCAGCAGTGCCAGCATCCGGACCCTTGTGGTTCTAGCAGCGCAGGCCTCCTCTCCCCGGTGCACTGCCGCCCCTGCAACTGCTGCTCATAACTCTACCGCCGGCCAGAGACCGAAGGGGGAGCCCCGGGATGGGGAGAAGGAGGATCCTGGCCGGAGAGGGGGAACCGCACAAGCAGCTGCCTCTGAAATGAGTAGAACACAAAAGGGCAGCCAGCCTCCCTCTGCTGCAGGGGCATGCAGCGCGCGGTGACATTGAGCTGGGCACGCTGAATTTATCGCCTGGGGTTTGTTTTCTTTTTTTCCGTGAAGGGGGAGCGGTGTGTTTTTTTCTCTCTCTCATTTTCCGGTGGGAACCATGTAAAGCGGACTCACCATGGGCGATGCCGCAGAGAGCAAGGAGCTGAGGAAAACCTTCATCGTGCCCGCCATCAAACCCTTTGACCACTATGATTTCGCCAGGGCAAAAATCGCCTGCAATGTGGCCTGGCTGCTGGCCAAGGCTTTTGGCACAGGTAGGTGGCACGTCCCGTCTGTCTCCGCCTTCTCTTCTACAAACTGTGAGATTTTACTTTTGTTTGTATGGTACGTCCCCGCTAATAGAGGCCTGCATCTGGTGCACCATTGATGTTTGGTGACAGCATTGTGCTCTGACTTCAAAAATGATTTTAGGATATCCACACGAGATAAATGTACATACAATGAATCTCAATGCACATCGTTTACGCAGTGCTACCCTTGAAAAGCTGAAATGGCTCCAGTCCTGCTGTTTGTTATAGCATCAAGGATATCCTATATTGCCAGAATGACTGTCATGTCGTGGGTGTGTTGCCGACAGCATATACACTTTCAGTTGCAGTTCTATAGGAAAAGAAAGAACACATTTGGTTTATGCAGCATCTTTCAAAGCTTATACCATCATTGTTAATGTGAGCTGTGCTTATAATTTACTGTAGATTTTCTAGTTTGAAGCCAGCAAAATATGTCGGATGAAGCATATCGGAAATGGATATTGCCAATGCCAGCGTCGTACTAAGTATGCTGACCTACGTTGCAAGTGCTCATGGGTGCCTGATGCTCTTCCACAAATGTCACTGCGTGCTCAAGTTTCAGAATATTCACATGAAAGAATGACATAGAGTGAATCAGAATGCAAATCAGTTATAGTCAGGTCATGACTCTGCCCTTCGTATACCTTCGTTGGGACTTGATCTAGGAGTTTAGTGATCATACTAGAAAAAGTCCCGTTTTTGTAGGACACATATTAGTTGCAATGGAATTGGTTCCCAGTGCTGGTAGTAGTGAAACCATGCCTAAATAATGCTTTGAGAATAGATTTGTTTGATATGGCCATTTATAATTCAAATCCTGGCATACAGTACTACCTCGCTTGGCCTTCAGGTCAGTAGTAAAATGCATACTTTTTCATTATATTGCGAAATAAATATTTATTTAGAGTTTTATAGCGTCAACTCATTTTTTATCGTAAGCATTGATCTTATGATGTGTATTTCCCCACGTGTCGTTAATTAAACTCTACTTCCCAGCACCATGCTAATGAAGGAGCCCACTTACCGCTTCAGAGCTTCATTCATAATTTATTCTCTCCACGCCAGTGTCGTATCACGAGCGATTGGTCTGTGCACCATTGATGAAACCTAGCCTTTGCGCCTCACGCTTGGTGGCGATACCCATTAAGTGGCTTATTGCATTCCTGTAATATGATATTTATTGGCCGAGGCATTATATTTTATGAGAAACAAATGTTACTCATATCTCCGAGCATTTATGTCACGACGCGAGGAGTGGAAGGTGTCCCTTATACCACCAGTGCGATGTTAAATATACGGTCATACTTAGGTATCGACGAGGAATTGTTAGAATCAAGGTTCACTGTTGTAATGTGAGGAAAATAAAGCAAACTATTAGCCTTCCCCTGCAGCGACGGATTTAATATCAGCAGCATCTCTGTTAGTATTAAGCAGTGTGTGTTTAGGAAATATATATCCAGATATCGTGCTGATTATTTCATGGGCCTTGTGCTTGATATCTCTCACACACCTAGGCCGCCCCTCGGTGACGTAGAAGGCCCCGGCTGTCTGGAGGGGTTCCACGGTTAGTACCGCAGAGGTATTTTATGTTTGTAAGGCACCCCTCCACCCTCCTTCTCTGGGTGGCCTTAGTTCGACTCCAGCACAGAGTTGTCTGTGACAGACGGGAGGGCGGGAATGCTGCGTTTGGAGATTTCCTCTGATGTCAGCCGTGATTCACGCTCAGGAACTCGGAAATAGCCGGCGCTGGGACTCCCTGGTCTGCAGCTGGACGGGCATGGGCCGTAAAGGATTTCTCTGGCTTCTGGGCACACGCCTCTGCTCCTACTAGCTTCTGGGTAGAGTCACCTCTGCCCTCAAAGGTCCATGCGCTGTCCCCTTGTTCTTTATGGCTACTTTGCAGTCTCCTCTCCACCTTCCCAGCTTCTGCATGTCTCTCTGCCGAGACATTTTAAGGCATGGGCAAAGTGGGCAATTGCCCATGGCCCCAACCTTTCTTGAGCCCCCCCCCCCCATCCTGTAAAGCGAACTTTCTATGAAACCTTTGTAATTTCTATCTCTCCCTTTAAACCTCTCTCCCTTCGTCTGCCTCCCTACTTAAAGTCATCGAAAGTATTTTTGGTGCCTCGGGCAAAATATATTTCAGTTGTTTTTTTGGGGGACCTTGTTACAGTTTAACACATAATTCAGTATTGTCTGGCATCATGCCAGCTTTAATTAGCAGGAAATAGGTAATACAATTTAAACGTCTTCCATACATGGGCCTCCAAAATTTGTCTTGCCCAGGGCCACCAAAATCCTTAACACGACACAGCTCTCGCCTCTGCTTCGCGCGCACTGACTGCTATGCTGCCTCTCCCGTCTGCTCTCTCGGGCCCCTCACTGCACTCCTCTCTTCTTCCTAACTCATATGCGCTCGATTCCCTTTCCTGTCCCCGCACAGGCTCCTGTGCAGCATCCTATTCGTGCTTCGTCTCCTCCACCTACTCTCACTGATTTCTGTGTATTCTCTTTTCTCTGTTGTATTCCCACCGGCTCCTAAGTTCTCTCACACCCTTCTCTATTTTCACATGCTCGTGGGCAGCCTCTTTCCTCTGCTTTGTTCTCACTGGCTCCTGTAAAGTCTCGTCATTTTGTGCTCCCTTCCTCATGGGCAGTCTTTTCTATTCTGTCTGTTTTAATTTCACTGGCTTCTACACCCCCCCTGCTTCACACTCACTGGTTCACATGCAGTATCTCCACTCCGGTCTAACCGGATCCTGTTGAGACGTTCTCTTTCTGCGCTCACTGGCTCCTATAGAGACATCCTTTCTGGGCTCACTGGCTCCTATAGAGACATCCTTTCTGCGCTCACTTGGTCCTGTAGAGACTTTCTCTTTCTGCTTTCACTGGGTCCTGTAGAGATGTTCTTTCTGCGCTCACTGGCTCCTGTAGAGACTTTCTCTTTCTATTTTCACTGGGCTTGTAGAGAGGCTCCCTATGTGCTTTCACTGGCTCCTGTAGAGGCGTTCTTCCTGCTCTCACTGGCTCCTGTAGATACTTTCTCTTTCTGCTTTCACTTACTCCTGTAGAAACATCCTTTCTGCGCTCACTGCCTCCTGTAGAGACATCCTTTCTGCGCTCACTGCCTCCTTTAGAGATGTTCTCTTTCTGCTCCCACTGGCTCCTGTAGACATGTTCTTTTCCTGCTTTCACTGGCTCCTGTAGAGACATCATTTCTGCTATCACTGTCTCATGTAGAGACATCCTTTCTGCGCTCACTGCCTCCTGCAGAGATGTCCTTTTTCTGCGCTCACTGGCCCCTGTAGAGATGTTCTCTTTCTGCTTTCACTGGCTCCTGTAGAGACATCCATTTTGCTCTCACTGGCTCCTTTAGAGACATCCTTTCTGCTCTCACTGGCTCCTGTAAAGAAGTCCTGTTGGGATTAGAGTTGTAAGCATGTAATAGAGTATGTTGGGAAGGGGGCGTTCTTGGGCTGTCGGTTGATCGCGGCTGGTGGGAGGGGCGCACGGTTTTCATGGGGGTACGAAATAAAGGAGATCGTTTTATCTACAGCTTGGGTGTGAAGAGTATTTACTTCATTTGGCGACAATCTGCCAGCTACACTCCTGCCTCCCATGACTGTGGATGAGAACCCATTATTTGGAAGGTGTTCGGAGTTTCCCTTGTGAAGTGTTTCTACTGGCAGTTCTACATGAGTGAAACGGAGACCTTCAATGCCTGTGAGGGCATTTCCTGGAATGCCAGGAATTTATTAAGGGTCTGTGGTTTTGGCATTTCATAGGCAGTGCAGTATACAGCACGGCATTTACAAAAGTCCACCTGCACGCGTTGATGTCCTCGCGCTATTCCTTGCTCTGGCAAGTAACCTCCAGGTTCCTGTTTCTATTCGCTACGACCTGCGTCAGTGCGCATGACCTTCCTGACGCGGCAGTCGACGTCTTCGGCATTAAAGAAAGCATCTCTTATCCCTGGCAGCACGTGCTGAACACCCTGAGGCAATCTCCAGTTCAGAGTAACCGTCATTTACAGTGATACGCCTACTCATATTGCATGTCTGCTATTTACAGTGATGCGCTCACTTTAAAGTAAAGCGCATCAGAATATAATCTTTTGACTTCGATGTTTCTCATGGTGATGCACACACCTTTCATAAAAGCACAATTAAACAATGTGGTGAAACATGTTACTATGATGCGCGCATTGTAAGGGAAGCTACGTCTCTATATTGTTTTGACTCATAAGTGTAATCTTCAAGTTTTTTAGTTTTATTAGGATTACGTTTTGTGCTGGTAATACATTTAGTTCCAAGGTTTGTAGGTGATTTGATAGAGTATTACTTCACTTGTGTTCCTATGGCTTCTGCATCCATTTTGACACCACCTATGTTCTTATCTCATCAAGGTTCACCGGCAATACCATGGGAAGATTGGATAGATATATTTGAAAATTACCTATTAGCTCTGGATGGTCATAGTTTTAGTGCGGCAAGAAAAAAAGCACTGTTATTAAGTGTGTTAAAAAACGTGAGGGACAACATATTTTTAAATACTTACCACCCATTTTAGACGCAGACAGTGAACCCATGGATGACGTATACAAGGAGGCATAACTGCGAATGGAGCATAGATTTGCAAAAGACACTAATATTGCTATGTTAAGGTACAAGGTCTATACTCATCCTCAAAAACAGGAGGAATTTATAGGTCGATTTTATTTCAAGATTACGCAAATTATCCAAGAAGTGCCAATTTGGGCAAATGATGGAATAACTTATTAGAGACCAATTGAAAGCGCAATGCAAAATTAAGAAAATTCAAGAAAGACCATGGGCAGCAAAAAAATCAGTAATTGAAAAATGCTATACAGATTTCCAAAATTGTGGCGAAAAGAGGGTATTGTGTGCATGAAATGGTAAAAAGGAGAACAGAGGAGAAAAGTGGTGTATCTACTATATGTAAAGATGAAAATGAGCCGGAATGTGTAGGGGTTTAAAACAAATTAGGGAAGAGTACAACGAAATTCCAGAAAGGGGTTGGACAGAAAACAAAGTCAGAATCAGAAACATTGCTATAGGTGTGGAAGCAATAGTCACTTAGGAGACTCTGAATCTTGTTTTGCTTTTAACAAAGAGTGTCTAATATGAGGGCTCCGTGGACATTGTGCTTGTGTGTGTAAAGGCAATTTTAGAACAAATGTGGCAGTAACTAGTTCGGGAGAAGTTTTTACAAACAATGGTGAGCATCGTGTTTTAGTGGTGGATCAAAATGGTGATTACAATAATAGACTAAAACTTCCTGTGGCCTCATTTTTAATAAATGGACAGGAAGTAGATCTGATGGTAGACTCAGGTTCAGTGTTTACCATCATTCCAAAAAAACTGTTTTTTGATAAATGGCCTGGTGTAGTATTGCCTCCAAAGGATATCAATCTTATGGGGTATCAGGGCAAGACTATTGATATACTGGGACATTTCTATGCTCTTATCAAATTCAAGTAATGTGAAATAACTGGAAAGGTCTATGTGGCGGAAAATGGACCTCCATTTTAGGGTGGGTGCATCAATTCGACCTACATATCATTATAAATCCCAGAGCAACTAACCAGGTTATTGTTGTGGATGAGATGAGTATTGAAAACATCTTAGATTAAGCTACTGAGGTATTTAAAGAAAAGTTGTGTTTGTAAAAAAGTTACGTACGTGAAATTAAACTTGAAAAGGAGCCATACCCTTGAAGCATAAAGCGAGGAGAGTGCCTGTGGTAATTAGAGGAGAGGTTAAAAAACTGTTGGATGATATGCTACGAAAAGGAGTAATTGAGCCTGTGGAAGCTGTTGGAAGCTGGCTCTGTATATACTATATAAAATTGAGTTATAGTGTGCACAGAGATCTGGGGTTCCCTAGAAGATTAACAGAGGCTAAAGTAGACAATACTAATGCTCTCTTTTGTGGTACTGTGGTCGAGCAGCTAGGCTTATCAGAGGTTAGTGCAAAGCATTTGCACACAGTCAAGAAATGGTGCACACACTCAATGACTAACTCCAGGCCAATGTATTCATATGGGAAAAATATATTTGTTAATTTATTTCTAGAACCAAAAGATTCTCGCTGCAGGTAAGTACAGTTGTATGTATAAATTAAGCATATGTATCAAATGTATTCTGTGTAATTTTGACACATAAAACAGTTTACAGGCAAGTAACAGTTTTCACTTTCAAAAGTTGAGACAGGGCAAATTTCAGGACAGTCCTGGAGGTGCGGGAGGGGGAAGTGTTAGTGCAGTTTTGTGGTAAGTACTCAACTTACAGTTCCAGTCTCCAGGGGTTAGGATGTTCACTGGTCAAGGTTCAAGATGACCCCAAACATACACCACCAGCAACACGGGGCTGGCCGGGTGCAGAGGTCAAAGTTGGTGTTAGATTTAGAATGAATCCTATAGAGACTGGGGGCACTCGGGAAGAGATCTGCTGGCAGGTAAGTACCTGTGACTTCAGAGGGCCGACCTGGGGAGTTTAGGTGAGCAGGGGGGGAGGCGGGGCACAGCTTAGCACCAAAAACACACCCTCCGCGAGACACAGGGGCGGTCGGGTGCAAGGTGCAAACACAGAATCGGGCTCTGAATGCTTTTCAATAGGGGGACCCTCGGGGTCACAAAGATGCTGCAGGCTGGGTCCAGGGGGTTGGTTCTGGAAAATCAAAGGCTGGACAAGGAGGAGGGCCGCCTGCTGAACGTTGCTGGACCGTCGGTTGCATTTCCCAAGGCCAGGGGGCTGTGGGTGCAGGAGTACCTTTGGGTATCTTTGGGTATCTTCGTCCGGTTCTCTCGCGGTCAAGGGGGTTCTCTGGATTTAGGCTGCCGCCGTCGTCGTGTTGGACAGGAGGGGTCAACCCAGGGTGGACACAAGGTCAGAATCGCCTGGAGACCTGCTCTGGATGGGTGGGCCATCTGGACCCGGGCCATGGGTGTCGGGTGCAGAATGGGCAGGGATCGCGGATATGGGGAGGGTCTGGCGTCCTTGGAGTTTCTTGTGGACAGGGTCGCTGTATTCAGGAGTTCTTGGTCCTCTGGTGGGAGGCATTCCTCTGAGGGTTTGTAGAGGTTGCCGGTCCGGCAGGATGGGTCGCCTTTTTGTAGCAGGGGTTCTGAAGCTGCAGACAGGCTGGTAGGGCTGGGGCCAAGTCAGTTGGTGTCTGGAACCTTCTCTGCTGGGGTCGCATTAGCAGTCCTTCTTCTTGCTTCTTTCTTCTTTTCTTCTTGAGGTCACCAGGAATCTGGTGAGCTAGGTTCAGGGGTGCACTTTAATCCTAGATTTAGGAGCGTTACAGGGGTCAGAGGGCAGTAGACAATGGCTACTGTCCCTGAGGGTGGTTACACCCTTCCTGTACCCGCTCTCTTTGTTGAGGGGGGGAACATCCCTAATGCTATTGGTCCCTGTCCTCCAAACCAAGATGGCGGATTCTGCAGGGAGGGGGTCACTTCAGCTCTGGACACCTTAGGGGTGGACCTAGCTGGAGTGGTCCCTCCTCCCTGTTTTACCTAATGTTCCTGCCGGACTTGCCACCAAAAGTGGGGCTTTGTCTGGTAGGTAGGCATCTCCACTAGCTGGAGTGCCCTAGGGCACATAACAGGAGGCCTGAGCATTTGAGGCTCACCGCCAAGTGTTGCAGTTCCTGCAGGGGGAGGTGTGAGGCACCTCCACCCAGAGCAAGCTTTGTTTCTGACTCCAGTGGACACAAGGGCCCTCACTCCATGGGGTCAGAAACTTGTCTTTTAGTGGCAGGCTGGCACGGACTGGTCAGCCTAACACTAAAGTGTTGGTTAAAATACAGGGGGCATCTCTAAGATGCCCTCTGGATGCATTGTACAATAAACCCAACACTGGCACTAGTGTGGGTTTATTGTGCAGAGACGTTTGATACTAAACTTCCCAGCCTTCAGTGAAGCCATCACGGAGATGTGGAGTTCGTAAAGGAAAACTCCCATCCCATGTACTTAATATTGCCACACTGCACTTACAATGTCTAAGAATGGACTTAGACATTGTAGGGGCCTATTGCTCATGCAGCTATGCCCTCACATGTGGTATAGTGCACCCTGCTTCAGGGCTGTAAGGTCTTCTAGAGGAGTGGCTTACCTATGCCACAGGCAGTGGTTGGTGGGCATGGCACTCTGAGAGGGATAACATGTCGACTTTACCTTTTTTTCCCGACCAGCACACAGTCTGCAATGGCAGTGTGTATGTGCTTGGTAAGGGGTCCCTTAGGGTGGCACAATACATGCTGCAGCCCTTAGGAACCCTCCCTGGTCACAGAGACCTTTGTTCCACTGGTACCTTTTACAAGAGATTTAGCTATGTGCCAGGGGTGTGCCAATTGTGGGAACAATGGTACAGTTTAGGGAAGACCACTGGTGCTGGGACCTGGTTAGAAGGATTCCGGCACACTCTCAGTCAAGTTAGCATCAATATCAGGCAAAAAAAATGTCTGTGCGGAGCGGGTAACCATGCCAAAAGGAAGACTTCCCTACAGAAGTTACAAGTTGGATTTCTCCAGTGGTTATTTCAGAAAAAGCTGATGGGCCTTCACACTCAGGAAATAACAACTGCAAATTTCCCTAACATTATTGAGATGTTTTTGAAGCTGGATGGTGGACCTTTTTTTTCAAAACTTGATCTTAAGAATGCTTATTCTTTTACATGAAAGTTTCAAGAATTTAACAGTGTTTACAACAATGGAGGGGGCATTCCAGTTTACAAGAATGCCATTTGGTTTCTCTTCTGTGGCCAGCTTAATTCAGCGTATGATGTCAGAAAATTTTAAAGGTGTAAAGAATGTCATCTATTTTCAAGATGATATTTTAGTGTGTGGAAAGACAAAAGAACAACATAATTATGTTCTTCAACAAACATTAAATAGATTGTCAAATGCTGGTCTTACTTTGAGGAAGGAAAAGCATATGTTTTTAGTAGAAGAAATTGAATACATAGGGCACACCATATCCAGGAAAGAGATTTGACTAAAGAGAAATTATTAAAGGCTATTCAAGAGGCTCCCGCTCCTCAGGATAAAGCCCAGTTATGTTCCTTCATGGGATTAATAGAATATAATGTGACATTTTTTCGACAGGGTTGTGAAAAAAACAGAAGTATTGAATAACTTGTTGAGGAAAGGTAACAATTTTGTGTTGAATAAGGATCATCAAGATGCCTTTTTGGTTATCAAAAATGAGATTTGTAATGCAGGAATATTAGCAACATTTGACACCTCAGTAAAATCAATAATAACAGTAGATGCCAGTACTACCGGCATAGGAGCCACGTTATCTCAGATACACACTACTGTAGGAAAAAACTGTAGCTTTTACTTCTCGTTCCTTAACGGAAATGGGAAGCATTAGCTGCGGCCTGGTCGATGAAGTATTTTAGAACCTATTTATGGGGATTGGAGTTTATGCTTCATTCTGATCACAAACTATTAATCAAAGTGTTAACACCAGGAGGGACTGGAAAAGGTTCTGCAAGGCAAGCGAGGTTGGCAGCAAGAGTAGAAGAATACAGGTACAATGTTGAATACATTCCTGGGTGGAAGAATGTACAAGCGGATTGTTTATCACGTCTTTCAATGGACTGAAAGATGGTTGATAAAGAGGCAATTCTTTCTAAAGAGCTTGAAGGAGCAGTGGCCTAGATGAGTGATTTTTAATGTAACAACAAAGAAGCAACATTTATAACAGAGAAGTGGAATCAGGAAATGGAAATGGGTGTGGTACTGAAGCAAGTAAAAGAATTAATTGTCAGAGGGAGTAGGAGAGAAAATATAGTGTCTTGTAGTGTAAGGCCTTATTTGAAGGTTTTAGATTAATTATCTTTGAGTAGTCAAGAAATTGTTATGCGGGGTGACAAGTTTGTGCCTCCCCAAGGTTAGAAGAAAAAGTTAGGGTCTTTGGCTCATCAAGGACATCTAGGGCAACCCCTTACTAAAAAAAGGTTGCAAGAGATATATTGGTGGCCAGGAATGGATGAGGATGTCAGTATGTGGGTGTTGAGGTGCCAAGAATGTATGGATAGTGAAAAGGGCTTAAGACAGGTTTACAGATGGAAGGGGACATAGTAGTGAGCCTGGGTTACCATGGAATACAGTTTGGATTTTATTGGACCTATGAATAAATTGAAATCTAGTAACATTATGGATGTTCACTCCAAATGGTAAATAGTTAAGTTCATGAGAGATATGACTACAAGGAGTGTGATCTTGGAACTAGAAAGTGTGTTTCAAGAAGAAGGGTTTCCCAAAATCTTGGTCACAGATAATGGCACTCATCCTACTTCTGTTGTGATGCTAAGATTCTTAAGGATTTGTGGTATAAAAAATAAATGCACTTCATTGTATAGTCCTCAAGGCAATGGTTTTGTGAAGTGGGCCAAACGGTTGGTAAAAGGAACCATTTTAATTGGTTTGCAAAGCAGAAATGATGTGGCGGAAATAGTGGAAGATCTGGTATGGGCGCACCATACGATTGAGAATAGAGCCACTAAGATTTCTCAGTTTGAGTGTATGAGAGGAAGGAAACCTAGTCCCAAGTTACTTCCTGCGTGGCTGTGCTTGCAGGATGATTCTTTAAAAAGTGATAAGAAGATCTTTGAATTCAAGAAACATAAATTGCAAGAGGGTGATTGGGTTGAAATAAGGAAAGGAAGGGTAGATGCGGGGCTATCGAAATTTTCCGGACCATACAAAGTCAGAGCAGTTCATGATTGGCATGTTGTTCTCGAAAATGGGGATTGATGGAACAAGAGGAGAGTGGTCCTGTTTCAAAAAGAGGGTGAGGTTGTTGAGTCTAAGCAATGTACTGACAAAAGTATCAGTGGGTACATGACTATGAATGACAACTAATTGGTTGACAAAAAAGGTGAAAACTGGGTGGGGGATTCTATAACGGGTATAGAGTAGGTGAAGAGTCTAGAATGGTGAAACATCAGAGGATTCACAAGTGCCCTGTATATTTAAAAGATTATATTAAGTAATACATTTTTACTTTCTATGGTATATTGTTACGTAATGTTTTTCCCTTTAAGTGTTCTTATATCTTCAATTTCTTTCCAGTTCATTATTTATTTGTTGTTTCCTTGGCTTTGAAGTATTGCATTTTGTAAAGGAGGGAGATGTTTTGCATTAGAGTTGTAAGCATGTAATAAAGAATGTTGGGAAGGGGGCGTTCTTGGGCTGTCGGTTTATCGCGGTTGGCAGGAGGAGCGCACGGTTTTCATGGTGGGCCCAAATGTTATGTTATTGAAATTTATACAGCGCATAGCAACCCTGAGGCCTCCCAGCGCTTGAGACAGAAATAAAGGGGATCGTTTCATCTGCAACTTCAGTGTGAAGAGTATTTACTGCACGTCCTTTCTGCGCTTACTGGGTCCTCTAGAAATGTTCTTTTTCTGCGCTCACTATCTCCTGTAGAGATAGCCTTTCCTTGCTCACTGTCTCCTGTAAAGACATCCTTACCTCACGCACTGGGTCCTGTAGAGACGTTCTCTTTCAGGTTTCACTGGGTCTTGTAGAGACATCCTTTCTGCACTCACTGGGTCCTGTAGAGATATCCTTTCTTTGATCACTGGGTCCTGTAGAGACATCCTTTCTGCGCTCACTGGATCCTGTAGAGACATCGTTTCTGCGCTCACTGGGTCTTGTAGAGACATCCTTTCTGCGCTCACTGGGTCCTGTAGAGACATCCTTTCTTCGTTCACTGGGTCCTGTAGAGACGTTCTTTTTGCCCTCACTGGCCCCTTTGGGAACATTGTTTCTGCTGTTTTTGTCTCCTGTAGAGACGTTCTTTTTCCTCTTACTGGGTCCTGTGCAATCCCTGCCCTCTACCCTTCCTGCCCCCTGTGACGTCTTTCTCTCTTTCTACTTTATATCCCTCCTGTGCGGTCTCTTTCACCTGATCTCAGTGACTCCTGTCCAGCGTCTCTCCTCTTCTCTCACTCACTCTTCTTTTCGTGCTCAAAGTATGCAGGAAAAGTGCAGTGCGTCAAACTGCAGGAAATGTGCCGGGCCTCTGTTTTCATCTTCCTTGTTTTTAAGGAAATCTTAGTTAGGTGAATGACGAAAAGTGCTTGGCGTGATTGTATTCAAACTACCAAACATGGTTGAAACATTTTAATTCACCAAAATAACATACATTATTACAAGGTGTTGAAATGGAAACAAACGATTCAACCTCCCAACTGTTTATGGTCTGTGAGCTGTTTTCACGTGATGTTTATGTGCCATTTAGCGATTTCGCCTTCAAATGTCATGTTTGCCCGGTGGCTACATATTAGTGCAATCCTTCAAGCAAGAGGAATGTGCTGATGGGGCAGAAAGTTCCTGCAACAACTTGCTTTGAGGGATCCAGCGATTTACCAACTCCTTCGAGGCTTGTTTTATTCTGCAGAAAATGTGGGTGTTACATTTGGATGGTTACTTCGTGGTGTTCGTGGCATTCGACTGCTGACCTAAACTCCAGTGTAAACGGAAGGAGTGGAAATGTATGCTGCAGGGACAAAAATAGGCGTGGGCCTACAGGTTTTCACTTGCACGAATTCTTTACACTTAAGGAAGGAAAAGCGTGATCTGATCAGTATGCGCAGGCCGGATGTGTCTGCGCCTTCCATTAATTAAGCAGCTTTAAGCAGCTCTTACCACTAGGCTGTAAATAGTGCTTTAATGAGGAATCCTATTGCAGCCTTCATTTCCAGCTTAAGTTGGGAGATGTTTGAGAGTGCAACAAGGATAGCTCCTGGGACTTTCTTCTCTGTGTTGAGGTCCTCGATAGAGTTGGTTGCCATGCTTTGTGAAGCCATCTGATTGCATGCTGTGCCAAGATTTGGAGGAGTTCAGCATTGGGTGACAGAAGCTGGAACCATTCGAGATTTTCAGGTTCACCACAGAGCATGTGAATCATTCCCATGTAGAAGCATTATTTATTCGTTTTTTTACCAAGTGGATATCCTGAGAAGTTGACATGTATTCGCAAAATTGAACACATATGGTTTACGCCATAGCATTTGCCCTTGCAAAGGGTAGTAACATGTTTAATGCTTTGCGTCATTTTTCGGATGAGGCGACAGACACTATACGGTTATCAAAATGAAATCTGACTTAAGGCACTTTGTGCATTACTTCTAACTTACCACACCTTTGACCAATCTTGCACATATTATATGTTGAAGCTCAGAATAAGCTCAGAAGGATATAAAGTTGTTGATATCGATTTCAGCAAGGAATGAAGTGGCATAAAACAGCTTTAGCTGCAGAAAGACATCACACACACTGCAACGCCCTTAGCTTATGCGGACCAACGTTTGCTGCACCATTTTTGAAACATCTTTGATTTTGACACACAACACTCAGCACCTCCAAACAGGCAAAAATATGTGAAGTACCATAACAACCATGTACTCCACAAGGATCAGGAAGCCAAAGCAAATCAGCAGGGCATTAGCTTTGTCAGTAAGATTGGGGAGAGGGTGTGAGCTTCAAATTTTCCAACAATCACGTTGGCATTCAGTGTTAAAATACATTATACATCAAGCAGGGCGCACAAGAGCGACTTAAGAGGCAAGGAAGAGGTATGCAGATTGGTAGGGGTAGGGAGTGAGAGAAATTAAATTATTTTGTGAAATAACCAATATTCCTGAAATCTTTCCAAACAGAGAGGGGGGGAGCATCCGAAAGGCATCTCACCATGTCCGAGGGAGAGCACCTGTATCCAACTATTTATCAAAAACTACATTTAGTAGGGGGGTGTAACATCCCAAATACCCCGCCTGAAGCTACGCCCCTGCAAATCAGAACTCTGTGTGGCCTCCCCAGGAGCAGGGAGCACTATGTAAATGCTAAAATATAGTACATTACAGTGATTTACAGCAGTGTTGATATTGAGAAGCAAATATTTTCTGTATTCTCTTATAGCGTGATAAGGACTTTAGGCGGCCCTGCATGTACTGTGCCAGTTACCATTAGCCCAAAGCAGACGCTGTGATCCTAGGCACACAGCATGTTTTGTGCCTTTGGCATATTTAGGGAACAGAGTAGAAAGTAGTGTGAATGTAATCATTAGCCTCGCAGCAGGTAAAAGGCCTAGAATCTTTAGTCCAAGAGTGTATAGCCTACCAGCAACCCATAGCCTGACAATTGGTGTTAGCCTGGCACAAGATACCAGCTCCTTAAACCCTCCTCAGAAGGAAGGTATTATCCCCATAAACATGAATTGCATATTAGGTACTATGTGCTTGTAATTGCTAGCCTGCAGCGAGTATTAAGTCTATAATCATTATATCCAGAGCAGGCATTGCACCTATGACGAGCAACAGTTACCTTAGGGCACAATTTATAGTTACTTGAAATAACGAACTATAACTGCTGAATTTCTGTGGCTATGTCAGTTTAAAATATGAGCCTATCTATAACATCACTGTAAACATAGTTTTTTTAAGTGAATTTCTATGTATTTTTATTCTATTTTGTAACTATAACGTCATGGTAAACTTTGTTTTTTTCAGAGAAAAAGAAAATATGTATGTATATATCAACCACTTCTCCTCCCAAATACAAAGATACTTACTTACCATTGTCAAGACAAAGAGCTCGATTTTAAGTTGGGGGGGGGTGAGGATCATCCGCCTAAAGGAGGTGGGTAGCCCTTCCACCCTAATAACCGGACATACAGTGCATAGACAGCTATACACTATAAATAGGGTGGACAGGACATCTCTTGCTTTCTGTTGGATGCCCCACATCTGCCTGATTCTAAATCCAGACGAAACTCTCAAAGCCTCCTAGCAAACAATGATTCTATTAAAGATGTATCATTTACTCTACTTTTACCCAGAGACAATTTCTATCATTGACTCATGACCCTTGGGACTTTTTTAACCATTGGCTCCTTTCCTCCTTTTTCTCTGTCAATAGGTCCATGTTTCCCACTTCCTCAGGCTCCCTCAACTCCCTAGCTGTGCACCCAAGGTGCTTGACGAGTAATACCTTGCTGTAGCATTGGTGCTGGCTGTAATATATCATCTTAAGTAATATTTTCCTTTTTGACCTCTTATGGTTATTCTGCTTACAGAATGGTCTCTCTAATCAAAGTACTTCCAGTTGATCTTCATTACACGATTTTTTAGGAGGAACACAGTTGCTGGTTTAAAAAAAAAAAAAAAAATATATATATATATATATATATATATATATATATATATATATATATATATATATACACACGCCAAATGAAAATGAATTCCGGAAGTTCTCTTATTTTTCTGCTGAATCAGTCAGTCCACCTTCCACTCATATTACTTAGATGCCATTCTTTGGTTAGATCGATTGTTGCTCCCAAAAAAGACAGCTTACATGCGTTTTTTTTACATGGAGGATATAAGAATAAAACATCATATATGGTTGTGTTTTAACAAAAGTGTGTGGGACACATATTCAGGCAGGATGGCGCATGTGTTGTCTTTTATTCTTTCATTATGAGGAAGTTAGAGAACCTCTTCCAGATGGAGCCAAGTGTCGTTCCACAACATCAAAGGCAACCACTTCTGCTTTTAGTAGAGACGGCGCCTGAGTGAGATCTTCAAGTTTTCCTCGGAGGCACCTGTAACACACATTCAGTAACATATTTTGTAATATAAAATTTTATGCAACACTTTTGCCATTCATAAGAGCATGCAAATAACAGTTGTTACTGTTACTATATGCATAGTGCTCACATTACCCACCTCAGAAAGGTATAAAGCTGACTCTGCCTTTTCAGGATTCAAACTTGTGACTTGCAGAACACTCCATCTGTTAGCAGTGTGATCTGAGATCACTGAGCCATCCTGTGCCGATCCAAAGGCAGTCGGCTGGCACTCCAGAAAGCAGAGAGCCATCCTGTGCTGATCTAAAGGCATTCGGCTGGCACTCCAAAAAGCTTCCGCTGCCACCGGATGGTTGCTGCTTCCCACCGTTGCACTGACACATCTTTGGGAGTAAATATACAAATCGAAAACTTGCACGCACCCTGTGGCAAATGAGTTGTAGTTCCATAGGACTGGCTTTTGTTTCAGTAGATTCATGGCCTTCCAGGAACGACATCTCTATATTTGACACTGTGGCAGCAAAGCTTTAATGACTGCACAGAAAGCTTAATCTGTTTCCATGGTTGCTGGTGGTTGTCACCTGCACTCGTTTTTTAGGACTGGGAATTATTTATTGTCATCAGTATTCGTCCTAAAGTGAGACAGACAGTGGCAGAAGATGGGGAAAGAAGACAGAAGGAAAGATAAGCTAATAGTGACAATAATTTGAAAGCTGGGTCGAAAAGGAACCACGAATTGTTAGATGTAGAGACAGAAATGCAGGGTGGGGAAGAAAGAGGTATGAAGTAGAATCAAGACTATGCACCCTTGGTACATGGCAACCCTGGCATTCAGAAGCATAGGCAGGCTCCTAGTGAAATTTAGGCCCCTACATTTATACTTTTTACTCATTAAGTACTGTGCAGACCATGCCTCCTGGTCCATTCACATGGATGGGACAGTGGGAGAGAACCACGAGACAGTCAGAAAATTAAGAGTGTACGGGTAGGTAGTGACAGTGATTACAGAAATGGATGAGCTGGAAGGGAGTCAAGAAGGTGGTCAAGAAGGTGATGGGAAGCACAAGAACCAGGGATGAAACACGCATGGGACTTGTGGGGAACAGTGATGTGAACATGAGAGGTGGTGGGAGACAAAGGGGTGGTGTTTTGTGAATGTAGTGCAGGAAGGAGCTGTCAAGAAGATAGGTATTGAGGTGAAGGTTGAAGGGTGGTGGGACAGCAATATTAATTTTGGATAGACAGTGGCTGTATCTTCCCCTTGGTACCCTGGCACTGCATTTGCTGCCCTTGGTGTCAGTACATTTGAAGGCAGTGTCAGGAATAAAATGTAGACAGAGATCTGAGCCTTGTTTACTTTCTGCGGTTTCCACTCCTTGCTCTTCTTTTAGTCTCGCAGCAGCACTGAGGAGTCTACTTATGTACTAAGGGTAGGGCACAGGGTCAACCTTTTGACTTAGTGAAGCCATCAAAGCACCATGGTATTGCTTCTCCTACCACAGATATTCTTGTGAATTGACAAACTAGTCAGCGCTATTGTCTACTGAAGGCCAGGACAGTGCAATGCCATAAGTGAAAGGGCAGGGATGGGCATCATTCTTTGGTGCGGGAACAGAGAAAGCATAATGAGGGTCTTCATGGGGTCTTTGACCATGCCACAACTGGAAAAGGCACCCAGATGCCGGGAGCCCATCACTGATGAGTGTTCACCATCCCTGAGTGGAATCCATCATGGTGCGCTCACCGAAGACCATCTCCTACACTACACAGTCAGGCCTTCAGAGTACCATTTTGTGTCTTGATCTATGCATGTATTAGGGACAATGTTGTAAATGTGCATGAAGCACATAAACAACACTAGCTGTAGCAGCCCTGTTTTTTGAACCCCTAGTCATATGAGCTAATTCATTTTTAGGTTTGTCTTTAATAGACCAGTAATGGGAAATGGATGCTTATACTACAAGTAGATTGGAGTGAGTTCTTTATATGAATTTATAAACAGTGACTGGGGCTATATGAGATCCCAAGGAAGCAATGGAGATTAGATGTTGAACCATTGATGTTGGTGGGCTATCTTAGAAAGTATCTTTCCACACATGCGAGGAATTCAAAGGTTTAATGCAATTACATGTGTACATTTCATCACAAGCCTGTCGGAAAAAACAGTCCTTTTTCTTTGCTGTTCATAAGGCATTTTTGTTAGTTTTTCGCACAATCTGTCACATTAAAAGTATAAGTAGCATGATTGCACTACTGATAATTCTCACTGAATAACTGTAGAAACCTGCATTTGTGATTTTTTGCATTTAGTATGTGCATAAGCTAAAACAATGGTTTACCTAAACATTGACACTTTTGTTGCAATAGCAATTGTATCAAAATGCCATCACAAGAGACAATACACTTCTTATATATGAGCAGAACGGAAACTATTCGATTTCTTAGCTAGGATTATGAACTTCAAGAGCCCTATTTTGAAGTTTCAAGGTAAACCCAGAGGAAGTACCCTAAAGCAAGATTTCCAGTAATGTTAGGTATTTCCACACTATTTGGTGTTTCATGAACAAAATTCGGGTAAAACGCCCTGTAACATTGCTTCCACAGGTTTTGCAAATTTACCATCTACCTTTAACTGGTGCGTTTTTTAATGTGTTACTGATGCAGTAAAACGATACCATGCACACCAGTCCTATTACTAAAATGTAAATGTGCACAAATGGGAAATTTACAGTCATTGGAATTAGAGGGGTGCGAAATTTGCATATTTGCTTATGTGTAATTACGTAAAATTTCAGGAAAATTACCAGAAATTAGAAATGTATGCAAAATACAAATCTGGCCTTTAGGGTTACATTTCAGTGCAAAATGCATTAATTTCATGCTAAAAATATAGCACCAAAAACACAAGGGCCCTGAACTGCGTCTGATTGTGTTAAAACTGTTTGCATTGTTCAGACACTATCATATTGCAGCATGGTGTAGTGGCGTAATTTCTGAAAATGTAACGCAAAATTTCCCAAATTATGTAAATGACTCAATTTTAATTGAAATGTCATCTACTCAAAATATGGCACTTAGGGCCAGATGTAGCAAAGGTTTTTCCCCATTCTGTGTCTATGGGAAAAAGTGTTTGTACATATGGCCCTTAGTCACCATTTGTGCAGCGATCAAAATTATCTCCCAAATATATGTTTTTAATTTGACTTTTCAGTCAAACCTCCAAGTCATCGATGTGTCCGGACACTCCTTCTGCCCATTCTTTCATTCACTCATCTGTGTATACAATGATGCATCTACATAGTCATCGTGCATCAATTCACCAGTATGAGAAAGAAATGTCTTTGTGTATCTTACGTTTGTGGAACCGGATTATCACTGTCAGAATATCCATTGACACAATTATCATGTCCTAAGTGTTGTCTACAAAAATATTCTTATTCGAGTAAATAATTGAAATCTACAACCAAGAGGACAATATTTGTGTGACTTGTATTTAAGACATAACATTTACGTGTAATACTATTTCTGTACACTGTATTCTGCCATACAACCTTCGGTTGATCTGTGCTCTTGGGTCTGTATGGTTTCTTTGCATGAATGTTTCGTGTACATGGATGTCATGATATTGTGGCAGTTGATATTCTGGACTTGATATTTTTTAGGTTGAAATAAAAAACTCAATATTTTCTACGTACAACCCTCTTAAATTAGAGACTGCTACTACTCCTTCATGTATTTCACCACCTTGATGGTGTATTCCTAAAGGGTGTCAGGAAGTAGTCTTCCACTACCAATGATTTTAGCTGTGAAATTAAAGAATATACTGCAAAACACGTCTGTGCGAGGAAACAGAACCTTGATGCAATTTGCAATAGCTAAAAAGTGTCCGGCAAGTTGGCTACTGCAAACGTTTTGTTTTTTTGCCTCTTTTGTTTTCCTCTGATTAATTCTCTCTTTATTATTGATCTCTGAAGCCTGCAGTGCTATAAATCCTACAGTCAATAGTCTTCTGTCTACTGCAAACAAATTAAATCTTCATATTTACCCCACATGTTAACACAGAAACTTGGGTCTATAATGCCTCAGGGAAAATATATCGAGCTAAAATGATCGCTGTAAATAGTAGATGACCTCAAATCACCCTTTCTTTCGACTGCATCCCTGCAGTTGTGCCAGCACCTAGCTCCCATCGTTTACGAATTAAACTTGCCAGAGACAAGGCGAGAGACGAATTTTACTGCTTCACTTCTGCTGGACCAGGCGGAAGGAGAATTGGTGGAAGGGGAGTAGGGTTGTAGAAATGGTAATTTCCACTCAAGTGACACATTGCTTCTAGGTGCTGGAAGAGAATGAATGCACAAGACTGCATGACTGATCTGGTTACTGTAATGTCCACTGCTCCAAGCCCTAACCTTCCTCTTCAAATCTCCTGCAGATTGAGCCCTGCCTATGGCCCAGGAGTTTTCCTTACCTCAATTAGAAATACCAAAATAAAAGAAACAGCAATTTGTTATTTGTTCATGATGTAGACCATATCCAGTTACCAGAACTAAGTGTTCAGAAACGGCTCTGCACTTAGTTATATCCAAGCACCAACTTTAGGCCCAGCGGAATTCTACAAGGGAGAGAACAGCTGCGAAATGTAGGACCATGATGAGGACTAGGACTTGGAGAAATGAGGATATATGGTAATGTATCCAAGCCATTACCTACTCGGCCGCCTTCATCCCAGTCCCTCAGTTTGAGGCCATAATACTAACTTAACTTATCACAGAGCCTGACGGATAAATAAAAAGCATGACTCATCCAATTAGACTACTCAGAGAATCTTTGATTGCAAATAACAAAAAAAAAGAGTTAACCGCGCATGCAACATGTGAAGCAAAGTCTGTTCAATATTCCCTGCCTACCTGCAAATGATAATTAATCAATTTTGTGGGAGAAGGTCAGGTAGCAGAACTATATTTATAGCAACTAACAGCAACTTAACCTTTTCAACGGGTCTTCAACTCTGCAGCATGACATGTAGCACTTTTGTAGTAACTCTTGATCTGTTTGAGCTAGATTTTTTTTTTTTTAAATCAGTACAACTATGCAGCAGATGGTGGATTGTGTGCCAAATTTGGGAATCCCGGAACTATGAAGAAAACTGCATTGGTGCAGAATCTCATAATTCCAGTGGTGTGGCGATGTTGCTTTTGAGTCTGCAAAACAGTCCCAGAAGTTACTTCTTCTGTCCCATTAGGGCCTACAGTGGTTTCAGGCCTGGATGATTCTTTGTGCAAACAAAAGCTCTTTGCCTTTGATGCCTCTTGGGATTGGCTAAATCTTTCCTGTCTTCAGAGGGAACAGTGTCCCATTGTGGCGCGGTCTGTAGTGGTAACAAGTCTGCATACATCCTTGTTCCCTTCAGAAAAAAAACATGTTTCATTTAGGGACTGTAGTGGTCTCGAGTCTAGATAGGTCCTCATGTCTAGCATCTTGCTGAGTCCAGAGCAAGTTTAAATATAATTTGTTGGGTCTGGCTTGAACACAATGTGGCATTTCTGAGGGTGATACTTGTTACTATTTTGTTGCTACTATATATTGCATTTCGCTGATTCTTATCAGCAAACCATAGAAGACTGGCTGAAATCAATATCATAAGTCATCATTCTTGTAGCAGTTACTGATAGGTGAGTTGTTCAACGCCAGAAACTCGACACACGAATCATACAACATGTTGATTTATGAATATAGGAGATGTTTAATCTGGCGGGCTAAGAAGGGACTTTTTGTGAGGAACTCGATCATATTTGGGAGGTCTTTACGGAATTTCATGGAAATTATGTAAACTGCCATGTTTATGTGTAATTCTGATACTGTTGAGAATTTGTGCAACACATTCATTATTTTACATTGTGTACATGTTTTTTTTAAAGCTTGTTCTGTGCATATATCTATCTCGTCTGGAAACTCAGTAAAACGTGTGTTTACAAAACAAGTTTTGGAGTTGCACAGGCTGAAGTTCTCTACTTGGGCAAGTGAGTTTTCCTGCTCTCAAAATCACACATTGCTTTGATCTAATTTTCAGTTTTCTAAAAGGAAAAACTCAGCGACATTTTCTTCCAGCCTCGGTTTAATCAAATCAAGAGACACACACAGGGTGGGAGTCGATGAGGGGAGGTTGGAGGTGGAGGCCATGGAAATGCGGCTATATGTGATGCTCTAATCTGGAGTCAGTGTCCCCGCCCCTCCCCCACATCCTTCCTCCTTTTGTCTCCCTTCTCGAGATTTGTTTAAAATAAGATGCCACAAAACGCCATGCTCAATGATGAAAACCTCAAACGTTTGAGATCCGTTCTGTCTGGCCCAGTCCTTTAAAAGTAAGGACATTGCTATACGTGTACTACAGAGGCTACGCATGAACAGGGCTGCTGAGTTGCTATTTACACTTTTGCTTTGGGGTTCAGCCAAATTCCCTTTATTAAAATCAGTATTTTAGATTTTTTTAATTGTCATTGCATTTGTTTAGTTTTCGCAGCTACGAAGGCAGCTGTGAAACGCTCTCAGGACCACTGGAAATACGTGATTTTGCGGCTTCGGCGTTTTCTGCATTTGTATTTGCCACATAATCTAGCAACTGCTTTATAATCTGCAGATTTAAACAAAAATGTGTTTCAATCTGAAACAGCTCAAAAATTACGAAAACTATGCAAATCCTGTTGTCACACATCGGAAGACCCTTCCCAAATGTTGACTGCTCGCTGTTCTGCTATTTCTTGCTGTGTTTCTGTATTAAAGTGGTACTAATAAGATGAAGCCTTTGCCCCGCTAGTGTTAATGTGAAAAAATTAAACAATAATAAAGTAATACTGTCACAAAATGTGCCATATAACACCGCATAATTTGCCATTTCTTACTACAAATTTAGTGAACCAGCCCGCATAATTTGCTCGTCTCCTGCTGCATAATTCCAGTGGCACATCCTTGTGTAACCACGGTTTGCACAGGGATCTGAAAAAAACAGGGCACTCGTAATCACACCCTAGTAGTAATAGAATGACCAAAGACCAAAAAACACCCGTGTGCAGCTCTGCGGGAAAGGACCGGTTCCACTGGCACCTGGCAGGTGTTAAATATAAATAGTTGCAAGGCTTTCACCTCAGATCAGGAATGTCTTAAGACCATCAAAAATAAAAAAATACCTCGCCAGACCTTTCTCCTGCCTAGCTAGGACAGAGAGGAGTGGAACGAAAAGACTTGACAGTGGGGTGAATTGCAATAAAAGTGCAGTAATAAAGAAAAGCACGCGCAGCTTTTCCAGGGTAGGGTTGTGCTTTGTATTCTAAGAGTTGTACTTCTTATTTCACATTGGGGTACATAGGATTACATGTAAGAAGTCCCAAGTTGAAAAGGAAAAAACTGAACTGGATGTGATAGATATCTATGGACATGGGCATTTGTGAGCTGTGTATACAAGCACCAGAGCCTAGGAGATGTAAAATAGAAAAATCACATGGATATGTGCGTTATGGTAGGTCAGTGACATTCTTGCGCCATATTTTTAGTATTTTCGTTTTCAATGCCGGGATATTAAGATATAAACTCTACTCATATGCTGTCCCTGAAAGTGCATGTATTTTCGTTCGGAGACCCCGGCACGCTGGTCACAAGGCTCGCGGTGTGCACACGTGCACGTCTCCCAGCCCTTACGCAGAGCGCGCGGGTCTGAGGAGACACCAGCGGCCCACAGGCCAGCAGAAGGGAAGTCTGCCCGGATGGCCTGCTCCGCTGTTCTGACCTCCCCCGTCCTAAGGACGTGTATATTTTCCATTTCCTCTTCCATCTTTATAAAGTTGGAGAGATGTAAGAACCAAAGCAGACAACGTCTGCCTTTCTCCTCCAGCCCACTCATGCAAAGCACTTTATGAAGGTACATCTGCAAAGCAGGAGGAGAAATATTTGGACGTTGAACTGCATTCTCTGTCTTCTGCTAAGATTTTGTACACTCCCACCCTTTACCCATTCTTGAGTGTTCTTCAACATAACCCCTTTCTCTGTGTGGTACACCCCGCCTCTAGCTTAGTTTTGGTATACTACTGTCCTCGTCCTCACTCTTGTGGGTCCTGCACTGTTCTCCCTTTCTCAGTTTGGGATCCATTTTAAGATCTCACCTGAGATTGATAACTCATGTTCTGTTGCATCTTTGTTTACTTACATTTGACTTAGAAACCGCCCATTGCTTACCATTGATTGGCTTCATCTTCACTCTCCTTTACTTGCTTCTCCTTAGTCAGCACTTGCCAGCTCCTCTTCCCCTTCATGTGTTTGTCTCGCCACTGGAGCATAGCCCAATTACTGTTTTCGTGCCCAGTGTCGTTCCACTGCCCCTTGCTGCGTTGTTGCTTGCCCCCCCTGCCCTGTTGTTGGCCCCTCCCTTCTGGGTTGTTGTTTCCACCGTCCCACTTTCTCTCTCATGTGTTGTTGCTTGCCTTGTCCCGCCGACACCCCTCCCGCGTTATTGTCTGCTCTGCACTCATGTTGTTGTTGCTAGTCCTTCCCTCCCACTCCTCCCTCATTGTTGTGGCTTACCCCATCCCTCTTGCATTGTTGTTGCTTGTCCTTTCCATCCTGACTCCCTCCCACGTTGTTATGTTATGTTGATTTGTATAGCGTACTACTTAACCAAAAGGGTATCCAGACGCTTGGGCAGGGGTGTAGATGTGTGGTTCCCAAGGTGCTTATACAAAGAGCCAGGTCCTCAGCTTCTTATTGAACTCATGAAGTGAGGAGGAGGCTTTGATGTGCTGAGAGAGGGAGTGATGAACAGAGTTGAGGGAGGCTCCATGTTGTTGTAGCTTGCTCTGCCCCTCTTGTATTGTTGTTGCTTGCCCCATATCTCCCACCACCCTCTCAAGTTTTTGTTGCTGGCTCAGTCCCTACTGAATCCCTCCTATATTGCTGTTGAGTGACCCATTCCTCCTGACCCCTCCCACTTTGTTGCTTGTCCCATCTCTCCCACGTTGCTGTTGCTTACCTCACCCATCCCTCATTGTTGAATGCCTTTTCCCTCCTGCATTATTGTTGCTTGCTCTGTCCTTCCCCCTGAGATTTTGTTTTCTCTCCTGTCCCCTTCAGCATTATTGTGGCTTGCTCCATCCCTCCCCCATTGTTGTTGCTCAACCCGTTCTTCCCCCTCCTGCCCTTTTACTTTCACTCTCACATCCCACAAGAAAAAAAGCTTGCCACATTCTCCACTCGGTCACACACTTGAGAAGCAGTATCTGTTACTGCTTACAGTAACAGATACACCTCAAAGCAATTGTTTGCTGATTAACTGTCCGGGACTAGAAACCATGTCTGTGATGACATAGAGTTAAGTGGCCATCCTCAAGCTAACACCTCTCTCAAGCTATTGAATGACCAAGGAGGGAGGTCATGTGTTTGTGTCCCGTGATACCTTTGAAGGCAATACACGTGAACAATGTTATGAAAGGTGAGAACGGTTTGCAAGGCTCGTGACCACATTGAAATCTATGGGAACCTTGTGTGTTAGGAAGTGGAAATGATTCCAAGATGGGTGGGAGCTTCCAAATGAGGATGATTTGCGAGCCATGGAGACAGTAAAAACACAAAGTTGCCACCAGCCCAGTGATTACCAGCCCATCACGTTCCCTCGCATGGTGAATTGCAATGCTGTTCTCTTCTAAGGCATACTTACTTTTGGACATGGTGATCAAGAGCTGATATGAAAAGCTTGCCCTCGGCAGTATGTTGCCAGAATATTGTGGACTACATAAGGTCTGACAAAAATCTTGTGTCCTAAATATTGTTTAAAAAATATTGCCCTGTTGGAGATAATTTAGAAAATTTACTGCCAATGTTGACAATATTTTTGTAAACGATATTTAGGACGCAATATTTAGGTGAGCTGTTATTTTTGTCAACAATATTCTGAGATAGGATTATCCTCGGCACTTTTCATATGTCTTGCTACTTTACAAACATGCACATTGCACAGCGATCTTCATAAGCTAAAATAGAGTTGCTCCATGAAGGTAATTCTGCAGAATTTATTAGTTTAACAACTGTAATGTACATGAAGAGAGAAGAGAAAGGAGAAGAGGAAAGGGGAGAAAAATATGTTGGTACAGAGCAAATAAAGGACTGGGAAGGAGAGAGGTCAAAGAATGGCAAGATCAAGCAATGTTAAAAAAATCAGTAGAAATAGGTTGAGTAACGGCAGAAAATAAGTGAGTTAGGTAACTGAATCAGAAAAAGAGAAACAGTCAGATATCATAAAGAGAATGAATATGGTAGAAAGATACACTAAGACATGAAATGCATGAAGTCAGAAGTTGAATGCCGAACAAAGCATAGATAGACAAATGGAACAAAATATAATTGAGTAAAAATAAGTGATTGACAAAAGAAAAAATGTTGAATAGTACAAAGTAAGACTCCCACCGGGGAGCTGAATTAACTCCAAGAGCTCAGTCACATTAATGCCTTGAGTAGAATTCAAATTTAGTGCCCATGTTAAGGTAACAAATGCTTGCGCTTCGCTCGAGCAATGTCCCTCCTGATTCCTGTCACTCATGGGACTAATTTATACAGATTTGTAGAATGCACTATCACTCGGGAGCGTATCCTGGCAATGATATGAGTCTGATTCCATTTCATATGATACAATTTGAATGTATATATTATCAATGCAATATGAAGCATATTTTTAAACTGTGTGTGACACAAGTATTTTTGATATATTTGGGATTTATTGTAAATATAATTAACTTTTTATTGTGATGGGCTGTTATAATCATTGTTCAATTACCCAGACTTGTCAATTTAGGTACTTTCGTTATTTTGGAGAATTTGTTATGTTATTACACCTCTAGGTACCTGGTGCTATCAGGGTTGCACCCTTAATCCTGGCTGAATTACCTTCCTACCCTATTTATAATATCTTCATGACAGAACGTTGTTGTGTAGATTGCCACAGCTGCATGGAATGGAAGGATTTTCAAGTGTCCCTCTCAGAATTGTATTTTATTATTACTTTTTAAATTTAGTGTGGTTTTTCTACATCACAAACATAGGGGCTCATTATAAACCTGGCGGTCCAGAGCGCCATGCCGGCGATAAATACCGCCACCGGCATGGCGGTCTGAACCGCCATATTATGTACACCGGGAGGGCCGCCTGTGGCGGCCCTCCACCACCGCAGGCTACTGCCGACAGGCAGCCTGACGATGGCAGATATCATTATCCGACAGGACAGCGCTGCAAGCAGCGCCGCCCTCCAGATAATGATCCCTGTTTCCCCCAGCCTTTCTATGGCGGTTTCACCCGCTAGGGAAAGGCTGGCGGAAAGGGTGCTCCGGGGCCCCTGTGCAGTGCCCCGTCGCGCAGGTCACTGCCCAATTTACGGGCAGTGATCTGCGCGACAGGTGCTGCTGCACCCGCCGCACTGAGGCATTGATGACGGCTCCATGTGGAGCCGTCGGCAATGTCCCGGCTCTGCATTTTGTTTCTGCCCACCGGCCCAGCAGAATGTTTGTAATTCGTCCGTCGGGGTCTCAGAGGGGCTAGCAGTCTATGCAAAGAGCGCCAGCATGAACACGGCGGGGTTTCCCGCTGTGTTCATAATGAGCCCCATAGTCTTGAAGGACGTTAGAATACCTATAAAGTCAGAGAGGCTGATGCATCAATAAGTATTAAATATGGCAATATTTTACAATATTGTGTTTGAAACGGTTCAGTAATACAAAGTTCTGAAACCAGGATTGGATGAGATATTAGTGAAATAATTGCAGAAACAGCTGGAAAATATAATTTATTCTGCTGGTAATCTTGTCAAAAAGTTACTTTGGTCTGCTGTCATTCAACTACAGGGTTTATTGTTTACAAGGTTCAAGAGAGGGGTTTGAGACAACTTTGAGGCTTCAATGGCGACTGCTGTTTTTTTCCAACAAAATTTATTGGGTTTTCAGCTGACATGTAACAATATATACATAGGGTCTCGACCTCAAGCCTACATTGATCCAGAGAGTGCAGTCAGAATAACAGATCTAAACACCAGGTGTTCTGATGTAACATATAAGCACAGTTCCAATATATATATAAAGACATTGGTGGGTGATCCTTCCAACTGCAGGATGATTTAGCCAATTAACCATCTCAATGCAACATACTAATAAAATAACAAAATCCCCAACAAACTGTTCCCCCCACCCATCTTCATGCATTGTACCATCTGGCTATCCTGACTAATGTCTCCTGCATGGAAGGGGGTATGTCCCAGTTAAATAATCATGGTCGTGATAACTACTAGTGATTATTCTCCTTTGTGTCAAGTGTATGGGTATGTCCAGCACTGAGTGTCCAGATATTACTATGGGCGTCTCATCTGCGGGGAAGGTGGCCTGTTCGCTATGGAGTGGGAGTCCAGGTTATCCAGTGTATGTACCAGTGCCTCCTAGGAGTTGCTCAGTCTAGGGAGCCCAGGCAACGTTCGGCTTCTCGATGTTTCACTTCGCTCTCGTAGCCCGCACATCTCACTTTTTCCCTTCTCCAGCTTGCAAACATGGGTCCCCTCGGGTCTTTCCAGTTTCTGGTGATTTAATTTTTGGCTATGATGAAAGACAGATCTTGGAACTGGCTTATGATTCTCGTTTTGGTAGTATGTGGGAAGCAGCTCAATAGGCAATGCCCAGGAGTGCATGGTATATCCTTTCCAATAAACTGAGTTTGTGTCCTTGTAATGTCACCCCAGTATCCCATTAAAGAGTTTGCAGCTCCAGAGCATGTTAAGGAAATCAGCAGCCTCCTCCCCACATCTCAGACACCCGCCATCTTCCACTCTGAAATGTTGGGTAAGCCTCCCCAAGTGAGGTATGCTCTATGGAGTATATACAAATTAACGAGCTTAAATCTGGCGTTCCTAGACACCTTGGGTATGCGCTCTAGAATATGTTCCCAGTCCATAGTCCTCCTCCCATCAGATTTTAAGAATAGCCAAGGGTAGCATCAAGTCCCTCAGTAGCCTCCCTTATAAATAGCTGATCGCTTTGTACGTCCCCAATGAAGTAGCCAAGTACTGTCATGCTCCTGATTGGGGGGGTTTCCTCTAGCCCCTGCTTCCAGTGTCTACGGATTGCCCTATGCAGTAGGAAGTGACCCTAAGGCAACTCGTATTACTATCAGAGGTCCTCAAAAGGCAAGAGTGCCTCCGCTTCATAGAGAGTCCCTATTGTTGTTGCTCCTGCCACAACCCAGTCCGATACTCTTCGCCAATCTCCTCCAAGGGGGAGTTCCAACAAAAAACACATGGGAATATCTGAGGAATAGGGTATTTTCTGTTTGGTCTTATTTAGGCTCCTAAGCCAACAACGGTGAAGTACCTGAAATTTGGTTGTGTCATCAACATCAGGACAGTGTAGATGGAGTAGTACCTTCGCCAGGCTATGTATGTCCGGGGTGAAGGGATCTAGGGCCAGATGTAGCAAACGTTTTGCGACTCGCAAACGGCAAAATTTGCCGTTTGCGAGTCGCAAAACGCGTATCCCAATGCAGAAATGCATTTTGCGAGTCGTTACCGACTCGCAAAATGCATTTCAGACTCGCAAATAGGAAGGGGTGTTCCCTTCCTATTTGCGAGTCGCATTGGGATGCAATACCATTTGCGACCGCATATGCGGTCGCAAATGGCATCGCAGTTACCATCCACTTCAAGTGGATGGTAACCCAATCGCAAATTGGAAGGGGTCCCCATGGGACCCCTTCCAGTTTGTGACTGGAGCCCAAAATATTTTTTCAGGGCAGGGAGTGGTCCAAGGGACCACTCCCTGCCCTGAAAAAAAACCGAAACTAAAGGTTTCTTTTTTTTTTTTAAGTGCAGCTCGTTTTCCCTTAGGGAAAACGGGCTACACTTAAAAAAAAAAAATGCTTTATTTAAAAGCAGGTCGCTAACATGGAGGTCTGCTGACGTCAGCAGGCCTCCATGTTAGCGAGTGCCTATACTCGCAATGAGGCCGCAATTTGCGACCCACCTCATGAATATTCATGAGGTGGGTCATTGCGACCCCATTGCGAGTTGCAGTCGGTGTCTGAGACACCGTACTGCATAGCAATTTGCGACTTGCAAATTGCGAGTCGCAGGGACTCGCAATTTGCAAGTCGCAAATTGCTTTTTTCCTACATCTGGCCCTTATTTCCTTAACAAGTGTCACCAGACCTGCTGTCCACTGGGTCAGCCACTGAAGTTGGCCCGCCAAATAATAGGATTCAAAATCAGGGATGGCCCTGCCTCCCTCTGTCACAGGTCTCTGGAGTGTGGACAATACTACCCTCCTTCGGCTTGAGCCCCACAGAAAGCCTGTGACAAGTGTGTCTAGTGCTCTAAAGATTGTATGTGGGATCCAGAATGGTAAGACTATGAATAGATTTAGGAGGTGTGCAGGGTCACCATTTTCAACAGGGCACCAAGCCCAGCCACCGACAGATGGAGCAATTTCCAGAAATCCATACTGGTCCAGAGTCCCCGCAGGGCCCTTCCCACTTTTGCCTCGAGTAGATCCGCCGGGTCATGGTAGAGCTGCACACCTAGGTATGGTAGACAATGTGGTTCCCATTGCAAAGTTTCTATATTCTTAGGGACCTCTCTAGAAGCCACTGTGGGGAATACACAAGACTTCCACCAATTTTCCCACAGTCCAGAGAGTGATCAAAGCTCTCTAATAAGTTGCGTGCCCCCATCCAAGCTCCTTCTGTATCTCTCAAGAATAGCAGGAGGTCATCTGCATAGAGTGCAATATATTGCATTTGCGCACCCACCTTTATACCTTCGTAGGCATCACCCACTTGGGCATGGCACACCAAAGGCTCCATGGTGAGGGTGAAAAGGATGGGCAACAGTGGGCAGCCCTGCTGTGTACCTTGTTCCACCATATAGTTCTTAGATATGAGTTGACCTGTGCAGACTCTTGCCTGTGGTTTTGCATATAATAACTGGGTTCAGAACACAAGTCTCTCTACCAGCCCAAATCTCTTCAACACTTCATAGAGGTAGGTCCAGTCTAAACTATCAATGTCAGTGTTGGCAGTGAGTTTCACCGCCTGGTCTTTAACACAGGTGTTTGCTGCCAGTATTGTAAAAAGTCTTTGGATCTTGAGTGCAGTATTGTGGCCTGGAATAAACCCTGGCTTATCTCGATTAACAAGGATAGGCAAATGGTGAAGGAGTTGATTGGCCAACACCTTGCTAAGTATTTTATAATCGATGTTCAGCATCCAGCGTGGACGATAAGGTTTGATATCAATAGCCAGTTTCCCTGGTTTTAACTGGGATATAATGAGAGCTTCTTGGGTGGATTGTGGTAATGAGCTCCTTTCTCTAGCTGTTCTATAGAGTTCGACTAGTCTAGGGATGACGTCCTCCATATACGTCAAGTAAAATTCAGCAGGGAGGTCATCTATGCCCGGTGTCTTATTGTGGGCCATACTTTTGATGGCCACTCGGACTTCAGAGAGCGTGGTATCCTGTGCCAGATCTTCCGCCTCCTGGGGTGAAAGAGCTGGGAGCTCCACCTGTGGCAGAAACACTCAAATATCTACCACCTTGGGCATGGTGGTGTAGCAATACAGATTAGAAGAGTAGGAGTAAAATGCCATATTGATGTCTTCCTGTTTGTAGACCCTGCTGCCCTGGGTTCTTCAATCACTGACCTCCATTTCGCAAGGTTCGCAAGCCATGGTAGGAGAGATCCTTTGCGGGTTCCTTGGTGCATGGGCTCAGACCATGTAGTTTTTATAATCAAAACATTGGAGTCACTCCACTCCCTCTGCTGGTTTCTCCTTGGCCTCCAAGAGCACGGTCTCGAGCTCCGGGAGGTTTGGCATTTGCTTCTCCTTGTCTGCAGCCGTAATGTCCTTTAGCAATGTACGGCACACCCCTGTAACCTCAGAGATACAGTGTCTCCTGATTACTGCCTTGAACTCCTCCCACTCCATTACTGGAAACAATGCAGACCCCACGTTATCCTCATAGTAAGATGTTATGGCAGTTCCAACTGTGTCTCGGAAAACCAGGTGTTCTAATGATTCAGGTAGCAGTCGCCCTGTGGGGATGGGGGGTGGGTCTAGGTCTACACTAGTGCAATCCCATCAAAAGTGGATTGTGATATGATATGGTCCTAGTCAAATATTCTGACATTTGAACCAACTCATGAACGTCTGTCGAACACAAGATTGCATTGAGGCGTACATGTAGGTCACAGATGGAACAAAGAACAGTCCTGTGCTCCTGGGTGGTAGGCTCGCCAAGAGTCAATCGGGCCCCATTCACGCTGCCAAGCAGAGAGGGCCCGCGCTTTGCGATGTATTGGGGAGTCACATAAAGTGGGGGGCGTGGGTGAAATCAATCCATAGTAGGATCTGAGACACAATTGAAGTCACCTCCCAGTATAATCAAGCCTACTAAATGAGGTGCCAATATTCTGGATAAGGCAGATAAGGCTGTTTGGTCAATGTTAGGGCCATACATGCTTCATATGGTAATATCTCGGTCATCCAAGCGGCCCCTGATCACCACATATCTGTCCATGGGGTCTACTAGGGATCCGGTGTGTTGAAGGGAACCCCTGGCTTAATCCGTATGAGGACACCCCTTGCATAGGCTGAATATGAAGTGTGAAATACTTGACCTCTCCACCTAAGTTGGCATCCAGGTAGGATTCCTGGAGTAGTGCAATCTGGACCCCTCATCGGGTGAGGTGTTCCATGTAAGGAGTTTGTAGCTCATTGGTGTAGCCATTAAGAATGGTAGTTGTGGCTCTCAAATTGTTGTCAGGGGTCTAGCTCCCACATCACTGGCCCCCCTCCCCTAAAAGCATAATTCCCATGGTCAAGGCACTTCTTGATTCCCCCCCCCTCTCAAACTAGAAAACAAACTTCCTAACTCCCATTTCCCAGGACAAGCAGTTCAACTCCACTCATTCAAAAGACCATCCAAGCAACAAACATTTGTGAATACACCCACAGGCCTTCGAGACCAAGTGCCAAAAACGGGGGTGTTGAGATAATTCTTGTGCCGTCCCCTCCTCCCATGGCTGCTATATATTGCCTGATACTGTCCCCTACCTCGTCTTCAGCGGGGTCCTGAGCAGCTCTCTAGAATGGCAAGCAACTTCAAGGCCTTCGGGCCAATAACCTTTTCTCAGAGCTAGGGCCGTGTTCTGGGCACAGCGTCTCGCTGCTCTCTGCTGTTCACTGACACAGGCCCTCACAGCAGCATCATGCAAAGTCTTTCTGATCCTTGAGGGACCCTCATGTACCGCCAGGGCCCCTGCTCCGCATTCCCCATGTCAGCTATCCTCGGGGCTATCCTCCGTCACTTGGAGGAGTAGTCAGCGCCTCTCGCCCAGGCACTTTGCTACTGGCTGAGGCGCGGATGGCAGCCATCTTGGGTGCTCCAGAATGTGCGGTTTGGGATATTGCCAAGGGCTGCCAGCTCCCTACAGCAGCCCAGGGGTTTCCTACAGCATTCCGCTTGCACCCATCCAAGAGGAAGACATTATCTGTTAGTAAAGGGTCCCCTACGTCACATATAGTTAAAGGATGGCAGCAGATAGGAGGTTCAGGGGCGAGAGCTCAGGGATCTACGCCTTGCAAAGTTAGTGTCCGACCATGCCCCCCCTTTAAATAGCAACTGATGTTGACACCTAAAATGTGTCTAGATTATGGGGCGTAAAAATCAAAAACCATAAAGTAGGAGCAAGCAAGATATGTAGAGAGAATTTAAGAAACTAAAAATATCTCACATCCCGGAATTGATCTCTATTCATATTCATGGAGCAAAGCAACTAAGACAGACAGAGAGAGGAGAGTAGGAACAGGTACCCATAAAGGTCAGAGGTTAAGGGATTAACTATTTAACTTTGGATCTGCTTGTGGACACAGGGAAGCTTGAGTGACAGGTGCCAGTTTGCCCATTGTTCTCATGAAAGTATCCTTCAGACGCATCCATCACTAGACACACTAGCGTATGTGTACCTGTGAACTTGAGATCCCTGAGCACTCACAAAGAGGTGTTTGCTGTGCACCTGAGAGCGCAAGGGAAAGTATCTCTAACAACCTTTTATCTCGAGCCACATTAGGTACATTTGCATCAGTGTACAGTAATTGTTGACATTGGCAATATTGCACAATTCAGGTATTGCAAATGGCAATGTCGATATGCACTGGTTAGTTGTTGCACATGTTCCTCAGCTACCTCTGGTACGGTAGGTTTTTGTAGAACGTCTGTTAATCTTTTGCTTTTCATGACTCACATGCGCATTCAAGATGTTTGAAATTAATCTTTTATCTGTTAATTTGAGATTGTCTCAACAGGGCTCTCTAGGAAGCTAAACAAAAAGAGTACCAAAGTTTTGTGGGTAAGTTTGACTGGTTGGGAGTGTAATGTAGTTGTAAAATATTAACATACAAATAATGGCATCTTTATGCATGTATCGCTTACAGATCTCCTTTGCTAGCAATGCAGAGCTTCTGAGAACAGGGTTGGACTGAAACAGAAAATGGGCCGGGACACCAAAATATAAATGGCCCGTTAGTGAATTATACACCTAAAAAGTGGTCGATATTTGCAAATTGGGGTGCTTTTGAACTTGTAAAATCACGCTTAATAAGTGTTTTGCAAGGTATGGAAGACCTCATGAATGTGAACTTGCTGCGGGTAATGTTTGTCTCAATATCAGAGAAATCAACAGTAAAACCCAGCCCAGTAGGCCAAAAAACAAGCCCACAATGAGCCAAAAAATGTCCCACACTATACCAGTCCATCAGGCAGTGCCCAATTGCCCTGTTGGCCAGTCCGACACTGTCTGAAAACCAGTAAGTGGCCATGATTATGTAACTAAAAGAAAGATGTCAAGAACACGTACCTTGGTAATGGGATTGAGACACTCATGCTGAACATCTACAAGTAACAGTGGCAAGGACCAACATAGAGGTCAGTTGCCTCTATGGATGAAAGAGCTTGCTCGTGCTTAGCTGCCAATTACAAAACTAACAGAGACCACACAGCAACATCACTGTAAAACTGCATGCCCCCTAGGTACAGGTGCTTATGTTTGGAGGGTATCTGCATTTTTGTTGTTATTCACTGAGGGTTTGATAAATTGTCTTGATGCAAGAAGGTAGAATTTAGTGAACAGAAAAAATGAAGGAAATAAGGTGGACATGAAGGGGTGTAGGAACCTGGAAGCTCATATGTGCTGGGGCGGCTCCTCCACTATTGCGGAGGAGCTTCCCCGTGCTGCCGAAAGCAGAAAAATAAAGGGATAATAAAAGCATTTTATTATCCCTTTATTTTCTGCTTTCTTAGGACGGGGCGTGCATCCTTCACGTCAACAAGTGGAGGAGGAGTGGGGATGCTTTTCTAAGTGCGCATGTCAGTTTGGCCGGCCGTCTGAGGCCATGCACAGTGTCCCACTCCCTCCCTGAGCACCATTTCTGCCCGCTCAGGCCAATCCCGACACGTCTCTCATGCTGGTAACAGCATGAGAGAAGCATCAGTATTGGGTGGGGAGGGAAGAAGATGAGAGGCGGCTGGAGCGGCGGAACACGGAGGCGGCAGGTAAGTATATTTATTTTTTTATTGCACCCCTTGCCTCCTGCTTTGCGCACTGCCCCCATCCTATCCTGGCAGCAGCCGCTACTGCATGTGTGTAAAGAAGTTGCAGTGAGCAAGGCATGGAGGCGCCACTGACTACGAAAAAACCTTTAAATACGAACATTTGGAAGTAGGAGTTATTTGGCCCTTTTCATACTTCCCGCCTTTTTCATAAAATTCATTGCTTCATAACTTTTGTGCTTTCGAAATGTTAGAACAGGAACCAGCAAGCCATTTTGTTACTATTATGAAGCAAAGCAGCTACACAGCTTGATTCACTCTTGAAATGTTGTATAAAATTAACCATTCAGGCAAAGGAACAGACAAAATTACTATTTTTAGAAAACAATTTACATACATTGGAAACATTACAGATTATATGAGTGTAAATGACAGTTGTTGGTTATTGTGAAGAGTGATAAACTGTTTCAAGCTACTCTCCTAGATAATCCAAGTAAAAATGAGAATATTTCACAGAAGAAGGAAGTACCCTTTCTGGTGTAAAGAATTATTATAGTGATAAAGATCTCTCATTGTTAGTCAGGCTTAACACTTAAGATCTTGTTGTGTAGGTTATTGACAAATGATAGAGAGACACATTTAATAATTGTCAGACCGCGTTTGGAGGGCTACTGGGCCTCAACGTGGTGGTTGAAGTAATTTACCACTGATGTCCTGGGATCATGTCCTATTATCGCTTTGCAAACTATACTTGACTTTCAGAGTAGTGAGGGCAAGCAATGATAGGCTTCTAAGGGAGGTAGTGGTGGTACGAGCTCAGAACTCTACAATCGACCAGCAACACAATAACGTCGGTGTCCAGCCCAGTGCTTGACTTTGTAGAAAAGAAAGTACTTTTTAATCTCACAGAAGTACTCAATGCTACAAAATGCAATCCAGTACACAGGCTAGTGATTCATTTTGTGACTCTCATGTGGTGTTGCAACCCTTATCTCCCTCTTTTCTATCTCCACGTTTGTGGCCTTAGATGAAACTGCCTCTGCCTCCAGCAAATTATAGAAAAAGAATGAAAAAGACTCATATGCAAATGTAATGCCCCACAAATCAAATGTGCAAGGAATTCACTTGTTTGCTGTAGTCCTTAACCCTGGGGGTGTTGTGGGTAGGGGTTCAATCTTTTAGTCCATTGTGCTTGACAAGCGCGAATGCAGTGTATTGATCCCCCTAAGGCAGAGTTCCATGATTAGAATCATTCACTCGGAGGCCTCAGGACTTTGGACTTAGCCCATGTTTGTCCATATGCAGCTGTCGAGAACAGTCTGGTGTTGAACAGTGGTCCTGGCACCACAGTCCTGTTGCTGGTTCAGCAGCTGCAGCCCCATCCCAGCCATTGAGTTTCTCAAGACAGACACAACCCAACTGGGCTGATAAGATCACCACATCATTTGTAGCCCTGACTGGCCAGATGCGCATACTAACACAGTTGTAGCCCCTAATGAAGCGATGAATTTACTATGGCAGTTGTAGCCCAAATGGGCTCATGTGCAGAAACGTAGAATTGTAATAGTTCTTCCCTGAAATGCTGCAAAGACCAGGACTCCCTCTGCACAGCTGGTTGCTCCCAGCTTTGCTCTCAGGATGCCCACTTTCTCCGAGTTTTCCTTCAACCAGAAACATGCTGGGCTTCTTCTACTGGATAGTCTCCTCTTTCAGCACCAGGCAGACTCATTATCATTTCCAGCAGCCAGGCTTCTAGGCACAAGGCAGTCCCTCCGCTCCTTCAGCAGAACATGCAGACTTCAAGTGATGTCCCCAACCCCTGGAAGACTGACTGTGAGTCAGACACTAGCCCTCGTCACAAAGCAGTCCATTGAGTACTCTGCAGAGCACTCTCCTCCCTTGCTCATGAAGAACTTTGAACTGGAAAAAGGTGAGGTGGTTTGGGTCCCACTTTTATAGACCTTTGGTAGATAGAATTGTGGATCCACTATTTCAAACTTCAAAATTGGTGTAGGGCGGTTCTCTTTCATATGTCCTGCTGAGTTTGCAATCCAGACGCAACCATTGTGTAAAGTGATGCTTCTCTCAGCAAGGAGCATTGGGGCTATCTCTAAACTGGAGCACCCACAACATGGGCATAACACAGTGTTATCCCCATGTTGACAACAGCATCCTTAAAACAGTAACCAGGTATAGACAAAAAGGCAGGCCAGACTTCCCCACCTTTAACTGAAATTGCAAGTCCACCCCTATCATCCACCAAATGGCAGTGCTTATGAAGAACTAATCAGCAGTCTCTTACAAAGAAAGTATTCATGGAACTTCTAACAATATCACTTTTATTTCAGGGTCTGGATCTTCATGCTCCAGCCACAGGGATACAGGAAATACACTTCCACTGTCTGAGGAAGTTGTATCTGCTCTCCAATTTGTGCCATGCTAAACAAAGGGCATTCAAAATGGATCCCACTTGTGTCAGTCTCAAACCCACACAGACTCCTACTGCTGCACATATGCTACAAGCACAAATGATGTTGCCACAGTGTTCTGGGTATTTACAGTTTAACTTTACCCGAGAAGGACGCTCTCTCTCGACTGAGAGAAAAGGTCTGGTCATGGTATTAATCTGAATCTGAACAAAAATGATATGCTGCCCCCACAGCTTTTTGTGCAACACCAAGAACAGAGATAGTAGTCCTCTGTGTACTATAAGGGTATTTCTGTGCACCCCTCCAGGTCACAGGATACGACCCTGGACCTCGCTTAGTCAGGGACAGACATGGGCTCTACGCTCAGAGTAGTGTGAAATTGGGCCAAAATAAGCCACAATACCAGATACACATGCAGTTGGGCCTTCAAGGCATGGGAACACACTTGTATATCATGCAGGGGGCTGTCATGATCCAATAGCAATAATGGTATGTTTTTATGTAGCACTTCATGCTGCTGCTGTGCTGTCTAACTCATGGGGCATCCTGCCATCAAATCATTAGAGGACACAATCTATGCACATATTAGGCAATAATTCTGCTTATAATTATCTGAGAAAAGTGCTATTTGTCCAACCAGCAAACAGCCATAATGCAAACTGTGCTTTGCTACACGTCAGCCAGCTGCAACAAATAAAGAAGTGCTCAATGTCCTTCAGTGTGCCAAACGTTAGGAATTAGAATGGAGTGTTCTGTGCAGTTATCCATGGAATCTTTTAACTTGAAAAAACACATCACGGTTAGAGAGTGGCTCTTAGGGGTTAGCCCCCCATGGCTACCTCCTCATGCATCATAGGAGGTTGTTGCAGAATGGAGGGGCTCACATTGAGACATTGATACTGAGACACATATAGCTGCATCATTGTATCAATTTTTAGGGCAAGGATGCATATAAACAAAACCAATGCTCACTTGCTATTGTTCTCATGCATTTGTGATACATTTTTACCACGAAAGGTGTAATGACACATTTTGAGGAATTTCATGTACCAAGTTAACATAAAAGTCCCGGCAATTATGCAAATTGTGCCAGCATAATTTTAAATTTGCCTAGACCTACTATATCGAATTAATGTTCAGTATAAATGGCCAGTCTTTTTTTTTATTTTTACTGTTTGGGTCAAAACCATAAAGAAACTTAGGTGTATGTGTTTTTCGTCTGTGAGACTCCTGAAGCTATATCTAGATCCCCTTGGAAGCCTTAGCAAAGACATGCAACAGCTTACAGCACAGCTGAACCATTTACATTTGAAAGTCACCTGTATAAAAATACAAATATGTCTGATAATGTAAGGGGAAAAGTGGATTTCTTGGGTTCTCCATTTACTAGCGCTGCGATCACTTTGACCCTTTAAATTGAACTGTTTGTGAAACGGTGAAATTCTGTACTGCCTTCTGCATTTAATAGAAATTTTAATAGAAACAAGATACGCAGTTCGCTGAAGCATCTTGTGCTACACAAAAATAACATTATCACTGTCTGACTGAGTGTTTTTTAGCAGCAGGAGTGATGCACTCGGTTAGAGTCACCTTTGAAATGAGAGTACTGTCTTCTGTTGGTCTCTTGCTCCCACCTGGATGTTCTCCACCTTGTAGATCCTTCTACAATATCACCTTGGTGCACATTTTTTCCATTTCACTTTCCAGAGTTCATTTTTTATCATTCCTGGCTTTGTTGTATCCCTATTTGATATGGGGTGCTCCTCTTCAATTATTCTTATCTGGCTTTCCTCATCTGTCCATCCTTTTGTTCTCTACTGACTTCTTTAGGATATCTTCTAACACAGGGCTGATTACCCTTGGCCTAATGATCATTATTCGTACATTTTTACAGATGTATGTTTTCATATGTCTTGGTTCCCTGCTCTCTTCTGATTTTGGCTGGTGATGGCTGGGACAGTGTCCTCGGAAGGAGGCCGATTTGTTGTGATCCCAACCTTTGTACAGTGTAAGTTTCACAGAACCTAACTGTGTATCCTGTTTTAGGCCAGCTAAATAATTAATAATGTGTGTATGTGTTGGTGTTACACTACCTCTCAAGGTTGGGCAGAACATCTCTGGGGAAGAACGAGAAAATGGAGCCACTGCAGGGTGGACTGATGGAAAATGTGACTGCTGACTGTGAGAGCAAAGTGAAATAGCCTGTTCTTCAAAAAAGGAATATGAGGTATCTTGGCTACACCTACAGTGCCACTACATTGTGGTTAACTTTTCTTCCTAATAGCAGAGGCCGAGAGCGGGCAATTTCAGGACTGAAGAGTAACAGAGAATCAGAACATGACAGAGGTTCACAGGAAAACCCTGAGGGCCCCAGTGGTGAGACCTCTGAGGTGCCCTGGATTTGAGGGACACAAGTCCCACAAGAGACAGATTAGTGCATCATGAGTTGTAACAGATCAGGGTCCTCCAACATAGGGACTGGAGGCCTGAGATAATATCTCACATTAGCGACATAATGTGAATTTTCACAAAGTTAATCTACGCACAATTATTTTTCCTTATCAAGTGTATCCTGCATTGCTCCACGTTTCTGGGCTCAAGTTGGACACCGTTCACATAGAGTGCAGTGGCGCACTATGAAGAGACACCTGCATGAGTAGTGTTGAATTGCATTGGAATCATTTTAAGATGATTCAGCCATTGTCTGTACCTCCTGGAATAGCGGCATGCATTCCCCACGTCTTACCCATCTGGAGCCTGAGGGTTGTATGCCTGATTACTCCTAGTTGAGGGTTTTTATTTACTCACCCTGTGGTGTTTTGCCTACCACTGGCATTAATGCCAGAACCCCAAAGCCAGCTCCACCTGCCCTTATGATGCAGCAAATTAAGCTTTTCTTGAACTTGCTGTATCATGTCAACAGAACTCTATCTGAAAAGGGTGTCTCAGTTTTGTTCCTCTGTGACACACTTTAATTGCTACTTTCAAGATTTGATGCTCTGAATACAGAACACTTCTTTACCTCACTCGCTGTTGCTATGGAGTTTCAGCAGAATAGGTAAAATTGTCCTCAGACACCACACTTTTCTACCTCTTTGGCTGCATTTCTGTTGCTGGTATTCTGAACTGAAGTGTGTCATTGACCTAGAGTCCAAACCCTATCACATCGCTGCGGATGAGTTCTAGCTTCTCATTCCTTTTTTCTTGCTTACTTCATCTATTCATGAAAATATCTCTTCGTTTCTTTCTCTTATAATTTCATGGATGTTTCACATGTTCTTCACCTGATTCTCTTAAATACTGACTTACTCTTCTTTCCTGCGACTTCTCCTCATTCTTCCTTGCCACCGCCATCTATCTTGTTTGCCCCTTCCCATCTTTCTCTGTTCCCTTCAGCCCATAATGTATGCATCATTTTTGGTTCCATTCTCTTGTTACTTTACATATGTTTGCTGTTTCCTAGTCTTTACATTTTCAGCTCTACAACTTATGAAAGACTGTCTCTTTTTAAAATTTTCAGAACACCATAATTCTCAGTTACTCTCATTTTCTCACATCTTGATTATTGTTCCTCCCTGCAGTTATCTTTTTCTGCATATTCTCTCTAATGTTTATCTTTGAGTTAATCACATTTGTTTATAAATATTTGCATGTTAAATATTAATGTAAATTCATTTTTATATATTTAAGTAAATGTAGAACACAATAGAATACACTACAGCACTATTAACATAATTGTGAAGTAAAACTTTAATATAAAACTATACTTAATTAAATTAAAACTGTTATTCTGAAGTTTAAATTAAAAAATAAATTCCCAGTTAAAGATTGTTCCTTAATATTCATTATTATTAAAATGGTTTATAGAAGGAACTAAAATGAATTTAAATATATTTTTATTAAAGATTCATTTTTCAATTCACAATAATATTTTATATATCAATTATAAATATGTGCCGATTTTATTTATATATATATTGATGTATACCTTTAGCATTGTTTAGCATTATTTCCTATGAAGTTTTATTTTAATTCCCTATATCTATTATTTTCTGTGCAAGGGTGTTGAGGTATCAGTGGTTGACCATAAATGCCTAACTACTGTCTTTTTTAGTGATAACTTGCACTTGGATTTTGTAAATAAGCACACGGTAGTAAACCTACTCAAAGTGTAATTAACTCAAAAGTCTAAATTATCTTCGTGAATCAGGCCCTTTGTCTTTAAATCTGCTTTTAGATTCCCCTTCAAATTTCCTCCAATTGCCCATTGCTCTCTTTGCCCATTAGCTCTCTCATCTGGCTTCTATTTTCTCTCCAGTTTCAGGCATGTTTTAATTTTATCGTCTGTAAAAAGCCGTCTGGCCCCTCCTGTTTTTCCTCCCAATCCAAGTTAAATTCCCTCTCATCTATTCTGCTATGCTTCTCCAATTAGACTGGTTTCACAATATCTTCCTTGTGTCACTTTTGGACTGAAAGCCTTTCCTCAGCTTGCTTCGAGGTTCTGTAAATTATTAGTTTGGATGTTTGGTCTTCTCAATTTTTATAATTTTGTGTGTCTTTCTGAAAGCACACCTGCTCCGCAAGCAGCTTCCTAACACTACTTAGCTCTGCTAGCACAGCTGAATTTTTTTTGTACAATCTTTGTCATTTTGGTTGGTTTGGTTGTGTGTGTTTTTTACAGATTTCTCTTCATCCAAGCTGGAAACCGTTGGTCATAATTTCAATGGTTTGCATCATCAGTCATACAAAGTCCAGGTCTTAACAAATACCCTAATTCAAAAAGAGACAGAGATCAACTGAGACAGCCCAGTGGGTTAAAGGCTCACTGCTAAGATCTGGATGTGACTTGCAGATGGCAGGTTACAATCCTCACTGAGTTAACTAGGCATTTCATCCTTCTAAGGTTGATAAATGAGTAACATTGAGTTTAGTTGTAGTAACACCTATCATTCATACACTGAGCCAATTAAGTCGTTGTGTGTGCACTATGTAAATGGTCAAACGAAATGGCAAATTGTCCAGTTCGCACACGGACACATGGCAAGCTCTCCACTCCCTACTTGTTTGAAGAAACCCCTCCAAAGGTATCTGCTGTGGTTGAAAATTTGCCAGTGTGCAAATATGTGATTTCACTTTCTCATCCAAGCATACTCCATTCACCTCTATCCTTTATTTGCGGCATTTAATCTCCCAGTGTAACCTTAAACCTACATTGCACTACCCCAAATTTCCTCTGCTCCATTTTACATACTTAGCAACAGTGGTGCAAAAGTCATTTTAGTTTTTGGGTGCACATTTAACATAATAATATAACCCTTTCTTGTCATTTAAATCAAGTCTACAAGTTTAAAAAAAGATACAAATAGGGTTACAATATTAACAGTTGCGCCAATTGGAAGCCGAATTCTAATTGATCCAACCCAGTTTTTTATCCAGATACTTACCAACATACTTTCGCTGGTGGACACTGCCCTCAGCGTAAATTGAAAAATTAGTTTCTGACATGCACAAAATTGGTCCAAATGCGGTTTGTGCACCTTACTCCAAATGTTCTCCTCTATTTGGCCAGATTCTCAAAAAATAAATAAAAAAACAGTAGTAAATCATGAATCCTCCGAAATTTTGGAGTAGATTTACCTATTTTTGTTACTCACCAAAGTTTCCATCAGTACGTTGTCACTGTCTTAGTTTTCTCATGACTACTCCTAAAGTCCTTTTGTTAATTCCATTTACACAAGACCAAATATACGCTTGCACATTTGCTCATGTGAAAATGCCAGAGCAATTGCAAATACACTTGATGTTTTTATGCCTTATTTCTCTAGGCTTAAAATACGTTTATCGGCCATTAAACCCTTTTCCCAAAAACCTTTGCACTCTTCGGTAAAATCCTAGCCTTTGGAGAAAATCAACGGATTTCATGGTAAAAAGGAGCTAGAAAAAAACTTGTGAGCACTGGGTGTGTGCAAATGTTCAAGGAATTCTCGCCCTCGAGCTTCCACGTACCCCTGTCAGTACCACGTGTTGTGCATCTCAAAGTGGTTTTACACTGGAGAATAAAGGCTACTTGCACTTGTAAACTAAACATAAAATAGTTTTCTGAATCGAGCCCAATGTGTGTCGGGCACAGACTTAATATTTCCACCAGCTGTGTTCAGGCGTTCGCTAACACGTAGGTATAAATGACCCACTCATTATCTATCCTGGAGTGTCACATGCTTTCTTCTCTGAGTAACTTTGCCTTCTGTTCACAGATCACTTGATTTGTGCTTCAGGCATCATTGAGCGCCCAGTAGAAGAAACAGGTGTGGAAGTAGAGCAGAACAGGCCGGGCCCTGCTCACCATCTTCCGGATGACACCTGGCCTTGTTTAAAGGGTTCATGTTCCTGCTTGCAGGCGCCCCTGGGGCAACCGATTACCTTTTCACCATTGTGTTTGTGCAGAATACCTGATGTATTTTTTCTTGTAGGAATTGCCAAACATCTGTAAAAGTTGCACACCCTAACACACATCAAAGTCTTTCATGTGCACATGAAAAGGTTGTGGCAAAGGTATTAAGGTATTTGGTTTGTATAATCTTTTAATGTGAGCAAGTAAACTTACAGCTCACATTTCTTGGAACAAGCATCACAGGGAATATCATAATTTTTATGTCCTAATATGCTATCTAATTTCTTCTGTGTCTCTAGGGAGGTTGAAAAACAATTTAAATCGAAGTGTCATAGTTACTCGTGTCTCCTGGAACGACCTGAGTCAGTCTCTGAGGTCCTAGATAGGCCTAGCATCCCTTTTGATTTCTTCAGTCTGGGCCTATGGGTGATAGTACCAGGGGAGCTACATGCTCAGAAATGCAGCATGCCATCCATTGCAAAGGTAGATGGGTAAGCCCACTGCATAGGGATGTGCATGAACACCTGTACATGCGCAAAGGCTTCGAGCACGAAAGGGCCTGGTAATCAGTATGGAAGCATTTAGTTCACCGTTTTCCTGTCCTGCCCCAATTGGAATGCATGATGGACTATTTTGCAACTGTTGGTCAGTGAGTGGCCTGGAACCACCGAGGAGAAAGTGATGACAAAAGCACCTGAAAAATGGATGCTATATAACAGCATAAAGTAACCCTTTTTTTACACCATCTGTTTTATTGAGATGCGTTGATCTGCATTGTAGTACAATAGATAAGAAGTGTTAAGGCATGTGGTTACACAATTTGCAAATTATAAAAAAGTTTAACCTGTTGACTTTGCCAGTGCCTATTTAGGTGTATGTTGCCATCTGATTCCTGTTTGTAGTGGCAACGTAAGTGGCTGTCTACAATAATTTTAATGTACTGTGGGCCCTGAGTGCAGAAGAGGCAGCAGGGAGCACTTCGTCAAGCTCCCTCAACATACAAAACATACAAAATGGCTTTGGGGTGAGTGGGGTCCTGCATGAATGGCAGGCCCCCCTGAACCTCAGACGCCAATGTTATGTCCCTGCCTCCATGTACAATGGTGTGTTGCACAGTCAACACCAACAGAAGTCCCACTTACTTTAAGTTCATGAGGGAACTTGACCTTCTTCAATAAAATATTTCATTAGCTTCTTGTTCCATTGTTAACACCCTGGATGTAGACCATACCCATCAGTGTGTAGTGATTACATTTGTTTTTTCAGTTTTATTTGGGGTTTTGTAGAGCATTGAGTGCCATTCAGATTGAGGATCCTTTTCGAAGCCAAGCATGATCTTAACTATGGATATTTACCTCTCCACCATATAACTATGTTTGTAGTACTTATTTAATGTTCATTTTCTGAACCTTCAGCTCTGGCATTATTTCTACTGGAGGTTTAATGCTAACTTGTTTGTACTATATTTAGCTGTCTTGGTTTCAATATTCATTTTTTGTGGATTACAGTGGTGCTTTCTCAGTGTTTCCCAAACTTTTTTTAAATCAGCTCTTATCAGTGTTTATTCAGCTGTCTAGCCCCTAAGATAGAAAAATGTTTTTTCCAGCGTTCGCAAAACATGTTTTTGTAGTGAATGTTATAAACCATACTTTTATTTTAAAAGAGTAATGTAGGGAGTGTAGTGTTTTCTCATTGACAGTGTGTTCAATGTAGTTATCTTAAACCAAGCTCTTCAACCAAGTAGTTTGTGAGCTAAGTTGTGGTAGCTCTCCTGTGAGCAACTCAGTGAAATAAATCAAAAGCTTTAGCTTGGTGGAAATAATATTTGTATATCACAATTGAAAAGTGTGTTTTTGAGAGAGAATGTCTGTATCTTCAGAGCTGAAATATGGATGGCTGGAGAAGAATGGTTGAATTTGCAAAGTTTATTTAAAGCTTACATTTCAGTAAAGAATCCTGCTGGTTTGGGGAGGCTTATCACCCCGTCATTATTTAGGTGCCAGAGGCATTGCAGGCATGGCTGTTATAAGTGATTTAGGTAGTAGCATTCCAAATTAATAAAGCTTTTTTTTTACCCTACTGCTGGCAATCCTTCATGATGATCTGAGGTGATCTCTGCTGATAATCTTGCATGAGGTGCCACTAAGGTAATTTTGTGGGATGTGATCACTAATAAAACATGAATAATATTAGTAGCTCTGGATGATTTTCATTGAACATAAGTAGCTGTTACTACAAAAAAGTTTGGAGACCCCTGTGTTAGACTGCTTTAAGAATAGAAACTCTGTATATTGCTCTCTCACTCACATCTCTTTATCCCCTCACATCTCAGTGTGGTTCACACTCACTTCATCAGGACTCTGTCTCGTATCCAGGACTATTACTAGATTAAAAAATTAAGGTCCTCATGTAATAAACAATTTTAGGGGTGATAAGGCTCTGATTCGTAAAATCAGAGCATTTCCAACTGCAAAATGGCATTTTTACATCTGCTAAATTGTGATTTAGTTACCAAATCTTACTGAATCACTAATTGGCTGTAGGAATAAATAGTGAGTCGGTATTTGGAAGGAGCATGTTAAATGTGTCCCTTCCAGATACTGAAGGTATGCATTAATGTTTTGCAACCAAAATCCGTTCGCAAAACACATTAATATTTTACCAATTCCTCAAAGGAGATGGTAAGACATTTGCAAATAGGAATGGGTCCTTATCGAACTCTCACCTTTTTGTAAATGTTCACAAAAATGTTGTTTTTTTGAGCAGGCAGTCGTCCATGAGACTACTTCCTCGCCATAAAAAAGGTGTGTGTATTTTTTTTTTTTTTAACGCATCCAGCTTTCCTCTCAGGAAAATGGGCTGCATTTAAAACAAAAAAAAGAAAAAAAGAAAAAAAAAGATTGCTTTATTTAAAAGCAGTCAGAGGCATGGTGGTCTGCTGAACAATTGTAGTGGGACACACTGTACAACTTACATCATGCATATAAATTAGGTAAGTTGAATTGCATCTCACTATGATTCTGTATTTTGAGAACCAGCCTATTAGTACCTAGGTCTGTTCGCAAAATACAATTGCATTTGGTTCAGTGTGCTTTTAGCAAATCCAGTTTTGAACATTCTTGTTAAGGAATCGCAAATTGCAAATCGTTAAATGTCACAATTTATGATCCCTTAAAATTAATCTTTGTACATTAGGGCCCAGGATTACTATATTTAAATGTTGTAATAAACAAATTCCTGACACAGTTGGGGATCTTTCACCTACCTCTTACTGAATATTTCTACATTGTAGCTTTGGTAAATCGTGCCAACAGTATAGTAACTTGTGAAACCTTTAAAATTTTGAAATACACCTGAAACGTGATCCTTCAAGCATGCTTGTCCCAACTTTTCTGCATTCTTTGCTTGACAAACCTAAGTTTGTGCTGCTGCTGTTGTGTGGACATTCATAGCCACCAGCTGCCTCATCTCCAAATATCTCACTTTGTTAGTTCAGACTTTTTAACACACATCACAATGTATTTTGGGACTTGAAATCTTGCTGTTAACATTGTAACTGTGGGCTAAAAACCCTAACAGTAACATGCAGTTAGGTAAAAGCCGGAATTAGTTGAAGGTATCACACATAACAATGGGACACCTTGCAGTTATGAATTTTGTTGGCACGTGGAAAGCCTTGTGTCATGTTTTCACCACTGTCATGTGCATGGTGATAGGACTCTTCATAAGTACCTACCTGTCTCTACACCTTGCATTGAATGTTTAAAGCCTAGAGTGTTTGGCCATTGACTTGCTGCAAATACCGATTGTTTGAAGAGGGGGCTGTTGAATCAAAGGGGTTTACCAATTCTGTGGGTAAATAATAGTACATATGGTCCAAGATTTATTTGAGCCAGCCATTTTACCAATCAGTGAATAAATAAATACTGCTAAATGATCAAGGGGCGTATTTACTAATAGTCCATGCAGTTCTGGGCAGCAAGCAGAGTCGCTGTGCTGCATTGCATGAATGGGAGAGAGCTGAATGGTGGCGTATCTACTAAAGTATGGTGCTCTTCAGCTCTCTACCTGCGCTGGCCCACTTGAGGCTGCCTAGCACCAACACAAGCATCTTGCACCATTTTTCAAGGTTGTCTGCGTTATGGACAGGATTGTTTTGTGCAGAAAGGGTTACCTTCCTGCACAAAACATCCTAAGAGACAATTTCCTGCTCATTCATACAAAAAGGAAGTAGCAAGGAAAAATTAACATATTTCTCCTGTTTAACCCATGGTAGGGGTGGCGTGCCATCATAGTCATGAGGTCCTATAAAGAAGAAAAGGGTAGAGTAGCAGTTTTTAATCTTCTTGTAAATTTACTTAGCTAAAAGTGTAACAGTTGTCAAAGGCAGCAGTCAGGATTCTTACTTAACTTACAGGAGTGTTTGGGGAGCAGAGGTTTGCCATGGAGCCTACAGAGGTAGTCAAACCTATTGGAAAACAAATTCTCAAGCAGTACTTCATGCCCGCAATATGTCAGGAATTAACACCATTGCACCATGGCCAGCATTATACTAAAGGTAGGCACTATCACACCATGGATGCAAATAATGACAAACGCTGCTACATTTATGACACAACCGGGTTTATACTAAGGGAAGTAGGGGGTGGGGGTGACATAAACATGCAATGAATGCCCAGAATATTCCAGGAAATAGACCCTTTGAGACTCTGCCAGTTACACCTCACCCATATGACCCTGAATGAGCCCTTAATGTATTTTGCTGCACCTAACTACATATGTGCTTGTGAATGGGATGTAGCTGATATTGTGATTGCTGCTGTTGTGTTAAATCAGATAGAAGAATCATTTGCTGCTTAAATAGGAGATTGTTCTACAAAATGAGGCAAACCCCAATTACCCTTAGCCCTGGGTAATTATACAATACATACAAACTTGGCCACTATGGGGAAGTATATGCCTAGACTTCCACAGCTCTTTTGAATTCACAGAAACTTATTTTATCTAGGTAAAATATCCTTAGATTAGTTTGTATTTCGCATTTTTTATTTCTTTTATCGAAATAGGTTCATATATTAGAAAAAAAACTTGAACATTTCGAAACTTTTTCTTCAAAGGTGCTCCTAAAATAACGGCGCAGTGAAAGTGAGTAATGTGCTAATTAAAGTGCGAGAGTGTTATATTCAATATATACAGAATGTGGTTAAAAAGCGTAAGGAAGCAATGAACTTCAAGGAGACCCCATTATTCCAGATGTCTTGAAGTCACCTTGTATTTTTAATCCACATTTAATATAGTCAACGTTTCAACCCTATGTAAAGACACAAATCAATAACGGGTCATCTTCAGGACTGAAAAGTTCTTTATGCCGGTAGCACCTATTTTTCAAGATTTTAAACATTGATTTTCACAAGTATTTCATAATAATTATCAAAGATTGTTTTTCTGAAACAAAATAGATAAATAACCTTTAAGCAATTTAACAGTTAATGAATGTCTAACTTTAAAGTTTACTAATACATACCATTGGCATCTATTGCAGCCTAATTCACCTTTCTTTTACTTTTGTTTAATGGCAGTGAATAACTAATAGCCTTATCTACTGGGCTTATATATCATCACATAAACTCAGGTAAAAGTAATTGTCATTACTCACATGAATTTCAAATTGTTTAGCAAATAAACCATCTAGTTGGTCTCACACTTTGGCTTTCGCAGAGGCACAGACGCCATAACTTCATTTTATATCCCTCTGCAAAACAGGGCAATTCTTTTATAGAATAATGTGCCCAACCCGAAATATATCTTTTAACAAAATTTATTTAGTTAGATGACTCTATGTAAACTCACGGAAGAAGCCAACCTAAGTCCTCCGAGCACGAACTACTTAATTATATCATTTTCGATCTTACCATATCGCTCTACATAACAAGCGAGTGTCCTTCAACATGATTTACCTATTTAAATAGCTCTATGTAAAAGCTCAGGAGACGCCATCCTACACCCTCCGAGCGCACCAGAAAATGGACAGATTAAATATGTTTCGAGCATATTTTAGCGCTCTATCGACTAAAATAATCTTTTTTAGGCAATAATGTATCAAAAACACAAAAAAGTATCCAAAAAGTATCTTTACGCATAACTTACTTATTCAAATTTTTCTGTCTGTATTCTGAAGATGACGCCGCTTGTATCTCGCAAAGCGCACCAAAACAGACCGGTTAAATAAACTACGAGTCTGCGTGGTGTGCAACCATCCAATTACTAGCACCCTCTCTCGTCAACAGGAGACCTCGTTATTGTTTTAGCAGGTCTGTCTTGTGAAACACAAAACCTTTTCTGTATGCACGGACCGAAAAAATAATTTGAAAAAGCTCAAATCAATATTTACTCCCTGAATTTTATTGACAACAATAAAAAATCAAGTCGTATTGTATAAAACAATACCCTTATATTATTTAGGGAAATAAATTGTCATTTTCTCAAAAAATCGGAACCTCCCGAATTAATTTATCTATTTTAACTTGGCCTCTTTTTACTTAATTGATTAAATTCAACGTATTCATTTCTAAAAAAATATCAAATTACATTCATTTTAAACATGGTATTGTCAAAAACCAAATTATCTTCTTTTCATCACATAATTTAAGCGTAATGTTTATTATCTATGTCATATCAACTGACTCAGTCCATTTAGAATGCCAAAGCTTCTTGCCAATCCTCCAAATTATTAAGTCCATTATTTATGGTGCCACATTTCTCCATCCAGTAAAGTTCGTGCTTGGAAAGACGTTTATTCTTGTCACCTCCTCTAGGCCCCAAACTCACTTGTTCGATGACTTGCCGTCTGATCTCCTCGTTGTTATGTTGATGTTTTAGATAGTGATCCACCAATGGTCCTCCCACAGTTTTGCATTTGATTCGGCTTTTATGTTGTAAAATCTTACATTTTACTTTTTGTGTCGTTTGTCCTACATACATAGAATTGCATGGACACCAAATTGCATAAATGACATCTTGTGTGTTACAATTTGTAAATGAAGTCAACTTGTCGCCATAGCAAACATCTTTTTTGTTAAAACTGAATTTACATGCTGAACAACATCCACATTTATAGTAAATAAAAGATTGGTCAGAACAGATTACCGAGGTACTTCACTGGTACCGGTGGAGATTTTGAGGTTGCACACTCCCAGGTCTGTGATTTCACAAGAGGTGATGAAAGACACGTTGCATTAGGTTTTTCAATCCAGACATCTTTGAAAGTCTGCAAAGACGCACTATAACATAAGTACCAAATGAAAATAAATCTCAGGAAAAATAATTTGTCCTTCGATGAGCTTGGACAATTAGTGCAGTTCTTCCCTAATTTGTCTCTGAGTTGCATCCTGCCTCCCACAATGACAGGATTAGGACATTCTGAGTCCCCTGGATTACATATCTTCTTCACACCTGCTTTCTGATCCCACCATGCTAGCTGCTAACATTTGTGAAAACCCTCTGCTATCTTTCTTCTGACACAAAAAAACACAAGAGACCATAATAGTGTTGTAATGAAGTTTACTAACCACAGGTTTTCAGTTCAAATAACATATTTTCCTGCTAACATGGCTTAGTTACTCCTCCTTTGGTCAATGTATAACCTGCACATCACAGTTTAAGCTCCTGAAAGACCAACTCACCCTTCATCATTCCAAGGTCAAATAAACATTACTTACTGAAGTGTTAAAAGGGCAAAACCTATGCTAGCCAAATATGAGCATTTAGCGCAATAATGACTATTAGTACTTACCATATTTACTTTATAGAATATCATGATGATTTCATCTGCCGTAACCAAACTTAGATCATAAATCTGATAATGAATAAAGAGAACTGAATAGCCATCTTCTATCTCCAGATGAAAATGAACACAATGTCTCAAGCTACCCTTTTTAGGTTTTGCCTAGACAGTGCATGGTCTGTCTCTGAGAGACTTTTGTTTATATACATCGAGCTTACAACCTGCCCATAGCTTGCCATTTGTTAGCTACAGCCTTACTCTCATTTCCTTCGTCCCCATTTAACATGGCATGCAGGCATCATGACCTCTTCTTGTGTTTGGCCTTCCTTTAAAGCATGGACCAAGTACTGGTAACCTTCCACTGCTCCCGATTTTGGAGTTACTTTTTTGTGTTCAGGCACTCCATATGAATGCTTGTGTTTTCAGTTTGGCTCCCATATCCCTGTCCATTTCGCTTCTATTCCCACTGCACCACTCTGTGCCACTGCACTCTGTCCACTCTGCTCTACACCACTCTACTTAAGGCCACTCTACTTTACGCCACTGCACACTATGACATACTTCTCTGTGCCCCACTCTATGCCACTTCACTCTAGGCCACTGCATTATTTGCCTCTCTACTCTCCACCGCCTTACAACAGTGCACTTTATGCCACCCTACTCCACTCTAAACCACTGTACTCTACGCCACTGCATTCTTCTGTGCACCACCGCACTCTACGCAGCACCCTACTCTACGCCACTGCACTCTATGCCACTCTACTGCACTTTGCACCACTCTGCCACTGCACTCTGCCCCACTGCTCTCCTCACCGTTCTAATTTACTCTGCACCATTGCCACTCTACTCTAAGCCACTCTACTCTAAGCCACTGCCCTTTACACCACAGCACTTTATGCCACTGCATTCTTTGCCACTCTACTCTACATCACTGGACTCTCACCAATGCACTCAACCCTACTATACTCTGCAGCAATCTACGCCACTGAATTCTAGGCCACTCTACTCTGCACACTGCACTGTATGCCACTGCACTTTACATCACTCTAATCTACTGAGCGCCAGTCTACTCCATGCCACTGCGCTTTACTCTACTCTGCACCACTCTACTTTATGCCACTGCACTCTATGCCACTCTGCTCTATGCCACTGCATTCTACACCACTGCACTCTATGCCACACTCCTTTACTCTATCAGGATTCTGAGATGATTACAGATCAGTTTCCAAGTTTTTCCTTAGTTCTGGCAACAGGGTCTCAGCTGCAGAACAATGTATCTCAGTTGTCTATCAAGATTGCTCTGGACTACTAGGAATGTATACTCCGTGGCTTCAGAACGGCGTCTGCCACTTGTACATTTCATGACATACTGAGCTCCGTGGGACATACACTTTCCTTTAATGAAGGGGTCCAGTAGATATAGAGACTCTCCAAGCAGTGCCAACACTCCACACGCGCTTCAGCTTTCTCTGCCTCTGAATGCGTGCACTGACTAACAGTCCGGAGCATTGTGCTTCCATGCTGGTCGAGCGTGAAGGGTGAGTGTAGCCAACAGATCATGACTTCGGGCCAGCATTATATCAAGGGTAGTCTCCATCCTGCATAAGCAGCAGCATTACAGTATTATCAGACACCATGGGCATTCCGCAGAGTTAAGAGCGGGATTGGCTAAATATTGCAGAATGAGCCAATCCCTCTGCGGCTCGTGTTTATATATTTAAATATTTAAATATTGTAGCCACTTAAACATATCAGACGCTGGGTCTGCGCCTCTTCCTGCAAACAAATGCCATTACCATCTTCAAGAGGGCCTGGCATATCGTTCTGCTTCCTATGCCACCACACACACACACCCGGCATGTGCACGTTCACAGAAACACTCGTGAATCTGTTTTCCAGTATGTATATTAATACTTAGCTTGTGGTGGATGGCTGAACGCATACTATACTCCCTCCCTCTCTGTTTCGTTTCTGGACTCCAACGGCTTGCAAGTCTCGTCTAGTTCTAGGTCTAGGCTGCGTCACATGTCTAGTATGATTGACAGTGCATGGCCTGACTGGACTCTGCGCTGTCAATCACTTTGTTGTTGTGAAGCAGGCTCTGCTATGCTGGAGAGCCGCGGGCAGCATTTTCAGGCCCCTCATTCTTAACAACGTGTTTTGTTTAAGTTCTTTCTCAACAGTGTAAATCCTACAGTCCCATCGGACATGCACGTTTGTATTTTTATCTGTCAGTCTGAGGGGTTGGAGCTGTGCAGCAAAAATAACACTGCACACCTTGAGTTTCACTGAGAGCCGGGGGAAAGCTGGAGGCAGACACCCTTCTGGGTGAGCTAGCCCTGGTCATGCCCCACCACCAGTAGCCCGCTTTTGAGGAGAATCGGTAAATCTGCCAAAAATCTGCAGATTTACTGTTACACTTCGCCAGCAAGATAGCCATTGATTTTGAGTTTGGCAAATGTCAGATAGACCACCAACAAGCCCTCCGCAGGCTTCATCCTTCCCCTCTGCCAGGGTGCATAGGTATCTACCCCCGAACAGGTGTTGGAACCAGCCACAATGAGATCTAGAATGACGGATCCGTCACTATGTCTAGTAGACTCACATTGTGAAAACCGCTCATGAAATGAGCAGCCGTTTTTCACAGTGAGGCATGCCCATCATTCTGTGTTCCTTTCCAGTGCTTACATTTGCCTGTGGAAATTCCACCATCACAAGTGGTTAGTGGTAGATTTTCTGCTGGAGGTTTCTACCCTCTTTGGCTCATTCAGTGGCGGATTAAACAACTTTAGCAGAGAAGTGACTGCAGTTTATTTGTTAGTTTTTCAATTTTAAGCAAACATATTTAAATGTGATGATTTTGCTTCGTTTCTCAGTTTCAAGGAAACATACTGATTAAATTAGTTCTGTACCTTATGTTCTGCACATTCAAACATAGCAGTATGACGAGAGAAATTTAGCATGATTGAAAAAAATATATGTGATTGTGCTAAATAGGTTTATTCTATATATTGACAAGATTGCACATTGCTATGGCAACACCTAAGAAAATGGGAACATTGTTATTTAGCATTACTTTAGATTAATGGATGTTACTGAAAAAATGCTAGCTTAGAAATATCTTGTTTTCTGACACATACTAAGGGTTTATGGATTGTGTTTGGCTACTGCCAGGATTGACCAATCCAAAAGAAAGTATCGAGGACCTCAGTGGATGATGACCCTTGGTTCATAGGCCTTCAGTTTCAATTGGTCGTGTGTAGTAGCGATTTTGGGTAAGCTGTGAAAGGGTTAACGGGCTCACCTGTTCATACTTCTTTGTTTCTACTTAGAGCTACCATTTTTGGTCAGGCTACGCTCTAGGGGTTTCTCTTAATCATACTATTTTAATAGGCCGATTGACCGGGCGTAAGCGGCTGCGCTCAGCTGCATGCCAAAGGAAAGCCTGTCTGCCCCTGTCCGTATCCCGGTCATGTTCAGCACCAGCCATGCTACTGGAAAGTCTCCCAAATTTCTCCACCAATTAAATATTCTGTGGATGAGCTATTTGTGGTACTTCTAAATATTGTCATGCATTCGATGTACCCCACATGGCTAGTTTAAAACTGAATTTTGTCTGCCAGCGGTGTAAGTTTTCGATACTGCCTAGGAAATGGATGTTACACCCTTTTCATAATCCTCATGTGCCTATCGGCCCAAATAAAAACAATAATAACCCAACTCCCTCTGCCCAGGCAAAAAATTCTTTAAGGCTGTAATTTTGAATTGTCTCTTTCTACCTAAACATGCCTTAGAAATATTTGATCTCCTAATCGATAACAATTGGGATGCTTTATTTCTTACTGAGACATGGTTAAAAGCAAGCTCGGCGGCTGATATTGCCTTAGCTATTCCTCAGGGTTTTTCTATCAAGCATTTTGACTGTAGTAACAAATGTGGGTGTCGGGATTGCCATTATACATCGTTCCTCACTGCACTGCAACGTTGCTAATTTAACTAATATGGATAATATTGAGGGCTTGTCTTTTTCGATTATAGTGTCTCCGACCTTTTCTGTGTCAGGTGGCTTGATTTACCCCCCTCCAGATGCAGCATCCACTTAGTTGGAAACTCTAACAAACACTTTGGGACAACTGTGTTCCTCCCATGCTAATCCATTAATCTTGGGCGATTTTAATTTCCACGTGGACGATCCACATAATGGAATGGCTCAGCAATTGTGGGTACTGTTGAAGAATTTAACCTTGAACAGCTAATTAAAGTCCTTACACACACTGCTGGCCATACCTTTCATTTGATTATGGCCAACCCCCTATCTGTTAAGATTCAACCTGTGGTCTACTTGGTCTGGTCTGACCACCCGTTAATTCCGTTTGAGATGTTGCTACCTTCTACCCTTTCTTGCTCAAACAAATCATTGTCCAGACCCTGGCATAAAGTCCCTGATTCGATTCTGATAGAAACCCTCCAGTCTACTTCAGTAAATCTGACAGGCTTATTAGACCAGGATGTGATCTCGTTTGAAAACTGAGTGGGAAAGGAGACTGATAAAATTGCTTAAAAGAAGCTTCACAGCTTGAAGCTTACAAGGCGGCGTGCCCCCTGGTTCTCCGATGCTCTTAAATTGCAGAAATCTAGCTGCAAAAAGCTGGAAAGGACTTGGAGACTCAATTACGATGATGATGCCAAAAAGCTGTATCAGTCTGCCCTTGAGTAATATAACAGAGCTATTTGTGGGGTGCGGAAAGCTTTTATCTCTCTTTCCAGCTTAAAAGCAGGTAATGCTCTTCGAGAGCTGCTTAAAATGGTTAGCAATTTTCTGACTCCTATAGTGTGTAAACATACGTTGGTCCCATCGACACAACTGTGTGAAGATCTGTCCAATTGCTTTTATCAAAAAACTCAAGCTATCCAGAACTCTTTTACTCAGTATCCTTTTATCCCTGCGGGCCACTGCCCCATCTCGGTCCCCAGTTCTGTTCTGCTGCGTTTTGTTCCTATCTCACTTGAAGAGTATGCAATGTATCTAGCCAACTGTAAGTCAGGCTCTCCATTTGACTCCTGTCCCCGACCGTTCGTAAGTTAGCAGCATTGGTGGTCAACCCATTTGTTAATGCTCTCTTGAATGATTTGTTGGAACAGGCGACTGTACCTCTGAATTGGAAGAAGGCTTTTTAACTCTTCTTGCTAAAGACACATCGGCGGATCCGATGATTCTGAGTATCTTCAGACCTATTTCTCTTTTGCCTACTATGGCGAAGCTGGTTGAAAAGAATGTCAATAGGTAAAGTTTAGACTTTTTACAGAGTAATCATATTTTCCATTACTCTCAATCTGGCTTCAGACCAGGCTATAGTACGGAAACAGCTCTCCTTGACATCTCAGAATTTATTACAGCTAACCGTGATGTTAACTTTCAGGCCATGCCGGTGCTGCTGGATCTTTTGGCGTCATTCAACATGGTGTCACATTCTGTTTTGCTAGAAATCTTTGGTGTCACAGGCATATCTTTGTGTTGGCTTAAGTCTTTTCAGGCCAATTGCACTCAGCCAAGTTTCCTTCCTCCTTTTACAGCTGAAGAGAAGCTACGGTGGTCCCTCAAGGGTCTGCCCTTTGCCCTATTCTGTTTCATGTATATATGGCACCCCTAGCAAAACTTGTAGAGCTTTTGGGAGTAAGGCTGGTATCATATGCGGATGATGATATTCAACTTTTGTTTTGGCCTTTCATGAAAAAGTCCCTTCCACTTTGGATTCTTTCAAAACCTGTTGTAAATCTGTTATAGACTGGATGAATGCCAGCTTTTTAAAACTCATCTCAGATAAGACTGAGGTACTCTTTCTTGGCACCAAATCTAACCACGATGCTGGACTTTGGGAATCCCCTGAGATTGGACCTCCTCCCTGCCCTGCGCACGTGGTAAGAAATTTAGGTGTCAAATTTGAGTCTGTGCTCTCTTTTGAGTCTCAGATTAAAGCTTTGTCTAGCTCCTGTTTTTTACCTTGAGATCACTCAGACGGATGCTTTACCTTATCCTGACCGATGATCAAAAGACCCTAGTTTACGCTGGATTATTGTAATAGTCTCTATCTAGGCCTTCCCGACAATCTGATTCACCATTTACAAATCATACAAAATGCGGCTGCCCACCTTATTCTTAAGATTCCTCATTGGATTTCAGTTTCCAGCCATTTGCGCCAACTCTATTGGCTCCCTATCAAGAACATGGTACAATTCAAGGCCCTTACTTTTGCATTTCGAGTCTTTAATCAAAAGGATCCTGTGTAACTCACAAATTGGTTTCAACTAGCGGGGCAAATATGTGCTGTCCATTCCAATCACCATAAATTGTTTTTAACTCCTAGGATAAATAAGTCCAGGTGCGGTTCCTGACAGCCAGACTGTGGAACTCTCTGCCCTTGTCTCTCACAGGTTGTACTTCGGAGTGGCTCTTCAGGTAGGGGCCTATTGTTTGATTCAGATCCACTCTAATCTTTTTGGGGACTTTTGGTCAATTTCTTCTGCAAGCTCCGGGACACCTTCTTGGTAGCTGAGCGCTTTAGAAATGCATTGCATTGTATTGTATTCAGTTATTGACAGTGCCAATTCAAGTTCGAAAGGAAAGTGGGTGGCTGGGAGTAGTGTTTGAATTTTATGGGCAAGACGGCAAGTGGAGCAGGTCATCATCTCTGAAAATGTATTTCCACTCTAAGATGAACTGATATTATTTAAGTGTCCAGTACCTGTGTGATAACTGCCATTGCCCAGTTAAAAATGGTTTGTAAAGGATTTAGTTGCGTCCGATTTTTTGGGCATATCACTATACACTTCCAACTGAAACAAGCATTGACAAAGCCAAAAGATCTGGCATTGTCTGCTTACCTTTTTGGTTTGTTAATAACTGTTTTGTTTTGTCATCATTTTTGTAAAACCTTATTTTTGAGGAGCTGCTGGGCTCTTGCTTATATAAAAAAAATTAGCATTGGCTTAAGGCAAGATATATTTTTGGCCTCAGAAAGCACACTTTGCCATAGCATTCCATGGCACTGAAGGGGACTATTCTGTGTAGTTGTGCTCTTCGTGACAGAGCAGAATGCAGTCATTCGCAGTGTAGATAGCGGGTGGAATAAAAAGGTGAATAACACAAAAACAAACTGGGGGATACAAAGGGCTGCCTGAAAGCCCCTATAAATGAAGCTGAAAAGTTTTAGTAAAATCAAGAGGTCCTGCCTAACACCAGACCGAAAACCTTATATTGGTTAACTAAAAATAGTAGCTGAGAAACACCATAAACTCCCAAGATGCAACTGTAATACCTGCAATGTCGTCAAAAGCCGTTGAGTAGATCGTTTAAAGGACATTTTCCATAAGCAACGAGTGCATCAAGCACAAACCAGGTAATAGCAGATTAGTCTGAGTCATTTTAGTTTGAACAACAACTAGGTCGTATCAAATGGTTTAAAAAACAAGATGAATTAACGTAATTAATTGAAAAGATGAAAGGGTCAAACAGCAAAGTGATAGGGGACTAAAAGATAAATAGCTTCATAATAAATTAACAGACAAGGAGGACGGGATATAAATGGAAGAGCAAGAGAGTAAAAGAGGAAGCAAGTTGATAGGTGGGTGTTTTGGGGTTCCACTCTGTTTCAGACAGTTTCATATTTAATTAGATTGTGAAATTACATTTTGAGGCAAAAGAGCTCCGAACTAATTAATTGGAAAGAAGAGCTTGTTTTATCTGGAAAATACGTTTTGTGTTAAAAATGTTTTCAAACTATTTATTTCAAACAGTATGCACCCTAAATATCGAACTCAGAATATCAAGGCATGCATAAATCGAGGACAAAATATTTAATGCAAAATATCAAACGGTGAGTAAGTATAGATTTTCTGTAGCAAACTCTACATATGTACCTTGGTGATATGCATATCTTCAAGGTAGATAGATGTGGAGTGAGGAATAGTAAACCTATGCTTCCCTTTATGCCCTTACTCTTTGATAACCTGCCCCTCCATATTCTGGCCATGATATACTTGTATGTCTATATTGTTAGAACTGGATATTCAGAAGTACACCATTTTAAACTCATTGTTTTCAATTTGAATAATTCAAACCATACTGGATACCATTTGCAAGTGGCCATATCACATTTCCCCCAGGTGGGCAGGTGCCCACCGTAATACTGCTTCCATTTTCTTGTGATAATGGCATTACTCCTAGTCCTACTCCCTCGCCTTCCTTTTAAACCAATGAGGCCTCCCGCCTCCCCCCTAGACCCTCCCTTCCCCTTTTAAACCCCCCCCCACCCTTATCTCCTCCTGTCCAAAAACCAAGCCCAAGCAGCAACTCGGACAGTCCGTACCGGGAGGGCGGGAGGGAACGGAAAAGGAAGGCGAGGGAGTAGGACTAGGAGTAATGCCATTATCACAAGAAAATGGAAGCATTACCTCCCGTTCCTCCCTCGCCTTCCCTTTAAACCAATGAGACATAGCAAGAAAAACACAGGAGACGGACACTGAGTTGCAAGAACCTTTATTCATATCCTGCACCAAGGCCACCAAAACACCCTACCCCTATTACCCCTATTACCTCATAGAGGATAAGACTCGGTGACCTAATACCGACTCCAAATTACCCAAGTCCGATAGCCTATAATGACGCACAAACGTCAAAGGTGAAGCCCAAGTGGCGGCCCTGCAAATTTCCACCACGGAAGTCCCCTGAAGCTCTGCCACTGTAGCCGCCATACCTCTGGTAGACCGACCCTGAATCCCTTGAGGAGGAACCACCCCTTTCAAGGAATAGGCCAACAGAATCAAAGATCTCACCCACCGACTCAAGGAAGCCGTGGAAGGTTTCTCACCTTTACGTGCCGGACCGAAATTAACAAAAAGCAAATCCCCCTTATGAAAAGGAGCCACCACCCGCAGGTACTCCAATAAAGCCCTGCGTACATCCAACGAATGCAAACGGACCTCCTCCCTTGAGGAGGGATCTGGACAAAATGAAGGAAGGATAACCTCCTGACGAGAATGGAACGAAGAATTGATCTTCGGAATAAAGAAAGGAACCGGAACCAGAACTACCCGATCGGTAAAAACCTTACAAAAAGGAAAGGAACAGGCCAATGCCCCCAATTCCCCTAACCGACAAGCCGAAGTAATGGCTACCAAAAAGAACGTCTTCAAGGACAGATGGCGCAAATCACAGTCCCCCAATGGTTCAAATGGGGCCTCCGTCAAAACATCCAAAACCAAGAAAGATCCCATGAAGGAAAAGAACGTACCGGGCGAGGAAACAAATTAACCAGACCTTGAAAAAATCTAGGCATCAGGTGCCCTTCATCCTGAAGATTATGCCACGGACCTCTGAATGCCTGAATCGCCGCCCACTGTACCCTTAGAGATGCTACCGACAAACCCAATTGTGCACCGTCCTGCAGGAACTGCAACACTTCAAAGATAGACGCGCAGGTAGGATCCAACTCATGATTCAAACACCAAGAAGAAAAAACCCGCCACTGTCTACCATAGGAAAGTAAAGTGGAACGCCGCCTGGAAGCCAGTAATGTAGAACTCAAAGCTACAGGTAACCTCAGACACGTCAAGCCCCGTCGTTCAACTTCCAGGCCGTCAAGTGCAACCTCCTCAACGACACCACTGGGAGGTAGGGAAACTCCAGGGGAGACGGACAAAGAGGCAGAGGCCACATCCTCCCGTCTGCCATCAGCCTTAACAACGGGAACCAATTTGTTCACGGCCAAAGTGGCGCAATCAGGATAACCCTGGATCCCAGATCCCTCACCCTCAACAGAAAAGCCCTGAGAAGTTGAAACGGAGGGAATGCATACAAAAGACCCCTTGGCCAAGGACATGACATCCCGTCCACCTCCCAGGCCTGGGGACACCGAAACCGGGAGCAGAAGCGATCCAACTTCGCATTCTCTGCGGACGCAAACACATCCAGCACTGGAAGCCCCAAAAGCCGAACCAGATGCAGAAACAGAGACTTACGGAGGGAGAAAAGTTGAGACGAAGGAATCACCCTGCTCAGTAGATCCGCCCGAACATTGACCACCCCCCGAATGTACGTAGACCTGAGAGAAGGAACCCACTCCTGAGCCCACACCAAAATCTCCCTGGCTAGACTGAACAGAGCCCTTGACCTGGTCCCCCCTTGCCGGTTGACATAAGCCTTGGCCACTAAGTTCTCCGTCCGAATAAGAACCGCCGTCCCCCTCATGGACCCCTGGAAATGGACCAGAGCCAGAAAGACCGCTCTCAATTCGTGCCAATTCGATGACCGACTCGCCTCCAGAGGGGACCAAAACCCCTGAACCTGAGCCGACCCTATCCACGCACCCCAACCGGAGAGGCTGGCATTCGTAGTCACCACCACGGGACTCAGAGGTGACAAAGAAACCCCTACCCGAAGATGATCTGCATCCATCCACCATTGCAACTCCCTGCAAATCAATCTGTCCCTCAGAGAACCGGACCCCGGAGTCCACCTTTTCAAGAACCATGTCATCAAGCACAGGAGATGGAAACGCGCCCAAGGAACCAGAAATATCACAGACGCCAAATGACCCTGCAGCCGCAACCATAGAAGAGCTTGTGGTGCAGTCAGTAATACAACCTTCTTTACCAAGGCCTGGAGTACACCCAACCTCTTCTCTGACACCGACACCAAGCCTAGAATAGTCTGAAACCGAGCCCCCAGAAAAACCAGATCCTGGGACGGAACTAAATCTGATTTCTCCCAATTGATTAAAAACCCGTGGTTTTGCAGGACCCTCAGAACTTGGTCCACCTGTCTCTGCAACAGGACCCGTGACTGGGCATGAATCAAGATGTCGTCCAGATATGGATGAATAAACACCCCTTCTGAATGCAGCAAAGCCACCAGGGGGGCCAGCACCTTTGTGAAAATTCGAGGAGAAGATTTCAGACCGAAAGGTAGAACGCAAAACTGGTAGTGTTCCTGATCCACAGCAAACCTCAGGAACCTCTGAGAAGACCTCGCCACAGGCACGTGCAGGTAAGCATCCTGCAGGTCCAGCGACACTAGAAAATCCCCTTGCCTGACCAATGGAAAGATAGTCTGAATAGACAGCATGCGGAAATGCACCGTCCTGATCCAAGTATTCACCTCCTTCAGATTGAGCACCGGTTGAAAACCCCCTGAAACTTTCTGCACAAGAAACAGGACCGAATAAGTTCCCTGACCCCGTTCTTCCAGTGGAACGCGGGAAATGGCCCCCTTGACCAGCAAGTCCCTTACTCCGTCCAATAATGCCCTTCTCCGTGACCCCCCTGAAGGCAGAGGAGTGGGACGTACCCCTGAATCTGGAGGTACCCCCACAGAATCGATGACATAACCATTGGCCACAATGTCTAGCACCCAACGATCGTTGATACTCTCCTCCCAAGCTGAAAGAAAGTGACTCAGCCTTCCCCCAACCGGCCCTATGCCAGGCCCACAGTAATTGTCAGGACCCCTTCTTGAACCCACCCCGGTTCGCAGGAGCAGCCTTCTTAGGAGAAAAACGTGGCTGAAAACGCCGTTTCCTAAATGAAAAGGATTTGGCATCCCTATTCGGAGAAGATCGGGAATGCTTCTTCCACCCTTTACTTGAAGTAGAACCCTCTTTATAAGGTAAGGCATGTTTCCGTTCCTTAAACGCCTTGGAAAGCATGGATGGCAATTGCTCTCCAAACAAGTTACGACCTTCAAACGGCAGTCTCAGCAAGGCCGCCTTCTCCCCTGGGTCAGCCTTCCATGAACGTAACCAGAGGGACCTACGAGCCCCAATCAAAGCCCCAGAGGCCAGAGCCGAAGTACGGACCACATCCGAAGATACATCCGCCAACAATCTGGCCTGTTGCTTCATACCAGCCAGGAGCTCTGAACATTCTGCTCCTTCCTGAACAGCCACCGCCAGCTTATCAAAGTCTTGCACCAACGACTGGGCCGCATAAGCAGAATATATACCTGCCCTGAGCGCCAGATTCTCACCGGCAAATGCCCTTTTAAGACCTGAATCCACTTTACGATCCGTGGCATCTGTAGGCACACAATCCTCCGGATTTACTGCCGTTTTGCCAATTAGGGTAGCTAAAATTGAATCCAGGTGGACCGAAGGAGGTAATACCTCCTCACCCTCAAGTAAATACAGTTTCTGCAGGAATCGTGGAACCTGAGTTTTATCCACATCCTTCCACTCACGAAACACCACATCCTTCACAGGTCCCTGAAAAGGCATGGCAAACTTGGAAGGCGTCTGATATTGAGGAAATAAGTGAGAATCCGAGCTTGAAGGTTGAAACACTGGGAAACCCAAATTGTCCCGAACATGTGCCATCACCTCCCACATTTCCTCTCTGGATACATATTTACCCCCAGATGATGTAGACGGGGCCTCATCCTCACTGTCTGACGAAGGCTTCCTTGCAGCTACCGAAGAATGAGCAATCTTAGAGTGACCAGTCCTGGTCACCCCTGCTTGAAGAGCCCTGGTAACAGCCACTTCAATCATTTCCTGCACCTCCTCCCTGGACATGAGGGGAGTGCCCCTATCCTGTAACTGTGAGCCCCCAGGAGTGGAAACTCTAACAGCACCCTCCTCCGAGGAGGAGGAAGATGAGACAATCCTACGCCTCTTCGCCGGAACCTTAGGCATGTCAATATCCAATATACACTGCCCTTCACCCAAAATCACTCCCCATATATAGTGACCAGGACCTCCCCTCTAGGAATAAACCAATCCCCAAAAAGGTCAAACATTCCTAGCCAAACCATAAAACTGCGGGCAGAACGCCCGTCCTACCAGTAGATTTGTGGCATCTCAGCCAAAAAATCGCCATCCCACTGTTCCTCGCTGCTCTGCAGCGCGGTAACCCAGAAATCGACACCCCAGCCACAAAGGACCCCGTCAGCCGGCCCTCATTCCGCGTAGTCCTGAGCAGCCCGGCTGCACGTTTCTAGACGCGATCAGCTGCAGCACTCCTCGCGGAGCTCCGCGTCCTGAGGAGTGCCTCCAACGTAGACCTCCAGGCCCCACCGTGCAGGTAAGGGAAAGAAAAACGTCTAGCGTGGGCTAGACAAAAGAAACAGGAGGAGATAAGGGTGGGGGGGGTTTAAAAGGGGAAGGGAGGGTCTAGGGGGGAGGCGGGAGGCCTCATTGGTTTAAAAGGAAGGCGAGGGAGGGACGGGAGGTAATGTTGTTTTGTAGAATTGTGCTACTTTTTTTTAACACAAATTGTATTGCATTTAATTGAAGTGCAGCCTTTTTGACAACAGCGACAGACATAAAAGTAACAATTATGGAATACAAGTCATTGCCTAGAGCTGGTCAAGGCAACATAGTGCATGACATACCCAGTTATTGCAAGCACAAACACACATTGAACTATGCCCCCCTCTCCCCAAACCTATGATCATGTCATCTAAACTGCAGAAACTAAATTAGCATCAGCACTGTAAAGGGAGTATGGAAATGATAGAAACTTGTGAGGAAAGACTAAAAGCTGCATCGCAGTCGGGCAGAAGAGAGGGGCTCTAACTAAGTAATTCCCATGAGGGGTGTGCATGGGAATATCCCCATTACATTGATTGACTAACCAGGTGTAAGGGGGCAGTGGTAAGTCAGTCCCTGCGGTGGGATCGTCGTTCAGCATGTATAAAGGACGGTTAATCAGGCACCATGTCTTGTGCTTTGCACCCCTTTAATAGGGAATCCCATTCTAGGAAAATGGGCTACTTGCAGAGGCTGTGATACTCCTCACGACGAAGAGCATCGCTCTCTGCAAGTCCTCAATGGGCCACTTCGTTTCTAGAATTGTTATACTTTATGTTGGTCTCTATAGCGAAGCCATAGACCTGGTGAGGTTGGAATATGGATTTCTCTGAACAGAGTGTGCAATGAACAAGTAAAAAAATTTGCACCACACAAGTGTTCTAGCTACGGGTGCTCTGCATTATCCTGCCATCCATTGGTTGTGCTTGAAGAACCATCTCATTTACTTAAATCTAAAAAAGTGGGAGTGTCATCTGTATGCTTTGTGGGAATGTCTCATTAAGACGACGGCCAAGAGGGTACAATGCCCCACACCATAGACACCATCTTCAGAATATTTCTTTCAGCCATGTGACTTGGAAGCGAGAGTAATGTCAAAAGTATGAAAGAGCAAGAGACCTTCTATCATTTTTTAACATAAATGAATGGATGTCCTTTTAAAATTGTTTTGACTTCAGTGGTTGAGTCTTGGTGCTACAATCTGAAATGAAGGCTACATTTATCGAATGTGTGCTTGCTTTGTTTTTTCTGTGTCAGTATGGGACTGGAACTTTCCGTGCTAGGCTTGCACAGAGTTTGTAATTTGTGCCTTTGATAAGGATAAGATTGATAGGACTCTCAGCTTCGGGCTTATGAGTGTTGTATTCCAAATACATTGAAATATACTGAGCCAGAATTATGGAACATTCTATGTAGTGGTACCCAAATTAGCATTGAGTTTCAACTAGTTTGTTGAAAATGTGCAGTTCCATCCAGCCATCATCAAAGTGGAACTGTTCAATATTGGAAAAGGCAAGACAGCAGAGTCTTCAAAATATGTAAAGTTTGGCACTGGTGTAGATGACCCCCTGGAAATCACCTCATATTTACATCCTGTTTCTAAATATCATGGTTTTTATCAACTGACACAATCATGCTGGTAGATAGACAATTTATTTACTTCAGTTACCCCTATTGGACTTCATTTTCGGGTTACAGTGCTTTGGTTGTAAGAAGGACTGGGGATGTAGGGTTTGTAACGTAAAGCATGGCAAGTAAAACTATCAGCAGTCCCTCTATTGCAGATGACATTTCTTCAGTCAAGGCGCAGACACACTTCCCTGTAGTATACACTTGTGCGCCAGTGTGTCCAGCACACCGACTCCTAATGTTGATTCTCCTGCCCTACAGATGAAGTTGTACATGAGGCCCCTCTGAACCTATAGTCAGGGCCCTCAGCCCCTGGTCTCCTCGAAGGCCACGGATGGGGTACACTAGTACAAATGCATAACCCAGGCTGCTTGACCTGGATCTGCATTGGTGCCACTGATCTGGGGAAACATCCTGAACAACAAGGTCTAAACCACTACTTGCCTGAACCACTACTGCTAAACAACTAAAAAGTCTCTACAACTAAGAACTGAACAACTACTTTATAAACAACAATTGTGCCTGAATAACAATTGCCTGAACAACTAATATTAAGGTAAGGGTTTCTATTTGGTTTTTATGGTTTATTAGTTGTTTAGAATATATATATATATATATATTAGTTGTTAAGGCAATTGTTATTCAGGCACAATTGTTGTTTAGACAGTAGTTGTTCAGTACTTAGTTGTAGAGACTTTTTAGTTGTTTAGCAGTAGGGGTTTAGGCTATAGTTGTTTAGGACCTAGTTGTCCAGTCACATATTCGCTGATCTGACTTTTGCCCAGTGGCCAGTGCAAGACTTCAGGAGAATGAATAAACATAAACCTGTACGACACTCTTCTACCCAAAGCCATCATAGTGCTGAAAGCCCTTGAACCAGAGATCCAGTCTGCAATTCATCAAACAACAAGAAAGTGAAAAAACAGGTCTTCATGCATTTCATGAAAATAGTATGACTTTATACGGTCTTAATATCTAGAGTAGGCATCTCCAACGAGTAGCTTGTGAGCTACCAGTAGCTATCCAGCACTTGTGAGTTGCCCTTCTGTGTGCAGCCTGGGCTATTACTATAGAAGCTTTTGCTTGGTTGAATTATTATATGTATAAAAAAATAAAAAGCGTACATTTGAAATTGAAAATATGTGTATTTTCAGTACTCATAAGGTGTTGCTTGGAGAAGAATGGTCGAATACTCAAATGTTTTTAAAACTATTATTTGAGTTGAGGACATTTATTACTTACATTATTACCTTGGTGCCAAGGGCGTTGCAGCTACATCTGCTATGTATTACCCATTTAGAGACATTCCAAATCGATAATACTTTTCTACTTAACGGCTGGCACCCCTATCTAATGCACTGATGTGATCACTGCTGACAATCTTGAATGGTGTGGCCACTACTACATCACTAACAATAGTAGCTCAAGATCATTTGATTGAACATAAGTAGCTCTTGTTACAGAAAATGTTGGCGACCCCTGATCTAGAGGGCCTTGATGTAAGATAGGAGAAGGATTTACATCCCCAACTACTACTTTTAACCCTAGGAAATGCAATCACTGCCCTGCTAAAAGATCTGATACAACATACAGGAACATACCACTGATAAGTAGTGGCAATTAATCTAGTGGCAGAGTTGTTAAGCTCTTTGTGTGTCAAACGCAATGCTTAAAACTTGCCCCTTTTGCGAACTAGTAGCCAGTGGAGTTTTACAATTCCTTAGCCATGGACTGATGTCTATGTAAGTTGAGCCTAGGGCGAGCTGCCGCATTCTACCTCACTTCAAGTCTTGTTCACAATGTTTGATTCTTTGATTGTTGTAACGGCATTACAGAATCAAAACAAGAGACATGGCCTGAATAAATGTCTTGTAAGAGGCGATGGGGATAAAAGGAAAATCATCCTTTAAGCGTAAAATGGCAAACCAGTTGGCCATGACTTGATTCATATGTGAAGTAAATGATAGAGAGTTGTCAAAGACAACTCCCCAGTTTCTGGCAGTTAATTGGCACAGGTAAGGCACCCAGCTCCTCTTACCACTAAGCGTTGGACCAAAAAGTCACATCCTTACCAAACAACAGAATCTCTGTCTTCTCACCATTGAGTTCAAGACAGTTGGATTTCATTTAACTAGCTGCTGCACGCATGTATTCCTGGAAATTAGCAGCAGTCTTTTGAGTGTCATCAGAGATGGTTACAATAATCTGTATGTCATCTGCACCAATATCCCAAAGGCTTTAACAAGATTGGCACGAGGTGACACATACAGATTAAGTAAGGTAGGACTTAAAGATGAACCTTGCGGAACATCATAACAAAGCGATAAAGGTTTATATCTAAATGGGTAACAAGAGGCCTTTTGAGTTCTCTTAGTCAAAAATAAGTGCAGAAGTTGTAGGGCTTTATACTCAATCCTAAATTGGACCAGATAGGCCACTAGCATGGAGTGGGACACGGTATCAAATGCCTCCAAGGGATCCAACAAGATCAAGGTGACAGAACCACCTCAATCGAGAACATCTCTGACGTCGTTGGCAGTGGCTACCAGTGGCAACTCAGTGCTGTGACCACCTCTGAAACCGAACTGGGACATGCCTAGAAGCAGATTCTGTTGATCAATAATTCTGGATCCTGATTCAGAGCTCACTATAAAACTATAGCAGAGGGCAACAACGGTGAGATAGGAGAGGGCACAATCCATGACAACAGCCCTGAGGAGCCCGGGTGTCTGGGGAACCCTCCTTCACTCTCACAGTGAAGTTTGAGGGATGAGGGCCACATTATTAATCACATCCGAGGTTATATACTTTCCACCCTCCTCCAGGGACTTTTGTGGTTCATGTCCCAGAGTTGTGATTGTGTCTGGAGATGTTCTTGTGACATAATGGTGATTGTGTTGGTGGGCGTGGGGAGTCACTCGTTTTTTGAGGAACGTTCTAGCCAAATAATGTAGTTCTGATATTTCAGTGTACTGCATCTCTGCTTTTGCTTTAATTATTAAAAATGTTAGTGAAAGCCTCTTCTGTGATACCAGTTTGCATGGGTGCCTCAAAATACGGCTAAGTTCTTCTAAAATGGCAGATGCTGCACTTCACAAATGCAGCCAACCATATTGCCAATTTTCATACTTAAGCATTTTCTGAAGTGCAGGCTATGCTGTGCCGGTGCGTGGACCCATAGGTTTATCATTTATGTCAAATATTAAGGCCCGTATTTATACTCCGTTTGTGCCGAATTTGCGTTGTTTTTTTCGACGCAAATTCGACGCTAAACTAACGCCAACTAACGCCATATTTATACTATGGCGTTAGAGGCGTCTAGCGCCAAAGTTCCCGGAATGTGCGTCATTTTTTTGCGTGAACCCCTTCCTTGCGTTAATGATATGCAAGGGAGGCGTTCCCGTCTAAAAAATGACTCCCAGGCCTTTACGTGGTATTTATACTCCCGGGCAAAAGAGACGCCCGGGAGTGGGCGTGGCTAAAAACGGCGCATTTGCGCCGCTTTTTAACGCCTGGGTCAGGCATGGCGTTAAGGGACAAGTGGGCTCAAAATGAGCCCAGAGTGCCCTCCCCTGCCCCCAGGGACCCCCCCTGCCACCCTTGGCCACCCCAGGAGGACACCCAAGGCTGGAGGGACCCACCCCAGGGACATTCAGGTAAGTTCAGGTAAGTATTTTTTTTTTAATTTTTTTGTGGCATAGGGGGGCCTGATTTGTGCCCCCCTACATGCCACTATGCCCAATGACCATGCCCAGGGGACAGAAGTCCCCTGGGCATGGCCATTGGGCAAGGGGGCATGACTCCTATCTTTACAATGATAGGAGTCATGTTGATGGGGGATGGGCGTCGAAAACAAATGGCGCAAGTCGGGTTACGACGATTTTTTCGACGTAACCTGACTTGCCCCATTTTAAGACGCCCATACGCCATTTTCCCCCTACGCCGGCGCTGTCTGGTCTACGTGGTTTTTTCCCACGCAAACCAGGCAGCGCCGGTCTGATTGCGCCGTCTAACGCCATTCCATAAATACGGCGCCCGCATGGCGCTTCAGAATGGCGTTAGACGGCGCAAAATTTTTTGACGCTAAACTGCGTTAGCGCAGTTTAGCGTCAAAAAGTATAAATATGGGCCTCAGTATTCATATTTGAACTCCTTTAAATTTGGACTTTGTTGTTGGCAGATTTACCTTAGCTCTCAGGGATCAACTTGTTTTAGCACATTTTTAACTCCATGTGCAGGTTTGCTTTCTCGGTATTCTTCTGTTTTACCTTTGTAGCTTCTTATCTGTTTTAGTGTGTCTAAGTTGATGTTTGTGTTAGCACTTATTGTGTTTGTCCGATGATTGCATGTGCTGTACTGTGGGGGACTCACTTGGTTCCTTTAATTCATCACTTCAAAACCCCTTTCAAGTGTTTGAAATAAAGGGCCATTTTGACAATGAAGCTTTGAAAGACATAAACACTCTATATGCATTGGAGACGAATTCAAGATGGCAGATGGACCACAGGAAATCTATGGAGATTTCAAAGGTTAAACAGTTTAGGGCCGTTTCGAAATTATTTTTCCACTTCACAAGTATAAAATGCAATGGAGCAACGATACATTATCTTGTCAAGCATGTTTAACCGAACCTCACCATCACTGCTGCCCTCTACTTGCTTTCTTGGTCTTTTCTCCAGGGATGTCCAACAGATAATTTGTTGCCAGGTTTAAGTGATTCAGAGTCAAATTCAGGGTGAGCCCTCTGTCAGTTATCTTTTATCTATTTTCATGAAGTGAGTGTGTTATTTGTGTAGTGCATTGTATTAAGTAGGGACCCATCTAGAGGTGGGTGAAAATGGACAACCTAAAAAAGTGGCAGAAGTCCTGTCTGCCCACTTGTCGTGTCCCCGCCTCAATTTGAGTGCAGGGTAAGGTTTTTTGTTTGTTCCAGGCAGTGGCAGATTTTCTGTCTGGGGTCTGTCTTTGGAAAAGAAGTGGGAACTGGTGTGCGAACACACTGTGATCTAGGAGACTGACTGCAGCTGTTTGTTTCCAGGTGCCTGTTTTTACTCTGGAATCAAGAGCTGCTTTATGAATAAAAAGCATTGGCAAAGCCAGTAGGTTGTCTTTATACAAGAGCTGTAGGCTTTGGCAGCGTATTTTGCTATGTTGTACACCAGTGTGGCTGTTGTTCATCATGGCTAAAAGTTAGTGGTGTGGAGTGGGGGAGTAGAGTGTCGTAGAGTGGATTTGTTGGACTGTCAGAGAGTAGAGTAGGAGGAGTTGAGTGTCGTAGAGTTGAGTGGGGTGGAATAGGGTGGAGTGGGTTGAATGGATTAAGGTAGTGGGGTGGATTGAGTGGAGTTGGGTGGATTGGATTGGTTTGGAATGGGATGTTTTCAAATAGGGTGAGGTGGATGGGATTGGGGTGGATTCGAGTGGGGTGGATTAGATTTGATTGTAGCGGGGGTTTAGATTGGAGTAGTAGAGGTGGGGTGGATTGAATTGAGGAGATTGGGGTGGGGTGGATTGAATTGGAGTGGGGTGGGGTGGATTAGATTGAACTGGAGTGGGGTGGACTGGATTTACTGAATTGGAGTGGGGTGAATAGGGATGGAGTTAGGTGGATAGGAGTGGGGTAAATTGGATTGGATTGACTTGACGTGAGGTGGATTGATTGGAATAAGGTGGATTGGATTGCATTGGAGTGGGCTGGATGGATTGGATTGGAGTGGGGTGGATTTAACTGGGTTGGAGTGCTATGGATTAGATTGGGCTAAATGGGTGGATTGGAGTAGATTGTGGTGGGTTGGAGTGAGTTGCGTGGACTGGACTGGGGTGGATTGGATTGGAGTGGGATGGATTGAAATGGGGTGAGATGGATGGGATTGGGGTGGATTTGAGTGGGTAGATTAGAGTGGATTGTGCTGAGTGGTTTGGATTGGAGTAATAGGACTAGGGTTGGGGTGGATTGGATTAGAGTGGGGTGGATTGGAGTGGGGTGGATTAGATTGGACTAGAGTAGGGTGGATTGGATTGCAGTGGATTGGATTCACTGAATTGAAGTGGTGTGGATAGGATTGGAGTAGGGTGGATAGGATTGGAGTGGGGTGGATTGGATTGCGGTGGACTGGATTGGATTGAAGTGGAGTGGACTGACTGGAGTGGGGTGAATTGGATTGAGTGGGCTGGATGTATTGGAGTGGGGTGGGCTGGATGGATTGGAGTGGGGTGGGCTGCAGTGGAATGGCTTGGATAGGATTTAGGATGGCGTGTGTTGGATTGGTATGGATTGGTTTGGTGTGGATTGGAGTGTGGTTGGGTGAATGGTGGATTGGATTGAGTAGGGTGGATTGTAGTGTGATGGATTGAAGTGGATTAAAGTAGAGTGGATTGCAGTAAGGTAGGCTGAATGGATTTGATTGGAGTGTAGTGGACTTAACTGGGATGGTGTGGATTGGATTGGGGTGGGGTGGGGTGGGGTGGGTTGGATTGGGGTGGAGTGGATTTGAGTGTGTTGGATTGGACTGGGTGCATTGCATTCAGGTGATGTGGAATGGATTGGTGTGGGGTGAATTGGATTGGAGTGGGTGGATCAGAATGGGGTGGATTGAAGTGGGTTGGAGTGGGGTGGACTGTAGTGCGGTGGATCGGATTGGAGTGGGGTGGGGTCAATTGTCTTGAGTGGGGTGGATTGAACTGAGTGGGGTGCATAAAGGTAGGGTGGATTAGCATTGTGTGGGGTGAATTGGATAGAGCGTGGTGGATTGGATTGGGGTGGGGTGAATTTGGGTGGGGTGCATTGGGGTGGGGTGGGGTGTTGCGGAGTGTATTGGGGTGGGGTAGATTGGGTTGGATTTGTGTGGGTTGGATTGGATTGGTGTGGGGTGGATTGGAGAGGAGTGGATTAAGGTGATTTGCAGTGGGTTGGATTGGACTTGAGTAGTATGGATTCATGTGGACTGGAGTGTAGTGGATGAAAGTGTATTATATTTGAGTGGGATGAATTGAGGTGGTGTGGGTGTACTGGATTGGAGTGAGGAGGATTGGGTCGTGGTGGACTTGATTGGAGTAGGGTGGGTTGGGTTGGAGTGGGGGGATGGATTGGATTGGAATGGAGTGGGGTGGGTGGATGGATTAGAGTGGAGTTGGATTGGATGGGGTGGAGTGGATTGGATTGGAGTGGGGTGGATTAGACTAGAGTGGGGTGGATTGGACTAGAGTGGGGTAGGTTGGACTGGAGTGGATTGTGGATTGGAGTGGGGTGTATTGAGGTGAGTGGGGTGAATTGGATTGAGGGGAGGTGGATTTGATTGGAGTAGGGCAGATTGTTTTGGATTGGTGTGGATTGTTTGGGATTAAATTGGGGGAGGTTGACCTGGGCAGGTTGGAGTGGGGCAGGTAGGTTTGGATTAAAGTGGGGCAGATTGTAGTGGAGCAGATTGAAATGAATTAGAGTGGTGCAGGTTGTTTTGGATTGAAGTGGGGCAGGTTGTTTTGGCTTGGAGTGGAGCAGAGTTCAGTGGGGGAGATTGTTTTGATTTTGAATGGGGAAGATTGTTTTGGATTGGAATGAGGCAGACTGGAGTGGGACAGATTGTTTTGGATTGGAGCAGGGTAGACTGTATTAGGGTGGATAGGAGTGGAGTGGATTAGGTTGGTGTGGGGTGGATTGGGTAGGAGTGGGGTGGATTGGATTTGAATGAGCTGGATTGGATTGGAGTGGGGTGTATTGTTTTGTATTAGAGTGGGGTAGACAGGAGTGGGGCAAATTTGAGTGGGACAGATTGTTTTGAATTGAAGTGGGGCAAACTGGACTAGAGTGGATTGGAGTGGGGTGGCTCGTTTTGGATTGGAGTGGGGCAGATTGGAGAGGGCAGATTGTTTTGGATTGGAGTGGGGCATATTGAGTTGATGGAGATTGGTTTAATTCCTAATATCCATCAGCACATAAGGGCCAGTATCAGACATTATAGAAGTCACATCGAGACTTGCCTGACCTCAAAATGGCAGTGCACCGCATGACAGTGAAATGTTACCTAAGTTTCGCCACACATCGCTAATTGTACATCAACCTCATCATTCCTTGTCATTTCCTAGCAACCTTGACAATTCTGAGCTTTTTGTGCCATTTATGTTTCAGTAGAACTCAGCAGAAGTCATTCCGCCATAATAAATAGCTGTACACTCCTAGTACAATATGTGTGAGCTTCCAAGATTTGGAGACTCTAAAATCACTAGTATGTCATAACACCCTCTCTGAAGGACTTGCAGACTGAACAACTTGTTCGCCCGAATACGCCTGCTTTGAACCCTCCTGCAATCTTGAGGGGATTTCAGGACCCTGATCAAACCATCACCTGTGTATAGGTTTACTGTCTCTGCTTATTCACAAGTCTCCGTCCCACTGAAGGACTCCTTACATACCTGCCCGTCTGAAATTCCACTAAATCTTAGGGGTGTTGTGTAACACATAGGTGATCCACAAAAGTTTGGATTTTAAAGATCTCTGTGGAGTGCAACCTGAACTACATGCAAAAGACCATATTTACCAGTACACCTCACCTTGGTCTACACTGCACATCAACTGCTGAGGAACTTGGAGCAAAGACAAAGCCCATATCCTTTACTAGAGCATAGGTCGACGTAATCCCTTGACTTTATCTTCTGTGCTCTGACCACGGCCGGAAAAAAAGAGACCAAGACAGGCCTTAAGAGCTCAAAAGTGGAACACCGGGCCCCGGACTCTCCAATTAAAGGGAAGATGGACATAACCAACACTATAGACATGATCCTCAAGAAACTTGCAGAAGCACACCGCCTTGCCAAATCTACAAAGGCTAACATGAATAACATGGCATTAGAACTATGCGCAATAAGATTGGACATTAACACCATCAACAACAAAGTGGCAGAACCTGCAACCCAAATCAGTGTGTTGGAAGACATCGCCATCAACTCAAATAAAGACATTCCAAAACTACAAGTATCATCCAAGTCACTCCAAAGAGACATGGTGGAATTGGAGGATAGAAATCGTAGAGGAAACCTGAGGATTTTCAGAATACCTGAAGGAGCGGAGGTCTCATCAGACTCTTAATCTAGATAGGGCTCATTGAGTCCCCTCATTCAAACACTCCAGTAAAACCATCACCCGTCAGATTGTCTGTTGTCTGTTATGCTATCAGCACACTGAGCTAATATTGAACCACATGCATAAAAACAACCATTTCTTATGGAATATCCAAGAAATATTCATATTACAAGATTACTCAAAATCATCTACGGCATTAGGAAAGGTTTTCTGGCATTTAGATAAAGGCTCAAGAACTCGAACCTGCAGTTCTCCTTCTCTGGTCCTGCAAAACTTAGGTGCTAAGCTGACAGGAATCACCATATCTTCGTCGACCACAAAGATCTACAAGCTTTCTTAGGTGAAAGAGATGGCTTGATCATAGAAACCCAGAACACACCTAACACCAAGAAGAAAACTTAAGACTTTCTCCCAGAGGCTCTATGTTATTTGTGATTATATTTCTTCTGAGCCCACCCATATACACTACACCAATGCTTTTTCTAGTGCTACTCCAGATAAGTGTATCTATGTGCCTTACTCATTTACCATTGTTTTATTGTTACAATGATGTTTAATAGCTTCCACAACCCTTCCTATGGGGCTTATTACTGACACAAGGTAATGCTTCTTCTGGCCCTGCTATTTTCATATTTTTGCCTAATGATATTCCAGATGCTGACTTCACACTCTTCCTCATTGCCTGTCGAAAGGATCACAGGTCTGCGTGGTTTATAGGGCTAACACTATAGACAGCTTGAGGTTGGTGCCTTTGACACTGTAAAAAAGTAATACCAACGTACCTCTCTCACATACATTTTGCATTCAAATCAGCATTGCTGTTTTATGCACTGTTAAGGTTTATGGTGCATTTCTGATTCTTCCTCTCTGATATGTTGCATTATAATGTATCACATTGTAATTATGTGTTCTGCTGACCTCTACTTTACACTGACCACATCTCTAGACACACTCCCATGTTTGCTGAGTGTTATATGAATAGGGACTCTTGTGCACAGCCTGCTGAAACCAGGATATCTCATTGCCCTGATGTGTTTGTTCCTTTTGGACCTCAGTTTCAAAAGTTATACATGTCTTTAGGTCATGTGCATATGTAGTAAAGTTATGATAAGAGTCTGAGCTACAATCCTAAAAGTTATTCCCATTCACGCAGAATTAGGGTACTCCAGAGGACTCCACATATGTGCCAAGGGTAGTTAATTTTCTCAATATTATATTGCAATTAGCATTATGTTATTTGTTTATAGGACCACTGCTGCAGCAGACTCGATTTGATAATTCACTTCCGCAATGCCTGGAATGATACCCCAATGTCGTCTCCCCCACAATCAATGTTAAGGGTAGGATGGGGTAAGAAGGAGAGCTTTTTGGATGCTTTTTTTCAGAGGTTATGTTGCAATATAGTTTACTTTTTTTTCTCTTTTCCATCATTTTATTTAACTCTGCTGACATGACAAATCACTCCTTTGTCCTCTTGCCATTCACTCATTGGCAACAATGTTCCTTTACACAGATCCTGTTATGGGTCATAAATATGCCTGACCTTCGTTTGTCTGGGTACCATGTGTGACCAAGATGTTTACTTCGCTAATGTGTCCATAAACCATACACATATCCCTACAACAAAGCTAGTTCTTCCCTTGCTAAGAATCTAAAAGTAATCTTGCTAAACGTGAAAGGGCTCCATCACCCAGTTAAATGTAAGAAAATTGAAAACCCATCTATATAAACTCAAAGCTGATATAATCTTATTACAAGAAACCAAGATTGGTTACAAAGAGGTGGCTTAATTTGGAAACAACTGGATCAGTAGAGCTTTATGCTCTCACGCTCCAAAAAACAAAAAAGGGGGTGTGACCTTGATTGCCAAAAATTCAGGTTTATCCATAGACTGACATGTGTTGGCCAATGAGGGTAGATGTATCCTCACAAAACTTTCAGAAAATACAGATTCCCTCCATATTCTCAATATTAATGGCCCGAACTCTGATGACCCATTCTTTTGGGATTCCTTATCTACCCAACAATGTCATATTCCTTACGATGAACTGATCATCATAAGTGGCAAATTTAATCTTCTTCTGGATGCTACCTTAGATAGTCAGAGTCTTTTTTGAGGCTCCCAGGTGCCACAAATCTTTCCTCAGACTGTGCTTAAGATTTAGATCAGTGGAGAAGTGTGGCACAATGGTTAGAGCGGCAGACCCTGATGCAGAGATCTGGCCCAGCATCTGGCCCAGGGCCAGGGTTCAATTCCCACCTTGGCGGGTCTTGGGGTCAATTCCCTTGGACCAGATAATTCTCGCCTTGGTGCCTCATCTCATTAATGGGTCCCACTCTGTAACTCTGGGCAATAGCTTGCTTAATCTCCACAACGGCCCTCACAGCGCTTGGATGCCTGGCTTCACCTTGGGTCTGTCCAGGAGTGGGTGCCTCACAGGGAAAAGTCAGGAGGGGTTCTACAGTGGTATGCGTACAGCGCCTTGAGACCCTAACGGGTGAGTAGTGTGCTATACAAGTGTGAAGTTGGCAGTTTTAGTTTACAGGTTGCACGATTCCTGGAGACTGCAGCACCCTGACACCAAGGACTACAGCTTTTTTCAGTCCACACAAATCATACTCAAGAATTGACTACCTTCTCATCTCCAACACACATACACATCTCATTGATCAAACAGACATTCTACGTAGACTTGTCTCCGATCATTCTTGTATTTCCTTATTCCTCACAGGGGCTAACTCAAGCCCATCCTGTAAGGTCTGGCACTTCAACGACAAATCCATTAAGGACGCTGCATCCAGGGAAATCATCAAGTATACCATCCTAAACTACATTAGGGACAACTCCATTCTAAATGTCTCCCCCTACACATACTGGGATGCTCCTCTGGCGACTGTTAGAGGCACCCTTATTTCGATACAAACTAAACTGACCAAAGCGCATAGTACCAATTTTTCAGAGCTAGAACAAGAAATCAAGGCCCTAAATACCCATCACATTGCCAACTTACACACATACACGCTCCCTCCTAACGAATATAAGAGGATATTGTGCGAAAAAGCAAGGGTTTGGATTAATAAATATAAGAGTTTAAAACAGTATGGCTGCGAAAATGCTGGCATCCTATGTGAAACACAAACAGAGCCAAAAGGGTATTATCGCGCTCAAAGATAACTCGAATGTAACACAAGCAAATCCTCTAAAGATTCTGGAAGTCTTCAGAGACTTTTATGAGTCGCTTTTTAAAGATAACTCTAAGTCTTCCACTGATATGTCAAAGAGTACTTTAAAAAAATACATTTACCTAGCATCACAGGAAGACAAGAACAACCTATAATCTCTTTTGAGTTCAGAGGAGATCGTGGCAGTTGAAAATTCCTCATAACTAAACAGAGCAGTGAGCCCGGATGGCTTCACGGCTAACTACTACAAGACATTTGCATCCTCTCTCACTCCCACACTGCTAGATCTGTTCCCCCACTTTTCAGAGTCAGGAACTGTTTCAGGTGTCACAAGTAAAGCCATTATTGTGGTGATCCCAAAAGAGGGTAAGGATCCCACACTTACCAAAAACTATAGGCCAATCTCATTAATTAACTTAGACACGAAAATCTAAGCTAAAATCCTATGTAAGAGACTGGATCCCTTTTTTCTACATTTAATTAGTCAGGCACAGGTTGGTTTTATGAAGAATAGTTTGTCCAGTGATAACACACGCCTAGTATGCCTTAACCTCGAAGGGGCTAAAACCACCTCCTGTGATAAAGTGGCGATGACATTAGGGGGTTATTACAACTTTGGAGGAGGTTGTAATCCGTCCCAAAAGTGACAGTAAAGTGACGGATATACCACTAGCCGTATTACAAGTCCATTATATCCTATGGAACTCGTAATACGGCTGGTGGTATATCCGTCACTTTACCGTCACTTTTGGAACGGATCAACACCTCCTCCAAAGTTGTAATAACCCCCTAAATGCCAAAAAGGCGTTTGATAGAGTCTTGTGGACATTCCTTCGCGAGACCCTATCAAAACTCAACTTAGGTGAGGTTTTTACAAGAATGGTAATGCCACTCTATAGTGACCCCTGTGCTGAGTGCTGGCTGGTGGTCTCTTGTTCCCTTCCTTCCATTTCGAGAGGGGAACGAGGCGGGGCTGCCCACTACCCACTACCCTATTCATCTTGGCCCTTCAAAGTTTGCTCCATAATAGCCAAGCAAGCAACTTTATCTCCGGTAATGCCTTCAATACAACTGCTGTGAAGGTGGTTGCCTTTGCTGATGATATCCTGATTATGACTGAGAATGTACGACACTCCATAAATGCACTAATTCACCTGATAGACGACTATGCGCTAGTTGCAGGATATAAACTCAACAAGGACAAACCGGAGATCAAGGGGTTAAACAGCCTCTGCATTAGTAACCTGTTAAATAACTCTGGGCTGGTGTGGCAACCTCAGTTTTTAAAGTATCTAGGCATAGAATTTGGATCTGATTTGAACCTAACACAACGAAAAATTGATTCTAAAGAAAATAGAAGACTTGTTAAATGGGTGGAAACCTAAATTAATCCCCTGCTGGGACCACATAGAAACAGTTAAAATGATGGTGACCACAATAGTCAGTTACCTCATCAGTATGGTGCCACTATCTCTTTCCAAAGACGTCCTTCATAAATTAGATATGATGCTGTGAAAATTCATATGGCAAAACAAGCGCCCCAGAATATACATCAAAAAAGAAGATTGCCCGTGCGTCTGGGCCAAGTTAGTATGGCAGAATTCAGGAACTATCAATCCGCATTTCTAACTAGACAGTGCTCTTTATGGTTTTCTCAGCTTCCAGACTATTACCCCACATATCTCTTAGTCAAAAAGGAGCTCCTTGAGGCTATGCATCCCATTATGTTCTTGTCCACCAAGATGAAACCCTCCTCTCCGGCCAAATATATCTTTAACAATACAAAAAGGGCTCTTTGAAAATAGACAAATTCCTGGAGATTCCAATGAATCAGTCCAATTTGACTTTGCCCTGGAATAACCCTAAAATTAGAATCCGAGGCGCACCTGTGTATTGGCATTCCTGGTCCACAAAGAGCATCCATTTCGTGAAACAGCTGGGCACTCAACTAGTCCATCTCTCTTTTAAGGAAATCTGAAAACAGTATAATCTGCTGGATTAAGACTTCTATGATTTCTTTAAACTCAAAGCTAGTATAACCAGGTTTAAGTGCTCCTATGAAGATCCCTTTTTACATACATTTATCTCCTCCTTCAACAAATCTAGCCATCAAGTTTCCAAATTTTACCACCTGCTAAAACCCAAAACCACACACTTGACCTCCAAAGAAGTGGGACATGACCAATAGCATTTCTCCAGATGACTGCGGTCTGATTTGGAAATCGGTTGTTTCCCATAAAAGTGCCCCTCCTTATCCCAAACCAAATACTGGCACCTACATAGGACGTTTTGGATTCCTTTGCTCCTTCATAAGATGTCTCTTAGGGATGACCCAACATGCTGGAATTGCAATATAAAGACATCGGAGACCCACCCCACTTACTCCTCCACTGCTGTGCTGTCTCCCATTTCTGGGGTCGTTTTTTTTTTTACTTTATCTGGTCCCTATTTGGAATGCAGCTCCCTCATCCATGGTTTCCTGGATCCACGGGTCCAATTGGCCAACAATAGCTTACTGATAGACGTCCAACTGACTTCTGCGTGTAAGTCAGTACTTAACAATTGGAAAAACACCGTTGCCACCTCCTTTAAGTCCTGACTGAACTGGATCTCTCAATTAAGAGGCACTGATAATGTTGCCCTTCAACTCCCTCCTTGGAGATCAATTCAGATCTCTTTGGAAGACGTTGGACTATTTTTCCAGCGCCAAACTCCCCTGAACACTTTTACCTACCATTTTTGATAAACCACTGGGTGAGACGGCGCCCTGTTCCCCTGTTCTTCTTACTAGCACCTTTACAATAAAGAGACTGACATTGGAATTATGCTTTAGACACGTATATCCTACCATATTACCCAGTTTATGACTGCATATTGTCTGTGTCACTGTGCTCTTAATCTATCCTTCGACAGATCACACATCAATAGCTAAACTTTGTACTCTTAGACATTCCATATACCATGCTGTTGGTTATCCGAGGATGTGTTTATGAACAAAGATTGCCTACAGAATTGTAATGTCATCTGCAGTGTTTCCATTCCTCTCTTCTTACCTGCATGTCTTATGATTTATTTTATATTTTGTTTTATAATGGGATATGCATTTTCTTTTTTTACATTGGAATGATGTACTGTACTCTTGCCCGACTTTATTATTGCAATACGTGTCTTGTACTGCTGTTACATGACTGCCTTTTTTCTTTACCTAAAAACCAAAAAATATTATTGAAATTAAAATGTCTGACTACACCAGATGGTATGCTCCTCTTTGTGCCACAAAATATTGCCTTTATGGCAATGAAAATGCCCTATCTTGCACCACTGAATATACTCAACTGTGAGTAGAATGACTCAAACATAAATTATATTTCATTAGGATACGGAAATTTGAACATTTAAAAAAACATTTGTAGGGAGAAGAAGTAGGCTAATGTGTTGCTAATAGGGGCAATTTGTTTTTGGTGCAAGCTCAGTTGAAGAAGGACTAGTGATGTGGGGATAAAAAGCTGTTTTGTTTACTTTTTCAGGTTGGGTAGTGGCCCTGAAAATATATTTTTATATTTTTTAGCATGGTCAACCAAGACTTTCCTAGAGTTCATGTATGATGGGGAGGTAATGTGAGTGGTGAAAACAAATAAGGGGTGCTGCGAGAAATGAAATATGCCCAATTTAGGAATGAAGAGATCATTGTGGAAGATGGAGTGAGCTGTTTGGTGGCCAGGAGGTGTTATGAAATCCTGGAGTTGGATCCTATGGGGAGGGAGGGGCAACTTCGGAAAACTGTGAGGGTGTACCCATGTGCCTTACTAGGGTATTCTTTGGATATTCTATGCAGGTTAATACATTAGGTGGATCTTGATGCTAATCTGTCACACTAAATACATCTGTAACTTACATGGAGGAAGGTCTCTTAGGGTGTAGGACACCTTACTTTAAAAAGCTCTGGATCCATCATTAAGATTGCAAGTTAAGGACCATCTATTTAGGAAACTCCTAAAAGTACCTTACTCACATCAAACATATTGGCATCTTCTTCCCTGTGCCATGCTTGTCCGATATTTGTTACATTCTCAGAACAATAACTGATGCTCAGGCATAAACAGCAGCAAGAGTTGCAGTATAGCTGTAGAGTAAGTAAGATCAACATATGCTACACCAGGTTTGAACATTGGTAGTGTTGTAGTTTGTGTCCTTCCTGCTACTGTTTCCAGTGAACTTAGATAATAGTGAATTGAAAAGCAATTTTAAGTTGATCATTTTAGACCTGGTCAGTAATCAGTTTACGTCAATAAGTGGCATTCTACAATTCACTGTTGCTCCTCCTGTCACCATTTGCCTAATTGTTTCCTTAACATCATTCTCATTTGCATTCAGTTCTGTTATAAATATCAACTCAGGTGCTTGAGCAACACAGAGATAGCCACACACAACACAGTTGTATTTGGGACATATGTCTACATTACAGTATTTTTCTAATGAAAACACAGTGTAGGAATCTGGGCATGATGTTGCCTAGTTGCATTGTACATACATTCAGTGCTTTTACATGATTCTGTTAGCAAAAAAACGAAATATTCCGGCACATCATGTCACAGCCCTTGCAGTGGTGGGAAAAATACCCATAACATTGTTATTTTGGTTAAAGTAAATAACTTGTTCTGTTCAGAAGGAATTAAGGAGGAGACACTAAAGAGGTAATAGTAGATAGATCCATGGTTTTCTGCTGCCAAGAACTTCTGAGAAAACGCTACAAACTAAAATCCATAGCAGCAGTCAGGGAACAAAGAGCTCCTATTGTGCTTCCAGTATGCTTAGATGTATTCTTCAGAGTTCTTCAGCAGATACCAGAGTGGCTTAAAAATTCTGTCCTTTTGTTGCGATAAAAAGAAGCTGTCACTTTTTTTTTATAAACAATTTTATTGAGTTTATATAGCAACAACATAAAGCCCAACAGGTGGTAGAGGAGCCGCATAAACCAAGCATCGTGTCAGACAATACCACAGAACATAGCAAAGTCTCTTGGTCGGAATGCACTTTTAAGGAATCAACACAGCACGTTTGACAAATGTACATTACCCCATATCAGTATCATCCCCTCCCCAGGTCCCCATCCATTTCCCCCACACCATATCATGTTTATGGGGAACAGCCCCTCGCTTCATACACAAGCTTTTCTTGCTGAGCGCACCAGTCCACTTCCCTGCGCCACCTTCCTACCGCTGAAGCTGTCTTTGACTTCCAGCCTGCAGCAATGTCCCTCTTGGCCACCAAGGAGGCAGTTCCGACGAATGCCCGGTCTGCTCTGTTTGAACCCACTCAATCATGGACCCCCAAGAAGATGCGTATTGGGGCAACTTCCAGCTCCTCCTGCAAAACCCTAGCAATCTCGGCCGTCACTGCCCACCAATAGGATACAATATGTGGGCAGGTCCACACCATATGAAAGAAGTCTGCGTCCGGGCCTGCGCAGCAGAAGCTGTCACTTTAGAAGAGTAAAAAGCTGGCCTGGTGAATGTAGTTTGATTTTCAGAGAAGATCGTACAGGTGAAATACTTGGAACCTGCTTTTAGGGAATATCTGTCAAGGCCATGGGCCTTGGAAAGGTTCCAAAAGTGAGTAATGTAAGCTGGCCACCTGCCAAGGAGGGTAAATACTCTCTCCTGGTGAGTGCGCGCAGACTGTCCCTCTCTATTCTTCCGCTGATGCCCATCATACTTAACCTGGGAACCGCATTACCACGCGCTACTGACAATGATACATTAGTGACATTTTTAACAGAAACACTCTCTTGTACACTGGAAAAGCTACATTGTATTTCACCTCATACAAATTAGGTCAATAGCTTAACCTCAGTGGAAGTGACACCAATAAACAGTTTAGAAAATGCTGTGTCGCTCACTGTTTGCTTTACGATGGCTACATTTATTATAGTTCCTGATGTGCATAGCTATTTTACATGTGAGGAAGATAGAATTCCTTTTAGAATTTTTTGTTGTCTGTTATTTTTATGTACTGTATTTACTATTGAAAATAATGTAAGAATATAAATGGAGGGACCAAAAAAAGAGCAGAGAAGACTGAATCAGGCCTTCTTGCTCTCGCTCATTTTCAAAAATAATTTTCAGTATGATGTACAAAGTGTTGTTTCATCTGTTGTGTTTTGATGTTTGTCATATCAGACTAACATACTGTTATGCTCTTTGATTAATGAATTATTTAACTAGATGGCAGTGGCGTCCTAGTTGGCAATGGTGTGTCACTAAGCAGAATATAGATGGAATAAAGAGACAAATAGCAAGGAGTGGGTGTAATATCCCTCGTTAACAGTAAAAGAACAGCCTGTACTATGATTTGTACTATGAAGTTTAAATTAGCGACATAGCAAACGCACATCGTATATATTACACTAGTCGGATGCTATAGAGAGAAAAACACACAGATTTGCTTTTCACCGGTTATGCCACCTACTCAGCTGCATCGAACAAATAGCAAATGAGTCAAAGGACCTACGATTACTTGATTAACACCGTTGCATCCTACACAAAAACACAACAGAAGACATAAAAGGAAGTAACTGGTAAACATACACTGCATAGGAAGACAAGAAACACTTTGGCCGATAGCCCTTTAAACAACATGGAAAAGGAAGTGAGCTACCCCATAGGAGCAGCAATATATTCTTTCACAAGCAATCAAGGGCGAAGAAAAGTGTCACTATCTGGCCAGTTGCAAGGGATCAACAAGTTGCAGCAAAAATCTCTAAAACGAAAGACAGCAAACCAGCAAAGTATAGTAAGAAAAGATGCTAAGCACACCGTGAAGCCCCACAACCTAAAGTGGCAAATATCCTGCAGAGAACGGTTTTCAAATAATGCACAAAGCACCTTGTTTGTAAATCAGATACTGAAAGTAAACATGTCATTGAGTTGCTCCATAAATCACCTAATAAAAATAGTCAAAGGAGACTGACTTTGAAAGTAGATCAGCCTGGATGCTCAGTCAAGATTCAAAATGGCGGTGACATAGGCTGCCTGCTAAGCAAGAAATCTTTGATTCCACCCTAATACGTCAAACACCAGCTGGGAAAAATGAAGGTAGCACAACCTCAACAAGGAACCCTGCTTAAGCAGTAAAAAGGATGCAACACACGTGAGGAGAACCCACTGACGATGGAACAATGGCAGATGTGTAGTATAAGTAAGTGACAAAGCTTCACTATCCAAACAAAAAGCACCAAGTGTGTCCAAGCACAGCTTCAATAGGCCTACTCTTTGTATTTACCAGCTCTGCACTCTCCAGCAAGGGGAACCTTTACTCATTCTGCACAGAGTCTGTGTGCATGTAGAAAATGCCCGACGTTGAAGCGTTCTGAATCAGACTCACTTACTAATATACTTTATTGCCCTTATTGGATAGAAGATGACTTATCTAGGAATGAATTCCCTTTAAGTGGAAGAATCTGCTGTAGTTCAACTAAGATCAATAACACTTATTGCAGAACCATATTGTATGTTGAGCAGGTCACATCAAAGCATGTAGATCCCAAGAGACTTCATGAAGGACATCACATGTTGAATCATATCCCTATATCTCTGACTGCCACACAGGACCATTTTGGTAGCTGAGCACTCCAAATTTGACACGTTATATGGTTTAATGTAGTAGTGGTTGTCATTTATTTTCTAGTTTGTTAGTCTGTTAGGTTGTTGTTTACAACTTTTTTTTTAAGAGTTCCTTGTGCTAACGGGTGATGGTTGTATTCCATGTGTATCTCGATTGGCCCTGAAATGTAAATGCTAGATAAGGATCACAGAACCATGGGTGCTCTGGAAGGGCTTTAGACAGGGAGATACTGCACCTTGTCTGTTTTGTACTCTTTTTTTGTGTCTACTGATTGTGACATTGCTTGCTGCTTGAAAATAGCTCCTTGAACACGTGTGCCCTTTGGTACCTTTCCCGAAATATACAGATGTTTTTAGTCTTGTGTGTGTGTTGTTGGAGTGGTGCAATACATGTAGTATTTGGGTTACTGGTGTTGAAAAAAGAACTTATCTCTTGAGCTTGCATTTTATTCTTTTGCAATGAGCACATTATAGGTATTTGAAAATGTACCATTAGTGACGGCGGGTGTCAATACTGCGCATGCTTTCGTAAGGTTTTACAGATAAATTGATCCTGCATCTCAGAGTGAGATAGGCAAGTAAAGGTACAAGTCTAAGGAAAATAGGATCTTTTGGGGAAACCATCTGTGTCTTAATCAATTAGTCAGTACTAGGATTCTCAGAGATACCTTTTATATTAATGAATATTTAATTCAGTTCGCCTATAATATAAATGTCCTTACATTATAGTTCTTGAAAAAAATTGAGACTTCACATGTTTTGTGACTGTTACTGTTGTTTCCTCAGGGTTGCAAAAATAATATATTCTAATTATACATTTATATAAAAAACGATATAGTAACAGAACGGGCACTGATCTTCCAAGTGCAGTCACTGTATTGTACATATTCCATACATTATATAACTTTCAAGAATATTAATGTAGAGTCTCTGGTAGTATTCAGGTTAAGTTATGAGTAGCCTTAAGTAGTCAACAAAAATTACCTTCACATTGACTTATCAATTCATTTTGGCAGTAGAAGGTATTGCTGAAAGACTGGGAGGCCAAATCGTCGAAGAATTATGGAATTGTAGACAATCTTCTTAACATGTATTTCTTATAATGTGATTAAATGTGGTTCTCTATTGTTATTTTTTAAACAAAATTTATATATTGTTGTCAATATTGTCTTTAGCTAAGTTTATTTCAACTCCCTTCATTTGATATTCTCACCAATCCCAGTTGTTAATTCTTCCACCTCGCAGATGCCTTAATTTCTGTCCTATTCAGACAGAAATCTCATGTAAGGGGAATCTGTTGTAAATAACAAACTAGAAAAAGTTAGTATTAAATACTAAGTACTACAGTAAAATAAAACATTTAGAAAATGCTTCACATAGCCCCAGGCAATTTAACCCCGCTGTAGTTTGAAATATACCCCCAGTGCCAATTAAGAAAACAAAATAGCTTTTAGAATTTCATGCAGTACTTACAAATGGTAGTGATTTTTGGTATCTGAAAAATGACTGTGTGCGCTCATGCACGCACTGTGGTGTGATGGGCCTTATACAGTAGATACTTGCCACAAGCAGTTACATATTATGCCTTTTTGCTGAAGAAGCCCTAGTGTGGACTGGCAGCAGCTACCAGTGTGGGTGTAAAACCGCTCAGACAGAATATCTGGACCACGTGTGAGGCACGTGTGTTTTTCAGGACACTGCTCCTCATTGTCCACAGCTTTACACTCTGTACACTGTGGGAGTAGAGCATCCTCTTTTAACACCGAGGCCTTTGATGAGCAGCTGCTTCTGGAGGTGTGGAGAGCGACGTTGGAGTCATAATTATTTATTATGTAGCACTTCATACCACACTTAAGTCAAGTGCAATTACAGGTTTCTACAGTTTAACAGCACTCGGTTTTCTGATCACGGATAGATGAAAGATGACCTTATCAGAACTTGAATTTATAGCCCTTGTGACCTGCAGATCAGAGCAAATATGAATGGCTCACTGAGCTCTCTTGAAAGTGTAATAAGTGGGTGACTTGGCTATCCTTCAGCCATCGTTTGGCCCTAGGCTAGACAAAGTGTTAGTCATTGCCTGACAGCTTGATTTAGGTGGGCAAGTTCTTCCCCTAAACCAAGCAGAGTCAACGAGCGAAGTTGATAAAAATAATTGTTTGCCTCTTCTATTTCAGCAATGTTATTTCATCCACACCACAGACACCCACTCGCAGTTTTTAACACTTTCAAAGTATTTTTAAGCCTTCACCAGCAACACTTAAAATCTTTGGAAAGGTAGTCCTAAAATGCAGTTCCTAATATTTTAAAAGCTAGTTCGCCCTTTTGGAAGTGAAAACGTCTTACATCCAGGTACCTTTTTGTCAGAGGCTTAAACCAGAGGCTGTTCATAATCCACCCGATCACCTCCATAACGTTGTTCTGATTGTTTATTTCTTTGTAAACAAGCTCTGCAAAGACAAAAGTCGAGCTATTTAATGGGTGATTACCAGCGTCTTGGATTTGCCAATGCTTAGTTCTATTGGCATTGTTAAAACGAAAAACGAATTGGAAAATGGCTGTAAGTGTGTCATCATGCATACACGAACATGCGTCTTGATGCAGTACCACATGTCTCAGTTTTTAGACAGAGCCGACTGAACACAGAGGGAGGCAAGTTTTTATGTGTGCAAGTGCAGAGTAGGTAGGCAGCCCTTAACAGAAAGCCATTGAGTTTACACACACGATATTGTGTATAAATGTTGCAATGTCTCAGCGTGGTGTATTTTCTACGTTGCTGACTGACATCAAATACGTTATTTTGTGTCCCACAGTCAATACAAAGATTGTACTCCTACTTCTGTGTTTGTGAAATGTTCTTGAATTTGATGTGGTCACCCAAAGTAGCTCACAGGGAATTCTGTGGGAATGTGTCAAGATCAGGTGTTCTTAGAGATGGCCTCGATTTTCTTGGTTAGAAGACAGAGCCTTCGACCACCACCAGCTACCTTAGGCTTCAGGTCTGAACAGGAAGCCAGAAATCGCTTAGAAAGTTGAATGCCACTGAAAGAGAAGCAACTGAAACCCAGTCAATGCGCTCTAACTGGCTCAGGCCAGCAAACCAGAGAAGGGCTAAACAGGAAGGGTGCAGGAACACATAGAGAAAGGATTCCGGACAGGCCAGCGAGCGACCAATACACTAAGTGCAAATGCGACTTTCTGAGACCCAGTGTAGTATCATTTTAAATCAACATTCAGGAAGTGAACCAAGAAGAAAAACACAGAAGGAATTTCCCACCATGATGCATTGGAAATGCTTCCTTAACCCAGAAAGAAAAACATGGCTGGATCCCAAAAAGGGAAAACCTGATGTGGAATCCAAAATAAAAAATAAAACATCATTAAAGGACAGGAATAATGTTCTGCTGCCTGCAGCATTACAGCCTTTCCATGCATCCAGAATTACAGAGATGTAATGCAGGGAAAAGACAACCCTCGCCCCAAAATGCTGTGTGCAACTCTCAGCAGAGGACGCAAGCAGAATGAAGATACATATTGCATCTGCCTCTGTGGCTTTCTCAACCGAGAAACAGACTACTTGCCTGCCTAAAGTAGTGCACAGTGAAAAGTAAGTTCAAATCCCCACCACTCTACTACCTCTTAGGATCTCCAGGTTTATTAGGGTGCATCCTGAAAAAAATACTTGATTAGGAGTGGGGTATTAAAAGCTTAAGCCAGTTACAAAGAAGTCATTGAGGAATTAAAGTTTCCTTTTCATGTAACTGCAATCATAGATTTTCTGGATCACATATTCAGGTTGCCAATACACAGGAACTGGTGGTGGTTCTCTGTTCCTTGTCACACCTGGTCATTTACTGTATGGTTCCCAGAGAGCCACAGGGAATGAAAGATGAATTTTCTAGGAACGAGTTAACTTTAACCTCACAGTTCCACTCAATGTGGATCTTTAAATTAAATGTGGTAGGTTAGCAGCAGATAGCCAAGTTTTATTACCTGTTTTATAAGGTGCATGCGGTGTTTGACTGTTATGTTATCTTTGGGATGGTGTTAAGCTAGCGATGATCATTTATGTTATAATTTGTAAGTATCCATCTGTAATATATGTGTTTATCTTTGTATTTCAATTGTCGTTCCATGCACGTTCCTCGTGTTCCATGTTTAGTTAGTGGAATGCGGTGAAGCAGTGGTTGGTAGACGCACACAAGGATTGGACGTGTTTTGTAAGCTGTGTAAAGTATTTCAATTTACAATACGTATTTCTGAAATTTTTAGTTCCCGACTTTACAGAGCGGCTGCTCATCTGTGTCCATCGGCCCTTTTGAATTTTTCCTTAGCTTAGAACAATGGTTCCTAACCTTTTGACTTCTGTGGACCCCCACTTTATCATTACTGGAACCCGGGGACCCCCACTGAATCATTATTGGAATGCAGGGACCCCCGACTGAGTCATTATTGAAAGATGGGAACCTAATGTGTTAATATTTTTTAATTTTCGAAACAGTCGCGGACCCCCTGAGAAGGCTTCACGGACCCCTAGGGATCCCCGGACCACAGGCTGGGAACCACTGGCTTAGACGATTGTATATTGTGTAATAATATCTTTCTAGTTTAATTAATCCTTTAAAAAATTTCTTGAATGACAGGAACAGAATTCTTTTCAAAACTAACTTTATTGTTTTATTTACGGAATCATGTGTCACAGTACAGGAGAAGGAAACTCGAGGTGGTACAATATGTCCCATAAACATTGAAGTCCAGCAGTGTGTCGGCCAGGATTACAACTCTTTCAAAAGCCTACATACCAGATATACAAAACATTTCTGATCATGCAGTTCCCAACAATTTGGACCAAACTCTGCCATACTTTTTCAGGCAGCCCCTCGCCTGATACATAGGCTGTTCCAATTGGGCACACCAGTCCATCCCCCACCTCCATCCTGACAGCGAAGGAGGAGTACTTGTCGTCCAAAACACGGCAATGTCTCTCTTCGCTATGAGTAGCGCAGTGCCCAGGAGTGTTCGTAGCGCCCCAGAGCCCCCAACTCCGTCCATCCCACCTAGGAGGACCATCAGTGGAGAGGGCTCCAGGGCGAGACCCAACACCGTGGAAAGTTCATTCAGGATTTGCAACCAGTATCTCGTAATAACAGGGCAGGACCAGACTACATAGAAAAAGTCAGCGGGTGAGTGGGGACATCTATTACATTGAGGGTTAGGTCTTAGCCCGGCCCAGTGAAGTCAGGTGGGGCTTAGATAGGCGCAGTGCAAATAGTATGTTTGTACAAAGCGCAGTCTGGCAGAAATTGTAACAGTATGTGGCGCCATAAGCGCATCCTGCCAGTCCTCGTCATCTGTCTGTCTGACCCAGGCCTCCCAGTGAGATCGCAGGGATTGGAGGGATGGAGAAGCATTCAACATGGAGGAGCGATATATTTGAGAGACCCCGCTGCACCCAATGCCCCTATCATCGTCTTAGCCTCCATAGAACTAAATTCAGGTAAAAGGGTGTCTTTGGTAATGTGTGCCTTCAATGCATGTCTAAGCTGTAGGAACTTGTGGAACTGTGTTCTGGCCAGCACATATGTTTCCTGGAGTTTTTGAAAGGACATCATGTGAGTACCTTTCCTGACATCTCCTACCACCTTAAGGCCTATGGCATCCCACAGAGAGAATCCGTCTAGGGTCGCAACTGTGTGTAACCATGTCCCTCGCCATAGGGGAGTGTTTAGGGTAATCGGGCCCGCCATCCTGTATGACTTTGGGCTGAGCGCCACCCATGGAGGACCTGACTCTTGAGTGGTCTTAGGAATGGGAGTGAGGTATAGCATGTCCATAAGGCATGAGAACCCCATCGTTGAGAGCTCTAGACCAGTGGTTCCCAACCTTTTGACTCCTGAGGACCCCCACTGCATCATTACTGGAAGCCGGGGACCCCCAAGCAATTTGTACAATTTAAATTTCAAACATTCAAACAGTAATGCGCAATAATAGTACGCACCAAACAAATACTCAAATTACTAAAGATATAATTCTTTTATATTGAAAAAATATGCAAAAATTGAAACATTTTATTGGGAAGGTTGGCACTGCATCTCGGCTACTAACTTTTCAATGTTTCGTTTTATTTAGAAAAGGTGAATCCTCAGGTCAGATTCTTACTTTCTGGGCGATTTCTGTTATTATTTTTTAGGTAGTAAGATCTGAGAAAGCTTTTTCACATAAATATGTGGTGGGGAAAGGAAGTAAATCATAAGGGCCTCTCATCTCTCTCTACCCTCTCTGTCACATGTAATTCATTTGTTTTATAGCACCTCTCATACCACTGTCAGACCACTTTACAGGGGGCTACAAGGTGTAGGATTCACATGTCATCCACACTGGTAGGCATTTTCTAAGAGTGCTTGGTCTGGAGAAGCACAAACCCAGGATTCAGAACACAACGCAGTTATTAGCATTGTCTTTAATGATAAGAATGTATTTCTACACAAGCAAACCTATTTTTAGCACAATAAGGAAAATGAAAGACTAGGAAAAAACAACTTTCTAATTTGTGACCTGCAGTTTGCATGCAGCTCTTTAATGGGAGTTCATAGTTCACTGTGCTATATTACGATTACGAACTGCACAGTAACAAAAGAATCTCTGACAAAAGCAGTAACGCACTGTGCTATACACTACACATCCATTACTGTTCTTTGCATGATACATGTCTTTTGCCGCAGGCATATTAACCACCTGCGCTACCTTTGAGTCAAAACTGCCACTGCCCAAAACACTCATTCCTCTTCAGCAGGTACATTAATCACTAGAGTTATCTTGATGCTTTCATTTTTGCTGCACACAGAGCTTTGCAGTGCTTTTAAAACTGCTGAATAAAGGAAGTAATAAAAACACGCACGTGTGTGTCAGAGGCCCCAGCTGGAGAAGTGCCTTTCTCCCAGCCCAGGTCTGCGGACCCCCTGGGAATGTGTCACGGACTCCTGGGGGTTCGCGGACCACAGGTTGGGAACCACTGCTCTAGGTCGTAGGCCAGATCGTACCAGCCCCGTATGACACTCATTAATGATGAGTACCTGGATAGCTAAAAGGTAGAAATATAAACTGGTCACACCCAGTCTACCGTCGTATGTACCTCGCTGGCATGTGCCCCACGAAAGGTGTCACCTGCCGTTATGCAAAAGGAAGGTATGGGAGAATGCGTTCATTTCTCAAAACCAGTGGCATGAGAGCTGAATGGGCTGAGTAAAGGGCCCCTCTAATGCCAAGGTAGGTAAAGTTAAGACACCAGATGGGGCTGTTTGATTGCCAGTCTACAACATCGTGAGAGCCGGAGAGAGGGACCAGGAGAGATTTTTTGTGGTTCTCTCGGAGGCCAGAGGCCTCATCAAAGAGAAGTAGCAGATGAAGGCATCTGGGGTCACTCACCGCCGGATGCAATAAATAAGGTAGCACATCGTCGGCGTAGAAAGCAATGCGATCTTCCTCCCCTTCTGCCAATTTCCACCCTGTAAGGAAGGCATCCCGGCGAATTAAGCACGCCAGTGGTTCTATGGCTAGGGTGAAGAGGAGTGAGGACAGCCCTGTCTTGTACCTCTGCCAATAGGGAAGGCCTCGGAGAGTACCCCATTAACAAGAACACAAGCTGTCGGTGTTTGGTATAAAAGCTGCACCATGCTGCGGAAAGTGCGTCCCAGATCAGCTTTTTGAAGAACGAGATCTAAGTACCCCCTAGTCCACTGCGCTTTTTCAAAGGGTATTAATAATAGGGTCAGTGGAGAGGGTAGCACGTGCACCTGCCCATGGGCCAGGGCGACATGTAACCTTTGCAGGCAGTGCCTAGTGCTGTGGGTTGGTATGAAGCCCCACTTATCGGGGTGGATCAAGTGATGCAAGACCGTCTTCAGACAGTTGGCCAATACAGTGGCATATTTTTTTTAATTTTTCCATTGATTAGCGATATTGGCCGGAGATCTGCACGGATGGCAGAGAGGGGTTGAGATTTAGGGAGTACCACTATTGTGGCCTGTGCAGATCATAAGGAAGGATGCCTCTTTCCAAGGCCTCTCTATAATGACCATGGAGTTGGGGTATCACTATGCCTCTGAACTTGAAATAGTATTCTACAGGATAACCGTCTGGGCCAGGAGTCTTGCCCAACTTCAGGGCCGCATTAGCCTTACAATCTCCTCTATCTTTATGGACTCATCTATACTTCTGCCAACGGAGACCAGGAGACGATATCCTGTTCAGGAGTGGCGCCTCACGTTCAACTACTGGTCTGCCCTCTGCTGCGTACAGGGGGGCATAATACTGAGCAAAGGTAGATGCTATGCCATGGGGGTTGTATGAAGTTTCCCATTCGTAGCCACCACTTCGGGAATCACTCTCCCTGCCAGTGGTCAGGTGGCTAGCCAGTAGAGCAGCTTACTATTCTTATCACCCCAGCCATAAATGCACGCCTGTGTGGCACGCCAGATTTGTTTAGCTTCCTCTATGGAGTCAGTTCCTCTTTCACCATCTCCAAGGCACGGTCCGCAACCTCCTCTTTCCCCCATCTAGTTAGCATTCCAGTTGGAGTGCTTGAGCTTCAAGGTGTGCTATACGTGCTTGTTTCTCCTTTTCCTGGTGCCGCAAAAGGGCCTTGACATGACCACGAATTGTGGCCCTGCCAGCAGCCCATAGCATTATGTTAGACTGGACTGTGCCCTCGTTATCTTGAAAATAATGTTCAATCTCCTTGCAGAGGCCAGTAGAATAAGTGTTGTCCTGTAAGAAAAATACATTGAGGCATCACATGAGCCTGCAAGTGTAGTCAGAGTGGCCAATGGTCAGGAGTGTCGGGCGTGATCAGCGACACCACAGGCAAGTATCTGTGCTTGAGTGACTAAGAGACGGTCAGTGTCGGCGTGTGTGTGGTGTGCTGTGGAGGTGTGAGTGCAGTGCTGGGAATAAGGGTGCCAGGTCTGCCACACGTCACAAAGGCCAAGACTCAATACCCATTTCCTGAGGAATGTAGAGCGCCTGCAGCGGACCTCCGACAGGTGACCCGTGATATCTAAGCCCAGGTCAAGGACCGCATTCATGTCCCTGCCAATTATGGTAGAACATGCGGGCATCTGAGCTAGTAGATCTGTGAGTGTGGAGAAGACCGAGTCAAGTGCTGTAGAGGGGGGCATACACACTGAGTAAATTGATAGGGTTGCCATCCACCCTGCATGTCAGGTCAAGAAATCTCCCCTGGGGATCCGATCACATCCGCTGCACAACCAAAGAGTAATTGTGATGTAAGAGTATTGCGACCCCTCTGACACCATGCGTAAATCCCACGTGGTACACATGGTCAAAGCCGTATCTAGCAAGGAACGGGCATGAGGCCCCCATTAAGTGTATTTCTTGGAGGAATAGGATGGAGGGGCAAAGCCGCTGTATGTTACGCAGCACTGCCGTCCTTTTGATTTTATCCAGAAGCCCATTGACAGTTTACGATATTATGTTGGATGGGGCCACGAGGTGCCAAAGAGAAGAGAGCTACTCATTGCGGACTGCATGCCAGGTAGCGTCTGATGCCCCTTGGGTGGATCTGCTAAGTGAGATTGAGCTGTGTATGGATCTGAACAATTCAAGACCTTTCGTCCCTGTGTGACATTAAAGTACGAAGCAAACAGTAATGCAACAACACAAACATGAACTGATTATTGCCCCCCCAATTACTCTTCCCCCATACTACCCTCCGAGCTGAAGAAGCATCTGTCGCCCTTTAAGCAAACCCCAAAAATGACACAAAGAAAAGAAAATGAAGGATACAGTATGGAGTGGTGGACCCCTCCAGGAAGTGCCATGTTGGTTAACCTGTCCAAACTTCACTTCGAGCCAATAGGACCAGTTAAAGTAGCTATGTTTGACTTAATTACTCCCCTACCCCCTGTGGGGGTATCTGATCCCGGGGGACCTGGTCATGGGAGGCGTCCTCTTGTTGAGAGGTCAGCAGGGCAGGAGAATCCGAGCTAAGGGATCTCAAAGCCAGCTGGGTCTTCTGTTTCCTGCAGCGAGAGCCAGTGCGGGAGCACCCAGGGCTATCAGCTCCCATCACAGACGCCCCAAGTGCACAGGCTGAGGCCCAACGGGGAGGACGTGGCATGCCAGGGCACCTCCAGAGCAGCCACTCCTCCGTCGCCTACTCCTGTGCAAATTCCGGAGTGTCAAAGAAGTGGGCCTTGCCGGCATGCAGGGCCTTGAGTTGGGCCAGAAAGAGGAGCATGTAACGCAAATACAATGCCTTCACTTTTTGTTTAACTTGTTCATAAGAGCGTTGCCTGGCCTGGACTTCGCGAGGGTAATCTGGAAAGATAAAAATCTTTACGTTTTGGAAATGGATCTCAGCTTGCAAATGGGCCTCTCGCAAGATACAGTCACGATTTCGGAAGTTGAAGAAACGGTTGATCAACAACCTGGGTGGCGCACCAAGCGGAGGTTTGGTGGAAAGTGCTCTGTGGGCCCGCTTAACAGCAAACCATGGGGACAGCCCACCAGAGGGCATCCACAACTTGAGCCATGTCTCTAGAAATCCGACAGGCCAGGGACCTTCGGCCCCCCCTCTGGGAGTCCGATGAAGCACAGGTTGAGGTCCTGTCGTAGTAGGGCTATGTCCACTTGCACCTCCCAGATCATATGCTCGACAGCCACCTGGGAGGACTGAATGTCCTGTAAGATCTTGTCAATGTCTCTTATGACGGAGGTAGAGTTCTCCATGGTGTCTCCACTCTGATCCCCAGCTGAAGTTGTGAATTTGTCAATGCGGCTTTGGGAAGAGGATGGTTTCACCTGTTTGTCCTTCCCCATGGCCTGAATCTCCAGGATGGTTGGTGCCAGTACTCCACTGCAGGTGAATCCCTGGCTTAAGCAGTTAGGGATTTGCGTGTGTGGCCTCCCAGGGCCAATCGTATCATTGCTGCAGCGATTGTTCTTGGGAGAGGAGGAGTTACACCACCCCAGTCTCACACCCTCGGCTCCTGATCCACTTGCGCCAAATCCTAGGGGGCCACAGAGTATATGGCACCTCAAACTGTAGCACTGATAGTGGGAAGCGATGCAGATGGGACCCAAACGGTCCATGGGGGTCATAGGACCAGTCTTCGCGGACCATGGATGGGGCTTCCTTGAACACAAAAGGCCTCCACTAAATCAGGTGTCCTTTGGCCGATGTGCATGAGAAAGCAGAGCCCCCCCTGGCCTCAATGAGTATGGCTAGGATGCTGTTGATGTAATGTATGTATTCAGTAGTTGAGGGCTGGGGATGAATGTGGTGGCAAAAACTGGAGAGGGGGGACAGGCTGCTCGCGCCACCACGTCCCAGGGCACTCAACAGTAGGCTGCACAGTGAGCCGTCCCCCATCCACGAGTCTTGCAACCGGGATGTTCTTGTGCGGCCACCAGTCAGCAGTTGCAGGTGGGCCGGATCAGGTCTGCAGAAGTTTCTTGATGCCGGGCACTGGCCGGGAATGAAAATGGAGCCTGTCACGGTCCAGCGGGGCCATGTCTCCTCCTGTGCGGCCCCGGAGTCAAAGGCCACAGCAGATGGCAAGCGGCTCACGCTGCACCTCCAGGAAGGCTTCAAGGGGGTCGCGTCCACTGCAAGATCAGTGTTGCTTGCGGTCGTGCCGGCCAGGCTGCCTGCCCCTCAGCACCCCGGGACAGACGTGGAGTCCAGCCGGCCGTATCGAGTCTGCCACAGCTCGGCTCCCCCCCCCGGACGTCCTGGCGTTTGGCCCAGGTGGAGAAATAAACAGGTCTCATCACGGGTCAGCGCGGCCATGGCTCCTTCCAAGGCGCTGGACCTAGGCACCAACAAATGGCAGGTGGCTCACACCGCTCCCCCAACCAGGTCTCTAGAGGGGACGGAGGCGCATCTGCCGTGAGACCAGCATCGCCCAGGGCCGCATCCGTCCAAGTGGCCTGGCCCTCAGCACCCTGGGACAGGCCCGAGTCCAGCAGCCCCACCGCCAGTGCACCCACAGGCCACCTGGCTGTGAGGATCAGTGGGCCTAGTCTGCAGGGGGTCCAGGTACGGTCAGAAAGGCTCCCCGCAGCGGGGTCCACTGCGCAGCCACAGAGTGCGGGGGTGGCACACTGCAGGAAAGCCCGGAGGGCTCAACGGGCACCCGCTGCTGCAATTTTCTCACTCCACCTCCCAGCAAAATCGGGCCCCACCACATGCAACACCACCGCAGTGCCTCTCCTCAGGTCCACAGCTCCACAGGGTAAATCAAGGCTAACAGTACGCTCTGACTGGGCCTCAAACGGCATGGATGGCAGTGGAGTCTGGAGCACTCCAAGAATGCGATCGCAATTTTGACGCCCCAAACCACGCCCCAGGAACAGAATTTTTAACTAATAATTTCTGGATATGTTTGTGGATGGAAACCGGTTAATGCAGGAAAGGTAGAATATCCAGTAGCTGAGTGAATTATACTGTAAACTTTGCTAAAAGGAGGAGGAATTTCCATTCATCATGAGAGGTAGATAAAAACATTGTTACAACTCCTCTAAGGTTTGTTTTAATCTCTGTTTAGCTGTTGGGCTGAAGAGGAAAATCAGATGTAAGTGCTCTTCAAATTCCTATATTTTTGCAGTAATGTTTCCAAATCGTAGGAATCTACTGTGGACCTTAGCAGGGATAAATTTTACCTGGTAGACCTTGAAGATATCTGATTAGAATACCACAACAATTTCAGAGGCAAAAAGAAGTATTGATAATGCAGAGAAGTGTACCATTTTGGTAAAAGAGTCATTAGTAAGCATTATATTTCTACATCCTTCAGATGGGTGTAAATCCACTATAAAGTCTGTGAGGATTATTTTATTGTAGGTTTTTCAGGACTTATGAGTAGTCCCCCTTCTTTTTAAAGTTTCACTCTTACTTGAGTGCAGGTGTCACAAGAGGTGATTTCTTAGGAAACATCTTGATGAAGATTTGGCCATTAAAATGTTCTTTTTATTAGGTGTTGACATAATTGTTTACTAGTATTTTGAAGATCTTTGTTTGGAATGAATAACTTGTCTTTATAAAATATTAGTCCTTTGGAAATCTTAAACCATGTTTGGGGAAATCGATGACTAAATAGAAATGTTGGATCTCTTGGTTCTTTTGATGTACTTGCTCTAAGAAGAAAGAAGTCAGGGCAGGCCCTGAAGGCTTAAGGAGGAAGGATCTTCTCATTAAAATTCGAAAATCCACCTTCAAGATATTTACGAGACAAACTTTCAGCCATTGTGCTCTAATTTTCAGGAATGCATGCTATTGCAAAGTTGAATCCCTGAAAAAGGCACCGCTAGCTTATCTGCTCTTCTGACATTCTGGATTTTGTTGATTTTATTTATCTGTTTCAAAATGTCATCATTCTACAAAGACCTCTTTGATAGCCAATATTCCTTCTCAAGCACTGAATAGTTGAACTCTCCTGAAGTGAACTTTGGGAATAATAGACTTTCGGATGTTTGATTCCATTTTGGCCTTCTTGAATCGGGGCTGCTCTGACTGCCCTGTCAGAGGCATCACTGTCAAGCAGAAAAGGTTTTAGCACATCAGGTTGATCAGGCTGTTGCACAATAGGAGCTCAAACAAATTACTCTTTCAGTTAGTTGAAGATGAGAGTGGCTTAAATGTTCCAATGCAAGTTCTTATTCTTCCTTAAAAGACAAGTAATGGGCATAACTATTCTAGGCAAATTCCAGGTAATTTTCTGATAATGAATGGCAAGATCAAAGAAATTCTGCATCTCTTTAATGGAAGTTGGAATGGGCCACTTCAGAATTGCTTTTACCTTATTAAGGCTCCATGGCTATGCCTTCACCTGAAAGAACATAACCTAAATATATTACAGAAGTCTTCTGAAGCACACATTTTTATGTTTTTCTAATTGGTTATGTTGTCTTTTACGTAATAACACTTTCCTAATGTGTAGAGGATGTTCACTTGAATCCTCAGAAAATAACATAGTATTGTCTAATGAAACCAGCATTGAATGGAGGATGAGATTGTTTTGCTTCACTACAGACCAAGAGGAAATACACAAACACTGAAAGGAATTCATGAAATACGACACTCTTAGTCTGAGAATTGCATTAATTAAGAAACACTGCATGGTCTGCAGAAGAAGGAGGTTGAAAGTGTGCAACCAAAAGTGCACATTCAAAAATAATCACTGCAATGAAATCATGATAATCGTGAAAGCATGTGCTAAGGATATTCTACTTCAATCTATAAACAGCAGTTATATATATATATATACAGTATATATGTATCAAGACCTCAAAGATAATGGCAATGCACTCCATTGAGTCTTAGGGCCATATGTACAAACACATTTTCCCATAGACACAGAATGGGTAAAAACCTTTGCTACATCTGGCCCTTAATCCTTTACTTTAGTCAGTGCAGTAAATACAAAACTGACGCGTTTCGACCAACCGGTATTCTTCCGAATTTACAAGTCCTTTCACTCTGTTCACTTTTATGTTCTCACATAATTATCGCCAATACAAAGCATTCTGGGAATAGTAGTGCCTAACAAAAGAAAACAATTCCTTTATATGTAAACAATTCAAATATTGTAATACCACAAAATATAATTGAAAATTTACATAGCCACACAAATTACTTTTACAAAATTAAATTAATTATACATTTAAGAGTGAAAGTCTGTAAAATTCAAATGTTGTATCCAGTATTCTCAAGAATGGTTTTTTCGCTTATAATTCTCAGTGATTTTAAAGCATCTTCGATGTTTTTTTCATAGAGCCCAATATCCTTAATATTTATTTAAGAACCATAAAGTATTATTAAAGTGTTTTTTTCTCATTCCAACAATCCAATTGGTCGACATAGATGCCGATACAGTACCAAGATATATACTCCAAATAATTTTTCATGGTTCTTTTTATAAATGTACAAAAAGCTCCTCATCATTATTCAATCCATACAGTGTTTTTGTTCTCATTTGAATAATGTATCTCGACTCTAATTGTCTTAACGTCCTGATTCTATCCCCACCTCTTTCATGTTCAGGAATGTGATCTATTCCATAATATTTCAAGGTTTTCCAATTGTTAGTTTCATGTGTTTTAAAATGTTTAGCTACTGCATAGGTGAAATCATTATGTGTAATCGCTCTGATATGTTCCAAAATTCTTTTCTTCAGCATGCAAATAGTGCTACCAACGTATTTTAATCCACAATGGCATTCAATTACATAAACCGTATATTTGGTAGTACATGTGATTCTATGTTTAATTCGAAATTCAGTGTAATTGGGTAATTTAATCATTTTGGTTGATTTACCAATCTTACATGCTTTACAGTTATTGCATATAATAAATCCTTGTTGTTCAACTAACCAGTTTTGTTGTTTTTTTAATGAAAAATGACTCCCGAAGGATTATGTGGTGAGAAGTAATTTTTCATAACATGTGCACGGAAATATACCTACATGGTGTTTAAAGTTATGTTACGGGCAAAATGGAGTCTGTTATCAAAATGGAGCTGGTGGTCACCAATGTTACAGTATAAAGCTACTTAAGTGCGAAGTGGAGTCAGTGGTCAAGATGGAGCAGTGATTAAATACAGTTATCATTACAGAGATCAGGAAAAATGCTGTTCACGAAACACTGGAAAGTTGCTAGGTATTATACAGACCAAAAGACATTACACAGTATTCATAAAACCCCAAATGTGTTCTGAAGGCAGTTGTCTGTTCATCTCTTACCTTTATTCGTATTAAATGATGTGCTTCCCTCAAGTCTAATTTGGTAAAAATATTGGCTTATTGGACTGCTCTCAGCATTCCAGTTATTAAAGTCAGTAGATATCAATCTTTATTTGTAACTTGATTAAAGCCTCTATAACCAATACAGGGTCAAAGTTCAGTTGCGTCCTTCTTTGGTACAAAAAGTAATGGTGGCCTTGCTGGAGATTTAGATTGAACGACTAGACCATTTTTGAAAGCTGATATCAAAATATTTCTTAAAAGCCAGTTTTCTAATGGAGGTTAGGACAAATGCACCCAATGGGAACAATTGCAAAAGGAAGTATATAACTGCAACAATCAAAGGAGCAATGGGGTGGTAATTTGTTTTCCTTAGACTGAGAATAAACCTCCAAGAACTTGTGATAAACTTCAGGAATAGATGTTAATTGAGCAAAATATACAGCAGGTCTTTTCTCAATTACTGATACATAATTTAGATTGAAGATGGAAGATTTTGGCAGATCAGATAATGTACAAGTTTTGTTATGCAAGTCAATTAATACCAAGAATGATTGGGTAACAAGAAATAGAAATCAAATCAAAAATGATAATATCGAAGCGGGCAACAATAATGGTTGGATTAATAGTGCAATGAGTATTTCTATCTATATGTCTACCTATAGTCACTGGAAAAAACTAAACTTAAAATTATGTTATAGTTAGGCGTTGACATGAACAAAAAACTAAAGACCCTATTTAGAGTTTGAACATCCACGGACTTCAGTATGAGTTGGGCAGACCTTCAGTATGTCGATGGTGGAGACTACTCTGTCTGCGCCATCGACATAACACTTCTGATGGCTCGACTGAGTCAGAGGTTTTGCCATTTGTCCACTCCCCCTATTTAGAGTGGATGGACGAACCGCAAGATTTCACTGTACATCACCGCCAGGTGGCATATGTTGTTGAGAGGCAGTGAAAACTGCAAAATGACTCCCACACCGTGGGAGAAAACTCCCTTAACCAGGGTTCATTGCATTTTTTTATTTTTAAAAATAATATCCTGCTTGGTGATTTCGTTTCTGTGAATAAGATACAGAGCCTTCTGTTAATTTTTCAATGCATTTAAAGGACTGCGGTGACAGTGGTCCGTGGAAATGCAAGATATGTCTTCTGGGCCAGTGGATATCTCTAAATTAGGCGGGCAGAGTACCTATGCCATGACTGGAGTAAGGTGCTCCACCATGGCGACAGTATATTCTCCGTCTTCCAAAGTTTGAATCAGTATTTCACTTAAACTTAAAATGAAAAACACACTGAGATTTGCCAGTTATAGTTTAGTGAGTTAACTATAACTTGCTTCGTCATTATGTGCCGCTTATGACCTCCCATATTTCATCAGTGATGTCAAGCCAGACCATAAAAAATCTGTGAGAAAAGTCACAACATGTGTTGACAATATATTATCCAAAAGTGGATGTCTGGGCAAGTGTTAATGTTAAATAGTTGTAAAACAGTGGTATAGACAACTTCTGTTTATGAGGTGTGGTTGTATATTTCTAGAACATTGCTGATGACCTTGAGCATTGCAGATTGAGGTATAGTAAGGAAGGTGGGGTGATCCACACACTGTAAGGTTGTATGCAATTGTGCTCATCTCTGGAATGTGTGTATTTTATTTTACCACATTATGGAGGGTTAGCCATAACGGCAAAAAGTATGTTATCAGTGGAAAATGTGTACCTGTCAACCTCCTGACTTAAAATTGCAAGTCATTTGATGTCATTAAAAGGGTAATCCCATCAAGGTAATTGGAATATGAACTAATGTTTTGGAGGGTGGTCAGGGTTTAGAAATGGGTCACATCCATTAAAATCTACAGAACCATTTTATTTGTTAAGTGGGTGAATACCAGTAAAAAGAGGCTCATGTTTATTATCACTCAGTTTGTGAAAGGAACGTGGCCAGGGGTGTAGCTTGTTGAATTATTTAAAGTCCACAAACCCTATAGGACACCGCCACAATGGCTGGATGATGTCATGAGTGATGTAATTTAAGCTAACATCAGTGATGTCATCTTAAATGTAATATAATGAGTGATATAATATGTGAGGTCATAAGCAGTGCATAAGGGGGGCACAAGTTACAGTTAGTTCACTTATATATAACTGGCAAATGTCAGTGTTTTTCTCAGTTTTAAAATATTAGGTCTTCTCTCATGTCAACATTTAACTATAATATTAAACAAAGTAATCATTAACAAAGCAAAAAGGTCCGTAGCCAATGCCAGACACATTGGCTCTGCCAATGCTTGTTACAATTCATGCGAGCACTGGATTTCTAAACTCTGGTTCGAGGGAGGAGTGGAAAGCAAGTTCATGTTCAGATGCAGGAACAACTGATGGAGCTGTTGCTTCTCCTCTTTGAGTCACTATCCTTTAAATGGGAACAGGTGGGTGGTTTTAGAGGCAGATATTAGGTGGATACGTCTGGTAAGAAGGCATGATTAATACCAGAAATTGGGCTAAGAATGTTAGTGTAGCTAGTTAATGGGCTGAATATGGGATATTGGAGAGGTTATTGCTGGATATTTCAACACTGGCAGATTTTAGTTTACCCTGTGATAAAAAATATAAAGGACCAGACACTTGTCAAATTATTACATTTTCATTAGGCTTAAAAAAGTTGTTTGAGCACATACAATTATCCATTAATTTTTGCAGTATTTATGTACAAGTTTTTTAAAGTGCTATACCTCCCTTCCCAGAGCCACAGTGCTATCTAGGTAACTCATAAAATGGATCTAACTTTGCACAGGTGCCGGTACAAGAAGAACCTGCTCCAGCCACTAGCGAAAGAGGGGATTGGAGAAGAACTACTGGTGCCGCACAGCAGTGGTTAACCACAGATGGCAAGGGTAAATCCCCCCTCCCCGAAATCAACAAAAATAAAAAAAGGCACATGGTATCCTGGTGTTCATTGAGAGGATTGATCGTCAAAAAATATTTGAATGAAATCGCTGCTTCGTGCTGAGTGGTGCTAATAAATATCTGTAATTTCCAATCAGAAGGAATGGAAAGTGAATGTTGAAAGCCACATAAATAAACTCGTCCTACTTTTATTTGAAAACGCGTATCTTTATTGTTATTGTGCTATTATTGTTGTTACTCACTGAATTATGTGTTTGCTCAGATTTATACCATTATAAAATATGCCTAGACTTTTGCTCATGATCCTGCCTTTTTTCACCCCCATAGAAAATGTCCCTGAGGATTTGCGTGAACCTTTCTACATTGATCAGTATGAACAGGAGCACATCAAGCCTCCAGTCAGCAATTTGCTGCTGTCCGCGGAGCTCTACTGCCGTGCCGGGAGTCTGATTCTTAAGAGTGACACTGCCAAGCCGCTTCTGGGGCATGATGCCGTCATCCAGGCCTTGGCACAGAAGGGTCTGTATGTCACCGATCAGGAGAAGCTGGTGACGGAGCGTGATCTGCACAAGAAACCCATCCAAATGGTGAGCCTTTACATTTTAACTTCATGCTACTGTAGGTGTCTGTTTACCTTCTTTACAGTTATAATTCATATCACATTAGTTGGTTGCTTACATTGTTACCGTTGAAAATCCTATCTTAAACTCAGTAAACTCAGTGTACGTTTATTTAAATTGAAATTCTGGTTTGAGTTTATAATGTTTAAGTTTGAACTCCAATGTTACTCTAATTTTGCGTTTTCACTAAAATAAATAATTGTCGCAAAACATCTTTAAAATGCGTTTGGAAGGTAAATAAACAACGTCACAGCCTTTCTTTTTAAAGTACGCCACAAGCCTGTTGTCATGAAGGGCTTCGATTTCAAAGAACCAATGACTGTGGAGCTTTACAGAAAGTGTCAGTTGATTCAACTAATGTGGTAGAACTGTCCCAGTTTTCTTCATCATGTTCCCTAATATCATTTCAGATGTTTTATTTTTCCTTTTCAGAAAACATGTTGGTAAACTTTCTAGTCATCAGGAAGTGGAGTGCATACTCTGAGGCTTTGAGTTTTTTTATCGCTGTTGATTTTCTTAGTAACTACTGACCTTGTAAATTAATGTTTCTCAGGTTCATTGCATGTAAATTTATTTTATGTGGCTACCCTGAAAATCAGGCATCGAGTGGACTCTTCTAGACCTACACTGGAGGTCATGATCCATAGTAGTAACTAAGGCCAGTGCCTCATTTGTGCTTGTTGTTTCCGGTGCTGAGCACCGGCACTTATTTGTGAGGGCCGGGCCTTAGTCTTATGCCTCAAGCATTTGCTGCGAGCAAAAGACACATATGGGAAAGATGGAAGAAGGAAAAACTAAAAAGCGTCATAAAGGGAGAAAGTAGAAAGTTGCAGGATGAGCTGAAGGGGCAGGGCTGGCCATAAATGGATTGAAGAGGCCTGAGATGGCTTCAGGATTACGCTGCCTCACTATACAGTGCTGGCAGATTTAATTACAGCAACCTTGTGTTTAAGAGAAGGGCTTTCAGCACCGGCACCTCTTTATTTACAAATTAAGCACTGACTAAGGCATTATCTCGCCATATTTATTATTTTGGTTTTATTGCACTTATATATATTTTGATTTTTTTAAATCAATTTAAGATGCAAAAATAGCTAAATAAATACTTTCACAGTTTTACAAGGTACAGATACTACACAAATAAAAAAAAAGAACATTAATTGATTATCCCTTTAAATACATAGGATTCATCAAGTAATATACTGCTGAGTAAAATACAACAGAAAAATATTTTAAAAAGGTCCCAGAAACTTCTAAGTAGGGCACACTACGATGAAAAACTGTTTTGACCTATTAATTGTGGAAAAATACAATACTCATGGTGGCAGTCTCTCCCATGAAAAGTTAAGGGGGGACCTTGCCTCCAATCAGCAGACGTTAAAGGCCAAGCTATTACCATAGCGACGAAGATGGCTCTCCTAGCTGCACCTGGCACTTAGAATCAAGACCTGCTTGACCAACAGTTATACCCAACAACATTGTTTTCTGAACTAAGTTAACTGGGCTCCAGAATTATTGACCTTTGAAGTGAAACATGAATCTTCACAATGTCTTCGATTGAGGCTTACGCGAGACGTTTCCTCTGTCTCAGAGGTCCGCTCCTTTCAGACAATCAACAGGAGTATGTCAATTAAACAAATGGAAAACGCCTGGGATTTAGTATAACCTCCACATGCTGTAAAATTGCCCGGTCTTGTGGTTACTAGCCTAGGTTAATCGGCGGATCAGGAAACTAATCTCGGTCTACCTCATCCAAATCATTCCCAAACTGGAGAGTATCACAGGTCCATTGTGTTTAAAGATCCTGTGTACACTGAAAATAAGTGCCTTCTGAATTTAGTCAAGACATAGGGCGTAATTATGTCCTGGCAGTCAACAGAACAATAGACTCAAGGTGGCGGTCGGACTGCAGCAGTTGTGGCCGTCCAACCGCCACATTATGAGTTTAGCAGGCAGACCCGCCAACCTACATCCATTCCCGCTAGGATCGCCAATTCCGACGGGATGACGGCGATGCAGGTTGTAATCAGCCAGGGCTCTCTGAAGTCAGCGCCGCCCTACTGATTACAACCTTGCTCTCCGCCAGGCGTTTCATGGGGGTTCAACCGCCATGAAAAGGCTGGCAGAGAACAAGTGCAGGGGGTCCGCTTGCCCAGCAGCATCGGCTGTGCAGACAGTGTGCATTTCGAGGGTGCTGGTGTCCCCTGCGTGTTGCAGCATTTCCACTAGCTAAATTATGAGCTGGCGGCAATACTGCTGCAACTCTCCCACTGTGCTGAGGGGCGGGTACCTTGGTTCCCGTCCGTCAGCCCAGTGGGAAAGTCATAATAGGGCTGGTGGGGAGACCGCCACCTCGACAGCGGTCTCCTCACCACGGGTCTGGTGGGCAGCAAAGCCGACCACCAAACCTGTAATCAGGCACATATTGTTTGAAGGTTTTCTCAGCAAAAATGAGCATGAATAGCATGCCTATAATTTACACTCTTCTAAGGATCCATAAATGATTGTAAACTGGAACCTTTGTGCACATGTATAGATCATTTTCTTAAACCATTTGCCCCCAAAACTATGTCATTTGTTAGAGATAACATAAATATTATCAGAACCACTGAGTATTTTCCCTTTGCCCCTGTGTGACAACTGTTGTTGACCATAGACAGACACTAAACACCAATATACGCCGGCTGAGTGTACTCAGTATTATGAGGTGTATTTTGGATGGATGAGATTCTCTTTGCTTGGTCCCAAGTAAGCTAATCGTGCAATTGCTGGAAATGGCTCCTATGAAGAACTACTTTAATTTTCAAAACAAATATTTTTATTAAGTTAAATAGATGTAATGGGAGCTGCCCTTGTCCCAGACTTTACAGCTTGACAAACCTATATGTGGACCAGTGTGAGGGGGCTGTATATATATATATATATAGGCACATATGCAATGGTGTGACATACTGGTGCCTAAACATAGTGACTTCTTTTTATATGACCTTATAAAAACACTGAAACTTTTAGTGACTTGAGAAGTGGTTTTACTTTTTCTGTTAGTAACTTCAGTTCACTGATACCAGAGATATTGTTTGTTGCTCACAGGAGCTAGTTTCATTGCTGTTCTCAGATAACTTGTTTGTGTTCTTAGGTTGGACTCCTGGTATCAACAAATTAGCACACTGTAACCAGGATTATTGCACTATATTTCAGATTGATTTCTCCTAGGGATGTGTAAGCAAACAGATTTACATGGAGAGCCGAGCAAAGTGTCTGGCTCGGATCTTGGAGCATGTGCATGAGCTGAGCCCTGAAATTTTTGCTATGTAAATCCCACAACGAAACATCGCATAAAATATAAATAAAGGTGCTACAAAATTCAAGAAAGTGTATTTCTTTAACATGTGAAGCATTGGAAAAATAAATCACATTGCAGCACTGCACCGAGAAGTACTTATTAAAAGTGATAGTTTTTAAACATGAACCATAAGTGAACTAAGGGGCAAGATAGTTGCCATATAAACCTTGTACATAGCCCACATTATCATAGAGCAACATTACAGCCTTTTAAATCAAGCACAATAGGTTTTGTACAACTGGTATTCTGAACTCACATAGTTGAAAGAGCTTTCATACACAATGATGAAGAAAAAAGAGTTGTAGGGAAATATAATATGTGACTCAGGTCACACAGTTTAAACAGGGAAGTTGTGATTTAGCCAGGATTTCTGCTTTCAGTTTGTACAAATCAGCCTCAAAATGGATATCTATTTGTCTTTCCTTATGTTAAGACTTCGGGCCTAACTCACAAGAGACCCCTGCAGTCAGTGTGGAGACTACAAAGTTACAGCAGGGGTCCCGCACTAGTGGTGGGACCTTCGCAATGGAAAATCACTGTACAGAGGTCCGTTACAAGTGCAGGACCCCCACTGCGACTGCTGGACCTCTTCCCCAGTGGCGGGGGCCTGTTGTGAATTAGGTCCATTGTTTTTATCTCTGTCCATTTTTCTACAGTTTTTATGTAGCGCAAACTTGATCTGAAGGAATTGGAGTGCTTTGCATGAGCATTAGTTACATTACACAAGGTCACAATAATTGTTTATAGGCAGGGGGAGATTAAGTGATTTGCCCAGAAACACAGGATGTTGAGCCAAGGTGGAGACTTTAACCTGGTCGGCAGCTCTGATGGTAACACCACATTCTGGTTGGAGGAAGGCAGACAGGCAGAAGCCACATGAAAGCTTGGCTTGTTATGGGCTCAAGGTTCCAACAGGACCTTGAGTTGAGCCAGAGCCAGGCTTCAAGCTTGAGCCTGGCTCGAGCTTTCAGTGGCTCACCCACCTCTAAACAAATCAATCAATCAATCAATCAATATTTATAGAGCACAGCTAATCACCCATGAGGGTATTGAGGCACTGAGAACAAGCTACTAAGGGGTTCAGTTGAACAGCCAGGTCTTGAGTCCTTTCCTGAATTCCAGAAGAGAGGATGAGGTCCATAAGCAAAGGGGGTGTTCGTTCCAGGATTGCACAGCAAGGGAGGAAAAAGAGCATCCTCCACTGTTGCTTCGGCAGATGCAAGGAAGTAGATCGCAGGTGTCTGGAGGATTGGTGGAAGTTCAAGCAGTGATAGATGTATACTGGTCCTTGATTGTGAAGGGTCTTGTAGGTATGGGTCAGTATACTGAATGTACATCTTTTCTGAATGGGGAGCCAGTGGAGCCTCTTATGGTGGGGTGGTGTTGGTCCATTTCTGGAGGTTAAGGATGAATCTGGCCGCTGAATTCTGTGTGGTCTGTAGTCTCTTCAGGAGGTGCATGGTAATTCCTATATGGAGTGCGTTGCTGTAGTCTAGCCGGCTGCTGACTAGGCCTTGAGTGACGGTTCGTCTGGTGTTGATGAGAAACCATTGGAAGATTTTACTGAGCATTCAAAGAGTGAGGAAGCAGAATGAAGAGACTGTGTTAATCATGGTGAGTTTGCTGTCCAGGATGATGCCACGGTTGTGTGCACCATTTGTCAGAGTGGGTGCTAGTCCTACTTCGGAAGGCCAACAGGAGTCTGAGGCCACCAGCAGTCGTACTAGTTTCTCTGCATCCATACTAATAGCAATTTATTAAAGTATTCAAACAAAAACAATTTTAAGGTCCAGCCCCTGCCTAAAATACCAAAAAAGTATTTTGTACAGCTATTGACTATATTGTTGCAGGTAACCATGATAGCTGAGCTTCCATTGTTCCAGACTTCCATTTGAAAATCAACAGCACTGTCAGACCACCAAGTAATAAAGCACTAAAATGACTCTGGTATCTGAATTGTGCTCCAGAGATAAATCCCAAAGTCTAATACAAGTACCTGTAATTAATTCACAACAAATAATCCTACATGAGAAATCGCACACTGCAACTGAAACAAAAATAAAATCTCTATCAGTCCTGTAACAAAAGAAAATAATTCAGTCGGTCTGGGTAGGTGACCTGCAGCTACATATTCAAGATAACAAGAGACAAATCTAAAATCATGTCAACATGTACTCATAAAGTTTACCAAAACTCCTCTCAAGATACACTAGAATATGCCAGCTTAATACACTATCATTCCTACCATAGATGTCATATAACTACAGTCTCACAAGCTCTTGAGTGTGGCTCTCTGCATCTTCCTGTTCTTCCACCCCACTTCTCACATAACATTACCCCTCCTCCCATTTTGCATCCGCCTTCCTCACCACTAACCACGTCTACTCTCCTTACCTTTTCTTCCACACACAAAATGTCTACGCAGGGCATCTGTCTTATCATAGTCTGAACCTGATATACAAATTCTCGTTTCCCAAATGGATACAAATACAACTCTTTCAACTTTGTTGAGACCAACACATTTCCAGTGGCCTTTCCTACTTTTTCCTACCTTTCCTCTATTCCTGCCATACTTGTCAAACATGTGACCTCTGCCATAATAAACTACAATCTTAACAACTATATTATCCCTACTATCTATTAGCCCTTGAATAAAGTCCCAAGAATGAAACACAAGTTGGCGTGTGACTGTGTTTTTACCTAAAACGTTTTCTAAAAATTGATGTAAATTACTTTTTCATGTAGCTGATATTGTGTTCCGGTTGCCTTTCTCTGTTTACTCCTCCTACATGTGTTGGTAGCCATGCGTCCCAATGTGTAGAGAAGAGCTTTAATACTTTAAAGGCACACCTAATAAATGTACTCGGGACTCTATGTGATGTCCACCATTTAAGGAGAGCTAGCAATTATTTTGGATGTACAACTACTATCCCATTGCTACCCTTGTAAAATTGGCTTCCTTACCACTCTCCCTGTCTCTCCTACACATTCACCTACCTACTTCTATTTTTTGCCCTGTACAGGTGGAAACCCACCTACGTCCTTCATCCTCCCAACACTCTTTCAGTCCCTGAAAATCCTTGACCATTAATTCAATTTTTGCATATGCATGTTCCTTTGCTCATTTAACACCTACTTTCACCCTTCCCTCATCCACCTACCCCCCGACAGTTACTGTAAAACTCAGGCTGCCTCCTTCATAGCTTACTTCCTAATCCCACTCTTCCGAACTACTCCATTCTTCTTCTCTGCCCGTTTGCACTATCTATCAGTTCACTCTTCTTCTTCTCCTGTGACCCATGTGCCTCATTCCCCATTATTAAACCTCTTACTAACCTTCTGCCTTTGAGATACCTTTAGATACCTCTCTTCTCACCTCTAACTAACCCTGTAAAATCTCTGACTTCTTCTTACTCTCCTTCACTCAAACCTAACACATCACTCCCTGCACACTCCTGTCTGCATCTCTTTCCTAGTCATTTCCTCTCTGAGATATGCATGAGTGAAAGCTTAGTGATCACAACCATCTGAACATTTATGAACTGATATAAGAATCCTCACCAGACCTCATGTTCATCACAGACATATGCATAAGTGGCAATGCAGCATCTATCATTCATATAGCTGTACCCTCAGATTTCAAAATATGTTTTCAAAAATCATGAAACTAAAAAAAATTGGAGAATGTCTAACCATTGCCACCTATCCAGGATTACACTGCCCCAGAATGTTAATCTCTGCTTGTACAACACTCTCCATCTCAAACGTTCACATTGGCATTTCGCTGGCTCCAAAGACCTTCCCAACTCAATCTGGCATTGACTGACCTCTTCTTGGACTTGGAGTCAGAGATCATAATCTGTGTGTGCTGAGAGACTTACATAAATAGTTTTAAACAGACTCTACATCTAAATACCTTCTCTCTATGTTTCAGCTTAATACCTTTCATCAAATGGTTACAGGCCTACTCATGCAGCTGGGCATACAATATATGCAATATTCGCATCTCATGCTTAAAACATCCTCACAGTGATAGAGAACTATGCTGTGAATTTGACTGACCACCGTGTAATTCACTTTAACTTCTTCATCCTATTTCCACCAAAGATTACTAGTCATTCGCATAGATAATACATGTTACACCTTGGAAGAAACTTGACCTACTTTACTTAATCTCTTTACTCATACCCTTCAACTCACCAGCCCTACAGCAACTGTTCCACAGTTTTAATCTTGACATGCTAAATTTCTTTGTTATTTTTTTCCAAGCATTGGAAGATGGTTAGCTGACAGCAGAAACACAATTTTCTAAAACCATGCAATTAAAAGACACAGGTAGAAATCTCAAAACAAATAGAAACTTGCACTCCAACACTATTCTGCAATTCAGAAAAGCTAGTGAAAAGGCAAAAGGTTTCCAGTACTCCCACTAGATTTCAGAAGTCACTGACTGATCAAGGGAACGACATAAAATGTATATAAAAATGCTAAATACATTGACTACAAACTGGGCATTCTCAAAAACTCTTTGATTCCCTGTTTTAGTACCCTAACAATCTGAAAAAATAGCTGAGAAGAAAACCCAGCATGGCAATTGAACCCCAGTTCTGAATGACAAAACTGGCACATGAAGAGTTATCCTCCTTCAAACTCCTAACAACTTTATTGATGCTACAAAACTCTGTGGTTGAGCAGGATCAATAGAATATTTAAGTCAAGCTTGCATAGTCAAGAAAATCCTCCTCAGTAGACTGGCAGTCATCATGGCCACAGACATCTTCAACCGCTTCTTGGGGACTGGAATTTCCCAATCTAAAAAGGCCAGGCCTTGAGCCCAAGGATCCTTCTAACAACTGACCAGTAGGCAATGGTCAGTTCGTGGGCAGACTTATTGAAAGATCCACCTTTGGACAAATATTTGCATGCATAGATGAAAATAACCTTTTTTGTACTTCCAAACTGGATTGTGCCCTGGCCAGGCCATTAGAGCAGCATTGATTGCCAAATATAACTACAGTTCATTTAAATGCAGTAGTGTTTTTGAGCTTTTCTCTGCCTTTGATGCTGCCCATCACTGCACGGATACTCACCACTCAGCTCAACATCATTGACCTCCAAAGATGGTGTCCCTCAAAGCTTCATCATTCCCCTGCCTCTTCAGTGTTTAATTTAGCAACCTGCCTGACCTCATCTCCTTTGATCTCAACATTTATAACCCTTGTCAGTGGCAGACAAATCATACTTGAAAATCATCAAACCCTAACTCCTGCACAGTGCCTCCAAGTAGTCAAACCCTGGATGCTATTGAACCATCACAAATTAAACACATCAAAAATTGAGGTACATATATGTGAACAAGCCTTGGCAATGCAATTTAGGTCTGGCTTTAAAGGAATGGTGCATGCTAATGTGAAACATTATAAGTAGATAGCATGGGAATGGATATGTATTTGTGTGGAAGCAAAGAACTGTAGAATAATACTGATGTATGTTAAATGCTCTGGTGACATTGCACCATCAAGCCAGATCTAAATTCCATGTTGTTTATTGACTGTCCTCCTCCCATCCTTGCTGCTGCCAGAGAAAAACACCATACATCTAGTAATCAGAGACACTTTAATAGCTTTACAATGCAATGGTTGTGCCCCTGGAATGTCAAGCCTATGCATCCAGATAAATAAACACAATTATCACAGCTGCACTGAGGGCAAGTACTTTATGTTTGGAAACATACACCTTCTGCCCAATCAAAAATTGTACACCTGGCTCCCAACATGTGGGGGAGCCAAAGCGCCTCTCTAGTGATGCTCACATAATTGTCTGGCGATAGCTGCACTGTCAAGCCAGACTATAACAGGCATTGGCAAAGCCAATAGTTTAAAGGGATGTTGTATGGTAATAAGAAGCACAAAAGATAGATGGCATGCTAATGGATTTGTAATTGTGTGAAACAAAGAAATGTGGAACCATATTGGTGTAGGTTAAAAGGTCAAGTGGTAGTTGCACTATCAAGCCCTGACCTAAAAATCCATGTAGGTTAATGACTGCCATTCTCCTGTCCGTGCTGCTGATGTCACTCTAAATTATTTAGATATCTAAGACACTTTAACAGCATTACGATGTCATGGGTGTGCCCCTGAAAGTTCAGGCTCGAGTAGCTGGATAAATAAAAATAATGATCACAGATGTGTGGGGACAAGCACTTTTTTGTGGTACCACACAACTTTTTCCCAATCAAAACATGTACTCCTGGCTTCCAGAATGGGGCGGAGCCAAAGCCCCTCTCCTAGTGATTATCATATAATGATCTGGCAACAGCTGTGCTGTCAAGCCAGAATATAAAAATGGACCAAACACCAAAATTCAACAATCTGGCCCCAACAACTAACCTCGCTCCCAGTGCACTCTGCTAAAATGAAGAATGTAGGGGATCAACTTCGATCTTTCCCTAGAACCACATTTACATTACGTTTCTTAATTAGTCGTCTACGAACTGAGATGCCGTTGCCTTAGTTTTCAGTAGTTAGGTTTCCCTTAAAATGGCCATGCTATAATTGCCTTATTGACTTCCACCTTCGCTTTGCCAGTGGTCTTTAATTAGGGGCTGTGCTGGTGTTACTCGTGCATGTTACAGAGAACTATGAATACGGCTGCCAGAATGCTGCTCAATATTGCCATTTGGCTACAGTTCACCAGTCCTAGAAACCTAGTTGCTTCTAGTGACTATATCCTGCCTATATTGGGCAGTCCTGCCCAGACTATGTCCCACTACTGTTACAGTACTCCCCCTTCCACAGCTAATGAGTAGAAAATTACATATACATACAAATGTTGCTAACCTAGCTGTGCATCCAAGTTCAATTTATAAAATCCTCTCATTATGTTCGATTTGCACCCTTGTCTTGCTGAGGTGTTTTTTTGCAGCAGTTGTGGAAAAGTACTTTGGATTGCCTTTCCCTTGCAACTATCAAATGAAAATACAGCTACTTGACACCGCTCTGTTAAGCAAAATGTCACAAATATATACTTTAACGGAGTCAGTTGCAGCCTAAACGTTTCTTTTTTTAATGAAAAGCACATTAGAGTGACAATCGCATTACTTGAAGCATAAGAAGAATAAGAAAATAATCCTCTGGTAAGCTGTTTCACCATAAATCGTTAAGAGGTTAACGGATTCTATTAATATTCACAAACTGTATATTTTTTCACTTCATTTACATTCTATTGGACTGTAAATATATTTGCAAAAATGAGATACACAATCTGGGGTAACAGCACAAATTAACCGTAGGAACTATCATAAATCAGCATCACAGAGACATAGTCGATAAAGAAATAGAAGAGAAAAAATAGTAAAAGGAGAAGACGCCAGTGCAGCAAAACAAACAAGCATTTGCAATGCAATGGGTGCTCGAGTTAGAGTTATTAGTGTTTTAAACTCCTTACCTGACTTTTCTTGCCACATAAACTGAAAATGAAAAGTAAGACAGTTTCTTTTAAGTGAGCCAAAGGCCACCATGAGCGTGAAGGATACACACAAAAGGAAACAGAAGTTTGCTTGCAGTCAAACGTATCGGCAAAAGTGCTGTTATCCATGGAACAGGGTCGATGTCATGCAAAGTGCTTGACTACTGCCCAGCGGGATCTCGCTGGGTAGGAAAGAAAAAGAAAAAGTAGTCCAGAAGCCATGCGGAAAACACAGAGCCTCGTATGTTTACAGTAGTTTACTTGTGCTCTCGAGGAGGGCTAAACACTGGAAAAGGCATGACGTATGCATGCCTTTCAAAAATGAAATCAAGCAAATTTTAAAAGGCAAGCCCACAAACCAACTAAACTGATGGGCGTGCAGTGGGCGTGATTAAAAACCCACAGAAAGATTACAACAGGGACAGAGCGCTCATAAGCTCGACCCTAATAAAATGTGATAGAAAGAGGGAGTGTTCTAGGGCCCTACTTGCACAGCTATTTGCGCTTGTAAGACAGGTTTACAAGCATAATTTGCAACCTGGACATAGTATGCTCCTCCAAAGAGCTGAAATTATTTCCCCTTCAAGATTAGAAGAACGACCGAACAGCAGTAAACATGGTGGTGGTGTTGGAGAAGTTATTTGCCACTGGTGAAAAAGTTTTGCAATTGGAGAAAAAAATAGATTACACATTGCAGCTGTCTTTCCCATAAATAGAATAGTACCTTGCGCACCGTTCCATACTGGGGAAATGGTAATGCCAATTTTTTTTACCTAATTCTCAGTTAATGAATAGGGAAAAAATCATTAATGTGCGCCTATGTGCAGGAGTACTGTTTTTTAGCCCACGTTTGTGGTTCCCCTTGTGAGTTAGACACCTAATTTTTACTGTTCACTCGAAAGACCAGGATCAGCTAAGTCACTAGGTGAAGCTAAGAACCGGAACACATTGCAGTAGAAACTAGCTCAGGGCAAAATGTTCCCTATGCCTTTAATATTGCGTAGTTTTAGTCATTTCATGTTATGCTTGTTGCACGAAATACCTCAAATTTTGCTAGGCCGCATAGTGTGGCCTCTGGAAAAACATTCTAGTGCAGGAGCACGGGAACAATGCGAACGAAAAGACCACTAGCAGCTGCTGTTCTTATGTGCTAATTAGCAGTAAGAAAGTGCTACAAGAAGACCAATTCATGAAATGCACATTCCCAAATTAATTCCTGAATTTGAAGATTTGTTGGTTTCAAAATGCACCTCAAATGCAGGGTTAAAATTGTTATCCTAGGTGCTTTTTGATAATAATTTATTACTTGGTTTTATGCACAGACTTAACAGACACTAAGAACAAAAAATAAACAAATGTTATCCTACACGCACAATAGATACTTATTTCTTATATTTGATAAGACTGTAATCTCAGAATAGGTTATTTTGGCCTTAATTCTAGTAAGCCCTGGTAGGCCCCCTTCATCATTCATACTGCAGTCAACTAAAAATGTTCTTAACAAGGCCCCTTATGTTTTAGTGTGTTGCTTTAGGCATCCTCTAGATCGGCAAACTGGCTCACCTAATGTCAAACATCCGTCCATCCTCCTTAACCACGTCATATGTGTAGGGGCTGTCTCCAACCTCTAGTGTTTGCCACTATCTCTTTTCGCAAGCAGTGTACCTACTTCCTACCAGGGCCTACCCTTGCCCCTGTGGCCCCCAGTCCTATTAATGACCCCCAATAAAATATATTTAGGTACAAAGCCAGTGTGTCACCGCAGTACTGTGGATAGCTCATTGTATATCTTGATGCTGTAATGCTCAATTTTGGGACATGGCCATATCGTATGGACAAGATCGCCTTCTTCCACATGGCATCTTGTACAGTTTGAGGATTATACCCTTGCCATCTTCCCCACTCTCCTGTAGTTAAGATGTATCCTGGGGAGGTATTTGAGTGTAAGCAATATTAGCCTGGCTGATATAATCAGCTATTTTGGTGCAAGTAAGGCATCCCTCCAGTCGGCCTCATCCATGGGTACCAAGTCTTTTTTCCATTGCCACTGTCAAAAGCCAAGAGGTAGATCGGGGAACTAGAAAAAAGGGAACAATATACTTTCAAGTTGCCGCCCTTGTTTATTATTCCCATGCTTAGCTGAGCCTATTGAGGACTGTATTCTGGGAACGTTAATAACTGCAGCCAGAAGGCCTCCTGTGTGCATCTCAGTCAGAGGTATAAAAAGAATTGTGATTTATGAAGCTCGTAATCACACTGCAAGGTGGCAAAGGCCTTAGGCAGCCTCCCTGCACAACTGATACAGCTCAGTTTGATCCCATGACTGCACTTGATCCAGTTTGATCATTTACATTTGTGTTGTGTCTTTCAAGTACGTTCTTCGCCAGAGTGGGGACTGCGGTGTAAGCTTGCCCTCACAGTGTGTGCAGCGAAGGCATTATGTTGGCATTCTATTGCTGCATTAGCTTGTGGAGAAAAGGTCCTGAGACCGCAAACTCCTTTTTAAAATTATGTAGCATAGAAAACACCAATTATTCCGGATCGCATAAGTGCAAGTGGAAGAAGTGGAAGCTAATTAAAGGATTAGTTACCTATAGCAGAAAGAAAAATGCACTAGCGCTTTATAACGTGAAAGAGTTCGCTTTTGTCAGCTGTAACAATACGTTTGTGATTGGCATTTGTTTGCAACCCGAAGTTCACAGGTTTACATCTTTCTGTCTAGTGTTTAAGCACACATTCTTTTTATGTTTGCTTCCTGCCTGTTAAATATGCTCATTCTTTGGCTTACATGTCACACCTGCACTTTGGAAACGTCAGACTGGCTGTCATGTATAAATGCTCTGTGGCTCACATCAAAGTACTCCTTCATTCTGTAGCTGATCTTCTTCCTCCTACTACAAATTTCACCAACACACTGATTCTGCAAGAGCTCCATTAGCGTTCCATTGAGGCAAGCATAACATGTAAATTAATATCTGTTGGACGTACAAACCCATCCACCTGCACTGGCCTTCATACCATTTCAGCCTTCTCGCCATCTTGGTGGGCCACAAAGGTCTCAAAAGTAGAAACAAATTGCATCTCAAACACCAGGGCACAACAGCTCTCAAAGCTTAAATTAGACCTCCCCTAGATCAGTCTCAGCCCTGTGGAAGTGCCTCCTAACAGAATTGTGAACTGCACTCACCCTCCTGAGGTTCATGAAAGGCCTAAAAACTCATCTCTTCTCACTGACCTGATCACTTCCTGACCTCTGCTTGATGAAGAACTATAAATCCCAGCTCCAATACTTCATCAAACCTGTTGTCTCTCTCTTTGTGATTTCTCCCCCACGTTCCCATGCTTGTTTGTATTTATTGGTTAACTGTAATGTTTTCAAATGCCTCTCTGTAAGTGAGCACTATATATAAATTAGGAATATAAATTAATAGGAGGAATAATATTATGCGTAGAAGAGCTCCTTATAATCTCCATAAAGTTCCTTTTCGTTCTGACCAAAACACCAAGCAGCCAATGATGTTTTTAATGTCAAAGTAATAACATCAGTGAATTAAGTTCTGCAAAGCTTCATAAGCACTTGCAAGAGTGGAGTGTCCCTGATTTGAATCCTGATAGGTGCAGTTTTTGTGTAGCGCTTAGTTTATCGTTCACCAATTAATTAGCCTCCTGGCCAAGCACACACTATTTATTATATGTTTCTTGGCTGAATATACGTTGGAAGATATATCTCAGATGGAGATCCTTATTTACTGCATAACAAATAAATTGCTCCTTAAATTTTTATTTTGGATGAGATGCTGTATGCATGTATATGGCTTTCAATAGCATGAACCTAGCTTCAAAGCAGCATACTGTTGTTCTGAGCCTATCTCAGATATTTTACCTGTGCATTTTTTGACATTATAGTTGCTACAACCCACAATGTCAATCATAAGGTTTTAACGAGACCAATGCTGTTGTGAGTCACATTCCACAGGCACAAGGCTGATGGCTTTAAATCCTATTTTGTCCAAACTACTCTTGCTTTATCTGGGTATAAAACAATTACTACTTCTGCTAAGACTCTTCTGATAAATCCAGATTGTCATTTGCTGTGCCCATTGGGACGTTTAATGGTTACAGGTTGACTTCAAGTAGCCAGAAAACAACTTTTCAAGATCTCAGCTTTCCTTATATAAACCGTTGTTTTCATCTCTGTTGCTAAATGTGTTTGATTTTAATTCAACGAGATCTACAACTCCCAGAATGCATTAATTTGTTAATGAACATAAAGCTATATCATACCTTAAAATCTCACCAAAGTGAAAGTGACTCGTTCGGGAATAAAGATCTAAGGCCTCCAAGTGTCAGGGCGAATTGCACAGTAGCAATGGGAAAAGGCTATACCTCACAATTTTAGAAACAGTGACAAACCTCCGTAGAATTTTTTTTAATTAGAATTGGGTTTCACTTAAACGCCTTATTTTGTGTAGAATTTTTCTGAATTCTTCAAGTGTTGGGGAATCACTGTGAAGGTTAATCGATTCTGTTGTGAAATTACTAGATTCTGCACCTAGCGACGCTCGATCAAAACACTGCTTAATAAATTAACTGCAATACACCCGCAAATATTGCAAGCGTTGCAAAATTGCAACATTAGACGAGCGAAGATTCATGACTTAGATAAAAACAGAAAATGCTGGCAAGCATTTCTGGCTCTTTCATGAATTCGCTTCTCCGGCGAGTTTCAAAGATTATCACAGCTGTGGTTTAGTTCATTGAAATTACACAGCGCAGTCATTCCTAACCATGCGCCATCTTGTAATCTTCCGGCAACTCCTACAATTAAATGGAAGATTTTGTCTCAAGTGTCTGTGTTTCTGATTTTGATTAGTGCCTCGGTAAGGTTTTGCAGACGTGGTATCAGAACCACAAGAGGCTTCGGTGTAATCCTGCCAGGGAGTGTGGAAAATGCTTCCCAGCTAAGGTAGATGAGCGCCAGAAAAGAAGTAGAATTTGACTCGTGAATTTATGGCATCTTTGTACATGAACTATCTGTGTTGATTACCGCTGTGGTACAGTCACTTTTTTGAGTATATGTTCTTTATAAGCGCACAAGATTCAGGCATTTGATAGTTTTCTGCAGGGGGCAAGTTCAGAGGGGTTGTTTGATACCACATTTCCTCTCATTTATGTTTCCTCTCAGTCTTAGATGTTAGAATTTCTACTCCTGTGTGTTGCGTGCAACACATCTAAGTTTCTTTGCAGCCCCTGCTATGCTAATACAAGTACAGGAAATAGTAAACTTTTACCCTTTGCTAGTTGTTCTTTGTATTTGTTAATAATAAACATTGTTTATTAAACTTATACTGCTGCCATATTTAAATAGCGAATATTAAACAAATGTTCGCAAAGCCAATAGGATTTGCTTTTTCAGGGCTGCAGTTGATTTTTTTGCAACCATGTGCAAAAGGCATTAACAGTTTTAACAGTCATTATAAAAATGCCGCAGTCTAAAGGTTGCATGCTCCTGCTTGCACAAAAAAAGTAAAAATAAATGACACATTGCAAAAAAAAAATATACATTTACAAAAAAAAAAAACATAAAATAAAAGAAGAGATTGGCTCCCCACCCCTGGCAGAAGTATGCTACATGCAGGGAGGGCAGTGGCCATAGGGGGAGCTCAAAGAAAAGATGGCAGGAGGTAGAGAGGTCACATAGATTGGACCATTACAGGTGTTGGAAAATAGGGAAGGGGTAGGTTATCTTTTATATCTTGAGAGGGGAATGTGAGGGCGTTGTAGCCTCTTCCCAGAGTATTGAAATACCAAGGGACAGTCCTATGCAATAATTCAGCCTTTGAGAACTATTACATTTTTGATAAAGGAAGGAAAATAAAAAGACGAAAGTGAACATTAACCTAACTTAACAGTGATGAACGATTGGGCCCCTCTCCTGATGATTACCTCAGTTTAAAACATGTTTCTGTAATGTGTTGGCGCGTAGAGGTTACTTTCATTTTTCTGGAATATGCTGGTGTGTAGAGGTTGGTTTTTGTGTTGAAGTGTTTAATGTGGTGTGTTGGTGACAAGCACATGTTTGATGTTTGCCTATTTTGATACTCAAATTTAGCACCACAGATGACAACATTTCAAAGCTGTGATGTAGTTAATTTCGTTCCCAAACACAGAGTAAGCCATCATTTTCACAAAACATTACTCTTTTGGCGTTGGTGGGGGAAGGAGGTGTCGTTCTACTGTGTTTAATTATTTTGACAGTATTGTGAACTGAATGCATATAATAGATTCAAAGTATTTTTTCAACGGAGGAAGTACTTGTGGCCTGCCGCCTGGTCCAGATTGGGAGAAGCCGCCCCGTCTTGGCATCAAGCATCCCTCGTGTGCTTCTTGCCACAAGAGGCTGGAGGGCGTCCCAGTACTTTCAATCACTAGCTCATAGGAGCTGTGCACGCGCACCACATCCTATTGGCTGGAACTTCCCTTTGTTTGTGACCTATGAGAGAATGGGTGCGCTGGCCAACGAGCTTTGCCACATTTGTTGGCCTAGACCCTGCCTGGAGGATAAAAGCAGCCCGGAAATGTTTTAATACCACTCATCCGCACTTCATTGTATAGATGATAGCTCCTCTACCTAGTTTTTCAGTTACAAAAAGCATCGTCTCTTCACCTGCAACCCCCACCCTCCTGCTCCCCACTGCCCATCTGAACTCTACTCATTATCCTTCCCCAGCATCACCAAAGCAGGCAAAGCATTGAGAACCGGGAAAGTGAAAGTAATTCAACCTCTATTCGAAAAATTGGAAACTTGCAGTGATGTGCTAATGCACATAATGTTAATCATAATTTTGTGAATTAACATATTCTCTCCCACACACACATTTCTACTCAGATGATTCAGACATATGTTGAAACGTATTTAAAGAGACTGTAATATTTTATGGTCTCTACTTATGAATAAAAAACAAAGACACAAACTAAAAATAGTTATTACGTTTATCAGCAAGTGCTTACCAAGTTAGAAACAGACTGCCGATGCTGTAGTTTTCTGCTATAATGTGCACATACAACTATCTAGAGCATGGGTACTCACAAACTTTTTCTCGGGGCCAAAATTGCAGTATGGTTTGCGGCCGAGGGCTGCACTGAAGTGACAGCGGGGGGCGGGGCTTAGAGGGGCGGGGCTTAGAGGGGAAACAACCACCCCACCCCCTTTTTACAGCGCCATCTGCACACTGCGCCATCTGCTCCCACCCCTACCCCAGTAACACACACAGCCCCATCTGCTCTCACCCCTACCCCAGTAACACACACAGCGCCATCAAAATGGGGAGACTGTTTGCATGATTTTATAAGGTATAGTCAAGAGAGAACGGTTAGTAGACAAAATTGTGACTAATAGTGGGCTAGGTTAGACCCTAGTTAGGTGGGATGCCTTATAAATCGGGTTTATCGGTTAATGGCCGTCTCCCGGGTCCAGTAATGGCACTAGTACATGCGTGTCAGCTCTGTCGCCCACTGGGCCTCCACTCTGAAAATCAGTTTGTTGTGAAAGCATCGGGTGGGGGGAGGGCCTTTCCTGATGGTTATGGGTCGCAGCCGAGGCTCACAGTGTTCAATTAGAGCTGGGATTTCGCTACGATTGGTAAAGAGGCTACAAGCGTTTTCCTTTTTTTGTCGGAAAGCTACCCATTTAATGTTATTAGGTGTGGTATGTTGGATTTACGAATGTATTGACTAGTGCCTGCAACTCTGTTAAAATACGAAAAGAAGATCGGTGCAGGCCCTGAAGAACAAAGCGATGTATCTGTCCTCGGATTGTTCCTAATGGGAGTACATTATTCCGTGTAATACCAGAGTGGCACTGTGGAAGCAGTCAGTGTGTGCCTTGAGTTAATGGCAGCACCGCTTTGCCTTTTATTTATACAGAGTGCAGCTGGGTGCGAGCTGATGTGCCCCGGGTCATGGCTCCAGTGAGGGGAGACAGCACGCGCTGGTGGTAGGGGGGCAGACTCTGGTGAAGAAGCCGGGCGGGGGCACCTGCTGTGCCATTCGCCCTGTGACTGTGGGCTGCGAGTGTGACGTCACAAGTGCCCGGTGATCTGAGTCTCCCATTACTACGTCATAAGGCACCTACCATGATCATTTCCATTATGTATTATTCAGTGTCCGGTTATTTGAAGACTTTTATCTTCATTATATTTCCAAACTGTAGTTGCCGAGGCCCAAAAAAAAAAAAAAGAAACATATTTGCTACAGGAAGTGGTGAGCGAAAATGTCCAATTGTGTGTATAATGCTTGATGGCTTTTTGGGGTGCAAATTTAGTAAAGTGTGAGCACGTTTAAGCTATTAATGGTGTACAGTGGAATCGTTTAACCGTTATCAAAATAAGATATGTATTTTTAACATCTTAAAGCGCGTGACGTCAGAGGTGTAAAATTAAAGGCCATATGCACATTAAAGGCTGCTGACGTGCAGTGAATTCACAGGCATGGTCTAAGTTGTTGTGCGTCTCGCGGGCCGTACTTTGAGTACCGTTGATCTAGAGCAAAACTAACAGAAGAGGGATTCATAAATACAGGTTATTGCATTGTTCACAAAAGAGATAATGCATTGTTAAAAAAATAATGCAATTTATCCTATTTTAAGCCCATCGACTAGTACCTTCTTTTCTGACGATGAAAAAACAACCTAAACACCTATTTATCGAAATGCCACAACAGAAAAACCCTGCCACTTTTGTGCCTGCTCAGCATGGACAACCTTTTCATGAAGGCAGCTCTGGCAGAGAGTCAGAGGCCTCCTGAACCCAGGCCAAAAATGAATTGTATTGGTAAGGACACCATAGTGTCCTGGTGCAGTTCTGGTGCTTTGTAGTAATTGTGGACAGATGTAACTTGCCAACAAAGTACAATCAAGTGAAGTGTCAGTAGTGCGTTCTTTAGATCTTGGGAGGATTAAAAGTTGATATAACCCACTTAAATTTGAATCTGTTGTACATTTGTTCCTGCAAGTCCCTCATCCAATTACTGTCTACCACTGATCTATGGTTAGATCAGCATTGCAGTGCATTATTTAGTTTGTAAAGTGTAGTTAGACTGTGTGGCGTTATGTAACTGGAGTGAATGAGGTAGGCAGGAAACAAAATAAATAAATATATAACAAATATTCAGTGGTTTATGTTACAGTGAGTAAATAATCCAAAACTGGCTTCAAATATTTCCAGTGGAGTAAAGGTGGTTTAAAGTAACATTAGGCTTGCCCTCTGGTTCAAAACTCTCCATATGAGTTTACTCCTTTTAAAGGTCAACACACAGTAAAGACAAAATAATATATATATATATATATATATATATATATATTAGTTTATTTTTTGTCTGTGCACTGGGTAGTAGCAGGCTAAAACTTACGAAACTTACACATCTGAAAATCAGTGTGTAGTTATTTTATAAAATGCTTGAAATGCCCCAGCTGCCTCGTTGGTATTTTCTTGTAAGTTGGTCACCGCTCTTCAGGGCAGGACGGGTCTTCTGTTCCACCAGGCGTTTCCCCGGTGGGTTTAAAGCCCAGGGCCGCTCCTGGTGCCTCTGGCACTTTCCTCAGATCCCCGAGATTAACTTCGGCAGGTAGGGGAGGCTTCAAGAGAGAGAGAGACAAGAAAGGAGGGAGAAGGGAAAGCGATCAGAGAGGGAGAGAGAACTTGCGAGAAGAGACAGAGGAAGCGGAGCTGGTTTGATTATCTTTGCCTGGACTGCTTTTGCTTCCACAGTCCGACCCTGCAGCTCCTCTCGTGTTAACACGTCATTGTCAGTGCTGTAGAGTTTTCCTTGTGCTGCATCCAACAGTCGCCGCACACACCTGTATATTGTTGGCTGGGAGTACAGCCTTCGTGAAGCTGTTCCTTCACTCTTGATCTGATGTTGATCTGCACTGTTACCTTTCTTGGTTTAGGTGGGTTAGGTTACAGGAGTCCTTTAAGTGGCCTGGAACCAAATCTGGATTATTGTACCATTCAAACCATGTAATGGATCCTATTTTGTTAAAATTGCCTCCACAACAAAAGGAATGTGAAACTGCAATTGTCAATAACCTGAAAGCTGGCATTAGCTCTGGAGCCGTGCAGTGTCACTGCTTGCCAAACACCAGCGTACAGTGCATGCCTTTACTTCCCTGAGGCTGTGAAACAGAGGAGGCCGTGTGTGCGCTACCTTCATCCTGACAACCACCTACATTACACGGTGGTGTCTTTGGCTTGGCCCGCGTGCCAGGGAACTGCTGCCAAGAAGCTATTAGTCACTAGCCTGGTACCAAAGCAATGGCTTATTTGTTCTAATGCCAGGCGTGAGATGGGAGAAAGTATATTGGAGTCACCATTAGCTGCGACATTGTTTAAATGAGTGCAAGTTGAGAGTAAATATGTTTCCTACGTCTGGAGCCCATACAGGAAAGCAAACATATTATAGGTGACAGACCTATAAGATATTTGTATTCTAATTTCTTAGTGAATTGTCTAATGTTGCTTCCATGTCCTTATATGTTATTGCTGTCCTAGTAGGTTATTTAATTTCCTTTACGCACCCTTACAAGGATACTGTAAGACTGGCCTCTAAGATTTCTTGATCCAGACATTACTTTGCCTTCCTGAAGTAAACTCTATAGGAATCCACTATAAATCATATTAGAATGGAAGGGAAAAGTGCAGGGACACTCTTAAGGTGAACTCTCTACATTTTTCTTTAGTTGGACCGCTGATTTTCACAGAAATGTTTTCAAAAAGCTTACATCAAAGTGCAACTCTAAACCATATCATTTATTTAGAATTAATTTGATTTTGCCATAGCACTTTTGTCCAAAGAGCTGCACAAAAAGCATCCTAATTAGGAAGAAAGGCGTGCATATTTTGGAATTTCCGGCTCCTTGATGGAGGTCGTACGATTAATGAAAAATAATTGAGAGTGCATGGTGTTGGGGAACTGATAGAAAGCTTAACAGGGTGAAAAGAAGGGACCTGAGTGCACTATAAGGTGGTACAGGAAAATAAGTATGAAAAGAAGTAGTGACTGAATACATTTCTACACAAAACAACAAACGCAAATCTGAAACTCAAGAAGTACAAGAGATTATCACAGCGTGACTATTGAATGGCCCTTGACTTCCGCCATCTTAATTCAGAGAGACCACATACCAAAGACTACACTTCTACACACCCACCAGGCACCTCCACTCCACCGACCTCGCCGCCATCCCACGCATCTGGAAGGCCACACCCGGAGGAAGATCCTTCTCCAACCATGCTGCCAAGACCTAGATCTCCCTCCCAATCTACCTCAGAAGATCTCCCATGCTTTCTCAATTCAGAAGGGTCCTGAAAACTTGGCTCTTCACCTGATCCCCTCTGACCTTCACTTACTGCACCCCCCCCACACCCACAGCGCCTTGAGACCCTAACAGGTGAATAGCCGCGCTTTACAAGTAATTGATTGGTTGATTGACCATTAGGGCAAATTTCCCAGATGCCATCTTGCAACCTCTTTCGTACCAGAGATGAGTAACAGTGTGTTAAAGAGGTAGGTGCCAAAGACAAGATGACAAGCCTCAAGCAATCATCAGGAGGAGAGTGCCTAAAGAGAGTGAAGCAACAAAAGGTGAAAAGAAACCTTGAAAATACAACATAAACAACAATCAGAATCACAACAGTCACCACAGGACGTCAAAACAAGAAAATTCATAGAAAACCATGGAATGCAGAAGGAGGGGCGTCATTGTGACATAGAAGTGCTCACAGTGCATTATACGTTACAAATTGTTAGTGTAAAAAAAACTTGAGTCATAGATTTATGGAACCAGTCTTATTCAAGTCCCCAGTTTACTGCTTTATAAATGATAAATAAATCATTTCCAGAGAAATGTTTCTCCTTGATTTCAGTGCATTCTTCAAATTTTACCACTTTCCTTTTCTTTCCTTCTCTTTTAATGGATGAAGATGCTTTCCTGCCTTCTCATGGATGGAAACTGTGTTTACCGTTCTCTCTGTTAGCGCAACAACGTCATCGAAAATAAATCTGTGTTCAGGTTCTTACCTGTCTGAAGAAGCACCACATTCCTTTTTGGTGAAAGTCTAATTATATGTCTGACAAGTATGAAAGGCGTTTCTTAATAAAAATGATTATAAAGCTACAATCCACTAGTAACCATCTTGCAGTGGAGCACATTTAGTCCTTATGAAGACCCCATTATGTGTGTGTGCCCACCAGAGGTTTAAAATGTTTGACTCTTCGGAAGATATTAAATTAATTAAAAACATTCTGTGGCGGATCTAAAACTACAGCCCGTTAGGGATTCATTAATACAACTTCCCCCAAGCAGTAAAATAATAAAATACAAGACTGCAACCGCTCTATAAGAGATTATAAACTTGGCACTGTCTGGCCTCGAAAGAATACAGTATTGTTATTAGACTGATATTTGCTTTTATGTTCACAACAGTTTTTTGTATGTATTAAGTTTTGAAGCCTCTAAGGTATTCTCTGACAAGCACATTTTCACATGTTTTGATGGCCTTCAGTACGTACAACACACAAATTCACACAACACACATTTTTACATATATGCTTGGAATGTTTAAACATTTCCGAATGGAAAGAGAAACTAAATTATAATTACCAACTCAGATAAGAGTGACAGTGATCACTTGACCAGAATCCTTTATTAGTTAAAAAGCAGTATAGAGAAACATTTAATAAGTGGGTTTCACTGTAAATCTGTCTAAGCTATGAAGGTTTGCACTTTCTTTTAACATACTAAGAGAGCAAATCACCATTTCTGGTATGGGATAATCCAATGGAAGAAACACTCCTGTTTGGAATGGAACTGCCTGTTAATGATACCTCCCGCCACTAGAGGTCACTCCATGGAATTCTTGAGTCTACAGTGCTTGAAGCTGGGAGTTCTGTTGTAGCTTAGGCTGTTACTGATAAGAGTCCCAGTTCTCCTGGATCTTTAATATTATCCCTAATGCCAATGTCCCAACATGCATGCCCCATTCTCCATACTACAAGGAACAGGTTGCTTGCCTGTGAGTGATGAGTATGAGCATGGCACTGTAGGGACATGTAAGGTCATATGCTGCCACGTTGGGGTGGGGGGCACCACCAGCTTGATCCTTTTGCACACCATCTCCGGGTGCTGAGACTGTCTCAGGGGAGGAGCCGCCTGTGATACCCAAGCATGCGCAATCACAGCTATGGAGAGATACAGCCACACATTCAAGGTGCAACAGTAACCAGTTCAGTAAGTGTTTTTATGTAGATGTTTGACAAAATTATGCAAGAGCAAATAGTAGATCTATACATGAAGGTTCAATGACCTAAAGCATAGCAGTTTACATAATTATGGAGACCAAGATTTTGGGATGAAAAGTCATGAGAGTAGATATAGCGTGTAAAAGGAGTTTGAGAAAATAAAGTAATGAATAGGGTAATAAAGTTAATCTACTGTATAGTTGAACACCACAGTTCCTATCAACCGAAAACATTTGTTCAGAATAAAGCTTGAAGGATTTAAATGAAAAGCGACATTTTCAAGTGCTTGGAAAAAGGTAGGCGAACAGCAGGAAAGATGAGGGAGAGAGAATGTTAAGAAAGGCGGATAAAAATGAATGTTGGCTTTCCTTGGATTAAAGATTAGACATTTTGAGAACACTCATGTCTCGATGAGAGAGACAAACTGAAGCAGTGACATCTGTTAAAACATATGATCATCATCTGCTTGAAAGTGAGCATCAGTGGGAAATAGCAACATGATTAAGGGATGAGAAATGGAGAGGCAAAGGGCAGAGCACTCTGTTTCTGATTTAGCATGTATGGCCTGTTTCCTGCAATACTGTTGGCCTGTGGAAGAGGCAATTCCTGTATAATTCCAATAATTTGTTGGGAGGTTGTTCTGAACACGCTAGTTGCTAAAACAAACACCTGTCAACTAGGGGGGACTTCCCTTTTTATCACTCGGCATTTTCCTGGTGGGCTACATGTACGTAATTTAGGGGCCACCAGGGGCTGCACCTGCACACTAGTCTTGCCCCTTGTAACCCCTGGCACTGCCTTGTGACCCCTGGCCTCAAAGATGGCAAAATCAGTGCCAGGAACCAAGGGCAGCTTGTCCTTATGGACATCGGTGGGGACTCCACTTTCCTTGTTTTCTGTCAATTTCTTATTGTATTATTCACTATTTGTGTAATAACGAATGGATTGCAAATGGCTGCAACATGACGCCCCTGGCAGCTGAGGTAAGTAAGCAATAGTTTTACATAAATGTTGTGTGCATGCTTGTGGGTGAGTGTGTTTAAGTGAGAGTGTGAATATGTGTGAATGCGTGGGTATGTGTAAGCCTGCTTGGGTGAGTGAAAATAAAGGTTAAATGGCTTGTGATGTCACTTCTACTAACCCTGGCATTTTGGTGAATTGGCGTTCATGGTGGGCAGCAGGCTAGGAGGCTGCTTTCAGAGCAGGGAAGGCTGTTATAACGCAGCAGTGCCCCCATGGACCCATTCAAGTAGCAGCCGTCTGCAGGACGGTGATGGTTTGAACATTGTTGCCATCGCTGGTGATTTCCAGTCCAGCGCTGCAGGCACCACAGACATACTTGTGGTGCCCATGGCGAGGTGATCCTTCTGAAAGTTTAATCGCCCAGACAAGCTCTGCGCCCAACAAACTCTGCTCTTCTTTCATTCCACGTTTTCCCAGAAAGTGAGCTCCTCAAAGCAACATGTTCATTCACTTCTCCTTATTTAGGGGGAAACTGACAGGGGTTACAACAAAACACTGCTCTGGCTTTAAATGGTTCGTCAGGGAAATACAGCCTCCAGGCTACAGCGCAAAGCATTATTGTTATTTTTTTAAACATTTTGTATAGAGCATCAATCAGCCTTGCTGAACACCAATCGAGCTCTGAACAACACGTTTAAAACATTTGCAATTATTTTAACAAAGAATACTAAAAAAGGGGGCATCTCATTGTAACTATTTTATACTAAAGGCATACCCAATATTTGCTCCAGGTCATAAGGTCGAGAAAAGCTATATAAACATGATATGTCTCCACATGACCAATGAAAGAAAAGCCAATGCAGCACGTGCTCTATAGCACAAAGGACATTCATGACAACATGAATTGTAATTCAAATTGTCTTTAACTATGTTTTGGAAATGCAGTAATTCTGTCTTCAAAAGTCAAATCAGGTTATGAGCATAAACATATTTTACTATCCAACACACATTTGCATTTTCAGTGACAAAACATAATTCTACAAAGAAAAACGTGATTTTTTGTTAAAAAAAAACATTTTCCTTGTGTTCATTTTTTAATAAATATGTGGTCTTTAAACACCAATTTGTAATTTCCATCAAGTACTCATCTGTACAAATGCCTCATAAAGACAGATTTTACCTCTATATCTATTACCATCTCATGTCATAGATGTGCACCATAATGTAAAGAATGCCTTCAACATGCCTGTAATGCCTATGTTATGCTAACGCGACCATTGTGCCAAGGATGCTGAAAATGAAGTTCAGACAAATATAATGCCGGGGGAGGGGCTGCTGTGATGTCGCAGATGACCACAGTTAGGTCACTGATGCTTACAGTATGCCAGAGATGGTTGCCAATATGCCGTGACCAGACACAGACATTTAAAAATATGCTAAGTTTAGCAATTATTATGCCAGGCCTTTTCGCTTTGGCTTCTGCTGTTCCATACTCTAACTCTACTTTGGCAGTTGCTGGCACTATGTTTTTTTTTACTTGCCCGATGTCTGCAAAGGCAAAACGTGACTGGTAAAGTAGAGTTGGCCACATGACCAGTCTCACTGCCACTTCTTGAGATTAAGGATATGTTCTTTATGCAGTTTCCATTTGCTGACACAGTGGGTTTGTTTTAATGTGTGGCTGGGTCACTGATTTGGCTGACTGCCACTTCGAGAGTCTGGAGATGATCAGTGCGATGATCAGTACAGCCTTCTTTGATCTGCCCAGATCCTCTGAATAATGTTCTGGTTAGACTTGACATCTGAGAGCTACTTCCAATGTTAGCAGCTCCTCGGCTACTTCCTAGAAACCACTAGATTAGATGAACCTACTGAGGCTACACACAGAACAAACAGAAATATCTATACAAAATGGCAGAACTCGCTTATCAGAACAGTTAGGCAAGTCACAGAAATTGAAAAGGTGTCTTGGGAACTGACTCATAGAGGTGTTAAGACCAAATATCAGGAAAAATATATTGTGTGGACAAATATTTTGTCATGAATTTTGAGGAAAAAATATTGTAAAGGTAAGTTTCTATAAGTAAGCAAAGTTTTACTATATATAACTCCACATATGTGCCTTGACAATATATATCTTCAGGGTACGCAGATGTGGAGTTAGGAAAAGTAAAAAAGTTTTGTAAAAAACGTGGCTACATAGCTTAGCTTATCCAATTGTTCCCTTTGTTGGGTTTCTAAAAGGGAATCTCTGTTGTTGTTGTCGTTGCAGGCCCGTTTTTTTGCTTTGTTATATATTTTGGGGCATAGATTGGCTGTGAGTTTAGTTGTTAAATCATCAGCTTGTCATTCAATAAATTTTATTTGATTTGATTAGTAAATGTACACCTATTTATTTACACTTTTCTTCTCAATATTGTCATCCTAAATATTTCTGACACAATAGTCTGCACGCAGGATATTTTTGTTACTGCTATTCTGTCAGAGATCCATTTTATTACTTTCAATTTTCATAAAATTAGAGGAAAGGAGTAGACTGAAGAGCACCCTAGAATTAGTAGATTGAAGAATGATGAGCAGAAGATTCCTACAACTGATGGCCGAAGTTGAAGACAAGGGGAAAACCTTCGATTTAAGGAAATAAATCCCTTCAGGTGTGAAGAACATATCAGTGACAGGAATTAACATTTGTGTATAGTAAAATGCAGAAGGTTTCGACCAGCAAACCTTAACTTCAAGAGTCATCATTCATAATTTGGTTTTAGTCAGTGTCATGGAAAAACCCTTAGAGCCTCATTATAAGGAGCTGTCCTGGAAATCATCTGCCTCCCCTCTTAAACAGAAAATAAAAAGCTATTAAACAAACAATTAGCAAGGGATGTAAATCCAGAATGCAGGGATGAAAATCTAAAGTACAGTGAGATTTTAAAATAAATGCACGGATTTAGAAACAAATTACACAAACATGTCTGTGAGTATGTTAAACTACACCCAGATAACATTTGAAAATACTTTTTCACGGAAAGGGTAGTGAATGTATTTGATGACTTCCCAGCAGAAGTGGTACAGCAAAAGCAGTGAATACATTAAAATATTATAAACACACAGATAGAGGAGAAAAATACTGAGTAAGTAAGGAAACTTGTGAGCAAAGGGTGGGGCTGTATTTCAGAAATGTGTGTACAGAAATATTTTTAGACTTAAATATTGTCCTGTCGGCCATAGGTTTTTAGATTTTCTGTTATTCAAACCGGTGGGGCAATATTTAGGGGATGGTATTCTGACCACGAAACTCCGATCCTGTAGCAAGAGGAGGCTTGACACAGATTGATAGGGTGTGTCTGTCTAACTCTCCAAAGTCAGTGTTTCTATATTTCTTTTTAAAAAAAGCATTCCTTAGCCAATTTTGGGAGAGTCAAAATATGCTCTCTTGAGAGGCCGCACATTAACGCATTTGAGAGTGTCTCCATTTCATGCAAAACATGTCAACACTGGAACAACTATTTAAGTTGCATTTTTTCATATTATCAGAATTACACAATACCAAAGTGAGTTACACATAGTTTAGGACTTCCAAATCCCTGCAGGGCATTACCACCAGGCCACACCTCTGCTCTGAGACACATTGATCCCTTGATTGCAGATAATTGTGGGCTGTTAAAGAAGAATGATACCCTGTCATTAACATCTCAGGCACAAAAGCCCACAGGAACAAACACGCTGCAGCAGATTTCTGTAAATATAGACTGATGGAAATAGATCTGAGATGAGTGAATATCTCATCTTTACTGAAGTAAAAATACTTTAGTATTGGCAATAACTACACTGAATAAATGAGCTTAAATGTGTGGAAATATAACTGTGGCTCATGCATGGAAAATATACATTTGTGGCAAGACAACTAAGTGGGTTGAACACAGTAAGCATACATCTCATATTTCTGTGTAGCCTGCATGAGAGAGGGTGTTATATGTGCTGGGACAAGAAAGCAGTTGTGGCTTGCATGGCGGTGAAGGGGCGGGCGGCACGTGGAGGGATGGAGGGGTGAAATTTAATTAAAAATAAAAACATTTTTTAAAACTTACCTGGGCCGTGCTGCTCCTCACCTCTTCCTGCAGGCACAGGGTCCCAGCCTGCCCTGCGCCAATCCTGACACTGCTCAGAGCAGCGGCAGGATTGGCTGGGAGCGCCCAGCCAGAGCACTCCCAGGCAGACTGGGAGCCTGTGCAGGCTCTCTCTAGCCTAGCAAATGTGTTGCTGGGCTGGAGAGAGCCCTGTGCGCATGTGTGTTTGGCCAGCCCAAGACGGCCGGCCATACATACATGTGCTCTGATTGGGAGTGCTGAGCACTTCTCCTCATTGCTCGACACCCCGTGGCCCTGCCCCTGTCCCCCAAAACGATAATAAACAAAGTTTATTATCGTTTTTGTGGAAATGTTTTGCAGCTGGTGCTGCTGGCTGGGGGCGACGCTCCTCCGCCATTATGGAGGAGCCACCCCTGCCAGAAAGGGAGTACCATTGAAAACACATGATCTAAAAGTCAGAGTAAAGGCGTCAAGGGCAGTTAGTTTCACTTTTGCCGCTACCATCTGCCTAGATCTGATCTCCTCTTACCATTCAAAAGTAGAGGATATTTGGTAAATCTATACTGCATAAAAAAATCTATTGAGAAACCAGAAGTGAATTCTTATTTTCAAAATTGATTCGCAAACTGTATTTTATAGTATGTAAATTAGAAACAACAGTAGTACTACTGACGTAATACAAACTGCAGTTAACTAACCTACCACCAGAGACATTTGCCTCTCCTAGCTTATCTTTGTGCAGATCTCTGCAAGCACAAGTTCACTACTTTGTAGTAAACATTGGAGAGACGGGGAGAACCGTATAAAAATGGGAAATAATTACTCAACAATGGGTGTGGTTAAGGGAAATGTAGAAAGGGTTTTAAGAAGCACATTCTAATACAAAACATACACTCACAAAAGACTAGGACCATTGTAATTCACAAAATATATTTCTAAAGTCACAACCCTAAAAATGTCAAAACAGAAGCCAGTGTACCCAAGGACAGCCTTGAAGTACGTCAAACATGACACATGGACACTCACCTATAGAAAACCTTCAAAGGAGGGAATTGAAATACTACCCCATGGGACTCAATGTTTAATTAATTCATTTTATTGGACACACACACATAAAGTTTTCACTAAAAAAGTTTAAAATTACATTATATTTAGGTGAACATTTCAGTGACAACTTAATATTTTAAGCTAAAACAAACACTGAAATTAATAAGATAGAGTTATTTCTAGTAACTATAACTCATGCCCTATAGTAACTATAACTTGCACCCCCCCCAGCCGACTCCCGGCTGGTTGATGCAGAAGCTGGCATTGATTCTGCCAAGCAGGATCAGCTGTTCTTGTTTGCTCCTGCCGGGTGGGAGCAATGTGTTTCCCCTTCACACAAGAGCTGAAAAAAAGCAAAGGTTACAGGGACGTTATGGTTAAGTTAATGTTTTACCCATACAAACACTGAAAAATTCAGCATTTATAGTTACACTTCGAGTTATACTTATGCTAAGAAACTATAACTCGTTGCCCAAAGTTACTTTCCGGCACGAGTTATAGTTTTGTCAGATAAGTATAACTGCTGAATTTCTATGTTTTTGTATGGGTAAAACATCAACCTAACTATAACGTCCCTGTAACCTTTGTTTTTTTCAGTGATTTTCTATGTTTTTTTAAGGCACACATTAATATTTCTGTTAGGTTGCAGCCAGCCAACCAGGGCCTTGCTTTTTCCCAGGATTTGAGAAGGATCGGAGAAGGATCCTCGAATCCACTGATCAGCCATAAACAAATACCTTGGCAATTTTCTGACCATGAGGGGTCCCCTGTGTCCTATGGGGTCAGGATACCTGTATCTTGACCCTTTATATGGTATTTAGACTCCCCAGGTAATGGGGGAAACAAAATAGTGGCTGCAACTTTTCTGTCAGGTTGCGGCCAGCCAATTAGGGTCTTGCTTTTCCCCAGGATCTGAAGAGGATCTTATATACAAATGTGTTTTTCATTTAATAACTAGTAAACTGCTGAACACATTTATGCCAAATAATGAAAAGGCCTCTTTGTGGACCAAGAGCTAAGTTTCTGCCAAATTTGGTGTAATTTTGTTCAGTGGTTTCAACGCTATCGCTGTTTAAAATCCCTATGGGAAAATGAATGGGTAAATGAGTTTTGGGAACCCCTCTTTTTCTCTGCCCCCACTTGACAGATCACGCAGAAACTTTCCAGACAGCAACTCAAGTGACGTCCGTTGTGTCTCGGGAAATTTTGTGAAGATTCATCAAACGGCACCAAAGTCATTAGCAAAACAAAAAACGCTTTTTCTATTGAAACTAGGTACTAACAATAACTACCTACTGGTTACCGATATAACTACCTAGTGGCAAGATAGATAGATAGATAGATAGATTGATTCTGACAATCAATGGAGAAAAAAGGGGTAGAAAGGGTTCATCAAAATCCACAATATTTAATTCTATTCTCCTCACACAAGGAGGTTTGTTTATCATTGGGCATTATATACAATGTTATAATTTTATTTTACCCCGTTCTCTCTTAATCAGCTCTTTTGCTTTAAATCAGAATTAACTGGGTTTTACATTTTCCTAGGCAATGAGTACAATAAAAATCATTTTTCTACATGTTACATTTTATGTGAATAACACTGTGACTGAAACCACTATATTCAGGAAAGCAACAGCCACAAATAGTGTCTCACATGGAACTAGTTTCCACCCAAGAGCATTAATAAAACGTATACTGTAGGGGGAACTAATGTGGATGAAAATAAACTGTTCAGATTAATTAGATCTCAAAAAAACAATTAAGAAGTCATTCATAAATGAAAAAAAGAGAGGGTATTCTTGGAAGGACATAAACAGTGCTTGGAAAAAGCTGAACAAAAAACAAGATTGGAAACTCTGATCTCCAAAAATGAAAGAGCAGCATGACACTAAACCAGTAGAAATAAGGCAAATTTTACCAACAGAAAAGAGAGTGCCTGAATTCGAAGTATATATAAAAAATACTGGAGAGTGATAAATCAAGATCCAGATAAATGAGGTATACTTGGACAACAACCAAAAATAACCTTCAGAAAAGCACAGTCTTTGAAAGATCAGTTGGTAAAAAAGCACTTTACAAATAAACGTCTGAAGAATTGTTGGACTTATCAAAAATGGTATGTACGAAATGTGTCATATGTAAAGCACGTAAGATTAGAAAGAACACGGAAACTTTTGCAGCCAAATAAAAACCTCAAAATTTGCTGTCTACATTTTAGAATGTGAATGCGGTCTACGATAAGTGGAAAGTACTACCTGTACGTTGAAAAAAACTCATTCTCTAACACATCAGGGCAGTACTGAATAAAGACATCACGATGGTGAACATCTAGTAAAGTATCATGAAAGCAATATGCAGAACATGAAATAAAATTACATTGATGTAATACCAAAACATGAACAAGAAGTGATTAGTGTAAAACAACTGCGCCAGTTGGATTCCAAAAATATATCAAGCGATTAGAGACCAAAGTAACACTCTGCCTGAACTTGATGTACATACATCTTTAACTGGAAATCGGATAAACCACGAATTGTAAATCAGAATGGATGACTAATTAATATTGGAACTCTCCAGTAATCACAGCTGTATCAAATGTAACCATAAATAGATGGATTTGGAAAAAAAAACAATGTTCACCATTCAGCTAAAAACACACTAAGGGGGGAATGAGAGTGGTAAATTGAATACATAAACTGTCAAATGGGTTATGGAAAAAACTAATGGCCTGCCACCCGACCAAAGATATGAAATGCCACTAAGGCAGTTATAAGAGTGGTAAATCAAATATAAAAGTTGCAAAATGGATTATAAAAACGAAATGTCCCACCATTCGGCGAAAAACATAGTACCTGGTTTAGAACTCAGTGGGTGGGTTACTCTGTCACCGTGGTGACGGATATCACGACCACCGAAATCTAAATCCCATAGGACATAATATGATTTAGATTTCGGCGAGACGGGATAGCCGTCTCCAGTGTGACTGAGTAACCCATCTGCTGAGTTCTAAATCAGGCCCGTCGTCACTACGACACTAATAAGAATCCATAATCAAATACACAAGCAGCAGAGACTAGATGACACTGCAGGACATTTTAATTGTAGCCTTGCAAGCACAGTTACGCTGATAATTGAAGAGCCAAAAAAGAATGATTATGTGATTCAGAAACCTGGGTGAAAAAATTGTACAATTGTATATTAAATGGCAAAAGAGCTGAATACGAGAGAACTGGCTAAAATAACATGATGAAATTCTATTTAACATGCAATGATTAACAAAGCCCCCACGTTTGAGGAAAATGAATGTAAATATTGTGGATCACATTTCTTTTTTAAAACACATATACTCTGGGGCTTGGAAGAGGTGTTGCTGATTGGAATGCCTAAAAGCAGGGCTAGCCAGCTGTCAGGGCCTGCACTCAAAGTAGACTAGATATAGTCACATGCTCTACTCTTTCTCTCTTAACACATTAACATGCATTTGACCACATTTTGTTCAAAGTTTCTGGCAGGCTTTACCAAAATATAAGCCTCCGAACTTTGGGATGCACTATCCTTGAGATGCTGCAGTGTATCAATGGTGATGTAGCTCACCAAAAAAGGCAAATTTCAGTGGGTTAGCTTTTGAATTGTAGCCTTAGGACTCTTTCTTTTTTTGGGTGAATAGAAATGTAAAGAGTACACACAAAGTGTCCCTGTGTTACCTCTTTGGTAAATCCTGATTCTAAAAAAAGTCTGTGCTCTTACGCAATGTTAAATGTTAAACGTAGTGAAAGGAAAAAGGCCACCTACCTTTTGAAATTGTGTTATTATTAATATATTGATCAAGTCCGCATGTCCTTACGGTATCGTTTTCAAGCTTTGAAAAAACAGATGAAGGGAGAGTGATTAGGTGGGTGTGTCTAAGAACAAGTTGCAGTCTTAAGTTACCACAAGTCATCACTTGATTAGAAATGTTACTATGCAATGTGTGGGGTAAAGCACTTTGGAGCTGATGTTAGCAGCAACCTCTTGCTGAATAGTAAGTAGGTCATGAGCGCTCGACTCTTCATGCTTGCTGAAAAGCAGAAAGAGTCCGGTCTCTATAGACTGGGTCTCTAGCAACCATCTAAAAACTCTTACGTGTTTTGTTTTTTATAGGGGTGTAATTTCACCAAAATATATTGGCAGCGGATTTAGCATCTCCACCTCCTTGGACCCAGTGACATAATGTGAAGAGAACAAGGGCGACATTTGAAAAGGCGATTAAATATACATTTTAGTTTTTATAAAAAACGTCCTGTATCATACCATTCGGCTGACACGTGTTTTGTGACTTAAAGTCACTTGTTCAGGGCTCAAACTGATTTCTTTTTAGTGGTCAGACATTCTTTTCAATTATATTTTCCTCAAATTACAATCGTGTTGTATTTTTGATCAGGTTCATGATATTTGCATTGTACCTGGTACAAGTGTTATTTCCCAGTTACAGTAGTTTTGTATTCCACCGCCCATTAAGTTTTATAAAATTCTGATTCGTGAATGCCAACTAAGCAGTTGCTTAGATAATGAAGGGATCCAGGCGCCATTTTATTCAACCTGACTACTGGCGGTGTGTTACCGCCGTCCTTTACGGCTGTGAAGCCGGAATGTTTATGTGCAGAATTAAAGGGGCCATATAGATGTTGTATAACAATGGCCAAACCCTGCAGGACACACAATTTAATGGGCAAGGCAGTGGACCGGAAAGGATGTAATGCTGCAACTTGTGACTGTTGGGCTGGAATCATACAAACCAATTGATATCTCGCCCAGATAGTCCAATCTCTGATAATTCTGGATCAAGGTGATGTAGTCCACTCTATCAAAAGCAGCAGGCACATTGAGAAGGATCAGTCCGTTTGAATCCGCCTCATTTAAGATGTTCTAGACTCCTTCCACCATGTACATCAACACAGATCCGGCTCCCCACTTTGTCCAGAACCGCATTTGTGCATTTTCGAGTATATTTATCCATTCAATAAAAAAAATTGCCACTAGATTTTCTAACAGTTTCTCAAGTGACAGAAGCAGATATATGTTGCAGTAGTTTTCTACAGAGCCAATATCCAGAAGTGAAGTAATGCCCCTTCCATGCAACGTTTAAAAGTTCTTGATCCATTACTCAATCCGTCACATAATGCCAATAACATGATTTATTCATAGAATTATTTGTAATCTAGTATTAGATGTATTTTGCATCTAAAAGTTATAACATTTATCAGGATATTCTGTTTGCACTCCCTTCTGGCCAAAACTATAACACATTCTACTGAAGCTCTCTTTTTAAGGAGACTGGCCCTCCTTTTCTGCCACCTCTCTCGAGATATGCAATAACTATCCATCTTGAAGTTTGGCTTGCCAAATAACATCTGCCCTGTGTCCGTCTTGAAATCATAGACCTGTTTTTTGGGAGCCATGTCACTTTCCTTTGGTTGTATACCAAAGCAATGGAATGCAAGAGTAATTATATATATAATAATAATAGAAGTGCCTAGAAAATCTACTCTTGTCTTATCAAGGGCTTTTTGATAAGCTCTTAATTGAGACTTATAGAGCAAGGCTAAATCAGAGGTGTAATATTTGCACCATTTCTTCTCTAGTTCAGTTGGTCCACGCACAGCTGTTCCAAGAATTTGATATAACTTATTTTGGCTATTTTATTATGCCTGAGTTTCATGGATACCGTAACTCAAAATACTGACTCAGGAGCTTAGCTAAAGTCAGCAAGTGCCTGCTCACCCACGTCTCCCAACCAAAAATAACCAGAAGACTGTTAATGGGCCATTGTGATTCTGTCAGATAAACTCTACTCGAGATGTGAAAAGGGTTAAATAATGATCAGTTCACAGGAGTAGCCAAATGTGAAGCATGGAGCTTATCCAAGGCAGGGAGAAAGTAAGATCTAAGATGTGGCCTTTGAAATGTATAGGTCCTGTAAAGATTTGGTGTAGCCCCAAACTTTCAAGCGATTGAATGAAGTCCATAGCCATGTTATGCAACATGGAACCAGAATGTAAATTTAAGTTGCCTATAACAAACACATTAGCAGCTTTTAAATTAGCCTAATGATCACCGGAAAAGAGCATAGCAATGCCTTGTTTTGGCTTTGTAAGTAATCTTGCATGAAATGTATTCTTTAAGAGATGTACTAAGCATTTTTACTGTCACAATTGCTCCTTTCTGGTGTTTGCAACCATAAACATGATTTTTCAAATCTACTAATCCCATTTTAAGAGTCAGAAAGGGTTTTCCATCGCCACTGGAATTCCAAATGGATACCCATTCGGTATATGAAAGGAAGGTGTAGGGGTTGCCTCTTTCAAATATCTAACCGATATGATATGTATCAATATTTTGGGACAGAAATCTGGTGGCAAAACATTGTCAATCCCGTCACAAAATGAATGGGTCCCAATGAGATCCCTTTCCTTCTGTAAATTAAAAAAAAGTTTGTTGGGGATTCCCAACTCTCAAACAAAGAAAACGTAATGTGTTTTTTTTTTAAAGGCATCCCTTTTTCATTCAAGGGAAATGGACTACATTTAAAACAAAAGTTTGCTGTATTTGAAAATTATCACAACATGACCTGTCGACTACAGCAGACCACCATGCTGTGATGGCATCCAATGATAGTGAGTTGTAATTTGTGATCTACGTCATTAATATTCATGAGATACGTTGGATTGCAATCAACTATGATTCAGAATATTACGAAGCAGCCTATTAGTACATAGATCAGTTCCTAAAATTCTTTACATGTCCCAAAAATACTAGTTGCAATTTACAATCATTTTTGTCCCACATTGTTAAGCATGAGAAGTGCAATGATCATAATAGCTTTACTCAATAGCTATTAATGCTGTTATGCCTTTAAGAATCACACCTCCTTTGCAACATAAAGACTTTAAAGCTTCTCACTTACTCACTTGTTCAGTGCTTGCGCTCACTTGTATTCTTTTTGTTTGCAGGAGATATTTCAAAATGGGCTTTGTAGGTGTGACGTGTGATGGCGATTCTGCCACTCACGGCAAATATATTGCACTCTATTAAAACTATAAGGGGCTTTTGGTTCAGTGTCCTTTAGCTCTGGCTTGTTTAGCACGGATCTTTTTTAAATTTGTAATTTTATTTAATGCATTTTATCAGCTATGCAACTGAAAATAGGAAAACAGAAGACACTTCCACCACAGTATAACAAGTGATTATCAAATTACTCACTCCCTCCACAATACGATCAGGTATTTTCTTTGTAAGCTTGCATTATTGTGTCTGGCTCAAGTTCTCAGGGCTACGGTCCCGGCAAGTCAATAGGTATGATGTGAGTGGGCCCCATATGTCTTATGCTCTTGATGCCTGCGGGAGCTCCTTGGTGTACAGCTCTAATTGCTCTTGGCAGTAGCATATCTCTCAACCAGTCTCTGATCGTCGGGCCTTCTTGCTTCCCCAGTGAATCACCACTCTCCTCTTAGCCAACAGCAGGTCTATCCCTACCACTTTGCAGTGGCTTGGCTGTAGGGAACGTACTATTCCTAACAGACACATTTTAGGCACTCCACTGCTTCAAGTATCATGTGCGTAAGTGTTTGTGTTACCTGCACCCAATAGCAGTATACCTTCCCACATCCCCAAGCCACATGTAAGAAATCATCCCTCTCTGTCTCACACCTTGTACAATTATCATCACTTCTCAGCCCATATTTACAAAGTTGCATAGGAGTGTAATATGTTGACTGTAGATGTTTCAAATGTATTATCCTAGTATTGCAATTGGGTGTCAGTAAGCCAGTGAGTGTACTGCTGAACTCCCCGTCCTCTGGCCTCAGAGGATCATTTAGTGTAGCATTCTATTTGTGTATCGCAGGTGCCTCCGGAGTATCTCGAAGCAATATATTATATAGGCTTGTCACCAGAGCCTTAGGGGACATATGTGTAAGAATGGATTGTAGTGCTTCAGGTGTAGGGGCGCTTCCTGGGAGGTCCATTAATGGTCCTTCAGAGCCGAGTGAAGTCTGTAAGGTGAGGAAGGCAAGATAAGCGTGAGTTTGGCACAGGAACCTTGAGCTATTGGTTTGAGTCTTTGCCAGTCACATCTTGAAGCAGCCCACAGGAGTATTTTACTCTCCAAGTCTCTGTTGTATGGCTGGTGCAGCGTATACTTTTGTTGAGATGCATGGGGGACTGTTTTACATCTGAAAAGTTTACTTTGTCATTACATTTTAATACTTATCTCATCCACACATTAAATACACAAAGCAGCCCTTTTTAGGTCGAGCATTTGAGATCTCTTGTATATACTTTAGTTTATACTTCTCTTGTAGGCTTAAATCCAACTCCCTGCGTTTCATTTGTTTGTCGCAGTGTCCTTTAAAATTCCTTGCTTGCTAGTGGTCAGTCCTGCCTCTTTCATCCCTCCTTTCTATGTTCAGCGAGCAAGTGCTCTTATGTGTTGTAATCTATCTGTGGGATTTTAACCAGGCCCACCACACGCCCATTACTATCACTCGGTCATGGGCTTGCCTTTCAAAAATCCTTTGTTATGTTTGGTAAATGCTTTACGTTTGTCCCTCCTTGGGGCAGTTTTGTTACTGCCTTGGCCATGGACCCTGTTACATGGATAATTGCACGTTTGCCAATACATTTGATTGTGAGCAAACTTCTTTTTCCTTTTGAGGCTCTCCTTCGCGCTCATGCTCAAGGCAGTGATGGCACTTTGAATTGGTTTGCTTATGGCAACTGTTTTACTTTTATTTTTTTTTCATTTATGTGGCAAGAAAAGTCAATAAAGGACTTTACAATGCTAATAGCTCTAACTCGAGCAAATTTGAGACCCATTGCATTGTAAATGCTTGTTTTCTCTTTCCCTCTTCCCAGGAGCAGGGACCAACTACTTTATCCCTGTGCTTTGTCTGTACATCTGGCGTTTTGTGGGACTATTTTCTTCTTTGATTGTGCTGGTGTTACATTTTCAGTCGAGTTCACTTAATCTTCCAGCATCCGGATCACTGCTCCATGCTTCCCCCATAAAGAGACTTGTAAAGATTTATACAGAAGGCACCTAGCATGTGCTATTAATCCGACTTGTTGTACTATCCACCCTTTCACCCGGCTCCCATGCTCATTAACTCCGTCCTCATTGTGCTCAGGATCACAGTTGCCATACTTTTTAATGCTCTTCGACCACTGTATGTTACCAAAACAAAGAGCAGTAAACAGCGACATATGGTATTTCAGTATATGAAACTAAAAATGCTTTTGTGCAAGTCTTAGAAGTGCCAGCACTGGGTGTTTTCAGAAATGACTGGGAAGAACGGGGGCGTTTGGGTGCTGTGTATGTATCTGATTGTGTTGGTTGGGGCTTGTTTGCTTGGGTCATTTGGTAGCAGCATAGTGGCGCCCATGTCACAGATACAACGCCGTGCTGCTTGGTTTCTCCCACCAACTGCATGGCGATGATACTCTTCAGGCACGCTCCTCTATTCTGTTGCAGAACGTGGCTTATTCTGGGAGCAGTGCTTAATTTGTACTCGTTGTTTCCGGTGCTGAGCACCGGCACTTATTTTTGAGGGCCGGGGCTTATTCTTCTGCCTAAAGCATTTGCTGCGATCAAAAGACACATATGGGAAAGACGGAAGAAGGGTAAAACGAAAAAGCGTCAAAAAGGGGGAAAGCAGAAAGCTGTAAAAGTGAGCTGAAGGGACAGGGAGTGGCTTTATATAGATTGAAGAGGCCCGAGATGGCTTCAGGTTTACGCCGCCGTGTTCCCACATTTAATTGCAGCAGCCGCCTATTTAAGAGAAGGGCTTTGAGCACCGGCACGTTTTTATTTTCACATTAAGCACTGTCTGGGAGATGTTCCCGGCGGAGGGGGCCACAGAAGTACTTTGGGAGCTAATGGTCCACACACCATGTTCTGCGGTTTTGACCCCACTGCGCCCTCTTTGCATGTCGGCAATGTGCTCCCGTTGCTCGGACTGCTACACTTTTCGGCATGCGGGACACAACTGCACTGCTCGGTCGGTAATCCCAGGGGCCGTATCCGTGCGAGGGAGCCCCTGAGCCAGCAAGCAGTAGAGGACAATGTGGGCGGGGGGGTCCAGGAGAATCTGCAACCAGTCCTAGGCCACCACAATGAATATCTTGATGGCACGAGGGCAAGCAACAGGGGAACCTTCACTATCCTCAATAATGCCACGTGGTACCAGCGTCACTGCGCCGTAGAGTTACTGGCCTCAGACTGTCATCGCCGCACGGGCACTCCTCCGAGCTGACAGTGTGCAGAGGCGTCTTCGCAGCCCGAGGGTGTGCGCTACGACCTTATTTATAAGTAATGCAGCGTTTACCTTTTGGTCTACCATTAAGCTTCTTCTTACCTGTTTCAAATACTCTAAATTTATAATCTAGTTATGCCGATGTTTATCCACAATTAATTCAGCTTCGTTCTCCAACCCATCCATACTTAGTACGCTGCAAGTTCATTCACTGAGTGTGCTGGCATTAGATGGGAACCAGTTAAATTCTGGTTTCATTACCAGTTCTTAAACCGAGTTCTGGGGTAGTCCCAATTATTAGTCCTGCTACGGTGTGGTGACATTGCGCCACATTCTACGTGTATGTTGTGCTTTACTGTGCGGCTTAGCAGCAGTCCGTAGGAATCCATGGCTCATTTTTTCCTAATGCAGTTTTGAAAAGGGTTTTGACGTTCCAAAGCTCTGTGTCTATGTGTGTAAGGCACTTGACTTTATGTATGCACATAGGAAATAATCAAATCTGTCTGATTATTTATAATTTTAATTCCATTAGTCACATCTAGGACTAGGTTTTAAATCCAAACCATAATTACACGTTAAATGTTTTTAAGAGGATTTCAATGTTTTTTTTACCCTCGTGTTATGGGGTTATCGCAAATCTCCCCAAAACGTCACTTTAACTTGTTTTCAAGTGCTAGAAATATTCACTCCCTTAAATAATAGTTTGCAGTGCAAGTAGAGTCCATGGATTATAGACCACCAAGAGTCTACGCCTGTCGAGGTCTGTGGAATATACCTGGAGTTTGGAGACCCTGCATCATAAATAATGCAGCTTTTCAGTATTGCAGAGGCATCCATGATGGGCAGCCCCAACGTGAAGCAGAAACTGCATCCCGTCAGTGCAAAGGGTGCACTGGTTGGTATCTGGTTGACAATAATCTGCCTTTCACACTCTCACAGAAGATGGCTGATTGTGTGAGCAACAGGACTGGCCCGCCTCAGAGGTTGCATTGTCACATTTCCAGGAGCGAAAAACCAGCCAGTTCTTGTTCAACATTACATGCATTTCCCTATTGCCCTTTATCATTCCTGTCGGTCTTGAAAACTGAGACGCCTGCACATGTCTGACGTCCACAGCAGAAGGCAGACGCAGTACGTTCTCAGAAGAGACCGTGTAAGACTTGTGCGTACCCTTGGCTTGTGCATGTATCAAGCCAATTACTATGAATGATTCTTCCTGAAAGTGTCAGGTGCTAAGACTATTCGGCCAAGTTACTAATTTACTCTCTGCTTAGTGTGTGTAGGTGGTGGGCACTAGCGCTTGTTTTTGGGGACCAGAACTTTTTTATCATCAGACAAGAGAGAAATGGGCAGAAAAAGGAGGAGAAAGCTAGTACAACAATGACAAAGGGGGAAAGCAGAGGCTCAGAAGACCCTACTAGAGACAGAAATAAATATGCAGCCTTGGTATTGGAAGCACCTGTGATGGGCTCCTAAAAAGCTTTTTGCGCCTGCAACCTTTTTTTAAAATTAATCTGTGATTCTATTCCTTAATACAAACTGCATTTGTAAAGCCCTATCATACCACAGCATATCTTTTTATGAGGGTCAGCACGTACTTTTCTGCCTAAAGCATTTACTGCGAGCAAAAGACACATATGGGAAAGACAGAGAAAGGGAAACACGAAAAAGCGTAAAAATTGGAGAAAGCAGAAAGCTGCAAGAGTGAACTGAGGGGGTAGGGAATGGATTGAAGAGGCCCAAGATGGCTTCATGATTGCGCTGCCTCAGTATTCCGTGTTCGCACATTTAATTGCAGCAGCCTCATGCTTAAGAGGAGGGCTTTGAGCACTTGCACGTTTTTATTTACAAATTAAGCACTGGCTTCCAGTCAAAGAAATAGAGATCTCTAAAAACATTTCCCCATACATATGGTGCTACCAAGTCTGCCCTCTCTGACTTTCTGACCGGAACATTTGGTTCAGCACTTGGGGCCTTCTGACAGCCCTTTCTTTTAGATGCAAGAGGCTGAACGGTTGATCATTTCACACCCTTGTCTCTTCCCTGCTATGACAACTGAAACTGGAAAATGATTCTCTTAGATTCATCTGATCCTTAAAAGCCCATCTCTTCAATCTGGATTTTAGTTTGTCATTGCTACCACTGTTCTCTCCAGTTTGAGCACTAGTCCTGCTTAAAACAGACTTCATCAAAGCTTTCATTCTTTTCTAGACTTTGTCCTCATGTTTAGGGGCATATTTTACAGTAGGTATCCTCTGATATGTGTCTTCCCTGTTGGTTTTCCATCGGGATCCCCATCACCATGTTCCTGCAAAAGTTCACGATTGCAACCCACCACTCCTATATGGACCTTATCTAAAATTTCTTTTAAGTTGGACCTACCCTATTTAAAATAAAATAATATAAACCAAATCCGAAGGTGGTGTGATATTTAGGACTATTTTTAATTAATTAAGTGTTTCTACAGAACTGTCGTAATTACAGAGAATGTTAGAGCTCATTAGTGCCAGGACACTCTTTCTGGCTTACGGAGCATTTTACAAATCTCTTAACGTAACTAAAGGTTGTGCTCAATAACGCCTATATGAACATTGTTTATCTGCAGCATTATATTGCTGGTTGTCTTTGCAGTTTACAAAGATGTGTGAGCAGAATATTGATATATCATACTAGTGTATAATAGTATGATATCTGCAGTGAGATTTGCAGTTAAGATATAGGCACTATTTAGAATGGCAAACTGTCACGGTGTCTGACGCAGTAGAACCATGTACGGGCAGACTATGTAACTTAAGAGTAAAGGATATTCATCAGATGAAAATAAAAAGTGGACTCTGAAAGAGGAATGAGGGGATGATTAAGGGCATGGATTCATGATAAAGTTGGAAGGGTGACCAATATGAAGGACGTTGTGATAATATCACCCTTCCTTCAGACAGATCAGGGCATCATGTTTAGGTGTAGGTGATTCTTCTGACAGTTCTTGAAGAGTATGAAAGACAATTTTGCCTGATGCCATTAAATGTTGTTGCATATCTGTGTAGGTTGCTGGAAAGAAGCAAGATAATTTTAGAATCCTTTTTTGTAGCCTGGGGTTTCTTACAAGTACTGAAGGATACTTCTGACTAGATTGTTTATTTTACATTTCTTTTTTTAATCCATACATAGATTTAGAAATACATATGAAATGCTTCATCCCTCCACTTTTTGGTTGCCATTTTTTAGGTTAGATTTCACAAAGTAGCTGTCTCCTTGCTCTTGTTACCAGTTCTTTAAAATATACATGGAGTGGATTTAGCTCCGACTAGAGGAATATTTGTCTTTCAGCTCATGCTATTGGCTGTGTGATGCATCTTTACTCCTCCTATGGTGTTCTTGCATTCGAATGCTGAGGGTCTCAAAAGTGCATGGATTAATTCCAAGTTATATTTTTATATTAATACATTGTCACCAAGTTGGTTTCTTATTTAAGGAATTCTAAGAAAAACACTTCATTTGTTTGCCGGCATCTACTAGAAGGATAGTTCTCCGGGTATTGGTGACCTTCCAGCTACACTACCTGAATTCACTCTCTCTGGAACATCCTACATACCTTATATCAAGAGTACAACATGTTAAAAATGTTGCAGCTCACTGTATATGAGGGCTGAGTAAAACAAATCTCACATTTCTTCTCGCTTAAATTCTTTACATTGGTCCCAAGCAAAAAAGAAGGTGCCTTTTCAAATTTTCAAGGCCCTAGTGTTATGCCATAAAACTATTTATTGTTCGTCTTCTCAGCCAAGGCTTTTAAGCTCCTTGAAGAACCATTAGATCAGTCTGCTAGGCTGCAAGTTATCCCAGGGTTCATGCAGGCTTGATGTTTGGCCTGGCCTTAATGATCCTTACAGCAAAGATGTGTAGCTCATTAATATGAGAGTTAGAACCATCTCTAGTCTAGTCCCAGAAAACCCTTTTAGCAACCTATATATGTTCTGCAGTACTGAGCCACATTGATGTTTTTTTAATTTAGCACTAGGATGACATAAAATAAATAAGAAACAATATTTCAGATGTATTGGATACAGAAAGCAATGCTTTTTTGTTTTTATTTTCACAGCTGTCGTTTTTTTCAATGTTTTATTAAAAAACATGGGACCTATTGGCTTTACGAGTGCTTTTTTTCAGTTGATATGACTCAACGACCAGTCCAGTAACTTACTTAGGCTATGAAAGCAAAACAAACAGCCAGTACTGAGTCAAATGGTTTTCAGATTTCCTTTTTAACAAGTTTGAGAGACAGCCAGTGTTGTGTGGCTGGCTATATCATGTGTCTTGTATCTAAAAGATTTTTTTAATTGCTTACTAATCTCTTAGACATTTTTATCTTCAATTTGGCAAGGGATACAGCTTGTGTTTGTAGCAGTCCTAAATACTTTACTTCTATGTTGCCTACTTCCTCCCTTTTTAGGGTCGAGGCTGCGAGTGCCTGCACTAGCGCTTGTATCTCACCTGTGAGACTCTGTTGCATACAGTAAAGTGCTTGGAGTTGGCCTGTGGCTTACCATTTGTTGGCTTGCATAGCACTCTTCTTTACAGCCTCATAATTCATCATTACAGGCCTGACATCATTTCCATTGCTTTGTCTGGAGCAGGGACTAAGTACTGATTGATTCAACTTAATCTGTGCCCATCCACTGCTTCTGACCTGATTGAGGTACTGTTTTGTTCTTTTTAACTTCTAGTGCCTGCAAACAGAAGGCTTGTGACTGGGAAAAATGTGCCCAGCAGGACAAACAAAATTGCAAAGTTTTATTTTGTAAATCTAACTTTATTTTATTTTGCCAAGTCGTTTTTTGTCACACTACACTCATGTTTTCTTTTGTTTTTGCCCGTAGGCTCCTGTTCACAAAAGATGATGATTATCTTGTTCTAAGTACCTGCATAACCTTCCCAGGCATGTTTTCTCAATTTGATTTAGTGTCTTCATCTGGACATTAAGTGGGCCGTGTCCCTCTGATTCTCAGACTTGGTGGTAATTACAAAAGAACATTGAAATGGGACCTATATCCATATCCTTAACATTACATGCAAGAACACAGATCCATTTTTGAACAATGACTGTAAACAAACATTGCTGTAGTTCATGTGAGCAATTTCATTGTTGTTTATATTTCAGGTTTACTTAATCCTGCTTTACCGAAGAGTGTTTGCTTTTTCCAGGATGTTTTGTTATATATATTTTTTTTGTGTAGCTTTTTCTTGAAGAGGGAACATACTTTGAACTAAATTGCTTCTGGGTGTTTATGATAGGCCAGGAAAAAAGGATCTTGATTTGAGGCTAAAGGCAACGTGAACTTCTTAAAGTAAATGTAAGTGGGTTATAAAGGTATTCAGAATACATGGCCATCCAATCATTGCCACTAGGTTGTCACATTGAAGGTTAAAAGGGGCGGGGCATGGATCCTACTAGAGAGGGGACCAAGGGTTAGGGGCTGTTCTGAGCATTAGAATTAAAATACTGCAGTATAATAAATAATGGCAATATTTTCATTTTTTCTGTAGATAGAGGAAGAATGTAAATGGAAGTGCTTTAGTTATATGCAGGGCGACTGGAATTATGTGGCAGAGAGGATCAAATTATGTGGCAGGGTTGACCACTTTATGCGGCAAGGAAAGTCCAGCTATGCATTTACAATGCCAATAGCTCTAACTCAAGCAAATGCGAGACCTATTGCATTGCAAATGCTAGTTTTATTTGTTTTGCACTCCAGCATTTGTCAGTGCTTGAGTGCGAGCATCAAACCTATTGGCTTTGCCAATGCGTATTTTCAGCAAATTTAAGAAAAGAACAGCTAACTAATGATTATTTCCAGAGTGGCTTTAAAACATCCCCTAAGAGTTTCAGAAAAAAGTGTCTTCAGAATTATTTCGCTCTTGAAGAAGAGGCACAATCAGAGCTCCTTGTTGAGCACCCAGCACATCTGTTCAACATCAGTCCTCTGCAACTGTGTCCTTTGCACAGCTAGTGGTAACGTAACCACCTACTCAAATACATACAGCAGTGAACAAAATATAGGCCTCCTTTATTGAGAACACCTCGTCTAGGGCACTCTTTCTGAATTGTTTGCCCTCTCTGCTAAGCACTTGGCAACACTGGAGATGGTTCCTCCTGTACCATCTGCATCAACTATAGCAATATAATTTTACCTTAGCTTTGGAAGTATAGTTGTGTTAATCATTGCTGCACCTACGGGTCTTTGGAGAGTGAATCAATACAATAGAGCAATAAATAAATAAATACCGCACAAAGACAACAAAGAACTGTCTATATATAGAAGTATGACTCACTGCCCTGGTTGTTGCCAATAAAAAATGCATGTTGTGTTTCAGAAGCACCTGTTTGTGTCATCAATCCTTTCTGCATCTCATGTTGATTATTAAAAATAATAATAATAATGATAATAATGAACAATAATTACTGTTCATGGTCCCTTATATATAACTAGCACCATACATATTAAATATAAATAAAATAATTTACCTAATTTGCAGCGATTAAGTAAAAAAGACTTAATGCAAGCATCCCAGTTCAGTGATGCCATATATATGAACAGTGGCAGGCTCTTTGGCTAGAGCAGTGGCTCCCAACCTTTTGATTTCTGTGGACCCCCACTTTAACATTAATGGAACCCAGGGACCTCCACTGAATCATCATGGGAATCTGGGGACCCCTGCCTGAGTCATTACTGGAAGCTGGGGACCTAATCTGTCAATATTTGTTAATATTGTTTAATTTTCTAGGATCTCGTGGACCCCCTGAGAAGGCTTCGCGGACCCCCAGGGGTCCCCGGACCACAGGTTGAGAACCACTGGGCTAGAGAATGTGCCACACTGCATAAAAATAGGTTGACTTTTCCTTCACTTAAGTAGGGGCGGACAGATTAATAACTGTTTACGATTATATGTTTACTTCACTTTTGGAGTTTGGTGGAGGGTTTACTCTTTCACAATGGTGACGGATGTCCCGTCCGCTGAAATATAAATTCCATAGGATATCATGAGATTTATAGTTCGGCAGACAGGATTTGTGTCACTGTTGTGATGGAGTAACCCCTCCGCCAAACTATAAATCAGGCCTTTGTTCGGATAGGGTTTCTGAGTGAATTAATGAGTGAAGGTTTCTCTTGTGCTCTCGCTACTATATTTTTCCAACATGCTCTCTTGCAAAAAGTACATGTAAATATAATGCCTAAATATGTAAAAGCACTATTTTCAGTTTGCCCACTAAAGAACTGGATACCCCAAATATTTAATCCAATTTGATTGGTACACTGGTACCTGTGTTGTATCTTTGTTGATTACTAATATAGTCACCACAGGGTAATTGTGTGGTGGCTTCAACTAGCAATACAATCCTACAGATATCCGTTCGAAGATCAAAAGAGCATCTCTACACAGGAGTGATCTTACATGTAAGGAGCCATATTTGTTTGGAAATCACCTAAATTCATGCCACAGTGACCCAAAGTGTAACGGAGATTTCCAAATGCAGAACCCCAGTGCCCTTTTCCACCCAACCAGCTTCTCATCTTCCCAGTGCAAAGTCAAAAATTGCATTCAGTGGGAAATTATAATTTGCTCCATATCATCTTCTGTAAAATACTTAAACATTGAATGCTGCTCACTGAGACATTGCGAGATAATTAACTGGGCAGATGTTCAGTCCATGCAACTTTAGTTGGTCTGGTGGGCTGGTCACTATATTGCTACCCTTTAGGAAGACTAATACATTTTAGATTCTTTCCAACAATATTGCACAGTATATTTTCTTGAATTCTACATTCTGCAAAGAAAGATCATATAAATCACTTCATCAATCATCTGGTTCACAAGTCGAAAGCTAAGTTCTAAAATCACCCACTACAGACCAATCCTCACACAAACATGTTCAAAGCTTACAAGTTCTGTGCTAATGGTCACTGTTTATTTGGCTTAAGATAGATATTTATTATCTCTATTTCAGATACGATTCCCCTTTTCATATTCCAGAATTTCCGAAGTATACTCCATTACTTAATTGCGAATCATGTATTTTTAGATGGCTTACTCCTCTCCCTGCTTAGTTTCCAATATTTGTTTTGTTAAAATGTCCCTTGCTGAAGTTATCATTACACTATTGATCCCAATTGCCTGATTTTTCTTTATGCTTTTTATAAAATATTCGCAAAATCTATGGGAGAGGTCACAATTGACAGTACCTTTTGAGCAAGCACTACTGTGGAGAGCAGATTTATCCTAGTTGAATCATAGTTCATTCAGATTGTCCACATGTTTTACCTTCAGAGTTAGAACTGGGCTATTGCCTACTTTGGTTGGCCAGATTTCTTTAGGCAAAACCTTCAGAGGAGCTTCTGTCGAACAGAACTATGTATTACCTGAGTTAACTTTAAATGGTTTAGGGACACTTACCAAACAAATTGTGAGCCATATGATCTGAAGTTATGCCTGTCTTATGTTGTTGATGGAGTAATTTTCAGGATGAGTTGAAGATAGGTACACATTGTCAGTGTCTCTGTTCATATAAGCAAATACTTCTGATTTTATTTAGTCCTTGAGAATGGACTCCTCAATCTAGTTTTCCCCTCACTGCGGGATCAACAGGTAGTCCGAACGCATTCACAGAATTGCAATCCTACTAATAGCCAAAATAGGGTCATCACAGACCAGGTCTCCCTGACCGGACCTGGAAATTATCCCCAACACATGTACATTTGAGGTGCTGTTTAGTAGCAAACAATAATTTTTTACACACTCAGGCCCAAAGCTCTGCTAATGGCAGACAATCTTTGATCTAATCAACAAATAAGTCCAAATTACCAGGGCATCTGGACCAGCCATTAGGTAAAGAAGGATCACATTTGCACACACTGATTGGGGTAATATATACTGTGTGCAGGATCTTGAACTGAAGTAACTTGTCTGAAGCATTGCAGGACACATGGCTTATTGAGACATAAGCACTTTGGGCAGTTGTCAGCTGTGTACTTCATTTATTCCTAGCTATTGTGTTGATGTGGGAGCTGGACCTCTAAATGCACACAGAGAACCAGGCCCCTTGATTCAGCTATGCGCTTATAATACATTTGTGGCTGGTTTCTCAGTTAGATATACCAATCCATCTACTACACTCATTACTCCATTAGTTGCAATTGTTGCTTTTACCTCACTGTTCTAAAAATTACTAAGAAATTTCTCCTGAGCAGTTTGATCTCCATTTTGCATAAGCGAACCACTTGTTTTTAGAGTATTTTGTTTTATGAATTCTGAGCACAGAAAGCTTGTGTCAAGACAACCCTGATAACAGACTAACAACTAGTTTCAGGCACCATGATGAGAACCACCAACTTACATTTTGTTGTTCAAGATGTTGTCCTGAAGTGGTGCTCATGTCCCTGATATGCCAAAATCAACCATTGCATCATGCACGTGTATTGCAAAAGCTCAACCTAGCCCTCTTAGCAATTGAAGCCTTACATATGGAAACAAGGAAAGATATTCTAGTCTCCTGCTCCCCAGTTAGAGCTAATGAATACGTTTGGGAAGTGCTTTGTGGACAGGCTCAGAGCCGACGTCCATGAACATCTTCCTAAAGTCCAGGACGCTATACAGTCTATTTAAGCTTTTTTGTTTAGTTCTGCAATTAGACAGGTCTGTTAATTTCCTGAACAAGAGTTAACTACAGGGCTTTTAATAGAAGTAAGTGGGGCTGCCCTTCGTGTCTGTTTTAAAGAGACAATGCAAATGGTTCAGTGATTGCAAATCTAAGATGATGTGGGATCAGAACAGTATTAAAAGATGCTAGCAAATACGCATTTCCCATCTTTTGAAAGACTTGTTGATCCTGATGGAACAGCCTTTCATTGCCACAATCTCTGTGCTCCTGCCAAGTTTGACTTACAAACAACATGTTTATTTTTAGCCAGCTAGGAATTGCAACTTACATAACTAACTCAAGCTGATTTGTGCATGAAGCCAAGGGAGTCCTTTTGGTTGCTTTATCCGAGGAATGTCATTACATTATTCCCTGAAGGACGTTTACATTATATACTATCATAGATGACACTGGTGGTTGCTACGTGCATTAAGCTTTGTCACAGTGTCATTTGCTTTGCATTACAGTTACTTCATTTTTACTAGTGAATGTTTGCATAATTAATGTACAAGCATGGGACTGATATTTACTGCCTTCCATCCCATCCTGAGTATGGGGTGTTTATATATGGTTGATCTATTAATTTGTCCACATTTAAAAACATATCTTGATTTTGTTGTAGTTCCCATATTGTATTTTTTAGTTCTCACCTTTCTGACATCCTTAAGCAGTCTAAAGGTGAAAGCCTGTTGTGGGCTATACCAAAAACCCTACAGGGAACTTAGAGGCAGCCCATTGATTACCATTGCACTTCATTATTGTCCCTTTTATTTGTTGGTGTATTATTAGATAGCTTGCTCTCATTTTGTTGTCTTTTTCTCTCCTCTGGTGCATAGCCTCTTAACCATCAATTACTCACATTGAAGGAGCTACTTTTTTTGTTTTTCCTTAAGCACCCCATCAGAGTGCTTGTATTATCTTGCTCTCTCTGAGTGATGCTCCCCCAAATACCTGCCACATATGTGCCATGTTGCACCCTTCTCCCCCACTTGTTCTCTTCACTCTACCCGCTGCTCCACCCCTTATGATCTTTTACATAACATACATATATAGGTGGTCCAGCGGCTGCCTATTGCTGCTGGGCCTACTGCTTTCCAAAAAGCTGTCTGCTCATGTATTTCTTCCGAGTGGAATCCTCAAACTTGGATTAGCAAGAAAAAATAAAACAAAATGGCAACTGCATCATTCTGTATGCACAGGCATGCATAGTGATGAATGCCTGTAAACATCGTCATGCATGAGCGTGCCTGCCAAACAGCATTGGCAGAAAGTTTTTAGTTTTTTACTAATCCACTGCCAGTAGGTCAAAAAGGCAAAACCTACTGGCTTTGCCAATCATTGTATAGGATCTGGATAGTTGAGTGACTTTTACGTTCACAATGCATCAAGGTGATGAAGCACTGAAATTTGTATATTTTTAACTTCTAATTTTTAAATGCACACGTGAAAAATGTGCATAGCACACATCACACTAAATTCAGTTTTACTTCCTAAAAGATTGTACTAAACAAACCTAAATAGAGCCTCTCATGCAGTAAGCACATTCTAACATACTTTACTTCCATAGGAGGTTGATGCTTAATGAGACACAAAGATTAAGTAAGTTCTGATGTTATGTTACCTGTACTACGTCCTACAGGCTTCTAGCAAATGAACAGCATTCATTTGTTGAAAGCCTTTCTCCATTTAGACTTCTGACTCATAATTTATTTGAATAGTTAGAATGTTTTCGGTACTTACTGCCTATATTTAGTGTCAGTCTTGATAAAGTATTGATATGTTGTATTAGTGGGTTCAGTTCAGACGTTACCAACTTTTTTGGAGATATTGCTTATCATAGTTACTTCTAAAGGAAAATGAGTACGTTGATAAGTGACCATGGGATACCTATTGGCTTGTCGTCCTGAATCTAAATGATGTCACCTAAGCCACAAGAATTTTGCATGGATTTTGCACTTGCTTATAAAGGGAAACAAATAAGAGAGATTGCACTTGTTGGATTTAAGACTGTAGTTGTAGCATACAAAATGACGTGGAACTAGGCTGTCATTTTTGATAAAAGGTTATTGTGGTAGAAATAAAGCCTTGATTAAAATTAACTAAGATGATTACTGAGGAATGATTACTAATTATGTTTTGGCGAGTATTATGGTACCAAATAACAGCAATAAAAATCTTCAACATCAATGTTAAGTTTATCTGGGTTTATTTTAATCTATTTATTGCAATGACACCATTAATCTTTTTTCCATTGTTAATCTATTTTTTCATCAGTTTTGTAATTAATGACTTTAAAAAAGTTGTTTGGAACATGGGTCAAATGTTTGAAGCTTTTGAGGAACCATATATTTCCTTTCAAGCTGGTAAAGTGCTGGATGGTATTAGACTCTGGAGTCTGTCCTTGAAAGTCTGTTTCGTGAAAGATGATATTCTGTCTCCATAATAAATATTCTTTAAGACACATGCAAGGATCAATGTGACTGCTTGTTGCCACTACAGTTTATTACACGCTTTGCAGTTAATGGTGGCCAGCACCAATTGGATAGATGTACATAGCTATATTGTCTTTCAAACCACAAAGTGACCAGAATATTGGTGGTCACTGCAAGTGTACTAATATTTGCAGCAGCATAATAAACTACCCAAACCCTCTTGCAATTCAGAAAGGACCTTATGACCCACATCCTCAGAGAATGGAATAAGAATAACTACTAAAAAATATTTTGACTGCATGAAAACACACTTTGAATTGCCTTCATGTTCTTCTGCCTTTGTTCAACATGCCATTGCTCTGTAGCTAGCTTCACACTTTCAAATGCGTTTGCATACAATTGCATCACACTACATACATAAAAAACCTCAACTATGCAGCCAGAGTGCTTGTGGATATTAATAAATTGTAATTCATCTCTCTAATCCGATGGCTACACTGACTCATTGTGAATGTCAGGATTTCCTTCACAGGGTTTGTTTATATGCATTGTTCTCTGCGCTACCCTCTGGAACTATCACTGAACAGAGGCTATAGAATGGTAGGCTACCGATAGAGCACGTAGTTCAATTGGTTCAACTGGTGCCTTCCTTGCATGTGAGCGTTGCCATTTCTACAACGAAAGAGAAGTGACTCTTAGTAGGAACTTGGTGCAAAAATGTGGAATGCATTGCCCAAGTCATTGAGGATAATTGTAGACATCAAAACATTCCAACAATTCACAAAGAGATATAAAATCTTCTTCTTCTCAGCTGGTTAACAGAACATCTTCATCTCGTAAGACTCCCAAAGCCTTGATACGTTTGCGGCTAGACACTATAAATATTAATTTGGATCTATATCTTGAACCATGAAAAGCACAAAGAAAGTAGTGTAGCTTCACTGCCTTGCTTTATTCTACTAGTAACTCCTAATCCCTGTTCCTGAATGTGAAAATGTGTACATGGTACATTCATTAGAATGGCCAGCAGAACATATGACTAATTCGTGACTCATTTGCATCGCTGCAAACGTTTTTTGGGGAGAATTTGAGATGCTGGAAAGTAGAAAAACGCTTTAGTAACCCTGATGAGAATCCTGCAAAATGCATGAATCTGTTTCTTCCATCAGGGTAGTTTGTGATGCCTTTGCCCAACAAAAATACATTTACTGCAGTAGAAGACATATAACCATCCAGAGCTATTACATGACAGATTGGTGGAATGGTATGGCCCTCAAGAGTGCAGTTGAATGTGTATTGTTCTGTACATGTACATCCTCTTAACTCAAATGTTTCCTCTTAAGATTTTTCTTGTATGAGCCATTCCTCTAACAAGTCCATGAGATTAAACTTGCTTAAAACATATCTGCTATGATTCACTCTCTTGTTACTAATCATTGCACATATGCTGACTATTTAACTGAGCTGAAGTAGAACTTAAAATTGTAAAACAAAATAAGCTCTTCGTTTACATTCTCCTCAAAAGTGCTAAATGTTTAGCTTTTGTATTGTGCTTTCTATTTCTGTTTTACATTGCTGGCTTCATTTATTGAAAGTTAATGCACAAGTGCCTTAACATCTCCATTGGTGGACTGACAAATCAATAATCTTCACTTTTATATTATCTGACATTTTGTGAAATGTGGTTGAAGCTGTGGAACGTTGTTTGTCTAATAAGTTTGTTTTGCACTACGATTTTACTAGTAGGCAGATTGCTCTTGGCACTGTTATAGTTTTTAATAAATGTATTTTGCTAGTATTATACTTATGCTAATTTGAGTTATTGTGCTAAGCTTAGTTTCACCACTTTGGTATTATATATACGTATCTTGTGTACAGCACCTAAATATATTTTGGTCAGTCATCTACATTTTAGTTGCATTTTGTGAAAATAAATAATAAAGACCACAAAAGACAGTAAATCATCCACTAATATAAATGCCTCATGGAGTTAGACTGATTGACATGAAATCAGCAACCAATGCAAATGTGTGTACTGCAAGAAGACTGCTCCATTTTGATTGTAGTCGTGCACTGAATGGCTCTTGTAGTGTCAAAATTATGTATCAAACCAATGCAGTGAAGAAAAAACCCTCTTCTGCCACAACTTCACTTTTTCACAGTACAGCCTGATAATTCGTGTTCAATTAATGATTGTGTGTGGAATAGCCTCATTACATACAGCGAATATTTATATATATATTGACGTGTTATTTCAGCACATGAGGAAAACAAATACTTATTTTCTTACTTTGAATCAAGTGTGTAACATTTTGATAGCAGCCTTATATTACTATTTGTATGCGTAAGCTTGATAATGAATTTGTGTGTACCTATGCAACACTTCAAAGAAGTACTCTGTGTAGGCCCTGAATGCAAGTTGCAGGATGCTGGAAGGATGAAAATTCTGCACATGTAAATACCATTACTGTGTAGTAACACCCCACCAGTACTAAGGAATTATGAGTTAAACCCGTGGAAATATGGAATGACTGTGCGGACGCAGAATTATTGTGCAGGATTCCATATGGTTGCAAGTTGCATGATACAGGCGGGATGAACATTCTGCACATGTAAATACCATTACTGTGGAGTAACACCCAACCAGTATTGTGAAATTATGGGTCTAAACCCTGGAAATATGGAATGACTGTGCGAACACGGAATTACTGTGCAGCATTCCATAAGGTATTCCCGAGTCTGATGGGTTTAATGCGTGCATATATCACCTGCTTTAAGCAGGGGTAAATTTGTGTGAAGAGGGCCTGATTAGAGACAAGGGAAGGGTCGAAAGAGTACGAAAGTAAGATGAACGGATAGTCCTAGCAATGGGATAGCATTTCATGCTTCCCATTGCCAGAATAAATGGGTGGCCTTGAATTTGGGGGGGTGGGGGGGGAGCGAGGCTTGACTGCTGTTGCTGCCAAAGCGTCACATGATTTTACCATCCAGAATTTCCAGTTGGTAAAATCTGTTGTGGTTTTTTCATACCCTGGTAAACCAAGTGGGAAAAAAGCAGTCATTTGTGATCGAGCTGAGCGGAATCCCACATGGGAATTCCGCTCTCTCTGACTGATATTTGGGCCACATCTGTACCTGGTGTACATAACTATCAAATCAAAGTTCTACCTGTAAGACTTTAATGTAACATTGGAACTCTCACTCTGATTGGTCACTATCCATGTCTGATTTTGTAAGATTTTCTATGTTGTGCATGCCCCTGTCTTGGCCTAGTAGAATTTATATGCAACTGTTTTACATTCCTCCTCCGAAATGGTGATTGTCTTTACAGGGCAGTCAGCTGAAATAGTTATACCAGATCTGCCTTATCGACCTCTATGCATTTTCATGAGATTTCCAGTAGGTGATATACTTTATTTTCAAGCTAGAAACACGTTCAGTATCTTAAAATACCCCTCATTTGGGTGGTCCTTTTACAGTACGTTCTCTCACTTCTCCGATAGTAGTAGCAATTGTGTTACAGACTTGCTGTATGTACAGCTCTCTCACGGCTGACTCCCCCTGTCACTGTTCAACAACAGTACAGATTTAAAAAATAAACAGGTAGAGCTCAGGAATGTTAATGATATGCAAGGCACGAATGTAAGGTTTGATTTCAAAACCCCTTTTGTTTCACAGCTAATGTTGGAACACATTAACATAAAATTAAATGATAGACGTGCCTCATGACTGTTTACATTATTTTACGTTTGAAAATTAAGGGCCTGATTTGAATATTGGCGGATGAGTTACCCCATCACAGCGTGACGGATATCCCATCCTCCGAAATCTAAACCCCATTATATCTTACGGGATTTCGGTGCACAGGATATCTGTGACCGTTGTGACGAAGTAACTTGTCTGCCAATATCTAAATCCGGACCTAAGTACTTGTGGCTTTTCTCAGATTCACCAACAGTTTATAATGTTGATGTGTTTTTGAAGTAATTCTTCCCTTGATTAAACCACACACTGTTTCTTAATTTCTCCTATAAATGTAGACAAACCATTAACTCCAGCCTACCCCTTTTAACCTGGTGAGAGCTTTCAAATAGAAGATTGGTTTGCCTACCCTGCTCAGTTTTTTAAACAGTACGAATGACACTGATTTGATATTTTTCAATCTTCATCAAATAAATACCAGTGAAAGAATTCCAGAAGGAATTCCTTGCCATTAATTTGGTAAAAGTTTGGAAATGGAAATGGCTTGGTAATGTGCAACAGGAGGTGTATTCTTTCACAATTCCTGTATATACAGAGGCTTCCTCATTTACAGTGCAGTCGGAATGAACTATTTATCTCTCTGAATGATGTGTTCAGTTGTAGCCGGTGGATGTGGCAGGTCTTCATTTCTGGGATTTCTTCCAGTTTGCTGTCTGGAACTTTGGTGATATTACAAGCGAAACTCTGTTTAGCAACGAGGACTTAAAAAGGTTCCTTTAGAAAAGCGAGTTTGTGTGCCAACTAAGCTTTCCCCAGGCAGCACTGTTGCTATTCAGCACTCACTAGACGTTTATTATGCATTGCTGTCTGCATTTCTCATGTGAGAGGGAAACCGCCTGAATATTGACACACACAGTGTTAATATTTGGAGTTTCACTCTCTTTACTAGGTCTGTTCAGGTCAGTTTCATGAACAGGGCCCTTCAGCTCTGTATCATTGCCAGGATTGTCCTTTGAAATTTTCATTAGCCAGGGCTCTAAGGATTATTATTGCTTTCAGTGATTTTCAAGGCTGTGTTGTACTAGAGTTGTTTAGGTCAGTATTGGTACTGTGACTGATCAGGTACATTTTGAATGAGAACATTTCAAGTCAGTATTTCTCATTTGCCTTCTTAAGTCGCAGTCTACTAGACAGCACAGCTGTCTGATTTGCTAAAGATATCTTGGGGAAGTTCAGAAAGCTGACGGTAGGAATGCATTCAGGCCTGTGTCTTGCCATTGGCTTTGTGGTAAGTAACTCACATGGTCTTGCTCTCCATTTGCTGGCTTTATTTGTTTTAGGGTGTCCAGCTTGAGTTTGTACCTTTCTTTCCCCAAACCTTATTTACATTATCCTTTCGAGTGCTCCTTTTCTGTAAACAGGCCTGTAAATCTTGTTCTTATCTTGTCACTTTTGGTGTGCATTCAAACACTGAGGTCAAATGTCAGGCACTTATTTACTTTTCTTTCCTGACTTAAAAGTGAGGGGATTTATGTGACTATTTTGCTGGAGCTTGGTGGTAGGAAAGCATTTTTTCGTAGCATGCAACAACATTAAAATTAACTATGTAAGTATTTCAGAATATATCAGAATTAGGAACACAAATGAAGAACATTTTTTCTTATTTCTGAAGTGCGTTGGAAACAAATACTTTAATATGATGTGTAACAAATCTTTACACTAGGTGATACGATTTCCACACATTTGTGTCTGCACACTGTATAGTTTAAGTAGAAAATTGTACTTCTGTGCAAAGGTAATGGTCATTTCAATTAAAAATGTGTTGTCTGTAATGGCAGTGTGCTACCACACCATTAATACTCCACTCCACTGTACTCTGCACCACTCCTCAACACTGCATTCTACTCTGGGCCACTCCACTTTACACCACCCCATGCCACTGCACTCTGCACCACTTTACTCCACGCCACTGCACTCTATTCCACTTCATGCTATGCCTCTCTACTCTACCCTGTACCACTCTACTCTATGCCAGTGTACTCTTCGACTTTCTACTGTACACCATTGCACTCTTTGCCACTGCACTCTACACCACTCCAGTCTAGGCCACACCAATCTACTCTGTACGACCCCACTCTACACCACTGTAATCCACGCCACTGTGCAACACTGCACTCTATGCCAATACACTCTACTCCTTTGCACTTTACTCTGTAACACTCAACTCTATGCCCCTGAACTCCATGCAATCCACTGTACGCCATTCTAATCTATCTGCACCACTGCACTCTATGCCATTGCACTCTACACCATTTTACTCTATGCCATTACACTCTATGTCACTCTCTGCAAGTGCACTCTACCCTGCAACTTACTCTAAGGCACTGCACTCTTTGCCACTGTACTCTACTCTGCGACACTCCACTCTATTCCACTCTACTCTTAACCATGCATGCATCTTGGCTCCGTTCCTATTCACCATCTACTTTAATGGGTTGGAGGCTGCACTGGAAGCAGCAAAAGGTGACCACCCTCGGGTGGGCTCCCGAGCATAACCAGACCTCCTATATGTAGACGATGCCATAATTATGTCAAGGACGTTATTAGGCCTTTACCAGCTTATGTCACCTTTAAGGAGGGTTTACATTTGTCTGTGAATACCTTGAAATCCTTTACAGTGGTGTTGGGGGTTAAGCCCTGTAAGTCAAGGAGCCATTATTGTCTCAAAGCAAGGATTACCCACGTTTGTTCTTTTAACTACCTGGGCATCCTGTTTGATGACAAATCCTCCTGGGGCCCCTCCTTTCAGTCAAAGAAGCTTGCACTAGGCAGACTATGTGGAGCAGTTTTGGACCTTAGCTTAAGGATGGGCAGAAGACCTAGCAAAGCTTTGACTCATGAGTATAAAGCTAAGTGTGTCTCTACAACTAGTTATGGAAGCGACCTTTGAGGGTACCAGGACTGTGGTTTAATACAGCTGGAGGAAAACAAGTTTCTTAGACGGCTTTTGGGTGTTCCTCAGAGTTCGCCCACATTAGCCCTGCACAAGGAACTTGGTAATAGCTATATTTCAGATCTCATAAAACTCAGGCCTTCATTACCTTGGATTTCAATCTGGTTTAAGAGTGGGCCGATACTTAACAGATTAATAATCAAGGACTGCATTTCTTTGGACAATCATAAAGCCATTCCATGGCTGAGTTATCTTAAGTCTTAATTCACAACCTTGGGCTACCCTGGTCTTTTCTTTCAGCCCGCAGATATTGCAAAAAATGATTATAGGTTGGTTAAACATAACTTTCTATTGGATCTTTCGGCACCGTACAAGGCACTGAACTCTGTAAACCATCTATTTGGGCCTATTGTATGATTAAAACACTTAGCTCTATAGAACCATACCTGACCTTGGTGAATAATACTTACCATTGTCAGCTTTTATCCAGGTTCAGGCTGAACTCTTTCCTCCCACTGTTAAGCTTTCCTAAAGGTTGGGTGGCAGACGGCCATCTAGGTCCTTGTGAGTTTGACAAAACATCAGTGCAGTCCATCTTGCATGTTGCCATGTTCTGTAACTTATACGCCATTCCAAGGAAAAAGTTTCTAGTTCCCATTTTGAGAGAGGCGCAGTTTATTCAAGTAAGGCCAGCCATGCTCCTTCTTGCCATGTTGGGCAACATTTGTATCTGTGTAAACATAGGTCATTTTTAGGTCGAACACTCAAGTGCTCTGGCCTGTTGTAATCTCTCTGTGAGCTTTCAGCCACGCCCACCGCACACCCATCACTATGGCTCGTTCATGGGCTTGCCTTTCAAAAATCCTTTGTCTTCATTGGTAAATGCTTTACGTTTGTCCCTCCTTGGAACAGTTTTTTTATCGCCTTGGCTATCGACCCTGTTATACGGATAATTGCACGTTTGATGATACGTTTGACTGCAAGCAAACTGCTTTTTCCTTTTGTGTCTCTCCTTCGTGTTCACACTCATGGCGGCCTTGACGCTTTGAATCGGCTCACTTTTAAGTTTTACAATGTGTATAAATTCTGGATCCATATTTAGTTATGCTGTAATTGTTATTGCTGTCTATGGTGCTTGATTTGTTATTTGATTTTAGGATTGTGCATTAGTGTTTTATATTATGCTTGTATTTATTCTTTTATTCTGTTTTTATCTTTTTTTTTCATCTTTTATGGTTATTTATTGAACTGAATGAAGAGTTTACTTACTTGCTACTCTTAACCACTGCACTCTACACCAGTGCACTGTACACAACTACACTCTGTGTCACTGCACTCTACTCCACTGCCTTCTACTCTAAACTACTGAACTCTAAATCACTGCTCTCTACATCACTCTACTTCACTCTATACCATTGCACTCTACACCACTCTGTCCTTCACTACTCCAATCTATGCTACTCCACTGTATGCTACTGCACTACTTGCCACTGCACTCTATGGCACTATACTTTACTCTGCACCACTCTGTGCTACTCTACTCTCACCACTCTACGCCACTACGCCACTTAACTCTACTCTACATTCTACACCACTGCACTCTTTGCCACTTGACTCTACTCTGCGCCATTGCCTTCTGCATCACTCAACTCTATGCCACTCCACTCTGCACCACTCTGTGCCATTCTACTCTATGGCACTGCGCACTATGCCACTCTACTCTGCACCACTCTACTCTGTGCCATTCTACTCTGCGGCACTCTACTCTTCACCTATCCACTCTGTACCATTGCACTCTACTATGCACCACTCAAATCTACATAGCTGCATTCCATGACACTGCATTGTACGCTGCTGGATTCAATGCCACTGCACTGCACAAAACTATACTCTGCAACACTCTACACCAATGCACGCTACACTAGTCAATCTATTCATTGCCACTCTAGTATATGCCACTCTACTTAACTCCACACTGTACCACTCCAACACACGACACTCTCTGCCACTCTTCTCTACAACACTCTACCCCACTCTTTGCCATTCCACTCTGCGACACTCCACTGCCACTCTCCTCTATTCCATTAGCTTTTAGCCATGCTGAACAGCAGCCACACTGGTGTACAACATGGCTAAAACACATTGGCAAAGCCAGTAGCTCTTGCATAGGCGAGAACTGTTGTCTTTGCCAATGCTTGTTACTTTTATTTCCCTTTCAGATATTTAGCATATCAGAAGTGATTTTCAGAAACAATGTAATTAGGGGGACATTTTGCATTAAAACAAAGTTAGCAATGTATAACTATTTTCCTGCCAACAGATAGTAAGCTGTAGGTTCCACAAGGTTTTGGCTTGGAAAAGGTTCTGGGCTTTTCCCATTTGAAGGTAATTGTTCTTATTTTAAAACTACAACTATACTTGAAAACGTAACCTGAAGCTACACCCTGGTCACAGCCTAAGCTGTAACAAACTATGTCTCATAACAACTATGTCATAGAATTCATTCAATGCATTTGTTACCTATAGGTAGACTTGATTATAACCACCCTGTACCAAATCAATGATACTAGGTTGCTCTTAGCACAAATAAACTAATTTGTTATCAAGTGACTTCAGAATAAACCAATCACAATCATATCCTAGTTCAAGGTAGTAGCTATTAATGATGTCCTCAATCACGCCATGGATGGGCTAATGACAACTTAACTTGTCGGTTGTGCCCCTTTTAGTGTTACTGTGTACCTCCACAATTCTTAACTCAGATGTGTCCATAATTCCTTGTTTTTATTGAGGCCTGCAGGTGCCATTGTGTGTAACATTATGTTAGAACGTGACTTCAGTCGCCTCAAATTCTGGACTCTGTCTCCCCTATCTCATCTCTAATGACTTCATCAATACAGAAAAAACATAACTGAATACTGTCACTCTGATGTTCGTGAGGCTGTCCAAACGGGCCACAGCACCCGCTGTGTTAGGAGCGCGGTAGCTTAATGGCTCCCGTTGTTATGCATTTATATATATATATAAGTACATTTTATTATACATAGTTATTAAAAAAAGTAGCATACATTAGGATATTTTTGCAACTGCTACAGCAAGTTTAAACATTTTAAATGGTAGATCAAAGTGAAATCCATAAGCTTGAAACAATAATTAATAAGATTTACAGTCTTTCAGTTTTTTTTTATCTTGCTTTAAAAATGTAGTAAACTGACAATTTTAAGTTATGTCCATTGCTTTGAAGCACACAATTACTGCCTGTTTGCAGATCCGAATGTCATGTAGGTTAAAAAGTGCTTTAAACGGCGTATATGCAACGTAACTCAGTTAATTGAACAATAAAACCTAATATTCCATATGCAACAACATGACACACCAGAGGTTGTACCGGAAATGGGATTCCAAGTTGGGTGAAAATTGTACCCATCTCAACTTACCTGCAGTATTTTTGTCAGTAAAATCTGACAAAATAATATAGGTAAAGATCAGGAAGCATTTGTTTGCGCTTTTCAGAGTAGGTGAAAATGTGCACAGTTTGCAGGTTATTTCCCATCCTGAGGTTTGAAACTGAAAATAATGCACAAATTGTCCTTAATTATCAGTATTTATTGGGTGCACACAGGGCTTTAAGTGGGGCGGATTCCTCTGAGTTGTGGACCTGCCAGTAATTAAAAAGAGGCATTGAAACGGGTATCTATGGGCCCTTTATTCAAGTCCTCAGAACAACATAGATTGATTTCTGAACAATGACTGTAAAAACCCTTTAGGTAATCCATGTCAGCGATGTAGCTCCTGTTTATATTTCACATGTATTACTTAGAGCCTGATTACGGCCTTGGCGGATGGGCTACTCTGTCACAAAAGTGATGAATATCCCGCCCTCCGTTTTACAAGTTCCATAGGATATAATGAAACTTGTAATACGGCGGACGGGATATCTGTCACTTTCGGGACAGAATAGTCATCCGCCAAGGTCTTAATCAGGCCCTTAATCTTGCATTCTTTGAGTGTTTCCTTTTTCTGTAGATTTTGTCATGAAGCAAATTATTCTTAGATAATGCTTACTGTGAAGATGTCACTTAAAGGTGTCTTGTGAGCTTAGGTTGTGTATTTATAGTAGCCGGCAAATTAAAACTCTGGAGCTGAGTCTGAAGCCAGTGGCAGTTTCTCATAATGCCTATCATAAAGGTGATCAGAATACATGCTTATCCGATACTGATAAAAAGCATTGGAAATGTCAATAAGTCTTGCTTATATTAGGTGCATGTCCATTACTGTGTGATTTATTTGGTTGCAAAAACAGAAAACTCATGGAGATGCACCAAAATACTAGTAGGGTGGCACGCTGTGGGACGCACAGGAGTTTAGTTTACATTTTTAGGCCACACATTTAATTGTATAGGCCACACCTCTTGGAAAGGACTCCTAGTTATGGTTCTTAGGCCACGCCCATTATAGAGAACAGCATAGTTTTTCATCCGACTTATACCCTGGGTGTGCAATTTGTGGCTGAGATCGTGCTAGCCTTGGAATAAGGGCCTATTTATGACGTTTCAGTTTATAGTTATAGTCAGGATTGTTGGTGAAGCACGTTTTTGCTGTAAAGAAGTTTGTTGGGGCAATTTTGTTTTAGGAATTCTTCAAAGGATAAAGACGTTTTGATGATGATTCTCTACAGAGGATTCCCTGTAGCAATCTTTCTCTGTAGTGTTTTTCTGCACCAATATTTCTGCCTTATTACCTGTCTCCTCATAGATTTTCAACTGAAAGTATTGCACTGTAAAGGTATTCTTGTAAGAATTCAAACACATACTGCCGTGATCCTTAAAGCCCCTTCTCATAATCTCACAGCTCCAATAAACATTAAAAGCCCACCAGCTCCAGAAATGCTCCAGCTCCAGTAATGCTGGCAGGGACACTGCATCTCGCGTAAGAGACCCACATAAGTGCGTTGAATTGGTTTCCATGGAAACAGAAGCAGGCGCTGAAGCTAATGGTCTGGCTCCCACGCTCTGCCTCCTCCCATCCATGCAGTGCAGAATCACCTGAGGACAGCAGAGAGACGACCGCAAATCAATCACTGCAGCCTAAGCAAACAATTTGAAGGAAAGGCTTTGAAGAAAATGAAATCTCTCACTGTTGCTGCTGTAGTATGACTGCAGCTTTTTAATCAGGTACCACTGCTTGAGGACCCCAATAAACCCCCATGCCGGAACATACCCTACGTATTACCTCACTCCGGAGTACTTAGAACAGACTGAATACAGTTATGAAGCATTGTAGAAATCCCTGTACAGTAACATGGCATCATCAAGTCCCAGCCCTGATCGTAAGAGTGGATAGATAGGCTGCCTAAAAGGGGCTGGAAAGAGAAAATGCTGCAGGTAAACATGTTTTTAGACATTAGTGTCGCAGGGGAAATAGAAAGCATAACAAACATAGGCACATGCATAATACTTTTTCTGTTGGAAGTTGGGAGGCATTCCCGACTTAGGTAGGTCGTAAGCCTGGATTTCCTGAATAAAGATACACTCGTGAAAAGAGCTTTGTGAATCGAGCCTGTGTGACTGCAGCCAGCATAACGCAGCCATTCATGTTCAGAAGACGTCTGAAGTGGAAGCATGTTGTAATGGGTTGGTGAGGTCACTGCTAGACCAGCAGCAAACAGAAACACCCAATCACGAATACATGCACAGAGAACAAATGCAAAATAAGCATTAGCAAAGCCAGTAGGTTTTGTTTGGCAAGTGCCTTGTTTTATTTTTAATGTATTTTTGCAAATATGTGCAATACGTATATACACAAAATGGCAAACATATAAAAATATAGTGGAAGCCAAGGCACACCAGCCTTGCCAATGAGGAGCACTCAATTTAAGGCTGCTATGTGCACGTTACCAGGAAAAAATCCATCACTGCATGCTGTGGTGGGTGAAAGCAAAATGTGAGAGGCATTTTAACAGATTCCGTGGATGAAGAGGGCTAAGTAGAAGCCCCTGTATGTATATATATATATATATATATAGTATGTCTGTATTTTTGCATAAGACATGCACTTGAAAAAGCCTAGAAATCCACAGATGATATTCCTTTCTGTGTGTGCTCTGGAGTGGCTTACACCTTTTATCTAGATATGAACAAGTCCCAAAAAGGGGTACTTAGTTCAAGAAGTAGCAGCAACAGCCATAAACTCACCTTGTGTCATAAAAGTTAGTTTCAACCAATCCGGACTTTTCAGCCAACATCTCTAAGCATGCTGAGTTAAGGTTTTCTTCTTTTTTCATTATAGGTCAGCATGGAACCGGAAGACCCATACTGCTTAGCATTGTTGGTTTAAAGACCAGGTCACGCTGGTGACATGCGCCAGTCGAGCACCAAAAGAAATATGACAGGCTGAAATATTGGACTATTTGGATGGTAGTACCATTATGGTAAAAAACTGTTGGTTGTGGTTGGGTGTTTGTATTGCAAATTTTTCAAAAAGTGAGTGCAACTCCTCATTACAGACTTTGGGCCTTATTACGACCTTGACGGAGGAGTTTCCTCCATCACAAATGTGACAGATAGCCCGTCTGTTGCATTATGATTCCATTATATTCTATGTAGATCGTAGTACGACGGACGGGATATCCGTCACATTTGTGTTGGAGGAAACCCCTCCGTCAAGGTCCTAATAAGGCCTTTTGTCTTCAGACGTAACATTGATTTACACATTTTGTGGCATTCAGAGGCCTACATTTGAATAACCCAAGACAGGTACTTCTTGGTTGGTGCAGCAGGGGATTTCACTTTGTTAAAAGTAGATGCAATCCTTGTACGCTACTCTTTTATTATTTATTACTGAGGAAAGTGGATGCAGTATCCTTGATTCCCCAATGCAACTCCCTGTTAGTAAGTGGGCCCTGGATGTCCAACTCTTAGGGCCAGATGTAGCAAAGGTTTTTACCCATTCTGTGTCTATGGGAAAAAGTGTTCGTACATATGGCCCTTAATGAGGTGCTTTTTGTAAAACTCTCCCCCCCCCCCTCCACATGGCTGATCAGCATGTATTTACATGGGAGGTTGTGCTAGACAAGCTGCTGCAAAGGAATTGTGATACACAGTGTAGGTTAAAAAACTGGTTTATTTTTCAGTAGGTTAATAAGAAAAAATTTGATCACATGGAATAAAGCAGCCCAAAACCTGGAGGTAGCTTGCCATGGAGACTTTCATACAGCAGAATGGGTGTTTTCTCAGGTTAATGGGCACTCTGACCCAGAAACGTTTGGACTACGTTTCCTGAAGTGCAATGTGCTCTTGTCAATAAAGCTAGAACTTTAGCCACAAAAGTCACATCCACGTGGCAGCTAAATAACAGGGTTATTAGGCCATATTCACAACTCACTCACACACTCATTCATAGATAGGACTTCAGCAGTTTTTCAAAAATTGCAAGGCATTGCAACAACCCCCTCCAACACCGTTGGCCGTGTTCTGAAACAAATACTTCTGTCTAGGATCCTGCCCATGCTGTTTCCCCCTAAGACAAAAGCTGCACACCGTATTTCTAAATAAAAGCTGATTAAGGAGCCACAAGGAGGTAATTTTTCTCAAATGGGATAACAGCTTAGATCACCTCAGCACATTAGATCAGGTAGTGGTGCTATACAGTAGCTCCTACAATCAACAAATGTGACCTCATTGTCTTAAGGAGAGGGGCAAAATATTACTTTGCCTAAGACAGCAGAAATCTTTGCAGCAGCCCATCCTTTTGCAAACTACCATTGCCATGCACACATTGCACTCCCTGTAGGCATTTCACAGCACGTGAACTAGTGCAATAAGAAAAACAAGACATATGTCCAAATTGCCCTCAGTGTTAGGACACACCTTTTTAGGTCTGGCTGACAGAGCTGTCTCCAAACCTATTATGAACAGTTCCTAAAAATATAATTAAAGTGGGTTTTGACTCTGCCCAGAGGAGTATTTCACTCTCACTTTTTCTGTTGGCTATCAGCTGTTGTGTGTATCATTCAGCCTCCTTTGCCATTCTTGCTTTAGAATGCACGAGGAGCTACTTTACATCTCTGGCTGCATTGTATGCAAAAAACAATAATGTACCTTTTTTTACTGCAACAGGCGTTTTAAATGTTTTAGACAGGACTGAAAATGCAGGCAAGACCTATTGGCTTTGCCTATGCTTGTTATGATTGAACGTGAAATTTACATCTCCACAAGTGGAGTGAAAGGTCCTAGAAAGAGAATTCATAGATGGTTGCTGTAAGCAAAATTGGTGTAACTTATCTCTCCAGGTCAAATCAACATTCTAATTTGTATCGATTACAGCTCAATGAGCAAACATTGTTGACCTGCTTTCGGTTATTCTGGAGAAACGTTATGGGTGCTATGTTATGTGTAAAGTAGTTCTGATTTTCACTGTATGGACTGACTCTGTCTCCAACCAGACTGAATCCATATTAATATCTCTTCACCTCTTTCAATTTCTACAATTATTTATCATACCCTTATTGACGATTCTTATACATAATGCTTCCTCTCAAAATCAGAGTAACAATTTCTTCAGAACTGTAGGAGTAGAAGAGGTGACATCAAACTCGCTTTGACCCATCAATGAAATCACTGGAAGTGGGATCGTATGATTTTCGACTCTGACAATGAATAGTTATATATGTTATTTAAGCAGTCTTTAATAAATGAAGCTTTTACATATAAAAAATACAACACAACATATCTATCTATCTATCTATCTATCTATCTATCTATCTATCTATCTATCTATCTATCTATCACTTTGTTCCTCCAGCTATATGTCATATATGTACTTTTTAATGTCTAATCTAACCTTTTTATAAAAAAAAAAATATATGATCTCTATAATGTAATCTAATTTGTTTTATTTAGGTTTTTTAGGATATCTTTGCCAAAACTTCCCATTTCCATGGTTAAAAAGATTGGCTGGCCTTTGAAGTGTGTCACATCACCTGACTTTACTCATACACCAACAGGCTTTTCCGAGCCAAGTGGACAAATGCAGCACAACTGTTTTGTGACCGGACTGAAAGTTGCTCGTTGCACTGGTTTATGACTGTCACTAGTGATGGCTTTTGGGCTGCACAGGTTAATTTTAGTGGAATCGTAGGTGAAAGCCTGCAATATGCAGAATTACTCATTTCTCAGAGAAAGAATAAAGCCGTACATTTTTAATCTTGGGTGTGGTTATGGAAGGACATCTTTTCATTGCGGTGCTGTACTACAGGCTTTCTGCCTAGGAGATTTCACTGTGGAAAGACCACCAAAGCATGCTCTTCCCACGGTGAAATATCTGCCTAACTTATTTCTTCTACTTATAATGTGGCTTCTCCCACTGCTACAGCCCTGCATGGCTTTTTTTGTGCCACCCTTCTCTAGACCTCTTCTCTTTTGCTAAAAAGAGTGGCATTGTTGCAGGCTGAAGAGGTGCAGGAAACAAATCTGTTCGGCCTGCCCCTTGTTTGTTTCGATTATTGTTTGTATGATGAGGTGTCCACTTGTGCCCCTGCTTTTCTTCTTCCATTTTTTTTTTTTTTAATGGGAATGTCCACAAAACTCAGTTTCTTGTCCACTTTTTTTGAGCTGCCTGTCTGCCTCTGCTATGCAGCAATTTGAAATCCTTATAAGGTACATACGGTTTGAGATTAGAATCTTCTTTAGTTGGATGGGTGAAGATTATAATGCATTGTATGCACTCATGCTGTAAATCAATTTGTCTTGAAGACCAGTATATTGAAGTCATTATTTTTCCATCAAAGGTTCAATTGCGGCAATGCCAATGAGTTTACCAAGTCTTTGAAATATTTAATTGAGAAGGTCAGTGTGATTTTTTGGCATATGCTAATACACAAGCTTATAAACATTAGTGCCAGTTCTGCTTTACTCTGAGAAGCATATTCGTCCTAGCTCAAAATGATCAAAGGAATCGAATCGGAACTCAATGAGTTGTTGCATTTATCAGCTACATTCCAATTGTTCTGTAACAAAAAGCAGCTAATTTGTTTCGAACATGAATTTTCAGGTACCTTGATTATTTGGAACACCCGTTTACTGGCAGGTGAAGTGGTGTGAGTGGGTCTCGATGGCCCTATCATCTGAACAGGGATCTTTCCTGTTTTTGAGGTGAGTGAGGCATTTTGCCAGTGTTGTAAAATGCCACACTTGCAAATTGCCCATATGAACGGCTGTCTCCAGAAATGCAATATGGCCCCTACGAGGGAGTTTAGGTAGATTATTGTCTCAATGTATTTGACTTCCAGTGAGTCAAACTCGAGCACAACTTCAGGAGAATGATTTAGATCTCTGTTAACCTGGCTTATATATGGTGGTAGGATGCATACGTTGGGAGAGGCTCACTAGAGCTTATGAGAGTAGATGATTCCCCGTCCTAGATCCTGATCATTATTACCTTATGACTCAGGCCCACTCTGCCATCTCCTAATCGAGAAGGACCAAATAGAGTGTGGTTGCCTAGATAATGTACTTGCGGTTTTCGTACCACGACCTACTAAATATTTTGCATCAATGTACTGCACTAAACTAGCTCTGCAATGTGGTCCTTGGAAGGGCATGCTGGGCCGTCACTGATTTATTCTCACACTATACCATTCTTGGAAAAACCCGTCCCTAACCCTAACAATGAACCAGACAATATGTGCTGTATTACAACGTCTGGGTATTCTCACAATTCTGTGACGGCCTCTTCCTCATACAAGGCCAATATGAAGCATTGGGTGAAACTAACACACTTGACATCTTCACTTACTTTAGACTTCATCATGGTGCTGCGGCTCAATGGCCAGAGTTCCCCCATGAACCTTATAAGTTCTTTGGTTTTTTTTAAACACATTTTATTAACTTTTTCAGTGATATACAGCCTTCCGGCCACCGATGAAAAAATACAGTGAATCTTTACAAAAAAAAACAGATGCATTTTTTGTATTTTGTTTTGTTTGTAATTGTTTTTATATAGTGCTTACTACTTCTGACGAGGCGAGTAGCATGCTGCTCCGGAACCCAAAAGGATTAGCGGTGGATTAGTATAGGGAAATACAAGTACAGTATTAGTATGAGTTAATTTGAGCAGTCATGTGAGTTTGTTAGTAGGTGTGAATAGAATAATGGAGGGTTAGAGGAGGAGAGAATCCAGGAGTGTTAATTGGGAGTATATAATAATAGGATGAGGGTTGGGATAAGTAAAGGAGAGATGGCGGAGGGAAGAGTCTGTACAAAGAAGTTAGGGAGATCATAGTAGAAGTAGACGGGGTTTTCGAAGAGTCAGGTGAGATAAGTGAGGAAGAATTTAGTCGGGTTGTTTCGGAGATCATAGTAGTAAACTGAGATTTGGGGTGAGCCAGGAACGGTAGAGGAGGGAAGAGCTTAGACAGGGTTATTTTTGAGATCATAGTAGTAGAATAGGTTTGGGATGAGTCAGAGAGTGGGAATTGAGGATAGATTGCTAGAGGTATAGGGTGATGGGGAAACAGAGTACAGCTTACGAGGGAGTTATTTTGTTTCCTCTTGTACAGTAGGACTAAAGTAATAAATTTATAGATGCATTAATAGATACATAAATGCATAGTAAGGGATTATATGATTAAGGAATATGATAAGGGATAGAATATTTAGAGATTGACTGTTTTGTTGTATAAAGACAGGCTATCAAGATTTGCAGTATTTGAAGTTAATTTATTTGTGTACTTTTCTAACATTATTTTATTTCTCCTCAATTTTTCAATAGCGAAATGCTTGCGATAAAATAGATAAGATAACATTTGCTCATTGTGACAGATAAAATGAAATAAGGGATTCATAAGTATCTCATCTAACAACTTATCTAGGAACTATGCAGTGACCTATGAACATGTTAAGCATAGAATAAAAATCACATATATATGTATACACACACACACACACACACATAGTTTACATACTTATATATACATATAGGCATACACACACATGAATACACACATACATTTAACTGTAAGTAAATATACATTTGTTACACAGGCTTAAATGGTATGTATATATTTTATTATTATGAAATAATAATTATAGATATTTCATGAAGCAATACACATATCTAGATATAGTCACATAATTGGATTATACATGTGTACCAACACAGGCAGGTGCAGTCCATTGCTGCTTGGATATGGTGGTTATGAAGGAAAGAGACAACTCTTGAGTAGCCTTCTGAAGACAAGATAGTTAGCCATAGATCTCATATTCGAGGGGTAATGAATTCCATAGTTTGGCTACTTGAACAGAGAAGGATGTACCACTAATGTATTTTTCTTATATGGTGGTGTTTTAAGGTGAGGTGCCAATCTTGAGCAGAGGTTTCTTTGCTGAATGTATTGGTGACATTAGCATATATCTGCACAATGTCCCTAGCCCTGCCCCCTTTCTAATATTCACCATATATAATATATGCAAGCTTGGAAAACCATTTACCCACTATATGTCCTCCAAGTGCCACCTTATCCTGCAAACTTGTGAATTTCATCATTTAAATCATCATGTCCTATAGAATTAACAAGTTCCAATAGTATAACCCTGTATTCTGCCCACACCTGCTATTCCTTTGAGTGTTTCTGCAGACACCCCCAGGCTTTATACTTTGCTACTTCCAGACCCATGCAGTAATCTAGACCAGCCTCCCATACTTCCAGTGGGGACACCTTCCACCACTTCGCTATATCTCTCTGTGCCACAATCAGACCCCGGAATAACAGAAATAGCTTGTAGCGATTGCACCCAATGTGTCCGAGACATAGAGAAGAAGAATGGGTCTATCAGGATTGTTCAGCCCAGGACTTTGCCCCGTACTTGATGTCACACCTCTCCAAAAATGATGTAATGCAGGTCAGTCTCACACCATGTGTAGAAATGTGCCCTCCCCCGCCTCACACCTAAAAAAAGCTGGGGAGGCAATCACCCATCCGCCACAGCTGATGGTGCCTATAGTATACCCTATGTTGATAATTAAACTGGATTAGCTGGAGCAGGGCTGCAATGGCCGCATAAATCGGGTCAGTATGGGCTAGATTACAATGTATGTCGATATGCCCAGTTCTTTCAAGCAAAGGGGGATAATGGATCCTCTCTTTCTTTTCTGTGGTAGTTTCAAAGGTGGGCACAAGTTTGAGTGCTAATTGAACGACAAAAGGTACTTATTCTTAATAGATAATACTTACATATAGGTGTGTTGTCGGGTCATGTTTGGACCCAAAAGGACGTTATTGTTTTCGAACTAATGATTCACAGGGGCTGAATGCTGTATACAGTAACATTTGCATGGCTCTTGAATTTTGATACTCGGCTTTACTCGGAGTGTTTCACATAATTTTTTTCCCACATAACACTCAATACTGGGTTATAGCGAAGATATGGTGTTGGTTATTTTTCTTTTTCTTTTCACACTTTTTGAGTTGTCACATTATTTAGGTAATTATGTGGTTTCTATATCTATTTTTTCTTTTCCAATTAAAAAAAGTTTTTATAGAAATGATTAAAGTATGTATTCTTTTTTTATATATAAATAATGTATATATATATTATAATAATAGTATGTTATTGTGATTTTCTCAGCCTTGAAGAAGTCCGGTGTGGACGAAAAACGTTCTTTGTGTTTTGTATCTATATATGTATTTTCTGTATTATAATTTTTATCTTTGTGATAATTCCATGTTTATTACATTTTTGTTGTTTGGACGTTGTTGTGCTCTCACATATTTTGTTCTGTATGTTTGTTGATCTTGTCTGTTTTATATGATAGAAATACCAACACCATTATAAGAAATATTCTATTGATGTAATTGATGCTTTTTTTCTTAAACCTGATTTATAAGACAATTTTTGTTCTTTAATTTTGGATATATGGAATTTTTTGGTGTGCTCCACTAATCTTATGTTTACTTAGTTCATACTACCAGTTTGCTTTTTAGCAATCCGGCATCACACATCATGGCAACGATGTGTTTTGGTGTATGAGCACCCTCTTTTTGCTGTAAATACACTATTTGAATGTGCATTTGTCAATACTTGAGTTGCCAAAATATTTCTTGTTTTCCTGCAATGGCCGCATCCCTAGGTGCACCCAGCGCTTCTGTCCAATCCTCATCCTCCAACACTCCCACATCAGCCTCCCTCGCCCATCGGCGAGCCTCGAAGGCATCTGGGCGATTGGAAATGCTCTTCTGATAAACTTGTGCAATCTTACAGTCCACCAGATCTCCCATAAGGAGTTTGCTCTCTAAAGAATTCAATTTGGGGAGGTCTGGTAAATCTGCAATATACAGGGTTAATGCGTGGCCGAGCTGCAAATAATGATGAAACTGGGTACGATGGAGTTGATAGTCTGCCTGTAAAGTCTGAAATGATTTAAGGGCCATCCCACTCATGATAACACCCAATGTAGAAATGCCTATCAGATCCCATCTTCGAAATCAATCCAGCGTGGCCATTTGCAGTAGGGAACGGCAGTGCCATAGCGGTGTCCATTGTGTCAGACTTCCCCACCACCTCATCCTTTGAAGGGAGTACTGCCATTGTGTAATAACAACTAAAGTTGCTGGTGAAAGACCCCTACATTCACCTTCACCACATAGAGACAAGGTAATTGGAGTTACCCACATCGTCCACTTTTCGACCGCATACGCATGGTCTTCCAGCACACCATACCACCAGTCATTAATGACCAGAAGGTGAGGCACCAGTTAATAAGATTCAATGTCCGATGCAGCTATGCCCCCACATTATGTAGTTTGAATGCACACTCCAAGAGCAATACGGGGTGCCACCCTCCCAAAGAAAGCTATTAAGGACAGTATTAATGGATCAAAACCATTGCCATGGGACTGCATATGGAAAAGTCTGTAGTTGGTATAAAAACCTGGTTTGCGACCTACCAGTTAGGGAAAGAGGCAGAACCAACCACATGCTTATGTCTTCTTCGAGGCAAGACAGGACAGAGTCTAGCTTATGCTCCCAGTCCAGTGCTGCATTAGGAGATGCGAAAACCCCTAAACACTTAAGGATTTACCAGAAATGTGCATGATTTGAAAAATGTGCAGCCCACAGGCAGCAGGAGGTCAAAAAGAAAAGAACATTGTTCGCCTATAATTCTATTCGATCTGAAGGACCATCCTCCCATTCAAACATGCGGACCTGGGCATCCATCCTCACCCATGCCGCCAGTGGCTCTATGGCAAGAGCAAATAACAGGGAGGACAAAGGGCACCCTGCCTTGTCCCTCGCTGGATCGTAAAAAAGTCTGAGCGTGCCCTAACTAACCGCACTGTTGCTGTCAGATCAGAGTATAATAACTTCACATAAAATATAAATCTGGCGCCAACATTAAAGTGATGTAGAAGTGCAAACAAGTATACCCAGCTGATGTAGTCGAAGGCCTTGTCGATATCAGCAAGAAGGACCGCTGCAGGCCCCTTCAGCCTGTCTGCCAGGGCCAAGGCATTGTGTAAACATCAAATATTGTTCCGGGTGGCATGATGGGTCATAAATCTGTATAGATAAAGTCTGGTCTCTCGCATATCAGCCAGTTCATCATCACCTGTGCGAGTATCTTCACCTTGAAATTTCAGAGGGACATTGGGAGATAAGAGGAATAGTGGTCCATTGGCTGACCAGGCTTGGGGAACACCACAGTCTTGGCGTGGCCCCAGTCGTGAGGCAGGTTAGCCCCATCAACCGCCGCCTGGATCACCCCTGCATATGTTCCTGACGTTTTGGCATGAAGACTTTAAAGAAATCACAAGGGAATCCGTTTGACCTCGGGGCTTTCCCTGAGCTTAACCCCACTAAGGCAGACTAGAGCTTCTCCCCAGTGAGACCACTATCTAAGTCGTTGCAGTGTATGGGGGGGAGAGTTCTAAGAGGTATCTTTGTCACAACGTCCTCCACTTGTTTCTCAGACAGTACCTCCTGCAGAGCATAAACATCTGGAAATATGCAGCGAAACTGCAAGCCACTTCTCTAGGGTCAGTGAATGGAACACCCCTTGAATCGTGCATGAGAGGGATGGGGGCAGAGTCGGGGAACCTGGCACAGCCTATGTAACATTTTACTGGACTTGTCGCCCCATTGGTAGACGTGGCTTTGGGGTGCCCATCATGACAGCCTAGCATCTTCCAGGAGGGTATTGTTGCTGCAGCAGGCCCAGATGTCTACGTGCCTGATGCCCATCTGCCAGGCGACCCCACACCTTTAAGTCTGCCATCTAAGCCTCCAGATCCACTAAATCCCCCACCTGGTATCTCTGCTGTCCTGTGGCCGAACGTATATCCGCCCCCTGCAGCATGGTCTTCAGGGCCTCCAGAAATGTTGTTGTCGACGCCACAGTGCTGGTATTGATTGAAAATTCCTCTATGGAGTGCTCAATACTAAGTCTTTATTCGGCGTTCTGTAGATAGCAAGGTGACAGGCGCCAACAGATGACCCACACAGAGTTGAACAATCACTGATGAGTGAGCCGAGAGCCCCTGTGCCAGAACAGAAATATCGGAAACTCTATGTAAGAGTGAATGCAGGATAAGGATGTAGTTGAGGTGGGAAAAAGAGTTGTGTGCCAAGGAAAAAACAAGGTATCCTCCCTACATGGGTGGTGTGCCCTCCAGAGATCCACTAGGCCTGTAGCTGACGCAAATGAAGGCAGGGGAGTTTTACTCTGGCCATGGGATGGGCCGTGTGGATGACATCTATCAGCTGAGTGGACCATAACACCATTCCAATTGCCCCAGTCACTGTAAGTTCCTCAGGAATTTCTCCCTAAACGGTGGTAAGCAGTCTGGGAAGGACTGATTGAGGGGGGGGGAATGTACATGCTCAGAAATGTGAGGGGTTCACCATATAGCGTGCCTGTCAGTGCTCTCTAATGACCCTGATGATCCACCCAGGTCCTTAAAGGTTGGAACGGGACGTGGTATCTAATCAGGATGCACGTACCCCTGGATCCCCTAGTGAAATCAGACTGATACACCTGTGTGAACCCAGAGCAGGTAAGACAGGGGACTTTATTGCCCATAAGTTAGGTCTCCTGCAAAAAGATGACATCTGCCCCCACCCTTTAAGCATGTTTCAAAACAGTGCCCTGCTTGACCTTGTCCAGTAAGCCATTAACATTTCAGGATACCACCTGTATTAGGTCCAGGGTGCCAGCTGTGTTAGGGACACTCATGGTATGTCAGGTAAAGAAGTTTCGATAAAAAAATGTGACGTAGGGAGAGGCCAGTGGCAAGTGGACAAAAGACAAACATCAACCTATACATCAATAAAAATAACTGAAATGAACCCCAACTAACCCCACCACCTCCTTACTTCAATAACCAGGACGTGTCTGGCATGGGACTGACCACGACCAGACCCCAATAAGGGTTTCCTCTGGGCCCGCCCCAATGGATCCCCAAACCAAACAAAGTACTTTAGCTGGAGTAGCTAAGATACCACTCTAATAGTTTGGCGGTCGGTAATCGTTGGAGCAACATCGTGGATCACCACAGGGTCTACACAATGTTCTGTTGGATGCCAAGATCAGGTGGTAGGTCAGGAGGCCACCCCCCTCAGCCTCTGAATGCCCCCCTTCAACTGCTGGGGTCTCTCCATCCCATGTGGAGCCTCTCTATGCGGAGCAAGACCTCTGCCGCTTCTTCAATAGGGTTTTGGGAGGTCTATTCCATCTGTCCGCCTGTGAAGAGTCAGAATCCATATGCGGGAGAGTGTGCTGCTTCAGATGAAAGTTATTATCAGTTCACTGGAAGACCTCCTTTGGTGTCTCAATAAGAGAGTCTGCGACTGGTATATGACCTTCAGCTTCACCGGGTAGAGCAACATGTACTGAATGTTTAGCTCACAGAGGCTTTCTTTTGCAGCTAGGAATGAGTGCCATTGTTGCTGCACCATCCTGGTATAGTTGGGGATTATCATGATGGTGTGGAATTGGTAGGAGATCTTATCCTGGAGCCAGGCATGCCTGAGAACGGCGTCCTTGTCATGATAGTTTGCAATGACCGGGCGGGCTGAGCCACCAGGTGGAGGGTGCCCCGCCAACGCCCTATAGGCATGCTCGATAACAAAGCATGATGACTGGGCCTCTGGAGGCATGAGGGAGTGGAACCATTGGTCAAGAAAATGTTCCATCGAGGGGCCTTCGCAGAAAAAAAGCCCACAAACCGTTTGTTTCATGAGTCCTGCCCTCAGCGTCCTCCACTCACGCTGCCAACTCCCTTGTCATGGCAGTAAGTTTGGTCTCCGACTGAGTCCTCCACCCTTGATACTCTAGTCTCTGCCTCAGTGATTCGCTCAACTCCTTTCGAAGGCCCTGAGGAAGTAAATTGACATCTGTGCCAACTGCCCCAATCTTAGCATCCAACATAACCCTTGATTGTGTGATGGCCGCCAGGAAGGCAGCATTGTCTAGTGTTGTACCGTCTTGTCCACATGCCCCTGCAATGGAGGAAGACCGTTCGGGTTGTGCATATTTGTCCAGGGTGCTCTGTTTGGTGCCAGAGTGGGCCTTGTCTTTAGCCATGTAGATAAATATGAAGGGAAACACCACTATTTAGCTTCTGGTGTGCGAATGCAACCACTGACCGCCTAAGCCCTACTGCGGTCTGGCGTGTAGAGTAGCATGAGCAGTCAGCCCCCAAAGCTCTCCCAGGCAGCCGCTGGATAAACCCACCATGCAGGCCCCAGTACTCAAACCAAGGACTCCTTAAGCGATGTGGGAGGGAAGCACACCCTCCTCTACTACATATGCTCCATTCCCTGCAGGGTCCCTTATTGGGGCTACCCTTCGATGGGTGCGGGCCTCCTGGCACCCCAGTAGACAGGTGTAGCAATACCTGGGTGGCAGTTCAGATGCCAGCCCAGAGGGCCACTTATGGGGTGAGTCGGCCCCAGGACAACAGCCCATCCAGGATTCCAGTAGATAGTTCCATCCCCCTACAGTAGTAGCGACAACACTCCTACAGCGACAAGGGGGAGGGAAAAGAAGGAAAAGTGGGAGAGGATAATGAGATGAAGAAGGGGCCACTCTTGGCAGCACACCCTGCAGTTCTGGCCCTGGCACTAGCACACTCCAGGCTCCGCAGCTCAAGCCGTCCAAGTGGGTGCTCAACCTCCAATAGTTATTTTGGGGCCTCACTAGTTCTCAGGCGCCATCATTCAGCTCCCAGAGCACTGCACGTGTTCTCTGCTGCCCACTGTAGGGCCGCATCAGCACCAAGATGACCTCTTCCAGTTGGCCAAGTCAGGTCCGCGGAGCCTGCTCCGGCCCCGGCCCCAGCCCCCAGCCTTAGCGTGATGTTTGGGGGTGCCCTTCTGCACCTCTAACTTTTGTCCAGCGGGCAGGAAAGGCACGTAGGCGGTAAAGGTTTAGTTAAGGTTTAGTCCAGAATGGAGGGTGAGGCTGCACTGCCCCCACAACTACTCACCCCTGCCTCCCCCAATGGGATGGCTGGCACTGCTTCCTTTAACCCCCCTACCCCCCTCGGTGCCGGCAGACAGGGCTGAAATCCACGTGCTGTAGTGTTGAATATTGGCAGGGCACACTCACTCGCCACTGTCACCGGCAGGCTGTTCACGACCCCCTCAACCAGCGAGCTGACCCAGCTATGATACGGGTGGGAAGCACGCTGCCAGGGGCGATCCCCTGTGTGCTATGTGCAAGAACTGGACCTCTGGCAACAGGAGCCCAGCCACGCTGGCCATGGCATCTCCAATGCCGCGACCAGCCTCCTGATCCTCTCCATCCACCCACTAGAGGCCTCCAATCCAGTAAATGGCCTGCTCCTTCAACTCAGCAGTCCCGGAGACCCATTATGAAGCCTGCAGCTATCATAGCCTGCATGTAGCGAAGTTATCGCGCGGCAGCCATGTTCAATGTCCAAACCACACCCCCAGCCTCGTTGCCACTCACACAAATGTACCTCTCAACTAATAGCAGGGGCTGGGTCTCTCTCTTACATAGGATGACTGAGGTGCTACTTCCTTCTTCTGTGAATGATCCCAATAAACATTGAGTGGCTGATGTAGAGCTCCCTATCTCCCAAAAAGTGTGGAGGCATTGCTGTGAACAGATAAAGTAGCTCTCCATTAATCAAAGACATAGGCTTGTACACTTTAATTTAACCAACCGAGTACATTACACCCCTTATCGGCTGAACCAGATAACCCTACACACTCTCTGAGCTGCCCTCGATGCTCCACCAACCCTGCAGACTTTCTGCACCTTGCTTGAGCATGTTCACCCATTCAGTCCTTTTGGATTGAGATTGCTGAATCACTGTTTAGACTCTCATGCGCACCGCTGACCATGATTCTGGGGTCTGTTTATGATGTTCCTCGCTCTCGAAGAAAACTGACGGCACTACTGCTGGTACTTGCATGGCAACGAGTGGCCACTGCATGGATGAGGGGGTCTGCTTCCCAGGAACCGGGATTATCTAAAGGATGTTATATTTTGTAATAAGCAGGCAGAGGTGTATGCGACATTGCTGACTCCCAAAGATAAGCCACATTATATATTGGGCCTCCTTCGAGATTACTTGTAGTAGCTGACTGAATCCTGTATGCTGACCCCAGCTCATATTGCAGCGATGACGACACCACCTTGGAATAGTCTCTGTTACATATCTGGGGTCACTGTGATTTTTCTGTTAAGATAACAATGGAAACATTACTGTGTTCTCTACCCATCATTACTGTTTTTATTGATGTTAGCTTAATGTAATGTCTCCTTTTGTGTTATGTTTGTATATCGAAACTTCGTGCTTTGCAGTAATGCTATATTTGCATATGTCTGGCCAACTTATTATTTTATTTTTATTTGTATCTCCTTATATTATGTTTGCTGATGGTTTCTCTACAAAATAAGATTTAAAAATGAACATGCTCAAGAGGAGTATCTTGTGATGCTTCTGTAAAACTTGAAGAATAATCATATTTTGAAGATCTCTTTGGAGGAGGAAGTAGGAAAATTAATGTACAGGGAGGCTTTAGTTTTGTGAGGCGGAAGGCCAAGGGTTATAATGAATTGTGAGTGCACCTGTTTCCAATAAAGCGGCCTTTTACACACAGTAAGGTCCTGTGAGGTGTCCTTCTTCCCCAAATACATATTTGTAAGAAAATATGTAGATGTATCTTGTATCCGTGAGTCTTTGATTTTACTAATTAGTTTACTCGCTGTTCAATATTTTATTTAGCTGAGGGGAAATAAAAAAGAGTCTATAAATTGCTAAAGGAACACACTCTTTCTTGGGCAAATGGGAGCATGTACCCTCAACTTTTCTAAAAAAAAAAACGTGTCATAACCAAACGATAGCGACGATTAAAGACCTCAGTGGTAAATTTACCAGTTAGGTGCACTTCTGAAAGATGTGCCCATTTAGCACAATACAGTAGGTGCTGATTGGTGTGTATAATTGGTGTATCCTGTGTTAAATCAATTTCTGTTAAAAGCCAAGATGTTCGCCAGTGCTAACTTTAAGTGGTACTGTTCCAATGCATGTCATATACCTGTCGATTTTTAAAAATGCGTTGCTAGATTTGTATTTCTGCAGTTGTTATTTGTTTTTTAAAAAATATTTTTCCCTCTTTATTCTTCCTGCTTCGAAATTTCTGTTTTGCTTTGGTTTTTATTTATTTTTATCTCACTGTCCAGTGAATCATTGTTGCTTCACTGTTTTTAGTGATTTCTTTCTCCTACCGATTTCATATCGACTTGAGTTTGTGATTTATTAGAAATAGTTTTTTTTTTTTTTCTTTTTTTACCAATGACTAGATATATTTTCATGTGCACCATTCTTGATGTTAACCCTGACAGTAGGTACATCACAGTCCAAACTCTCCCTCGGAACAGGGTTTAGATGACCCGAGTTCTTGATGGCGAGATTGGGGGCGATGAGTCTACAAGTCTGGTGTAGATTCTCTTTTTCTACATCTCAAATTATTCTTAACCATTATCCTAGTACTGCCATCTTGTAGCATTACCAGGGAAACGATTTTTACCAGAAGAGTGCCCAATCAGACGAACAGTGAATCAGCAAACCAATGTATTTCTGCTTCTGCATTACAAACTGAAATTTCGTAACATGGTCATTTCTTGAAGGAGCCCATTTTCAGACATGGATTCTGGGCTGGCTCCACATGTCTTCCAGTTCTCACAATACATTTGCATTTATTATGTTTTAACATCATTTGCTTGTTATTTGAGCACAGAGTAAATATGACTGATCACCGTTATATGTACAGATTTTCATAAGAATAACTGTGCGAGCAGGAGGGAGGGACTTGGTAATGTGGTACGAGATGCCATTTGTCACACCATTGGTGATGTAATGTGTGATGTCATCTGTGACATCATGTGTGAGGTAATTAACTGTGTTTCGGAAAACTTAAGGTTGCATACCTGTCATGACTAGTGAATGTCAGGTGTTTTTAGGATTTAGGTTGTAACCATAAACTCCCTTGCACTCACACTTTCTCGGTGATTGTCCACATTTTTTATAACACATTTCATTTCCTGAGTAAAGGTCCATAAATTCCCTTTAACATGCTTTTTCTCACTGAATGTTTATGGTTTTGTTATTCAAGACTTAGGACTCTGGCTAAAGTGCCAACTAGACAAAGCCTTCCACAGTGCATGGCAAGCTCTAGGCATATGGTGTGAACTTCAGCACACCTTGTGCTCTGTTCACTTGTCCTCAGTTTTGACTTGGGAACTTTCTTGAGGGTCACACGCCGGTTTGTGAGTTGCACAGTTTTGAAATGGTTGCCATCATTTAACAAGCATTGGCCAAGCCAATAACTCTCACCTATGCAAATTTCCTTGGCTTTGTAAATGTTTTTTATCCATGTTGTACAGCAGGGCGGCTGCATTGCAACATGTATGAGGGTAAAAAATTTGCTATGATGTGGCCAGCATTAACCTTGCCATAGTGCTTATTTTTTAACATTGAACCATGCTGCACAATAGTCAAATTAGCTTAAAAAATATTTACAAATCCAAATAGCTTACTGTTTGGCTTTGTCAATGTTTTTTAAGCCATGTTGTACAGCAGCACAGTTGCTGTGTAGATGGTTGCAAGAAACAAAAAAAGTACTATGATATGCAGCCAGCCTTGACTGCATCACATCGTATTACTTTTTTAGGTTGTGACTACACAGCACTTGTTCTGTGTTTGCGAAGTCTTTGGTTACTAAAAAAAGTTCTTTAAAGGGACTAAGGCCCATATTTATACTTTTTGACGCTAAACTGCGCTAACGCAGTTTAGCGTCAAAATATTTTGCGCCGTCTAACGCCATTCTGAAGCGCCATGCGGGCGCCGTATTTATGGAATGGCGTTAGCCGGCGCAAGCGGACCGGCGCTGCCTGGTGTGCGTGGAAAAAAACCACGTACACCAGACAGCGCCGGCGTAGGGGGAAAATGGCGTATAGGCGTCTTAAAATGGGGCAAGTCAGGTTACGTCGAAAAAATCGTCGTAACCCGACTTGCGCCATGTTTTTTCGACGCCCATCCCCCATCAACATGACTCCTATCATTGTAAAGATAGGAGTCATGCCCCCTTGCCCAATGGCCATGCCCAGGGGACTTCTGTCCCCTGGGCATGGTCATTGGGCATAGTGGCATGTAGGGGGGCACAAATCAGGCCCCCCTATGCCACAAAAAAAAAAAAAAATACTTACCTGAACTTACCTTAATGTCCATGGGATGGGTCCCTCCGTCCTTGGGTGTCCTCCTGGGGTGGGCAAGGGTGGCAGGGGGGGTCCCTGGGGGCAGGGGAGGGCACTCTGGGCTCATTTTGAGCCCACTTGTCCCTTAACGCCATGCCTGACCCAGGCGTTAAAAAGCGGCGCAAAAGCGCAGTTTTTGGCCACGCCCACTCCCGGGCGTCATTTTTGCCCGGGAGTATAAATACCACGTAAAGGCCTGGGAGTCATTTTTTAAGACGGGAACGCCTCCCTTGCATATCATTAACGCAAGGAAGGGGTTCACGCTACAAAATGACGCACTCTCCGGGCACTTTGGCGCCCGAAGCGTCTAACGCCATAGTATAAATATGGCGTTAGTTGGCGTTAGTTTAGCGTCGAATTTGCGTCGAAAAAAACGACGCAAATTCGGCGCAAACGGAGTATAAATACGGGCCTAAGAACCTGCCCCTGCTTTGCACCTTACTTACTTGAACTTCCTGTTTGTTCATTCAAATGTTGCTCCTACGTCGCTTGAATTTACTTGCTTTTTATTGGCTAGCAGGTCACTTCCTGCGCTTTTGCTCTGCTTTCTGTTCTTCTTTTGCCGTCATGTGGAATGTAGCCGGAGGACACCTTCCAGTTTTTGGGATTGGTTACTTGTTATTGTTTGTACATGCAAAGGTTAACTGAACACAAGCCAATTCACGTTGAAAAGTGTGTAAACATGTCAGCCATCTTGCAATGGAGTATCAAGTACAGATGTGAAGCAAGCAGCGAGTGTGCTGTCTCCCCCAACCACCTCCCTCCTGTTGTTGTTGTTATGATTATAGTCAACAATATCACTCAAAATGATTGTGCATCCCTCAGTTCAAATGGGATGCTGACTGCATGTTTTTAAAGTACACTGGAAGTTTGTTAAAATGTGCACAGTATAAAAAAGTTACCTGCGACTGTACCAACTGTTTCGGAAGTGAAGGGTTTCAAAGTAAAACGCAAAATTCTGTAATGTTATGTGAAAAAAGCCTGTGCTAATTTTTTGTTGGTTTAGATTACTTTCCTGAACCATTGTAGTGTTATTCATTTCCTGCACCCGATACCACATGTGTACTTTCGTTACTAATGAGTAGCGCCGGCATGGCAGCAGATCTGCAGATTTCTTTGCAGTGTGTTACTTAACGTGCAGTATTTTTAAATAAATGTCAGGGGCTATCCATAATTAGAAGCTCAAATTGTACCACAATGAGATTAAACTACTTCTAGATAAGAAATAGTTGACCTTGTTTTATCTCTTGCCAGTCTGTATCTTCACTTCTCCCTCATACAGCTTTCATATCACATTATTTTAGCTTGTAAAGCACGTTTGTAAAACAACTAATAAGAATAATGATTCACGACTGACCGAGAATTATCTTTTTACCTACAGCAAAATGTTATGTATTGTTTACCCTGTGCTTTGCGAACACCTTCCCAATGTTTATTTTGTAAAAACATAACTGCTGGTGGCCAACGTTTGTTTATGAGCCTGCCGAATTCCAAACATGACACATAAAAAGACTGCCTACTTCAGATTTCTCCTCATGCCTCCTCCACCACCCTATAGTACCTGCATGTACAGATATCAGCCGCATTTTATTCCTCCCGCCCAACGCGCTCTGTATTGCTCCCTCTTCCTGCCCAGTGCTTCTCCCTCCTCTTTCCAAAGAGTTTTTAAAAAGTCTTCTCACCACACTCTGGTCCGTTGCTCTGCCACCCATTGCTCTCCCCTGCTAACCATTGCTTCCCCCCCAACCGCTCCTTCATTGCCCCCCCAGCGCCCTGCAGCTACCTTAAGCAGGTTGCTTCACTTTTAAACAGGCGTTGGCATTGGCATTACCTCTGCATAGTATATTGGTTTTGTCAGTGTTTTTTAGACATGCTGCACAGCAGCACAAGCACCCAAGCTTGCGCTGCTGTGTAACATGTCTAAAAAAAACAGTGACAAAACCAATACACTGGCTTTACCAATGCTTGTTACTTTCTGCTATGCTGTACAACATTACTAAATCTCACAGAGGCGAAACCTATTGACTTTGCAAATGCTTGTTTTCCTTCCTATTTGATGAGACTCTCAGAGAAAACTGATCCGTGTTTGCAGAAGACTTCGCAATTCAATTAGCATGAAATGTGCGGGACGAGAAGTGAGATGTTAAGCATCCAGTACTAGCTCATAGCAGGACAATCCAGCAAAAAAGTTGTCCACCATAGGAACCTCTTGTGCTGCTCTGCCGGAGTTCTGTGGCTTGAGTGCGCTTTGGAAGTATTTGTGTCTGTCATATGTGCTAAAATGTTGGCAAGCCAAGGAAAGCTTCACGGGTCTGTCTCAGATTTTGTAGACTGCAGTGATTGTTTATGCCAGAATAGGACCATGAGAAACTCAGTCCCTAATCTAGCATACGGTCATAAAGTTCCTAAATATCCGATGCTCTGTGATGATGACGATAATTGTTCTGGGGCCATGTCAGCCTTCTTATATGTATTACGTATTCTATGTATAGCACACGTGCAGTGGCTCTGTACTTCTAGCACGTTTCATTGTTTTGTCTGCATTATTGTACAGACTGATATTACGACACGCCTGAGCCTAATTAATATTCAGTGTAATGTTCCACACTGGGGGCATCCTCTATGGCTTTTGGAGGTTTGAAATTATGTAAGTAGCTTAACTCCTATATGTAAAGCTGTGCCTTTATGAAAGGAATATTTAGTTCGTATGTTGGAGAAAATTTTGGCGTTATGGCTGTTGGGAGGAAGTTCAGTGTAGAAGCATCTGTGCTATGTGTTGCCCCTTCGAGTGATTTGGTGCCATGCTCAGGTGTCTCCGATCCAAATCCTCCTTTTGAACGTGTTTAATTTCCTTTTGTTCATAATAATATAGTTGTAGGTCACAAATGATGTTGATGACTGATTAAAATGTCTTTGAGGCTGTTGCATTTGAGGAAAATTACTGTCAGTGGTGTAACAAAGGCCCCTGCAGCCCTCGCGGTGCAGTAGGGCCCCGAGCTCCAGGGTGCTTCTTCAGGGCAGCACCCTGACCTGAGAGCTCATGGGTGAGTTTAGAGGGCCCCCCCTCTATTTTTTTGCAGGCACCCCTTACCCCCGTTTTGTTACGCCACAGGTTGGAGTCCCAGTTAGCGCTGGCTCTCCTAATTGGTGTGGCATTTCCTGAGCATAGCAGGAGACCCGATAAGAAAGCGGTCTGTTTCCTTGTTGAGTTTTCGTATTGGGAGTTTAGTTGGGGAAGGTGACGAATGTTTACTGAGAAAAAATAGCTGCCGCCTACAGCCTTCCAAATCTATCTCTGAGATGATATGGAGGTTGTAACAGGAAGGCGTGCTTGCACAGTTAGGGACATCTTAAGGATTTCGGGGGTCCCTGGCTAAACATAATTTGGTGCACCCCCCCCCCCCCCCCCCCCGCACAGAACAACTCTGAATTTATTATTCATTTAGGCTCATTCACGCTGTCTCACTGACCACTGTCTTCCTTGTCCAGACTAGCTCTGGACCCAACAGTATTTCTCTGCACAAAAGAAACAAAAAGACCAGTGTTGTAAACAAGCCTGCTGCATGTGATGCGTGGTCCAGGGGAATGGTGTTTCACCCTTTGGGCCTGCGCATATGGGTGGTGTTTTTTTGTTTACTGAACTTTAGTGCCTGCTCCAGGCGGAACAGGGACTCTGAGTTAGTGGCACTAGGCTGTGATCTCACCAGCCAACAGCTACTTCACCTGGACAGTGCAGTCATGGCGGGAGCAAATAAAGCCGCTCTGCACTTCACTATGGCGTGTGGTCTGCACGCCAGAAAAACATAAAAGACTTGTGGTCCGACTCAACCTTCCACCCACAATGTGTGTTGTAGCTAGTCTATCATCACCATTTGGGCATACAGTGCTGATGGGAGTTGTTGTTTACTGCACTGCTTGTGCTGCGTGAGACATCTCTCAGGCAGTGGGAGCTATCTGGACAGTCTGTGCTGTCTGAAAAATAAAAAAAATAAGTAGATAAACAGGTTATTTTGAAACTCAAAACAGCCTGGGACTCCCAAAAGCTTAAGTGAGGGGGTCCCCTTCAAAGGTTGGGGTCCTGGGCCAGAGCCTACTTTGACCATGCCTTAAAACATCTTAGATCGCAGTGTGCGCATGTGATGGTGACTTCACATTGAAAAGAAAGAAAAAAATGCTTTTAATGATTAAATAAGTCTGTTGAAACACTGTCAAAGTGCCTCAGTTGAAACATGAGCAACGGATTTACAATAAACATGCCACAAAGAGTACTTTGTCCATCCTCCTTTGAAGGGAAAAACACATGAAAAAGAAAGTGAAGCAGGCACATGCTGACCAATGAGAAACACGGAAATGAGAGTGACGATGAAGCTAACCAATGGTAAGTAATAGGTGGATTCTAAGCACTGTTTAAGTTTATTTGTTGCTAATAAAAGATCTTACAAGTGACAGCGCATGCGCTGTTTCAGACAAGACCTAAAAATTGCAGCAGTTGGCAGACCTTAGCAGAGTTTCAGAGACTGTTCTCTATTCTCTACTGAATTTAGGTAATTTGAAAGGTCCTAACTTTATTATCTGATTTTCTCATTAGAGTGCTTTTAAGCCACTATGGCTTTTCCACGATCCCTGGTGATGAGGCATGCTCTATTTGCCCACACATTGTACTGTAATTATTATTTGTAACTTTGGGTTTGATTACACTTTGCAAGCCCTTTCACACCCTGTTAAGGATAGCTGAAATAAAATATTTACCCAACATCCAACAATCAGATTTTAGATCTTCACGATCTGTTTGCACACTTTTGCAAACACAGCAAGATGTGCACAAAGCTTGCTACTCAGATTCATGCTCTTTTGAAAACCGTGTCAAAGTAGTTTTTTTGTTCACTCAAACACAAAATTATCCGTGTTAGAAAAATATGTGTGCTCCTGTAAAAACTTAAATTGCACAGCTAAGTACATTCTAAAATCTAAAAACACTAAAATTCGCTTCATATATTCAGCTACTCAGGCATAATGTTTCTCCCATGTACTGTTCATAACTTCAGACAATTGCATCCTATGACAGATGCTATTACAGATGACAGCACATATCACATCATCATAGATCTCATCAGCAATGTCACTTTTTTAAATGCAATTGTAAATGTGAAGTAACACTCTTAGCAAGTAAGTGCTGCAGTTACACCCACTAGTAATATCCATTTTTATAAATGTTCAAGGTAGATGTATGGCTGCAATACCACTTGCAACATACAGAGGTCCTTTCAACGAATACATATAGAAATAAGGCTGCATTTCCACTGCCACCAAGTAAACATGTAAGAGGTTTTGAGGTTTCAGCGGTGTTACTGATGAAGGAAATGGCGGAGAGGTTAGTGATGTCACCAGTGATGTCTATTGCTTCGACATTTCAGATTGTATCTTTGTATATAGACATTATGGAATTCTCCAGTTGCACTTGTTACCAATATATACGCCTAATGTCAGTTCAGTTTACGTTTTTGTGGGAATTTGCAGGGTTTTTATACATGTTAAATGCGATCTGAATGAAGAACCATAACTTTGCCTTTATCAGAGTTGTGTCTGTCTGTGTATACTCAGGAAATACAGTCATTCCTTGTATGTTTAATGGTATATACAAGGCCACACTGAATGTATTTTGTCTGCACCATGTCATCACCATGTCACCAGATCTCACTCATGAGATAAGCATCATTTTCGGTCTTCTAAGTCATTTGTAATGCTAGATTTAATTTGGAACCCTGTTAGAGAGGTGTAAATTTTTCATTTTTATATTCTTCTCAACAGATTTACATCAGATCAGCACACAGAAATCAACCATCTCTGGACTTAGGTGAAACACAGTGTAAAACACTTTTTTACCACTAATATGACAATTTTAATAGATACACGCACCTTTTGGGACAACCTGTAACCCTTTTGAGTCCTTTGACTAATCTGCATGAAACTTTCCAAAATCAAACTTATTTGCATGACATCTTTCTTGGAACGTTTTCTACAAAGATCTATTAAAAGAGCCAATTTTAATTAAAAAAAAGTTTTCACCATGGATTACTGCACTGACCTATGACTACTGAGTCATGCGGCCTACTATAATTGTAAAAATGTACATTGCGTCTTTATAGTCATTGTTAAATAGGTTAGACCAGGGGTCTCCAACCTTTTCCGTAATGCAAGCTAGTTCTGGTCAGTGAAAATCATTGTGCGCTACTAAAGGCCTAGCAACTTGTGCATTTTTCTGAGAGATCCCCCACGCCACCTGCAGGAAGCACAGGCCTCTGCTCCAAGCGCTATCACCAGCTCTTCGCAGGGTCGCAGCTTCAGGGGGGTGTTTAGGGTGTCACACCCTCCCCACCCAATAAATGTATTTTCTGAAGACTAGATGGGTACAGTTGCTTACAGTCGGATATAGTGAGGTGTCTGTCGGATTTCACCTGGCATTTATGCACACACACACAGACAAATATACACTCTCTCTCATCTCTGTTTTGAAAGACCAAACAAAGTTAATTATTTTATAGCTGAGAACAGGTATTGTGTTTCACTCTCTTAGTATTCCTACCAATTTGCATACCTCTCCCTTTCCACTGCCTCTTAAGCCCCTTTCATGCGTCCTACTTGTCATGTAATGTATTTTAACATTATATGCGAGCGTGATTGTGAGGAAATCATAAGTTCACACCCCCCAGTCTTACTGACTAAGCTACACCCCTGGCTCCTCGCTTCAAGCAGGACACAGGGTGGCTGTGAAGTGCACCCAGGCCTTGAGAGGAGCCGGTAGCAGCACCGGGCGCGTGCCTCTCACCTCTGTCATGGATATTTAAAAAACAAACACTCTTTGTACCCCTGGCATGCATGACAATAATTCATATGAAATACTGGCACCAATGCTGCTGATGCATTGGGGCCAGTATTTCATATGAATTATTGTCACACAAGAACTCCTGTAAGCATCAGCAGCATTGGGACCAGTATTTCATATGAATTATTGTCACTCGTGCCAGGGCCACAAAAAGTGGCCCTTGGAGAAATTTCACAAGTAGGATACACAGCAAAGTCCAGTCTTTGCTCTCCTTAAGGTAGCAACTACAGGCCAACACAGCAAAGCACACACAGCAAAGGGGCAGTACTCCTCTTCCAGCTCTTGTGCTCTTCATCCTTGGCAGAGGTTCCTCTTGATCCAGAAGTGTTCTAAAGGTCTGGGGTTTTGAGTCCACTACTTAAACCAGTTCTGACCTTTGAAGTAGGCAAATTTCAAAGGAAAGTCTCAGTTGTTCAAAAGATCCTGCTTGCCCAGGGCCGGCCCCAGGCACACTCCAGGGGTCAGAGACTGCATTGTGTGAGAACAGGCTCAGCACTTTCAGGTGCAGGTGTCAGCTCCTCCCTCCCCACTCTACCCCAGGAAACCCATCAGGATACACAGGCTACACCCTAGCTCCCTTTGTGTCACTGTCTAGAGGGAATTCACAACAGCCCAACTGTTAGTCTGATCCAGACGTGGAATACACAAGCAGGGAGAGGCACTGAATGGGTTAAGCAAGAAGAATGCACACTTTCTAAAAGTGGCCTTTTCAAACTTGCAATCTAAAAACCAACTTTACCAAAAGGTGTATTCTTAAATTCCAAACCCCAAACTCTACATCTCAATCTCCTCCCAATGGGGAACTGTACTTAAAAGACATTTAAAGACAGCCCTCATGTTAACCTGTGAGAGAGATAGGCCTTGCAACAGTGAAAAACAAATTTGGCAGTATTTCTGTCAGGACATGTGAAACATATCAGTACATGTCTTACCTTTAACATACACCACACACCCTGCCCATGGGGCTACCTAGGGCCTACCAGGGGTTTAGGGTGGAGGGTTATAAGAGGGCATATCCAACAATAATAATATGCCAGTCCATAAAACGAATTCATAAAATGGGCAACATTAACATCCCAAAAGAAATTACATTAAAATAGTTATTTAGTCGATTTGTGACATTCAGATATCATTTCATGTCCCCTCTTGAAAAGAGCCTTACAGGTAGGAATAAAGTCCAGGCATTTATTAAAGAACTAGGCATTATGGTACTTGAGATCACCACCTGCATCGGCCTAACCTCACTCTCACAAATAGCTACAGGAAGGCGCCATGGTGGAACAAATGGCCTCATAAAAGGTCTTGTTGCTAAGGGAGACACATGCCGAATGGGAGAATGCCATTTTACCTGTGAACTGTAAAGAAATGTAAGCAACCTTCGTTCTCAGCAGTTCTGGAGTGTCATTTTCTGGTTTCAATTTGTACCTAAATATGAGCATGTTGACTGTGAATTCTAGCCCAGTCCACCAGCAGTTTGTTTAGAAGCAGTCCAGAGTGTGGTTCTGTCACATGGATGCAGGATGCAGAAATAATATTAATTCTACTCAAGTGCAGGTTTGCATCTCATGATCTGGGGCGTTATAGAGGTACAACTCGATGTTTTTTCTTGATGAATGGGTTTTAGGAATGAGAATTACTTAATAATGAAGGAAAGACTAGAAGGTTAGAAGTGAACCAAATTATTATTCCACAAGCGGTATTTGGTGAATATATTTTTGAACTTTACAAAGTTACAAAGTACTGAACCTTTTGTTTTTGCAGCAAAATAAAATGTTTTGAAGACAACCTTTTCGTCAAAAGTCTATTTACAACTTTTATTTGTATCCAAACAAGTGAAAAAAACACTCAAAATGGATACCTCACTTATTTTGTTGGAAGATATTTCCCAAAAGTAATTTGGAGGGCATATTGTATTTTTGACCTTTTTTGATGATTTTTACTAGAGTACTTTTGAACCTCCGTACCACATCATATGATCTTTTTCCAGTCCTCAACTAGTGTAGGGTCATCAATTCAGATGAGAACTGCTTTCTTCTCATTGGAATTGAGATATCCTAATTGCAATACACACTGAATGCAGCCTTGTGCTTTGTCATGCTATCCTCTTTTCTAAGAAGTGAAACACTTTAAATTACAAATGTGCATATTTATTTTTACTATCTTCCTTCAACCATGGGTACTTTATATGATAATATTTTTAGAATCCAATAATTTTCAACAGCTGGTAAAATGGATCTGTGAATCAAATGCTCGCTGCTGACATCTATTCGGAAGAAACTTATCACCGCTTCCAGATGGAACTCTATTATCCTTCTGTATCTGGGATTGTCTCCAGATTAGGTTCCCTTTAAGAGATAAGAACCAATCAGCACCACTTCCTCTCAGTCTGGTTCAATCTCTGGTCCTCCTCCTCTTCTTCCATACCCTTGAATGAGCTATACCCCTGGATTCCTACTTTCCTGCAAGAGATAAGGGTCAGTCAGGAGCACATCCTCCAGTCCAGTTCATTCTCAACAACTGACAGAATATGGCTGCTCTAAGGTAGCGAGGTTGGAGAGTCTGCTAGTTCCTCCCCACCTATAACGTGAGGCACCACTGTCCTTCTCACACACAACCATGCGTGGGGCATGTAATTATCATATTCTTGGATGTTGATCTGCGTCCTTTCCCACGCGTTACCACTACTGTGCCAACTGTTCGGGTGAACCTGCATACCACATCCAAGGGTATGGCGGCCCCCTTTCATGAAATGGCAGCATTCTATAGGAAAGGAAGTCAGAGTGTCCTGGGTCTACCAACACACTTTTCTGTCCTACCAGAAAACTGTTGTGCCCCCAACAAGAGTCAGCCTATGGACCTCCACTGCTTAAGTGTTTTAGAACCCATGTTTGATGGCACTGTACCTGAGAAGGTGGGGTGCCCCCCTTTTCACACAAAGTGTCATAGTTCCCCAGACTCAGGAGGTCTGGAACTGTCGAGGTTACGGGTCCATAATGGTGCTGGATTAGTTGTAACATTGAGGGTGTTGGCCACAGACATCAAGTCTACATAGTACATAGAGGCTTATTCACAAACGCATTTATGAATAAGAGGACTAGTACTACATGAGGTAGTCTTTTATGAACTCTTACATGTCTTTGTGAATCCGACACAAAGCACCTAACTCCCAATTATACAAATGCAAAGGGGGCTCAGTGCTTTCTATTTGTGTTAATTGTAAATGAATACGACCTGAATAATTTCATTTTATTTCCATTTTAGATGTTTTGGAGTTGATCCTCAAAGGTATGTAAGAGTAAGTAAAAGAATACTACAGTAATATTCTTGTATAGTATTTTAATAGCTGCAGGAAGCTCAAAAGCACCTTTTGTAGCAAGTTAAAAAATATATTGTTAATCTGTGGAGTGTAGGTTACTATCCTGATGTTTGCAGTTGGATTGGGATGCTAACTTGTGCGAAAGTTCAAAACATTGTCCCAGCACATTTTGTCGATTAAAAACTGGCAGAATTTGTTTGAGGAAATACATCAATATTCTGAGCTTTGCAGCACCAAACATGGGAAAACCATGTTATTCCTCATTCTACCGTGTAGAACATGCAATGGGTGGGCAAAACAACATCTGGCAAATACCCAGCCAAAGTTTTATTTACTGGGTGCAAGATTATCTCCACAAATACGCCAGTATTGCTGTTATTGTTATCTTTAAAATGTAGTTTTTAAACAAAGTAGTTGGTATTATTTCTATGTGTTGAATCAAACATTGGCATATTGCAACCTGCTCTTTTCTCACCCTCCTGTACTCAGGCAAGTGTGTCACAACTAAAATGTCTTTTCTTTTGAGACAGAGAAGGAAAAATAAGTAAACATTATGTTGAAAGAATTGTCAACAGCTGCCAGAAAAGCAGATGTTCAGAAGTAGCCTTCTGGTGATTGACAGCATGTCTTTGAAAAAACGATACATGCTACAAGACGTATATGTAAAGGCCACATTTTTGTTCATTTTCAAATTTACGTTAATCAAGGTTATTTAGGGTGCTTCAGCACCTCCGGGTTAGTTCCAGCGCCCCTGCTAAATCACCTGTGGTTTGACAGTCCGTGCCCAGCGGCTGAGCTGACAATTTAAGAAAGACCAGATGGGGAGCCTGGTCTCAAAGTCAGTATTCTTAATTGTTAATGACTACTGCTGGAACTGGACGTAAAACCCAAATCAGGTGATACCAAACTTTAAGAGTTTCTATCTGGAAAAGAACTAGCTACAACTGCGATTTTCCATTGGCAGAGGCACCCTTGGGACTGGACCCACCAGTTCCCTGTCGGACCAAGGATTTTAAATCCGAAACAATAAGGGCAGGAGTGAAGGTTTCAGTGGTTCCTATAACAGATCCACCAGCCTCTGCCAGTGGTACATTGTCCTAAGGCAGTGCTTAATTTGTAAATAAAAATGTGCTGGTGCCCAAAGCTCTTCTCTGAAACATGCAGCTGCTGCATTTAAATGTGCAAGCACAGAATACTGAGGCAGCGTAATCCTAAAGCCATCTCGGGCCTCTTTCCTCCATTCACAGCTACTCCCTGGCCCTTCAGCTCACTCTTGCAGCTTTCTGCTTTCTCCCTTTGTGACTCTTTTTCTTTGTTTTTTTCCTCTGTCTTTTCCATATGTGTCTCTTTCTCCCAGTAAATGCTTGAGGCGCCGGCCCTCAAAAATAAGTGCTGTTGCACCGCACCAGAAATAACTCTCTTGAATTAAGCACTTTCCTAAGTTCAAGGCCGAATAGAAAATTGCTTTGTCCCTCTCTGTCTGAAATCGGGGTGGCACAGGCTGAACACAGTTGCCTTCCTGTTTTCCTGCTGGACGGAAACATCCTGGTGACCCTGATTTTTTGATCAAGATGACCTCTGATCAGGCTTAGGTCCGCTGGTCAGCTTGTGTCTTCCTCACTAGCCAAAATCCTCCCAGATGTAGGGCAGGACATCGTCTTCTTTCAGAGCAGATAACAATCATCAAGACCTCTTTCAGAGTCCTGTGCTTGGTGCTAGCCTTGTGGTAAACAGCAACACACATAGGCCCTTATTATGAGGCTGGCGGTCATCAGACCGCCAGCCTCGCGGCGGTGGTCTTACCGTCGCGGAACCGGCACTAAAGACCGCTGCATTACCAGTTGTGGGGTTGGCTGAAGCCAAACTGCCACAACGCTGCCCGGCCCGCCGGTGCGGTCGCACTGACGCGGCTGGCGGTGAGCTCCTCCGGGCTGGCGGCAGGCCTCTGCCTGCTGGCGGAATTACAAGACAGCAGACTGCCAGGCTTTCTGTGGCGGTCTCCCCTGTCGCCGGCCCACACATGTCCCCACACCTCCATGCACCCGTCCACACACCTCCATGCACCCCCCCACCCATCCACACACTTGCAAACACCCCCACCCAACCGCACATATCCATACGAACACCCCCGCTCTCATACACACACCCCCACTCACAATCACACATACGAAGCCCCCTCTGCAATCATTAACACCCCCACCCCCTCCACGCATGCATACATTCACACACTCCCCCTCTGCATACGCACACTTGCACACACACACCCTCATCCGCACACTTGCATACTCCCATCTGCACAATTGCACACAGACACCCCACTCACTCGCAGACTTGCACACATGCACCCCCACTCACATGCATCCCAATACACACACCTACTCCCTCACACCCCGACATGCCCGTCCCCTGCGCATACATGCACCCCCCAACCGCACACATACATTCAGACACCTCACTCGCTTGCTCACAAAGACGCACTCAGACATCCCTATTCGCACACATACACGCACTCAGATACCCCCACCCCTCTGCATACAAATACGCACTTGCAACCCGACACATGCCCCTCCCCTCCGCATACATGCTGACACACACAGCCTCCACACACCCATACATACACACACGCACATCCATTCAGGCACATATACAGGCACATACCAAACACATGCACCCAACCCTCCCCACCACCCCTTGCTTTCAGACGATCAACTTACCTTTTCCGGCGAGGTGGTCTTCTGGGAGGGGGTGGGTCCTGGCGTATTCCACCGCCAGCACAGCACTGTCGACAGGACTCAGCCACACTGTATTACGCATTGTAATACAGCGGGTGGTGTCTTGTTGCCACCTTGTTATGCAGTCAGACTTCCGCCCATAAATGGGTGGACGTCCAAACAGGTCTCCTGATTTGGCGGTCAACAGACCGCCAGCACTGGCAGTCTGTTGACTGCAGCGGCTTCAGCAGCCTGCTTAAAAGACCTCTAAAGTCGTAATGAGGCCCATAGTTCTTTTCCTGGAAACATCCCTCAACATTGGTGCAACAGGAATTCTGCTTAAGAATTCTTCTTAAAAGTCCAGACAAAGTCATTGATGCGGGATAGTATTTATCCTGAATTGGGGGCACTGGAGGGAAGATAGGCTCAATCAAATGTCAAGCTGTCTTTAAAATTGAAACATACCCCTAATGTGGTAATGTGGTCAAAGTAAATCTTCAGTGGTTTTCCTCTTGAGCTTTTGAGGTGACAACAACCACCTCGTCAAGGTTTGACGATATCAGGAAGAGATATGTTAGAGGCTTCAGACTAGGTGTTTCCTTTACAAGGCAAAATTCTGCAGCAGGTAGGATGAGAAACTTACATTCGCTTCCCTTTCAATGGGGTCTTGGAAGTGCAGGCCTCAGGGGCAGAAACACCCACTGAGAAAAAAGACATCATGAAGAGAAGCCAACATATTATGCAACCTTATTGCATATTCTCCTTAAGCCTGTTTAGTATCCACTGCATATGGTCTCATTTCTACGCAGTAAATGTGTAACACCACACACGTGCACCACACAATATACACAATGGGATAAACGAGGACCCCAGTTATGACAAACTGAAATTACTTTGTTAAAGAGAGGAAAGCAAAAGTAGGTTTCCTTCCCTTCTGGCTTGCAAGTACTGGTAAAACATACCTGTGTCTCTGAACTTAGAATCAGTTTCCATCGACCATGAGTGTCTCCGTTACCAGGTTGAAGGGAGAAGTAGCCACCCCTGAACTCTAAATGTTAGTACAATTTAAGGGCACCTTCTGACCACACGTATCCCAGTGCTTCATGGTGGAATATCAACAAATAATTGTGCACCTACGACTGAATGAGATTGTCGAGACCCCTAGTTGAAAAATTACAAACATGATACAAAAACTAGAATGTGGGTAACACAGCTTTTCCAGACATGTGACAACATTTGGTTTCGCCCAAACAGAAAACATTTTTTATGGGGTTGTACAAAACTCATCATTGATACCATTGGTTTATAACATATTCATAAGTGCAAGTTCATGACTTGCTGATTGAGGAGTGGGGAATTGTGTGTTACATGGTCTCTTTGACTCATTATTGTGAGGTCAATAATAGTGACTTACAATTGTGATGCATCCTGTATATCACCTACTATTACATCATCCTGGCAAGTATATATGGGAGAAGGTAACTCCAGAAATACGTTATAAGGATATTGCAAGTCACAGAGGAGTTTCGTCTCCATATAGAGAAATGAGGCCAAAGACCAGATTCCTTTATGAGGTCATGGTGATCAAGGTGACCTGCACAGAATCCTTTTAATGCCCAGTAGAAGGGAATTCTAATCACACAATCACCCCTCCCGTAAAACACTGAAATACTTGATGTCTTTTTCTTTCATATGAAAGAGATAGTATAGTTGCAAACGTGAAGGATAAAAGTGTAATCTGCAGTGTCAAATTAAACATGCCAAAAAGCATTCAGTAATGTGTTGCAAATACATATTATAATCAGTTTAATGTAAGTCAGATTAAAAAAAATATTGCCACTCAGAACGTGTACAGACATGCACAGAGGTTCTTGTTTTCCTCCATTGACTTACTATGACATGCAAAAAATAAAAATGTTGTCATAAAGATCTCCTTTCTGCTGATCACTCTTCATTTTAGAAAAAAAAAATCAAAAAAGCAAAAGCTAGTTCTCTTTTTCATATTTATACTGCATCTCCAATTATGCTCTGTGACCTGCCTTTTACCTTAGCTGCTAGCAGGCATTATGGCATTACAACTCAACTGTAATATGGTCTTATAGCCCGCTGCCTACGGCTACAGTGATTGGTAGCCACCTAAGTGCAAAGGATGAGATGATCCCATCCCCCCAATGGTGCTGAGGCCCTTAACCCAAACGACCTAGACCTATAACACAGGAGAGTGCCTTCAAAAATAGTATGGTAAAGTAGAAGAGCTATAAGGCCATTAGAAAATTCCACCCACATAGGGTAGATTTTCTAAATAAAAAAGGGAGAAACAGAAGTCAAACATTGAAATGTTGGAGCAGAAGCCTTATGCAATCCGTTATTGGTCCTTAGCCACTCCAGTGTTTTCAATGGCGCTCTTCACATTCCGCTGGTTTAATGATTTACTACAGTACAGCTCCTACATCATGCCTGTTAAAGGCGACTAGAGGCATCACAGTTCAGCAGTAATAAGGGAATTAGAGACTGGCTTTTATACATTGATTGCAGGCTCCCATGTATTATATGACAATTATATTTAACTGTCATTGTCTACTTAACTCTGTTATCAGTTGTGTTCACTTATGCTTATCTATACTTACATTGAGATAAAATGGTACGACAATATAATCGATGCAGTATAACTGTCTTGCGATATAACACTTGACATGCTCATATTTAATAGCCCTGGCAATAGTATTCATGGGTATCTTGAGCAGATGCAGTCGCAAATGAGCAAAAACCGGCTTAGGTTGAATGGAAGCATGGCTGAAGCCTACTTGGGGCAGCCTTACAGACATGTAATATACTGTTGCCAAACTGCCATTGATATATCATGAGTACGGTACAATTACACACCACATTGTCTGCATAATGTGCACTTATTTCATATTACATGGCAGGGCTCTGCGTGGCCCACTTTTGAGATGTAAATGGGATTACCTAAATCCCCCAGTGCTCGAGTTAAGCTGGTACCACCGTGTGTCTGGGAGGACTTGGAGCCCTCGCCGGTCAATCTGTCAGTTTCACTTATGTCGCTCTAGTCTTTCGAGAAGGCAGATACTGCACAGGCGGCTATGATCACGCTAATCCAGTGTTTTCCAAGTCAGTGCATGACTTGGATTTTCATTAATCGACTACCAACGTGCTCAGGCAACTTTCTCATCGAAAACAGAGGCTAAAATTCAAGCAACATCTGCTAGTGTTCCATCGGACGAGCTGTCGCCAGTCACTGCACACAGTTGGAAACACAAGTGGTATTTTCCCGCAGTATTGCTGCAGTTCAGATCTGTTGACATAAATTGAACTTTCTCCAGTGCATCACTATATCCCAGGCACACCCATTAAATATTCTTGTGTGCAGCAGTACATTTCAGACTGCCCCTGTAAACTTTCTGCGGTGCAGCATTATAGCCCAGACTGCCCCTGTAAACTTTCTGCGGTGCAGCATTATAGCCCAGACTGCCCCTGTAAACTTTCTTCAGTGCAGCATTATAGCCCAGACTGCCCCTGTAAACTTTCTTCAGTGCAGCATTATAGCCCAGACTGCCCCTGTAAACTTTCTTCAGTGCAGCATTATAGCCCAGACTGCCCCTGTAAACTTTCTTCAGTGCAGCATTTTAGCCCAGACTGCCCCTGTAAACTTTCTTCAGTGCAGCATTATAGCCCAGACTGCCCCTGTAAACTTTCTTCAGTGCAGCATTATAGCCCAGACTGCCCCTGTAAACTTTCTTCAGTGCAGCATTATAGCCCAGACTGCCCCTGTAAACTTTCTTCATTGTAGTAGTATATCCCAGCCTACCTCAGTAAACTTTCTCCAGTGCCGCAGTGTATCCCAGACTGCCCCAGCAAACTTACTCCATTTCACCCGTATGTCCCAGACTGTCCCCGGAAATGTACTCCAGTGCAGCAGTATATCACTGAAATTTTCAGTAAAGTTTGCCCTAGGTTGCAGTGTATCTCTGGGTTTCCTGGTAAAGTTACTCCACTGTAAATGTAGATCCTAGTATTTGCTAGTACATTCCTACTGTAAGGGCACCGTTGAAACCATTTAATTGTGGTTTGTAGTAGTTCTACTGTGTACATATTCACTATGGCAGTTGCACATACACACACACACACACGCATGTGGATTTGGTATGATGACATGAACGCTTCATGCCTCACCATCCTTGGGCAGTGTATTATTAAAGGTATGAAAAGGCTTCTGACAAGTATGAGTAACACACCGGAGATCATGTGTTATAATTACAACTCTGCTTCTTCTGTTTTATAAATTCAGCTGATTACAAATAAAATCTTGAAAACCTTTAAAAAGGTAGCGTGTGATCTGTGCCTTTTAAAGTTCAAGTAACTTTCAGTTACTTCAGAGCCTGAAGTAAGGTTCTCTGTGTCCTCGTATACGAAGGGCCTGTGCCTGGGTGTGGGCTGAGAAGGGCATGAGGGAGATCTCCGTAAGAGTGATCAAAGCAAGCAGCACCAAATGCACCCCCACCTCAGCGGGACTTCTTAAAGCATTTTCAGATTCTTGTACCAGATGTTTTAGAGATGCTAAAGCTGCCTCCAAGACGGTTCATCTACTTTTGGGGGATGTATTGCAGTAAAGGTTTGTTGTGATCTATTAATCACCCCATGTGGTGGGTGAAAAAACATAGAATGAACCAAAAAGTCATTGCTCTTAACGGTCTGTCTCTAAGCAGAGGGGCTGTCTCCATTGGCACTACCCTGTTGACTGACCTGATCATGCCCCCCATTGGGCCAGTGCTTAATTTGTGCTTGTTGTTTCTGGTGCTGAGCACTGGCACTTATTTTTGAGGGCCGGGGCTTATTCTTCTGCCTCAAGCATTTGCTGCGAGCAAAAGACACATATGGGAAAGACGGAGGAAGAGAAAAACGAAAAAGCGTCACAAAGGTAGAGAGCAGAACGCTGCTAGAGTGAGCTGAAGGGGCAGGGAGTGGCTTTAAATGGATTGAAGAGGCCCGAGATGGCTTCAGGATCACGCCGCCTCAGTATTCAGTGTTCCCACATTTAATTGCAGCAGCCGCGAGTTTAAGAGGCGGGCTTCGGGCACCGACATTTTTCTATTTACAAATTAAGCACTGCATTGGGCTATATTTCTAAGGACAGGGCTGCATTCATTTATTTTAACTGGCTGGAACACAGATGTTGCTTGCTGACCTATGCCAGCAACGTTACGCAGGGAGTAAACATTCACTGCTTTCATGTTTTGTGATCTGAATGTTGCAAGTTCGAATCTTGGCATAGCCTGCTTACTATTCCAACCTTCTGAGGTTGATAAATTGTGTACTAATAACACAATGTACCCTAAGGACAAAACCTACTCTGAGGAAATGCAAAACCCAAGATGTTCACTACAAGGAGAGGAAAAGCATCATCCTGTCAGAAGAACTAGAAACAGGTTTTAAGCAACAGATGAAGTAGAGAGGTGTAGCAATACATGGGTGGTAGTTCAGATGCCAGCCCAGAGACGGGAGCAGTGCGGGCCTTTTCCGGGGGGAATCGGCTCCAGGACAAAAGCACATCCAGGGTACCACTCTTTCTTGTCAAACGCCATTCAAGAAGAATTCAGTCCTCATTCTCTGTGAAAATGTGTTTTGCTGTGTATCACATGGATCTCCTCTCTCTCTCTGGTTATTTCACATCTCCAGGAGACCCTCAGGCTTGGGTTATTTCCATGTTCCATAAAGAGTTCCGTGTGTACTCCGACAATATCCAACTCCACATCTGTGAAAAACACTTCATACCTGAAACAAGTATTGCACTTGAAAAAGGATAGCTACCTCATCCGAATGGACTAAAGAGAGAAACTCTGAGTAGTGACCTCTCCACTTACAGTCTGCCATTTAGTTGGCATTAAAACTGGAAAAAACTCCAATTCCTATTAAAGCAGTGAAAAGAATTAGAATATGGTCTCACCAAAACTATCATTTGCCCATCAGAAGTTATTAATATAGCAAATAACAAATATATCTTATGTAATTGAGAAGTATCTTTCCGCTGCTCCATTTAGCAAACTTTGTTGAACTGAACTGGGCCTTAGTTTTATTGAGACTGTTTTACTGCATCATTGTCTGTGTTAAACATGTCAGGACTCTGGGCGAAGTCAGTTGGAACTACAAGCGGAGCATTCCTCGAGGTCACAGAATATCTCCCTATGGATGTAGTGTACTGAGCAGAGAAGCAGAGAAAGGCATACACCAGGAAAGAACAGCTATAGGTTGAGCACAGGAACAAGATAGTGAAGGCAGAGCAACTCTAGACAGACAGAGAACAAACAAAAAATGGACAACACACTGGTTACCGCTAAGGTTGACACAGGAAAGGCTCAGAACTTCCCACCCTAACAGGGAATGTCAATACCTCTATGCAGATTACTCGACAGATGATCACCCCACAAGCCCCAAGGAAGGGAGGCAGCAGAAGCAACTCTGTCTATGAACCCTTAGGGTACAAACAAGGATTGTACTTACATACACGAGACAAGCCCTTGTGGGTACAGCTGGAGACAACGTGGCAAGCCCTGGAAAACAGCAATGACACACTGTCACAGATAAGGCACTTAAGACTACATAGAGAACAAGTCAAATGATGGGGCAGGAATTGCTTCCTGGAAACAAGGAGTCAATCCCTATACAAAGGAAAACACTTACACACAGGTGAAGACTAATAGTAAACTTACCAGTAACAATAGCTCCAGAGGAAATTACAGAGCAAGCACTAGAAAGGAGCCTAAGCTAATATTTCAGGAGCAGGTTATGCAAACTGTAACAAGCAAGAGACTTGAACATCAAAAGAAACAGAGACTGCAAAAGAATCATAGAGAAAGAGAATAGAAACTAGGCAAAATCTAAGACACAAAGGAGAAATTACAGGAGTTAAGGTAGAAGCAAAAGAAATAAGTAATTGAAAAAAAATAGCGGGGACAGAAGGAAGAAACTAGGATCAATTAGAAATGGAGCAGCTCAAAGGTTGCACCAAGGGTACAAAAAGCTAGACTAAAGAAAAAGCAAAAGCAAGCAGGGCAAGGGAAATCTGTGGCATAATGCACAGAAACAGGGCACAGCAAACAGGGCTGGGAAAAAATCTGTAGCAGGCAGCACAGGAACAGGACATAGCCAACAGGGTGGGGAAAATATGTAGCAGGCAGCATAGAAACAGGGCACAGCAAACAGGGCTGGGAAACGTCTGTAGCAGGCTGTACAAGAACAGAACCCAGCAAACAGGGCTGGGAGAAATCTGTAGCAGGCTGCACAGGAACAGAGCTCAGCAAACAGGGCTGGAAAAATCTGTAGCAGGCTGCACAGGAACAGGGCACAGAAAACTGGGCTGAATCAAGCATGAATAGGACTGGACAAAATAAATCAACAAGAGATCCGTTTCACAGTGGAACAAACTTCAATACAGGAACAGGGAGCTTCAGCAAATGGCAGCTTATAAGCAGTTCCAGACAGTAAGCCAGGGCGGAGTCACATGGCTCAGCTGCACAAGACTGATCACAGGTGTGTGCGATTCCAGTCTCTCACAAGTCCTGGAGGAGAGAATCCAGCACAGAGGAACAGCAGGACTATTCCCATAGGAAGCAATGGGCAGCAGATTCCAGGTCTTATTCACTACTAGGCAGTGCATTATGGGACTTGAACTCCATGGAAAGAAATGTAGGTTTTCAGTAGCAAACATCGAAGTGGGAAGCAACCAGGAGTCAGAATAGGACTCTGGATGAGTTTTAATGATGATTCCCTGGCTTCAGATGATCTGTTTTCAACGTACCCCAGAGGCGAACACTGGAGTCGTGACAAAACCTCGACGGAAGAGATCTTGGTCTGCAAAACCAAGCAGCTACACTCTGCCTCAAAAGAAACAATCCCACATTAGACCTGTATTGGTTCCCTGTGGCATAGAAAGTAATCTTCAAACTTTTCTACACCATCTTCAAAGCTATGGCAGTCTGGCCCGTGAACCAAAATACATACAGCCTGCACTACATATAAGCCATAACCTGAGATCAAGCAAGGCAACCTACTTCACAGTCCAGAAATAATAGCAAGACCCACACAGGCGGATGACTACAAGTGCTGGGAGCTTAGCTTTGGCCCTCTCTGTGCCCTGAGAAGTTTAATCAACCAAATCTGGCAGCAGTCAGGAAAACACTGAAAATAAGTCTCTGCAAAGAGACATTCACATCCAGCCATGAATCTTCTGGAATGCCCTCCATTACAGGCACAGGGACTCCTTGAGTGAATTTCAAGCTCTCCTAAAGATAAAATTTTAGCATTGAATGAAATCTCAAGTCCTTTGCTGCTTTGGTTTTTGCATAGGTTTGGAGAGGCATTGTTTTTTCCAATTCTGTCTTGACGGCTACACAGTGGCTGCTGGTCATTACAAATAAATAAACAAATACAACCCGCTGCTAAGGGCTGCACCAGTTGCTAAAGACCCTGAACCTGAGTTATAGGTCCAGGAAGCAGGGGAGGACCTTGAACGAGGGTCCAGGACCTTTAGTAACTGGCATAGCCCACTGCAGAAGGGATTTAAGGCTATGAGGACATTTTACTCATTGAGGGTAGAATGTTCTAAAATAAAAAGTGAGAAATAGAAGACTAAAATTAAAATGTTGGAGCACAAGGCTTATGCCAACCATTATTAGCCCTCCTGACCCACATCATTGTCTTCAGTGGAGCTCCCAACTTTCCAGTATAGCCATATATCCCGCTGCAGCAGGCCATACCGGCAATTAAAGACCCGCTTCAGTCCACAAGGACCTATAACAAGGGAGCAGGCCAATAATGACCTGTACAGCCTGCTACACCAGGTTATAAGGCTATTAGAACATTACACCACATGAGAGCAGAATGTTTTAGATGAAAAAAAGCCTGCCGGGACACGCAGGTGGTTTACAACCCCATGCGTCTTCCAAGACTTCAGCCTTTCACAACTTTTGCTGTGTGTGCCTGACTATTACTAGTGTGTGCGCAGACAGCAAGAGCTGTGAAAGTGGACAACTTAGCCCCTCTCTCCTTAGACTCCGCCAAACTGTCATCAGAGGTGAGGGAGATGGAAGATGTACAGAATTCCTCCCTCTCTCCTTCCGAGGCTCCAGGGATATTGTGAGCAATGGGAGGAGGGAGAGAAGAAGACTCACTAGCCTGTGTGCCCTGCAGTACATTCTCTGCCTCTCACATTCTCCTGCCATTCCACATATTTCAGAGAAGCAAGGAAAAGAGAAAAGCATAGGCTGTGGAGTAGGACATTGTAATTTTGAGTGATGTGGCCATATACCAGCTTTTTTTGTTTGAATCTCTTTATTGTGTGTTTTGGAGTTTCAAAATACATACATCATTATAATTGAACAGGGACAGTAAATTCACTGGTATGCATAGTTCAAGATATATCATATGTTACAACAGCAGCAATTTTGAGGTAATAACGATAGGACCAATGTTAGTTTACCGTAACTGGTCCTTGTACTGTATTCAGAGATATCATAGTGAGGATTCGGCAATTAAATTAGTCCAGTTACGACTCAAGTAGGTTTGTGCTTTCAAAGTTGTAGTGACTGAGGTGAGATGGAGTGAAGAAAAAATGTATAGGTAAAAAGCTTTCAAAGCAATATTTCTTCAAGAACCACAAACTCAGAACAATGGGGTAAAGGAGTGTAACAAAATCTTCCCCAACGGATACCTCCATGGGCTCCCACTCCCTCAGTGGCTGTATATCAATTTGCATTGCTAGTGCATCCTCAATATTCAGTACCTTAGTTATGTGTGATCTTGGAGAGAAATCTTGTATGCTAGATGGTGAACTATTTACAGTGATTCCAGTGTGATAGTTCAGTTAGAGGTTGGCTAGTCATTAGTGTAGGAGGAAGTGAGTGTTGTGAATTCAGTTAGTAGGGTGTCCCAACAAGAGGCTATCGAATATTTCCAGAGCCCCAGGTTATCCTCCCTACGTAATGCAACACTTTCTGCTTGTGCCCATCTGAGGAAAAAATGAAACCCATGTTTTCACAGTGGGGGAGGAGTCAGGAGATCTCCATCTTTTAGTAATAAGGCACTTAGCTGTCAAAAGTGCAGGTGCGTAAGGTCCTTGAGAGCTTGTAAGTTGGAGGCACCTTTGGTTGCAGCAAAGACTACATTTAGCAGCAGGGGGTCGGGAGTGTGAGCTTATGTGCATGGGAGCAATAAATGTGTAATGGTGAGTAAAGTCCAAACTGGGAGGGTCGTAGCTATGTCTGTCAACAGCTGACCAGTTAACCACTTCGCCATACATTGAATCTGGGAGGCTAAATTATATTGTTCCAGGCGAGGGACTGCAAGGCCACCCTGGTTTAAAGGGGAGTGCAGTTTCACCTGTGCAACTCTGCAGCGACAATTATGCCATATGAATTCCCTAATATGAAGGTCAAAAGAACGGAAGAAGGCCACTCAGATATTTAGGGGTAAGTTAGTGAAAAATAGAGAAAGTGAAGTAAAACCACAATTTTTAAGAGCGCTACTCGTCTAGCTAATGTAATCAGTAGTGAGCACCAAAATGTAATTTGTGTTCGTAGAGATGTGACCGTTCTTGTAATATTGCCATTGAATAGGTCAGCAGGGGAGTCATATATTTGCGCTCCCAGTTACAAGAAAGAGTGGGGCTGCCATGTGATCTGTACCCCATTAAGGATATGTTGTGGGTTATCCTTTAGGCCCAAAAGGGTTGCAGATTGTTCCAATGTCAGAGCAATCGTGTCAGTTATGGAGTGCGTGTTCCTGAGCTACAACAATAAATTGTCGGCGTATAGTGAGACAATGTGGGTTACATCTCCCAGTGGTATGCCCCAGTGGTCACCCTGTTGTCAAAACGCAATGGCTAATGGTCCTATCCCCAATGAGAAAAGGAGAGGAGAAAGCCCTGCCTAGCCCCTCTGTGGACCTTAATGGGTTCAGATATCAAGGGACCAGTCTTCACTCAAATGGTTGGGACAGTGTATAGTCCTCTTGTTAGTTTGATAAACTGGGCCCCTATACCATAGCATGTTAAAGTGTTGAATAAGAAGGGCAATTCCAGAGAATCAAAGGCCTTCTCAAGATCCAAACCAGGCAGACAGAGTTAGGCCAGGTTGGGTGTGAATAGGCATTGATCCTGAAGAAACGTCTCATATTTAGCAAAGTGCATCTGGCTCTGATGAACCCATTTTGATCAGAGTGTACCGAGGGGGTCAAAAGAGCTAGGCAGTCAGTGAAGATTATGGCCAGGATTTTGTAATCTGTGTTAAGAAGTGCGAGTAGTCTGTAGGATCTGAGCAAGGAGGAGTCTCTGTCCGTCTTGGGGAGGGACACCAGTAATGCCTCATGTTGAGTGGCAGGAAGACAATTGGTTGAGAGGTCTTCGTTGTATAATGCCAACAGACCGGGGTGGCTAGGAGAGACACATAGGATTGATAGAATTTAGCGGGCAGTCCGACTGGGCCCGGGACGACTAGTGGCAAGTGACCTTATAGCATCTTGAATTTCAAATAAGGTAATGGGCTCATCAATGTTTGACTTTTGGACCAGTGTAATATGGTGTAGCGATAGTGGGGAGAAGGAAAAAATCTAAATTGGCAGTGGTAGCTTGATTGGCCGCTTGGTATAGCTGTGTGTAATGGTTGTACATTTCTTCATGTGTCTCCTGTTGTGTGTATATAGAGGCATAGCATTGGTGGAATATATAATTGAGATTGGATGTCTAGGGTAGTCCTGGCAAATAAGCCAAGCTAGAAGTTGGCCAGACCTATCCGCTGTTGCATGAGTGCGAGCCCAGTGGGCAGCATAATTAAGAGATCTTAGTCTTTCCAGTAAGTCAGTGTGTTCCAGTCTGACATCTAACAGGCGGTGTAGGGTGGTGGGGTTTCTTAGGGTTTCATTCTCATCACTCAGGAATGTGCACTCAAGTTTCGTGATATCCCCGTGAAGTTTCTGGCGCATGGTCCATTGGGTCCCTCTACAGTGCCCTCATAGCGTAACATTGAACGTGTCTCATTCTACCAGTTTATTCAATGCTGTATCATTATTTTCGTTGAAATAATCAATAATAGTTGTATTCAAGGAGGCTCGGAAGGGTGGGTCCTCTAGAACTGTTGGTTGCAGGCACCAGGTTGGATTTGGGGTAGGACGTGCACGCCATGCGATTCATGAGTATTGGGGGTTATGATCTGAGTGGGTACGGCCCAAATAGTCTGCGTCAAGGCTAGTGGGATGGACATATACCAGCTTTTATAGCCTGCTGCTGCTCCATTGCATGCAATGGAGCTCTCCACATTCTATTGTTCTAATAAAAGATAAAGGACCACATGTACGTAGCTTCAAATTTGCGACCCGCAAATTGCGAGTCGCAAAATCCGAATGTAGGATGGTGTCCTTGACACCATTTGCGATTTGCAAGGGGGTCGCAAATGCCCACCTCATAAATATTCATGAGGTGGGTTGCAACCCCCTTGAGAATGGCGGCCCTCACAGGGATGGTGGCCTGCTGCGGACAGCAGACCACCATGTCTGTGACTGCTTTTCAATAAAGCAGTTTTTTTTGTGTTTATAATGCAGCCCGTTTTCCTTAAAAGAAAACGAGATGCATTACAAAAACAAAAAATTAAACGTTTTTGTTTAATTTTTTCAGAGCAGGCAGTGACAGTGTTTTCAGTGACATTCACAACGGGGAAGGGGTTCCATGGGGACCCCTTCCCTTTTGCAAATGGGTTAGCACCCATTTGAAATGGGTGCTCACTGTGATTGTTTTGCGACCGCGTTCGCAGTCAGAAAACAATCCTACATTGCACTGCGAGTCGCAATTAGGAAGGGAACACCCCCTCCTAATTGCGAGTCGCACACCCATTTTGCGATTCGGTAACCAGGGTACCGAATCGCAAAACTGGGTTTGTGCATCGCGATGTACTTTTTTGCACATCGCAAACAGCGAAATTCGCTGTTTGCGACGTGCAAAAAGCTACCTATATGTGGCCCAAAGCTACTAACACAACAGGAAGCTATTCAATATTTTGGAACATTCAACAGCTAATCCCACCAAACTGACGCAAGTTAGACAGAGTGCTATAAGAAACCTAGCACTGCAAATCACCCTGCAGAGACAACCTAAGACATATACCATATACATATGGGTGAGGTTAGAAGGCCAGGAGACCCGCCCATTAGAACATTGTTGTTAGGACAACCCTCACTTTTGAAACCAAACCTCACCCACTCTGTTCACAAGACGGTCAAGCAGTTCAGCCCTTCTTTGGGAACACCCACAATTGCTGACCTAATTCTGTCAGTTGATTGCCAAGCTGTCCAGGTGGACTCGGCTGCAGTTAGCTGAATACCAGTGGTTTTCTTAGATTTGCAAGCTTGGAGCTTACTCTGTGGATTGAAGGATGAAGGCTCTCTAAAATTGGTTTTAAGCATTTTAATCTTAACCTAAAACAATAGTTTACTATGTTGAGTGTGCTTCTTAAAGCTCTTAAGATCTGATTCGAGTGATATTGTATGGTTATAACACAAAGTATATAGAATGGTGAGGTGTTATTGATATCTGCACATTGCATTGGTAGTGCAGGAAACCCTTCACTGGTGATGTTTTCTATTCACAAGTAACTTTATTTTGAAAACTGGTTTAATACCATTTTAAAGTTTCAATGTAGAAACCACTATTAATGTACCGTACATAATAACATTACTTTTGACTTTCGTTAATAACAAAAGCGGCTTCTTTTTATCTGTCCGGAATCAGGAGACAGTGTAATAAACATATGTTTGAACCAGCCTTAAAGTTTTGGCATCTTCACCAGTTGTAATTTTCTCATAAATCCAGTTTTTACATTTTCGAAGTGGTCCACTATGATCTAAAAGGGATCTTTGCTGTATCAGCATGCTTGGGTATTTGGAATTTCTGTTATTGATTAAAATAAGTGGACAATTCTTTATTTTACGTTTTCCAATAATAAAATACTTATGTATTGGAGACTGGTTAATAAATAAATCCAGGATTTGTAAAGCGCGGCAAATTACCCGTGAGGGGTCTCATGGCTCTGAATTGTAGGCAAGGGGGAGATTAAGCGGTTTGCCCAGAATGATAGGAATTTGAGCGGACACCGAGACTTGAATTTGATTCCCCCAGCTCCGAAGTCAGCAGCGCAGACCGTTAGGCCACATCCTTTTCCTTTGTGCCACATCCTCTCTCAAGATGTGTGAAATAGGTGTAATCTATTTTCTTTCAAGAAGGTGTTAGTTTCAGTGGATGGTATCATAATTCTGTGTACAATCATGGAAAACATTTTATTTCCATTTGGCAGATTATATGTTTCTCTAAATTCCTTGAATACCGTGACTATTATTCACTATCACTTGATGAATGGATGCTGGATGTTGTGACCCATCCTAACGTCCCAGCAAAGAACCCTGGGACTGATGTACAAATCATTTTTAGGTCAAGCGCCCAAGCGCTTTGATCTGTTGTTAGTATTGTGGGCTTTTAACCACACCCACCTCACGCCGATCACTTTCACTCACTTGTAGTCTCGTTTTCTAGAACTCACTTAATGTCTTTGGTATTTGCTTTACGTGTGTCTCGCCTTGAGGCTGTTTTTGTCACGCCTTGCAGACTGCCCCTGTTACATGGATAATTGCACAATTGCTGATATACTTCAGTGTGGGCAAACTATTTTTTTTGTCTCGACTTTTCTCGCTGCATGGCTGCAGACACATAACATAACACAATATAGCATAGCATAACATAACACCACATACCATAACATAACACTACATAGTATAGCGTTAACATAACACTACAAGGCATAACATAACCCAACATAGCATAGCATAACATAACACAACATAGTGTAACATAACATAAAATACCACAACATAACACAGCTTAGCATAACATAACACAATATAACACAACATAGCATAATATAACACAACATATAGCATAACATAACACAATATAACAGAACATAGCACAACATAGCATAGCATAACATAACACAATATAACACAATTTAGCATAGCATAACAACATAGCATAGCATAACATAACACAATATAACACAACATAGCATAGCATAACATAACATAACACAACATAGCATAACATAACACAATATAACACAACATAACATAGCATAGGATAACATAACACACTATAACACAGCATGGCATAATATAACACAATATAGCACAACATAGCAGAACATAACACAATATAACACAACATAGCATAGCATAACAACACTACTTAGCATAGCATAACATAACACAATAAGACACAGCGTAGCACAACATAACACAACATAGCATAAAAACACTACATAGCATAGCATAACCTAACACAATATGACACAGCATAGCATAACATAGCACAATATAACACAGCATAGCACAGCATAACATAACACAACATACCACAACATAGAATAACATGACACAACATAACATAGCATAACATAACACAGCATAGCATAACACAACATACCATAGCAAAACATAACACAACCTAGCGTAGCATAACATAACACAACATAACACAACATAGCCTAATATAACACAACATAGAGAAGCATAGCATAACACAACATAGCTTAGCATGACATCACTTAGCATAACATAACACAACACAACATAGCATAGCATAACATAACACAACATAACGGAACATAACACAACATAGCATAGCATAACACAGCATAGCATAACATAGCATAACATAACACAACATAGCATAAGAACACAGTATAACAACATATAACATAACATAACACATCATAGCATAACATAACACAACATAGCATAGCATAACAAAACATAACACAATATGACACAGCATAGCATAACATAACACAATACAACACTGCATAACATAACATAGCACATTATAACACAACATAGCAAAATATAACATAACACAATATAGAATAACACAACATAGCACATAGCATAGCATAACAGAACACAACATAACACAACATGGCATAACATAGCATAAGACAGCATAGAATAACAACACAACATAACACAACTTAAGACAACATTGCATAGCATAACATAACACAACATAACACAACATAACTTAGCATGACACAGCACAAGACAGCATAGCCCATCATAGCATAACACAACATAAGGCAACACAGCATACCACAACATAACACAACATACAACATAGCATAGTATAACACAACATAGCATTACATGACACAACATAATACAACATAGCATAGCAGAACACAACATAAGACAACATAGCCTATTGTAGTATAACACAACATAAGACAACACAACACGCCATAACATAACACAACACGGCACAACATAACACAACATAGCATAACATAACACAGCATACCACAACATAGCCTATCATAACATAACACAACATAAGACAACATAGCCTAGCAGAACACAACATAAGACATCATAGCCTTTCCTAACATAACACAGCATACAACAAAGCATAGCATAACATAACCCACGTAATTCCACGCCACACCACATCCATCCACTCCATTCCAAACCAAAACATAGGGGTAAAAAACATCATTTACAATGCCACTAGCTCTAACTCTAGCAAATGCAAGACTGACGGCATTGCAAATGCTTGTTACTGTTGAAAACTCTCCAATTTAGAGTTTAGAGTTTTAGAGACGGCAGAATGCATTATTATCCTGTTTTAGGATTCAGTAAACTTTTACCAATTGCAACCCTACACCAATTTGATATTTGAAAAGGGCATATTTAAGCTTCCCTTCCAAATACCTAATCTGTATGCAGTGTGTTATTGATTTGTGATCGAAATCTGTTGGTATTGCATTTGCAAAAAGGAAGAAAAGTGTTCCTTTGGACCCCCTTTCCCTTTGTGAATGTGAAAAAATAGTTTGTCAGGGAATAGGCAATGGTCGGAGGAACAACCACCAGTGGGGACTCCTCCGGAATGGTGGAGGAGTGTCACCCCTCCCCCGGCAGCAGCAACTGCTGTTTGTGAAAGGGGCGGGGCATTGGGGGTGACGAGCAGAGGGGAGTGCACTGTGCACTCCCCTCAGAGCGCATGTGTGCTTGGCTGGCCGTCTTGGGCTGGCCACTCACACAAGCGCACAGGGCTCTCTCCAGCCCAGCAAAACAGTTGCTGGGCTGGAGAGAGCCTGCACAGGCTCCCAGTCTGCCTGGGAGTTCCCTGGCTAGGTGCTCCCAGCCAATCCTGATGCCGGATGGCAGGCTGGGAGACTGTGCCTGTGTTCAGCAGAGGAGCGGCGCAGAAGCGGAGGTAAGTTTTTGAATTTTTTTTTTTTAATGTGATTAATTCCACCCTCCCGCGCATGCCACCCCACCCCCAGTAATCCCTGCGAGCCGCGACTGACTACCACCAACTCTCAAAAAAGGTTTATTTTTAAATGCAGCCTTGTTTTCTTTCCTTAAGGAAAATATACTTCCTCGCAGGCCACCATCCCTGTGATGATGACCAATCAAAATGAGTTGCAATTTGTGACATACCTCATTATTATGCGTGAGGTTGGTCGGATCGGATTGTGACCCAATGGAAATACACAATCTGATGAATTGGTACATTCACTGGATTGTTAAAATCTTTACTGGACACAGAAATGCTAGTCTCAAACTGCGACTACATTTTTGCGACCAGCAATAAGTACATTGAGCCCCCTCTTTTGTAGTATCATGATTTTGTTGTCCCAGATTGGTGTTTCAGGAAGAAGAAGGTAATCAACTTTGATTTTTTTCATAAGGTCTCCAAATGCGGATTTAATAAATTATATGTTGTCAAGAGGGAATTACGTAGATTTGTTCCGATCTGAGCGCATTGACAGCCACGCAGTTATTTGCTTGAGCCAAGGGTGCCTAAGAAAGGCCATGAGCAGCTAGAAGCATGTAGGTCGACAGCACCCCTCATCCTAATCACACGTAAATCAGGAAAACACCCGCTGTCTTTGTTGCTGTTATGTCCTTGTCCCTGCTGCCTTGCTGTCTAGTGTCACTGACCCTTAGATGCAGGAAAGTAGCGGCACTTTAAGCCAGCACTCCAAGAAATCCGATTGGCTGAGCCAATCTCAGCATTCTATGCAGGGCACCAATATACTTATACGTAGTCACATTTAAGTCCACCCCGTCAATTTCTATTGGAACGCACAGGTTTATGTTTACAGTTTCAATGACGTGGTTTATACGTGCTGAACGTGACAGACGTTAATGGCCCTGGCAGCAGCTGCAGGCTGCCACTGTACAGTGCCTGCCGTTTACACTGGCGCTGTGCTCACAGCCATCCGGCTTGCCTTCCTTCCTATGCTTCGGTTCTGTTTGCACACCATTAAACAGCCGGGGGATGCTCGTTTGTAGACTTTTTTTAATTTGTTTTAGTTCCACGAATTTCCAAATACTATCCAAGAGAAACAACTGCTGACTGCTGATTTTCCTATCTATGATGCACAGGATATGACCAGAGATAAGGGCTACTGGGCCATCCTCTCTGCCCATTCCAAGCTCTTTCAACTATGCCAAAATGTAAATTACTTCAGCACCGCGACGGTATATTAGTATAGGTCTGACATAGTTAACTCCACCTTGAATATATATTTCTGCAAGGTAATTGAATGTGGCATTAATAACTCTGTTTGTACCTATGTGTATTTACCGTCACAATATTGATGTACTCGAAATTATGGATGTAATATTTTTGCAGGGTGATGTTTTTGCCCAGGATATGTGTATCGGTGATCTAAATTAATCTTCAACTTCACAGTAACCCCTTTGGAATAATATTAACTTGGGGCCTTATTTACAGTTTGGCTGATGGGATATTTTGTCAAAACGTGACGGATCTCCCATCTTCTGTATTACAAGTTCCATAGTATATCATGCACTTGTAATATGGCAGATGGGACATCAGCCATGTTTGTGACGGAGTATCCTGTCCGCCAAATTCACAAACAAGGTCATGTGACTTCTATAGTTTTACTACTGACAAACGTCTTTGGGATGTGGAAAAACTTGCCAACTCCCCAGCGCAAATGACGTACTTTGGAGTGCTCACTGGCAGTTCGGGCTGGACTGTTCCCCTAAGGAACAGGGTCAAGACTGATTTGCATATGGCTGGGTCCAAACTGGGGTGGCATGGTGAGCAAAAGAACGATGGATTAAACCCAGATCTGTGAGGGGGGGGGTGTTTGCATTGTGCAGCACTCCGTCCGTCATCCTTTTGTGTTGCGTACGTATGAGTGATAACATTGGGTACTAATTTGCCCAGTAGGACTTTGCACCTTATGTGAACACTAATGCCATCATCATAACTTTATTTCGGCCAATGGCAATAAAAGTCCAAAATCTTCAACAAGGAAAAAAAACCCTTATGAATATTTAAAAGTCTTATAAAACAGCACAAGATAAAAATAATGACCACTCATCCTTTATACAAATACCCCTTGCACTGTGATTTTGACAGGCAGTTACCATCAGCGAAAACTTGGTGGTAAGTACTAGGGCAAGCCAGGAGCACGGGCAAATTGCAGTGAGCCCCTTGACCAACTGCTACAACTGGTCCATATGCAAATTGCGCTGTTTTTAGGACTTCCTCGTGGTCCTAACTCACCCCTTTGTATCGCTTTGTTTTTTATGCTTTCCTCTTTTTGTTTTTTGCACACTAAGCAATGTTAACTGTATGAATAAATAAAAATCCAGCTTGACAAAATCTGTCCCTCGGTAATGACATATTTTATAGTAGATCGTTTAGCATCTTGCTAATCTCTGTTAAAACTTTTCATAGAAGTAAATTGAAAATTCGCACAGGGAAAATGTAGGCCCAATGTCCACATTCCAGAAAGCCGTAGTAGGGCACATAAACATGAAACATAAAAAGTAAAACAGCTGGCTTGCTCCAGCCTATTTGTGATGTAGCTTGTGCTGGTGGTCATAGTGTGGGCAGGTAGGGTGGATCCTAGCTCCTGGGCAGCAAGATGAGTTGGTGATGTATGTTTTGTGATCACACTGTGCACGGAAGCACACATTTCTATGAGAAGCATCACAGGAGTGGTAGATGAGAGTTTATAGAAAAAGCGTACACAGTCCCGATCAGTTTCAAAAGTTCCACTTATATAGCTACTTTTCTTTCATTGGTTTGCTTTGGGGCTGCAAAGCGCAACCGCACCAAATCCCCTCCTCGCCATGCAGCTAAGGAGAGAAAAGCAAAGTAGGGGAACAGTTGTACATGAGGGACTACTGGAGTGAACATGGTGGTTGCGTTGTTGGTTAGCTGGAGTAAGTGTTGGTTACAGCAAGGAGGAGTCTATGCATGTGGTGCCATCTGAGGCTGGGCACTTGCAGCCCTCTGGAAAATGACAGGGCTCTCCTTCCTCAACCTGAATTCTGTCCATGTCCATGGTCATCAGGATGGTCCCAGGGGACTGAACATCCCACATCGAGGTTCCCTTTACCACCTTGTGTGTACATGGTTGTATCTGGAGTGGAATCTTAATTTTTTTGTGTGTGTCCCAGCATTTGCAGAAGGACCTTCATTTCTTAAAATGATGTATGCTATGCAGCAATGGCAACAAGTTGACTTCACAGCCCGTTTCCATATATCCTTTTCCAATTCCAGGCATTTTGCTAGGATTATTTGCTTCATCTGAACTAAGCGTGCATGGGCGTGCAGTCATTCTGTTTGTGCAGAAGTTGAGAATCTGTGCCACCTCTGTTTTATACTGTGTGGGCTGGAAGATAATGTTCAGCTTACCAGACGTGGTGTTTTTTGTTGGGTGGAAGAGCCTCTACGCTGTGTCAGTTTTTAGGTTGAGCATTGCAGCGTGCTAGCGTGGCTTTTCTGACGTGTTGGTATGTATCTGGGCTTTTAACAACTCCCACCTCAAACCCATCACTTCCACTTTTTGGAGGGCTTGCCCTTCAAAACTTCTTTGATGACATTGGTAAATGGTTTACATTTGTCCCTCCTTTGGGAGGTTGTGTTACCGCCTTGGCCATCGCCCCTCTTACATGGCTAATTGCACTTTTGCCATAAGTTTGACTGCGAGCAAACTTCTTTTTCCTTTTGTGTCTGTCCTTGTAGCTAATGCTCATGGCGGCCGCGGCGCTGTGAATCGGCTCGCTTATATGAAACTGTTTTACTTTTAATTTTCAGTTCATGTGGCAAGAAAAGTCCGATTAGGAGTTTATAACACGAATTGCTTTAACTCGAGCAAATGCGAGACCTATTGCATTAGAAAAGCTTGTTTTGTTACTGCACATGCTCTGTGTGCGCACTCTGATCACGTGGCTTGGACAACGTCTTTATTTCTGTTTTCCTTGCTCCCCTCCCCTGCACCTGTGCCTACAGGGCTTCACGAGCTTCCATATAGCCTTCCTTGTGTCGTGTGAAGTGATTTTCCACACATCAGTAGAACTTATTTCCACATCAGCAAGTCCAATGTTTTCTCGTTTATTTTCTAGTTCTGCTACCTTGAAGGAGTTTGAAGGTTTCCAGAAGCCCCGTTTTGCCCTCGCAGCATTCCTCGTTTTGTTGTAAATCGGCCTGCGATTCAGCTGCTCTAGGATGACGAGCCAGTGTTTGTTTGGGAATATTTTTCTGGTGTCTTTCCTGTTCACGCTTCCTGTTATGTTCTTTTTCCTAGTGTCGATGTTAAAAGGCTATCAGAACCCGGTTGTTCATTCTGTCAGCCCTCCACGCTGATGCACCGGTCCTGTTGTCATCAGTACCATCTGTGGTCGGCTGACCTGCATAGGGTTCTGTCTTACTCATGCAAGGCACAGCTCCTTGATAGAGCACAAGCGAGGAGCAGAGCTGGTGTTTGTTCCACAGAGAACATTACGGGATTGATACGAGTGGCCGGTGTCTGCACAGCATCAGAAATTGAAGTAATGTGGTATTTAACCCATCCAGTAATTACTGGGGCTCATCAAATCCTCAACCTTTGTTGCACTTTGGCAGGTCAAACCTGCTCTAATTTAAGACAGGAAACAATATGGTATTTACTCTAGTATGCGATTTTAGTGTGTTAGGCACCAGACTCCATGTTTTGCTCACCAAAAACTCAGAATAGATGCTGTTGACAGCACCCGATAAATAACAGTTAGAAATGGGGTCTTTGGTTGGTAGTCCGGTTACCCCCTTCCAAGCAAGGACCCTCACTCTAGTCAGGGCAAATGAGAAACACACCTGGTTAACCCCTGCTCAACCCCTTGGTAGCTGGGCATGAGCATAAAGGCTTAACCCAGAGACAAAGTGTAAAGTATTTGTACCAACACACACATTAATACAGTGAAAATATCACGAAATGACTCAACAACAGGTTAGAAAAGTAGCCAATATTTATCTAAACAAAACAAGACCAAAACAACAAAAACCCAACATACACAGGCGAAGGTATGGATTTTTAAAGATTAAACACAAATGCTTTGATTAGGCGATATCACAGAGTTGTGACAGTCGTTCGCAACAATCTGACGCCAATAGCGCCGGTCACAGAGTCACACAGACCCCCAGGTACAGTGCCTTGTGTAAATGCCGAAACAAGCTGGGGCATGGAGTCAGGGATTGTGGCGTCACTGGATCCGAGGTGACGTTGGTTCCGGTGCTGCGGAGCTAAGTAGCAGAGGCATCACAAAGAGGTGTCGGGTCCTTGCTGCGGAGCAGTGGAGGTGGCGTTGGTGCGAAACGTTGGATCTGCGCACTCTCGGCAGAGTCGATGTCCCATGGTCCCGATGTGGTGCGGCTACATCCACAGAGTCACAGACTTCAGCGAGGCTGCAGCGGCAGCGGGCCTGTGGGGTCGCCGTACTCCAGCAAGGGCAATAGCTTCGTTTGCAGGCAGCGTCATGGGATTCAGCAACTACGTCGGTCCGGAGTCGCCTGAGGTCAGTTTTCTTGGTTTTTCATGGTTTTTCCACCAGCTTCTCCTTTCAAGGGCCCAGAGACTGGATTAGGCACCACTTGGCAGGGCAGGGGTCTCAGCAGTGAGTCCAGTTGCTGGCAGAGGAAGTCTTTGATGGCCCTAAGACTTCAGAACAGGGGGCAGGCTCAGTCCAAGCCCTTGGAAATTCTTCTCAAGCAGTAATATACCACAAAATCCAGTCTTTGTCCCCTTTCACAGGCAGAAGCAGCAACTGCAGGATAGCCCAACAAAGCACAGCCACAAGCAGGAGCAGCACTTCTCCTCAGCTCTTCAGCTTTTCTCCTTCCAGATTCCTCTTGGTTCCAGAAGCAAATCTTGAAGAAATCTAAAGTCTGAGGTTTTAGGTCCACTAGGTATACCCCTTTCTGCCTTTGATGTTGCCAAACTTCAAAGAAAAGTCTCTATTGTTTACAGGATCCTGCCTTGCCTAGGCCAGGCCCCAGACACACAGCAGGGGGTTGGAGACTGCATTGTGTGAGGGCAGGAACAGCCCATCCAGTTGTAAGTGACCACTCCTCCCTCCACTCTTGCCCAGATGGCTCACCAGGATATGTAGGCTACACCCCAGCTCCCTTTGTGTCACTGTCTAGAAGAGATTCACACACAGCCCAGCTGTCAGTCTGACCCAGACAGGAAATCCAGAGGCTGAGTCACAGAATGGTTAAAGCAAGAAAATGCCTACTTTCTAAAAGTGGCATTTTCAAACTATCAATCTAAAAACCATCTTCACTAAAAGATGTATTTTTAAATTGTGAGTTCAGAGACCCCATACCCCAAATTTCTATCTGCACTCAAAGGGAAACTGCACTTTAAGGATATTTAAAGGCAGCCCCCATGTTAGAGAGATAGGCCTGGCAACAGTGAAAAACAAATTGGGCAGTATTTCACTGTTAGGGCATGTAAAACACATCAGTACATGTCCCACCTTTAACATACACTGCACCCTGCCCATGGGGCTACCTAGGGCCTACCTTAGAGGTGCCTTACATATATAAAAAGGGAAGGTTTGGGCTTTGCAAGTGGGTACACCTACCAGGTCGAATTGGCAAGTTAAAACTGCACACACAGACTCTGCAGTGGCAGGTCTGAGCCATGTGTACAGGGCTACTCATGTGGGTGGCACAATCAGTGCTGCAGGCCCACTAGTAGAATTTGATTTACAGGCCCTGGGCACCTCTAGTGCACTTTACTAGGGACCTACTAGTAAATCAGATATGCCAGTTATGGAAAAGCCAATTACACATACAACTTCACATAGGGAGCACTTCCACTTTAGCACTGGTCAGCAGTGGTAAAGTACCCAGAGTAACAAAAAACAGTGCAAACAGAGTCCAGCACACAGCAACAACCTGGAAAGCAGAGGCAAAAAGTTAGGGGATACCATGCCAAGAATGCAAGGTCTAACAATAACGTCCCCTCAAAGAGACAGATTTTATCTGGTGCAATTAAGAGCAATTATTCCTCCTAAACACTCATAATCAGGATATTAGCATACGTTTATTGAACATTATAGGATATAGAAAGAATAGCCAAGTGTTTGGGATCCAGACCACAGAAACCGGGATGTAACTAGCAGTCTGAAGGTGGGCAACATGTACACTTAGTTTTTGACATTAGTAAACTAGATATAAATATGGGGATTATGCTATTTATCCCAAATGACATGGTTTGCGGACCTTGGCCTAAAGAAGGTAGAATACATTTCTAGTTTGAAGGTAAAAATGCAAATTTCACATGTGTACTGTAGTGTGCATGGTAAATAGAAGGCACAAACTCTATTAAGCGTAGTATGCCATCACCAATGTCTGTAAAGAAGCATAGAGGTGATCAGTAGCAGGACACAGCGGTCAAAAAATCAACAAAGCCCATGCCACTTATGCTTCAAAAACAGGAAGATGCAACATTATTTTCTATTCCAAATTTCGTGTTTCTAGCAGTACATGATCAACCCTCTCTAATGGTTCAAATAAAAAATCTAGGGCCCGCCACATCCCTGCTTCTTGAAAGAATTGTCTGATAGGAACTCAAGCCCTTACAAACAGGCAGTCAGAACCATCCTTAAAGGCAAACTGATTTTTACTATTTTTGACTTTTAATGTAAAAAAGCCTTAACTCATGATGTAATTTAACAAAGGAATTGGTGGATTTTAAGCAGAACAAAGTATGACTGAGGATATTATTACTTTTTAACTCAATCACAGGTCCAACTGACACTATCCTAATATTAAGGTATTCAGGCGCCAGCCAGTATGTATCAATCCTGCGCGAAATATTTGCAGACTATTCCAGTATATCAAATCAAAATTATTATTTTTTGGGTCATGTAAAGGCAGAAACATACCAAAACGTATGTAAAACATGAAATTACATTAAGGCTGTGCCTGGCCCTCAAAACTGAAGCAGTAAGGGGTTTTATTCCACAGGATTTGCACAACTAATCTTAAAACAGGACGCTAAAGGGAAAAAACACCATACCTGTAACCACCAGAGTGTTCTTAGGTACTCATGTCTTTACATTTCTTTACCACTGAATTCTACCCCTCCACAATAAAAGAGTAATGGAAGTCAGAGTACTCAGCAAATCAGAATGGCAGGAAGAATTGTGGAAAGGGTAGCGAAAAGTGGGCAAGTTCAGCCAGTCCTTCAGGTGAAAACTGGAAACCTGGTGTGACTTTTGCAAACATTTGGCGAATCCAAAAACAGTCAACAAACGTTATACAAATGAGGACTGAATCGAATGCTGCTTTGTAAAACGTATCCATAGCTCTTTCTCTGCTGTTTTGTGGATGAAAACAGTCCCTACTAGGCTCTGCTACTACCTCTTTAATCACTTTGTCAAAATAATTCAATCCTGTCTTAGCCTCCTGTTTTGTTTTCAAATCTGCTTACTCTAAATACCCAGGAAATGCACTACATGCACAATATGATGACTTTAAATTGGCAGTTCAACAGTTCTGGCATCCTCCCGCACATCTCCTGCTTGAATTAACAAGTTTAATTGTTTAGTTGACAAGGTGCTGAAACTCAACCCCCCCACTCCCTCAATAAGGGAGGGATGAAAAGAGGGTGGGGAGTGATAGAGCGGTAGGGGGTGTCTTGGGCATCACATGGGCTTTTCCCGTTGTAGATGACATGCATTTGCATTCCCGCTGCTTCTCCCATATTCCTTGCTAGCATTTGAATAGCAACATTCTAGTTCTATGAATTCATGAGTGGTGTATCCCCTCCCCTACCTTTAGTCGGCGCCACAGATAACTGCTTATGTGCCGGATTGGATCAGTCGTTCGAAAACTCTATAATTTCCCCAGTGGGCTGCAAGGTAGGCAGCCACTCTCTGGGTTGAAGATTTAGCTAATATATGTGAGAAACTGCTTTCATTTCCACCATTTGGACCCAATTTTCCAAACATGTTACAAAACACCACACACATACAACCACACACTCAATGACACAACCCACAGAGACAGGCTTGATTTAAGTGTTCGCATTGCAGGAACTGATATGGGCTAATTTAAACGTTTTTGCCTGTGTTAGTTTTGAGGTATGCCACCTATGCCTAACAAATTGAACCCTGGAGCAGAGGGAAAAGAAGGGAAGAGAAAGAGAGAAGAGCAGCAAGAAACAAACCTTCAACATGAAATATTTGAGAGTGCTCACTTGCCCACCCACACCAACTGGATTTCTCACCCATGCCTTAGTTCAGCCTCTTAAATCTTTTTCATCTGTGAGAACAAGGTATGTCAGGTTTTCCCTCAACCAGTCACCTGTTCCTTCCTTAAAAGCACCTCAAGTGACAGTCTGCCAGTTATGGTATGTACCTGTTGCCACTGCTGTGGATAGCACATGCCTCACATGAAGCAGCTTCGTATACTTTAGATGTCTGCCAGAACCCCACCTCTCTGCTGAATTTATTAAGCTTAATTCACATCCACACCCCCTTCATGTTAAACGAAGCCTTGCACAGACCACTGATTCTTCATGTGGTTCTAGGTGTGAGCAGTCCTCACTGTGCTCCTCAGATGTGAGCATCTCAGGTTTACAGGCAAGGGGCACAGACTTTAAGATAGTGTTTACTGCTCAGTGGCTCTCCTGGAACAAGCTCAACTGGCTTCACAGTCCTAAAAAAAGCAAATAAAGCAAAGGCCTCGCTTGGGTAGTCGATGGATCATAAAGTGAGTTATGGTGGCATTCAACCATGAGCCAAGTGTGGTGCCATGATGCAGAGCAGACAGTGTCACACACGTGTGTGAGATGTTACTGATAGGCAGCTTGGTTACACAGAACCACTCAGTCATCGCCAAGAGTCTCTTCAACCCCACCTGGCTCCACATACAACTACCTGCCAGCCACCCTACGCCACACTTGCCTCTGTGCTGTTGCAATGACACCGGGTTTTTGTGTTTCCAGCGAAAACCTCCGCAGTTCTCCCCAAGAGTCACTTGTCATGTAAGATCTCAAAAATGTTCAAAGATTAGGGAGTTTGCACTGTGGCTGCATGTGGTGTAACTTCTGTGTGGGCGTCTACATTATTGGCGTATGTGTGTGTGTGAGAATCTTTCACTGCTGTTGATTGAGCTGTAAATCTTTCTCTGTATCCTAATGCGGTTAGCATAGGTACTGCGTGTGCTGCTGCTATGTGTGAGGGGCGCTTCTACTGTGACTAAACATTATGTACCTGTTGTGTGTTTGTAGGAGTGTGCGCTACTGCTCCAAGTACCTATGCCGTGTGTTAGTAAAACTGTTCACACTAAAAAACAGTAACAATGATTGGCTTAGACAATGCTTGTTTAAGGAAAACAGCACCACCAGGCAATTTTTTAAATTACGTTCTCTTTGACAAAGGAGGCACTCCAAAAGCGTTCATACTTCTTTAAAGTGGCCTTTTCCATTAATGAAAGCTTGTGCTAAAACAATAAAATAAACTGTCCTCTGCAATTAGCTGTGTAGCAGATAATGATAGGGCAATTGCTGCGCTTCTTTCTTCTAATTATAGCCATTCAGTGTTATGTTTCAAACCAAACAAGTTGATACTTCTGTTTAGTAAATAATGGCTACTGTTTTATAAGTGGATGGGTTCATGCACTGGGCGGCTGTTTGCATTGTTTTTACGTTTATGAAAATGGCGGACTACCTTCGGTTCTGAACCAGCAGGCGGTCTTCCACTGGACAAGGCAGACAAACGTTGACTGGCCACTGCCTGCTGTTTTTGGCTTCACATGAATATTGAACATGAGTGCAACAGTTCTGGAGCTGCTTCTTGTAGGTGATGGCCTAGGGAGGGCAGGCAGGGGGGTTATGGGGTCTTCCCACAAGACAATCCTCAAAAATCACGCAGGGTGTCAGAACGTAAGCACGTGAAACCTACTAACCCTTCTGGCTGGGCTTCTTCGATGTAAGTCAGGCAGTACTAGTTGCAGACACACGTCTTACATGGATACCGCCAACATTTGTGTCCTTCATTGAAAAGTAATTTTTTGTCCTTCATTGAAGAGTAGTATTTAGCTTTTTGCATGCTTTCTACTAGGCTCACCTTAAGTTCGATGGTTCATCATTTGAGGGTGAAATGAGGAATTGTTGCTAACTTTACATCCTGTTTTAGAGCAAGACTACGAGTGGCCCATTAAATTGCCATCACTGTGACAAACACAGTTTCCGAACAGATATCAATTACAAGTAGGGCAGTGTTTTACTGCTCCTTATAAACAGCAGATGCAATACAGATCACACCCTTCCTTAAGTAAGGGTCACACCCTTCATTAAATTTCGGCTGTCAAACCTGCTGGAATTTAACAAGAGATAAAAGCCCCGTTTTTGCTGGGGCATGTAGAGTTTGGTGCGGTAAGCACCAAAATCTGGATGCTATCACCCAAAAACTCGAAATATATGATAATTACCCCCTCTCATAAATTCTGAACACCTCTTTGTCACACTTTGAGTACAGGTTGTGAGCCCGGAAGAATGAAAAACATTGACTGATAAATTATGGATCATATATAAATATCTCTCTACAAAAATGCAGAAGTACACATACACTCTGAAATATCCTGGAAATAAAATAGTATATTTACCAATGTTTCAATCGATAGGTAGCGAAATTGAAACTATTTAGGAATTTAAAATAGGTCAGATTTGTAGTTGGGATTTATTTATGCATAATCGGCATTTTAGCAATTTTAAGTCAATGTCAGTGGTTTTGCTTAGTTTTGTTAAATTCATAGTATCACCTAGACCCACCAGGTCTGTGATGCAGGTTGTGTTAGTTACAAATTTAGTCCTTCAAACCTTTTAGGTGTATTATCAAATAATAATACAGGATGTAAAATATAGTATGTTATGAATACATAGAGGATAATACACAGAGTATATTATATTTTTGAATGTACTATTTTTTGTCCATGTTTTTATATAACAATAGTCTGTTTTTGAATTGCTGCTAATAATACTGATATGTCAATGACAAACATATGTAAAGTCCGGTTAACTCTCTATTCCAGGTTTTTAAACATTTGCACCCAATTTTGTTTTGCTAGTTGTCTGCAGTATTCAACTCCTTGAACTTCTGTGTTAAAATTGGTGAATCATTCAACTCCTTGACAAAATGCAAGAAGACGACCTTAGTGCAGAAATGACCCATGGAACAAAGCTTGCCACAGTGGACCATTCCCTGTGTGGGGATGCCGCTCATGCCACCTTTTCCATTTACATTATGGAACTTATAGTCCTGCCCATTTATACCAAGAAATGCAAATTATAAAACAGATCCAGGAGAACACGCAACACCTTACATGAGTCAACTGAAGATCTCTATAACAATGACAGAAAAATCGCTGGGCAATGCCTTAAGTGTTCCTTGAGTGAGATTATTATTTAAAGAATTCCAAGAACCCTATTATGTACAGGGTGCACTTTCCCTATCTGCTCCACAGCGCACCTTCAAATAGGTGCACCCTGCACAAACAGGAAAAATGCCCCCTATTATGTTGAATGTGCTGCCCTCAGGGTAGCTGCGAAGTTTGCTGCCTCGGGGGTAGTGCATTCAAGTGAAATACGGAGCAGCTTTGAAGCAGCCCCACTGTGCTGCAGTGTGCAGGAGGGTGCAGTAAGTGACTGCACCCACCTGCAAGCGAGTGTCTGGGGCTCCATAGGACACCCTTGACCCCTCTCGGGTGCTGCCATAATAGAACACACTGACTGTGTGTCACCTTTTTGTGGCGCATTGTCATTGCATCCCCTGACAGCTTCTTTGCCGTTTGCGGCCGCATCCATAATACGGCAAGGGTGCAGAGGCAAAAAGATTTCCTCATTTGCATGGGTCCACACCCCATGGAAATGAGAGAAAGCCCTGTTGAGATAGCGATGGTGCTACATGTGCGCCAGCGCTTTCTGTATTACAGAAGGGGTTGCACAAGCACCTAGCTGCGGCCCCTTCTGTAATACCAAAGTGTCCTGGAGGTGCACAAAGGAGGCACATATGCCCGTTGCGCTCCACACTTCCTATAATATGGCCCCATTACGTGAACTTGAGGTGAAGTGTGAAATTATTAAAGGTTACTTTGATAAATGAGATCGGAACAGCCAAGTGGCCTCTGTTTTGTGTGATACCGGTGCCAATCTCGGTCTTTTAGCTGAATGTACTAGGACTAGCTGAAGCTGTCATTTGTGATATGGGGTGACTAGGCAGCCAGGTTAAATGTCTTTACTTTTTTGTGTCTCATGTTCTCTACTTTTAGGCCAGCTGATTTCAATGAAATGGAGAGAGAAGTGGGTAAGTGTTTTCTGCAAAGTACATCTGAAAAAAAGAATCTCTGTGACCATATGCTGATAAAGAATCATCCAACGCAAACATTTAGAATCAAATATTCCACCCACAGGGATGGCTTGGGAGTTGTATGTGAGAAACCTAAAATTTTCTTGTAGAGAAATGGAGAAACACAGATTCATGCAGCTGACAAGAGAACCCAAAGCACTACAGCAAGAAGGCCAAATTAGAGGGGAGATACAAACCTCAGTGAGCGAGAATCATAGGGAATCACTAAATGCTGTATGCAAGTATTCTCAGTAACCTGCAAAGTATGAACCACTTGCACCCTCTCATGCACATATTGTGGGTCCTCATATCTTTGGCACTGAACTACTGTTTCGTCCTGAACTCAACACCAGAATAAGTTGACTTTATATGCGGAATGGTAAGAGTTTCAAAGTGACTTCTTTTTAACTTAAAATGATTGACAAATCAGCATTTCAATAACACTTGCTAATCATTAGCAGCATTCACAAAGATTAACAAGCTTTGGCTAAACTTGTGATGTTGGGGGCCAGATTTTTGGCTTTGTTGGTGCTTACTTATTTTTTTGGTTTTTTTGTAAATCCTCTTTGTTGGGGTAGCTGCTATGCAATAGCTAAAGTAAAAAACACACATTTACAATACAATAGGTCTCACATTTTCTTGAGTTAGAGGTATTGGCATTTTAAATTCAGAACTGGACTTTTCTTGCCACATAAATTGGTCAACCTTGTCTCATAATTTTGTCTTTCCCTGAGATGTTTTGGTGGTCACTGGCGGCTACTGACGTCATAAACATCTGAACAGAAATTGGAAAATAAGGCTGGAAAAGTATTTTTATTTTAACAGAATGAAAAGTCTTGCAAGAGTTCTTGCCTCCCATTTCAACAATGCTGTAATGAAGTTAACAATAGCAGAGCAGCCTGAGAAGATTTATGCCCCCAATAAAGGACATAAGCAATGCCCTGTGTGCAAGGTACTAAGTGCTGGCAGAGAGGGGCCCTGGAGAGAGAGACTGCAAGGCAAAGCAAGTTTCACATCATTGCTTCTAGGTTTAGCTTCATTCTACCGGAAAGGGCATATTGTGGCTTTCGTGAGCAGTTAGCAAAACGACTGGGTGTTTCTTTTGTAAAATAAGCTTATTTTAGGAGCCGGAGGTAAACGAGGACAGCACTGGAATAAAGCCAAAACAAATGTCAACGACATGGGAGGAAGTGGGAGGAACGGGATGCTGCAATAAAACGTGCAGCTACCAGCCTAAAACACCCATAGTGAAAAGGCAGCAACAAAAAAATAACACAAAAAGTCAGTCACAGCAACAGATAAAGTAACCAAAGTGGAATAACACAGCAGTTGGTCACTGCTCAGAAACAGAAAAAGGAGGGAGAAAAAGGCACAACTGACCACTAGCGAGCAAGAAGTTTTAAAGGACACTGCAACCAACAAATGAAATTGCCTTAAGCCATAAGAAGTATGCTAAAAGTATACATGAGGTCGAACGCTTACAGTTGACTTAAAAAAGAACATTAACTAAAAGCAAAAATAGGTTTGCTGTCAAAAACCATATGCTGCCATGGTAGCCTCTGACATATAAAGGAACTACTTTAGTGCGAATGTGCTTCTTGTGATAAGGTAGAATTCCATTTACTCAATGTGATGTCAGTCAAAAGCTGAAGTTGCCCCTTGATGTATGCTGTAATGGGAAGAAGAAGAAGAATGTGAATAACAAATCAGTGGGTGAAGATGGCTGGTCGAAAGGCCCTAAAAGTAAGTATATTATTCATATATAATGCCAGACCTAAAAATAATTCCTGTTGCTGGATTGGTTCTAGTACTTTCAAATGGCACTTGCCAATCTTCTAACTACTTATGGACAGCTGTCCCACTTACCTGAGCCACCTGTCAAAGGGATGTGGTCCTGTGCAATTGTTCTGTAATATGTTTTCTCTTCTATTTAATATCACTTAAAACTAAGGTATCCAAGAACTATACAGGTCAGTACTTATGTAAACTTTAGTTAATTAGGAAGAATTGGAACTGAGGCCCTACAACCCAATGTGAGCTATTCTCCCCTATCCATGAGCCTGTTGAGACGGTGTTCATTAGCATGCAAATGTGGTTATGTCAGACATGCACGAAAGCCATATATCTATCCAATGCCTGATAGGATGCAGCCACAAACCCTGTGTGGTGTACATGACGAGTGGTTCTAAGAACAGGGTCACTCGTCATGGAAACGGAACTTGGGGACACGTGGCATGAGGAGAAGGAACATCGGTTGGAGCGGAACGGAGTCGGATGGATGAGCGTTGTTTCGTGTTAATAAAGACATTTACACTTTTTATGAATCAAGACTTACCCAGTGTTTGGTTGCCTTTACACTGGCGACGAGGTGAAAAGGACGACGCCTCAACATTGTGCGGAGCTCAGACTTGTGAGGAGCGGCGCTCGAGGCATTTGAAGCGAGTGGCAAAGAAGATTTGTGAAGACTTCGAGTTGTGTAAACTGACAGCTGCCGGTAAGGCGCACATAGTTTTATTGCGGAGGCTGTGCGTTTTATTTTGTTATAACGTTTTACGGCGATCGGAGAGCAAGCACCCTGGTGAGAGGGAAGTCGGAAGAAATTCTACTTTTAAAGGGGCAGAGACATCGGGATTGGACGTCAGTATTGCCTGAGGCTTAAAGGAGCAGGAACCTTAAAGGCAATTACGATCTTAAAGGGGCAGGCTCCTTGGAACTGAATGACCGGAATGTATGCAGCTTAAAGGAGCCAGTATATTTGAGGGAACCATCGTATTAAACGGGCAGGTAAACCCTTTTTTTGGTTTGCAAGAATGAAGTTAGGACTTGTCAACACAAGAATTGAGGTTTGAGGATTGTACAGTGAACATTAACAAAACAGTGCTTGACTTTGAAGTTGGACCCCATTGTGACAGTTACTGTACATTGTGTTTATTTGGAGAATACACAACGGGCACATTTGTTACATTTGCCTGTCCAAGAGCACACAGTGACAGGCACACCTTTTGTAATCTATTTACCTTGCCTGTCCAGGAGTTGACGGTGACAGGCACACCTTTTGGTTTTTTTTTTTTTACAAAAAAGGAAAGGAAGAATTAAATAGAATATAATAACAGTTGGTATTGTTACATGCAGTTTGCGATATAGGAAAACTTTTTTTTTCTTCTCTTTCATTCCAATTTTGTAATTTGTTTGTTAGAGTAAAGTGTATAAGTTTAAATGAAAGGATTAGCATTGTTTTGTGAAATTGCCCCCCCTTTTTCTTAACTAGTCCTGGGGGGCCTATTTATTCTTGGACCAAATGGAAGAAAATGTTCATTCATTATGCAAGAGTGTGTGGGTCAACTCTTAGAGCAGAGAGAAAAAAAGCGTTACTTATGCATTGCCTTAGTGGGGAAGGTCAGGAAGTTTAAGAAAATTTACCAGATTTGAACAGTGAGGAAATGAGAAATTTAAATGAGTTTGAGACTTGTATGTTGAAATTGTACAAACACTATTTACCAAGGAAAAGCACAATTATGGAACGGTATTACTTTGGAAAGAGAGAGCAAGGGAAAGATGAGACGGCGGAGGAGTACATTACAAGTTTGAGGAAATTGGCGGCTTCACGTAAATTTGGTGCTTTAGTTGATGAAAGAATCCGTGACCAATTTGTGTTGAAATGTAGTAGTGATAAGATTAGAGAAGAATTATGGCTGAAAGATGAACCACCTCTAGAAGAAGTTATCTGTGTGGCAAAAAGAGTTAAACATATGATGAAATGTGTTATGGAATTGAGCGCAAATAAAAAAAATTGTGACTGGAGAAGCTGGGAAAAGTGAAGAAGTAATATGTGAGGTGAGGAGTAAGGAATTTGTGAATGAGAAAAAAAAAAGGATACAATAAAGTTTAAGGGTGAGTGTTTTAGATGTGGTAAGAGTGGTCACAAAGTGAATGCAAGTATTTATTCAGCCTTAAAAGTAATCTGCAATGGATGTGGAAAGAGAGGTCACTTCTATAAGTGTTGCTGTAGTAAAAAGAAGAGAAATAGTGCTGAAGTGAGAGAAGTTAAGGAGGTTTCGCAGGAGATTGTTTTTCAAGTTGGAACACAATCAGATAGATGTGAGCATCCTAGTGAATTTGTTAGTCTTGAAGGAACTAGGGTATTAATGTGTTTTGATTCATGTTCACATTTAACGATTCTTTCAAAAGAATGTTTTGACATTATAGGCATAAAACACAAGAAGTTGAAGCGGATGGATGTGTGTCCTGGAGGATATGGTGGACAACCTATTAAAATTTTGGGATTTTTTTAAGGTCATATTGAGTTTAAAGGGAGACATATGATAGGGTCTCCAATAAAGGTCATAATTTACTAAGTTGTACATATCAAAAATTAATAGGTGTAGTACTTAATCCTAATGTTCAACCACAAATTCAAGTTCAGGAGATTCATGACAGTGAGGGTACATTTGTAAAAACATTTCCAGAGGTGTTTTCAGACAACTTAGAATGTCTCAAGGATTATAAGCATAGGATAAGACTAAAGAAAGATGCGGTGCCGATTGTGTCAAAAGTGAGAAAAATTCCATTAGCATTACAGGAACCAGTAATAGCGGAACTGAAAAGATTAGAGGGCCTAGGAGTGATTGAAGAGGTAGAAGCTACAGAGTGGTTGGCAACCATTGTGGTAGCCAAGAAGAGTAATGGAGAGATTAGGCTGTGTGTGGATCTAAGAGCTTTAAATAAAGAAGTGGTGGTAGACCAATTTCCTCTTCCTAACATTGAGAAATTGTGTCTGTGATTGGAGGGGCAAAGTATTTTTCAACTTTGGACTTGGCTTCAGCATACCATCAAGTAGAATTAGAGGAAAGTTCACAGGAGTTGACAGCATTTATAACGCCTTTTGGTGCTTATAAATTTAAAAGATGCCATTTGGTCTTGTTTTGGCAGCTTCTGTATTTCAAAGAGTGATGAACAAAATTTTGAAGTATCTAAAATGAGTGAAATGTTATCAAGATGATGTGTTAATTTTTAGTAATACATCAGAAGAGCATCTAGAACGAGCAAACACTGTTTTGGAACGTCTGAGTAGAGCGGGTCTCACTCTTAAGAAGAGCAAATGTCGGTTTGGATTGGGAGAGGTGGAATACTTGGGCCATTTAATTTCAGGAAATGGAGTAAGGCCAAAGTTGGAATTGGTGAATACCATTAGAAAGTTGGTCGCCCAACAGACAAAGGAGGAAGTTAGTTCATTTCTTGGTATGGTTGAGTATTATGCTAGATATATAAGATATTTGGCGGAAAAGATGGTGAATATGAGTATGAATTACAAAGGAGTTCAAGTGGGATGTAAGTTGTGAAGAAGAGTTTCAAGACATAAAAGAAGAGTTAGAGAAGGCTCCAAGCCTCCAAGCATTCAAACCAGGGAGGCAGACATATGTAGTCACAGATGAGAGTGCAAAATGATTGGGTGCAGTGCTCATGGAAGAAGATAAAGGAGAGTGAATGTTAATTGCCTGTGCATCAAAAAGTTTGAGTGAGGCAGAGGAAAACTATTCTGTAATTGAAAGAGAGTCATTGGCCATTTATTGGGCTCTTAACAAATTTAGACATTTTATGTGGGGAATGGAGTTTGTTATCTTATCTGATCATAAGCCATTAGTGGAAGTTTTCAGTAACAAAGAATTAAACTGCATGTCCACCAGAATAAGAAGGTGGATAATTGGATTACAAGAGTTTAAGTTTGAAGTGGCTTATTTACCTGGTGCATTGAATGTGAGTGCTGATTGTCTTTCAAGATTGGTTGATGCTACTGGACCTGGAGAAGAAAGTGATCGAGAATGTGTGCTAGAAGGAGAAGTTTGTGTAATTGACAGTAATGTAGAGGAGATTACCAGTGGTGCGATAACTGAGCAGGAGTGGGTGGATGCGTTGAAGGAAGATACTGAATTGTGTAAGGTTATTGAAACTATGAGAAATGGGAATTTTAATGATCTGGAGAAAGTTTAGAGTTTGATTTGGGAGGAATTAGCAATGGATAAGTTAATGTTGTTGAGAGGAACGAGGTTAATTCCACCTTCCAAACTAAGGAAAAGAATCATAGATCAAGCCCATGATGGTCATCTGAGAATCGTGAAGACCAAATAAAATATGAGAGCAAATTTTTGGTGGCCTGGCATGGATTTGGAAGGTGAAAGAGTGGTTCAAGAGTGTGTTCAGTGCTCAGTTAGTGACAAGATTTAGAAAACTCGTAATGTACCTATGGTTTGTAGAAGATTGCTGAACAAACCGTGGGACGAGGTGGCTATTGATATAGTCAGTCCTTTGCAGAATGAACACTCAACACCTTATCTTATTGTCTTGTTGGATTTGTATTCGAGGTGGGTTGAGGTTAAAAATGTGTGTGACATTTCGTCTTACAGTGTGAGGTTATTTTTAGAAGAAAAATTTAGGAAAGAAGGTTTTCCTACATCAATTTTGTTGGATAATGGACCGCAATTTTGTTCAAAAGAATTTGAGAATTATCTGGAAAGTTGTGGCATTGTTCACAAAAGAACTGCTGTTTATCATCCTGAAACGAATGGTGCTGTAGAGAGATTCAATAAGTATATCAAAGAGAGCATTCAACTTGCGAGAGTAAATGGGTTGGATTGGAGGAAAGAGCTAATGAGGAGAATTACTGCATATCGTTTCACGCCACATGCGACTACTGGCAAATCTCTGTTTGAACTTTTCAGAAGAAGAGTACCCAATACCAAGTTGTGTCCTGGATAGATGGATTGGAATAAGAACAAATTTAATTTGTTTTTAAACAAAGTGGAGGAAGAGAGAGGAAAGATTGTTACTCAAGAGGAAAAGGGATTACGATATGAGAAAAAAGTTTGTGAGAAGATAGTTAATGTGGGAGATGAAGTACAAATTAAGGCTCCATTTGGTTGTGCAGAGTGGTCAAAATATACTTGACCTATGAAGATTATCAAGTTGTTCAGGAATGCAGTTAAAACTTCAGATGGGAGAATTTAGAACATGAACAGACTGGTTCCTGTCAATGAGTCGCTGAGGGAGAAGTTTGTTCCCTCAGGAGAAGTAGGAAACTCTGAGTCAAAACTGTCTTTAAATGACTTCGATGATCAGAGGAAAATAATGCCTTATGAAGAAAGGAAAAGTAATAGGAGAAGAATGATTCTTCAACATTTTAAGGATTACATTTTGAATAGACTGTTATGTTTTCTTTCATGATTTTAATGCTTTTCTTTCCTGAGGCTGTTAACATAACCTAAAAGTTTAGTTTTGAGTTTGTGTTCATATTAAATGTTGAAGGGAGATGTGTGGTGTACATGACAAGTGGTTCTATGAACGGGGTCACTCGTCATGGAAATGGAACGTCAGGACACGCGGCACGAGGAGAAGGAACAGCGGTTGGAGCGGAACGGAGTCGGATTGATGAGGCATTGTTTCGTGTTAATAAAAGCATTTACACTTTTTATGAATCAAGACTTACCCAGTGTTTGGTTTCCTTTACACCCTGGGCAGGGCCGGACTGGGAACCAAAAGCAAACCTGGCAATATTGTTTAAACCAGTCTGTTCTCTTCCTCCTCTCTCTTTCATCTCTCTCTCTTTCTCCCTCATACACATGCTTTGTATTTCTCACTCCCTCTCTTTCTCTCTCTTTAGCTCTCTTCTCTCTTTTCTACAAACTGTTGCACTACCTATTGCAGTTGACCTCCAGGAGCTGGAGAAAGTGACTGAGTTGTCAACAGCGGCCCTGTGCCTTCGAAAACTGACCTCCAATGGCTCCAGCCAGCAGGAGAAATGCCCAGTGGAATAAATGGCTTGCCAGGCGCTTGGCAAAATAGAACCTTTTGTTAAACAACCAAGCCTTAACTAGCCCTTATTTATACACATGCAGCATTTCTTTTGCACAGAGGAGACACTGGAAGGTTGGATGTTTTTAGAGAATCTGAAAAGTAAGGAAGGTGAGATTAAAGGTGGGATTTGCTGGAATTTGGCGACTTTGTTTTACTCTTATAACACAGGGTTCTGGTGAAATTCCACCATTCGTCACATGGCAGAATTTTTTCCCCGCCAGGCTGTGAAAATGCTGGCAAGATTTGGTATCCCTTAGTGCGATTGTCTAATGTGGGTGGTTATGGTCAGAGGGTTGCCTCTTGAGTAGATTTGCTGCAGCTCACGTAGATTTTCTAATACTCGAGCATCAGCAAATACAACTCAAATGGCTCCGCTCTCGCGCATTGCATGGGGCCGTTCAGTTATTTATCATTGCTGCTCGTGCTACTGCCGCTAAATTGCAGTGTGAGCAGCACAACATGCATATTTTATGCCCATTGGCGGAACTCTGCTGAATCTAGCAGAGTTTTTATATAACTCGGTGGAATTCCGAGGATTGAAACTCTGCCTGTTCCGTCCATCTGGAATGTCTGCCTAAGTACATACAAAAACATCTCCTGATGTTTTACATACTCCATGCTGTCAGTGTGCACAAGTGGCCTAAAAGGTTTAGGGCCAGATGTAGAAAGCATTTTGCATGGTGCAAACTGTGAAAATCGCAGTTTGCGCCATGCAAAATGCCTTTTGCGATGCACATTCACAATTTGCGAGTCGGTACCGACTTGCAAATTATGAATGCGACTCGCAAATAGCAAGGGGTGTGTCCTTCCTATTTGCGACTCGCATCGCTATGCTAAATTGCTTTGTGACCGCGAATGCGGTCGCATAGCAATTCGCAGTTACCACCAGTGTCACACTGGTGTCACATTGTGAATGTTGCCAATAAGGGTTTTTCAAAATCGAAAATTGCTACATCTGGCCCTTAGTGACAGCATGAGGTAGTAAATGAAAGTCCCTATCTTGTATCTGTCTTACGCTTTTTAGTTTTCAGAAATGAATACAGAAGGAGAAACAGATGGCTATCAGTCTGTATTATTTTTTTTTTAATATTGTAAACGAATACCTTCCAACCTTAAAAATAAGATACAGAAAATGTAATTTTGATTGGGAAGTCCAACAGAAGTAACAATAAGGAAAAACAATTAATTTTCAAAAAAGTGTACATCACCTTTAAGCGTGCCTGATCAGTAATCGGATGATATCAGATGACATCATATCAAGAAATAGAGCTGCCACATATTAAATATGAAGAGTTTATCCTCTCTCGGTTTTCTTCTCAATCTGGAACTTGAAGTCCTCCATTTATAATCTACAATTATCCGATCACACTGAAAATAAAATACACCTCTTTTATTTCAACGTGATGAGACCACTCTGAAAATTAGTGTGGGTGAACGACGGCTTTCCTTTTTAAATACACTTATGATTCTCAAATAGGATGAAGATTAGTTTTATAATCGCTGGTGAATTCGGATGAAAAGCATGTCACAAAGTGCGCATTAAGCTGCAGCTTTTGTACACTTTTTCACACAGGCATAATAAGCTTCTTATAAAATCAATTTTCCCGAGTCAAATTTTAGGCACTGAGGAAAAAAGTCTCTACCCCATAATTCCAGAGCAGAAAGCCGGCGACTCGTACAATTTTGTAATCGCTCTGCCTGTGCTTACATGAATAGATTATGGTTTCAAAGCGTTGGATGTTAAACTTTCAAACAATTTAAATAGGTGTGCATGGGGACATTTTCAATTGCAGTTGAGAGTCTTGAAAAGGGTGACGACTCTACTAACTACAGCAACTTCATGGAATGAAACTAGACTGTGGTACGATAGGACAGAAAAAACACTAATCAAAAGAAGAGTAACAGTGTAAGAATTGTGGTGAGAACCGTAAATGTAAATGTAGAAATTATATCTAAAAAATGTACTTTGTGTTGATCCTGCATACGTGTGATCACTCAGTTATGTAATTTTATAAATGATGCAAGTCAGCAGCGGCTGCTGCAAATATGAAGGAGAGGGGCAGGGGATGACAACTGGGGATAAATAAATGAAAAAAAAAAGACTTATCGATCGTTGCCAACGCTGCTGTCTTCTCCTGCCACCTCGCTCTTCCTTCTTTCCTGTTCAACAGGCTCCCCAGCAATCCTGGCGCTGCTTTCATGCCCAAGCTACCATGAAAGCAGCATCAGGATTGGTCTGAGCTGCTCGGACTGCCGCTCAGACACAACCCTGGGGCCTGTGTAGTTTCTCCAGCGCAGCTGTGTACACAGAAACCTAAGTGTGCATGTATGTTTGTACAGCCGTCTTAGGCCATCCAAACACACATGTGCACTCACTTCCTCGGCCCAGCACCAACACCCCCTGCCCCTGCTAGCTAATCCAGCAGCAGAAAAATAAAATGATATTCAAGTATGGTTTTATTGTTCTGCTGCTGGCTCTTAGCCAGTGGAGCAATGCTCCTCCGCCATTGCGGAGCAGCCGCCCCAATGAAAGGTATACCAGCTACTTTAAGAGTTCCATTTTAGTGAACTATAGAGGAAGGGACATTCATCTGACTTTGGCTTGTCTACAGCAGGGAAGGACAAGGGAGTGGTGTGAGTTATGATTCTTTGATCACTTGTACACTCAGTTTGTAGTTGGTGATGAGGTCTGCTGTATCAGCCACATTCTCAGTAGACCAGCTATTGAGCATGAATACAAATGAAGTGACATGGGTTGGGTTCAGGTGGCGATATGTGAATGAGGCTGCATGGTGTGCATAGAGGGGTTAGGCAGAGATGTCTTTTTGTTTAGTGGGTGTACAGTATTGGGCTGAGATATTGAGACAGGGTGCTAGGGTGGAAAGCTACCTCCTTGTTTTCTGTAGTCCAGATGGTTCAATGAACACTACAAATCTTGGAATGCACTAAGTTGTTATATGAGAGCCATGACTCAACACAAGGCCACCTGGAAGCTTTTGTTGTGCAATATGTGAATGATCCATTCTACCATTGATGAAACACCAACACTTTCTTTCTACATCCCTTGAAGTGCACCTTTCGGAGAAGTGGTTGTACTGGCCTAGTAAAAGTAATTCCACCTTCATTAGAAATGCTGATACCTGATCTCCTTATTTACAAACATTGGCAAACCCAAAAGGTCTGGCATTGGTCACCTGCCTTCGGTTTTGTTAACCCCCTGGTTGCCATGGATGAGCTGGTTACGCCCTCAGCTATGTCACTCATGTGCCGAGGACGTAACCAGCTCATCCTGCACCCCGTCAGGGAGCGCTACCGCTCCCCCGTGGGCCACCCATCCCCCTCCCATGGGCAGGGATGGCAGGGGAAGCACTTTCCCTGCCAGCCCCGACCCCTCCTGTGACGTCTGATGACATAAATGCGTTGACCTCATCAGAGGTCGCCCCCATCGCGCTAGAAGCTCACCTTCCAGTGCGATTGGAAGAGAAACTCTTTTGTTTCTTTTCCAATCAGGGGTGGGGGACGTCGGAGAGGCATGAAATTATGGAAAGGCTTTTCCTTTCCTTTCATGTCTCTCAGAGCATTTCTGTAGCACGATCACATAGCGATCGTGCTGCAGAAATGCCCACTAGACAACAGGGATTTTGTTTACATGTACTAAAAAAGAAGAGGAGCAGCCCCTTGGGCAAGGGTTCCCCTGGCGGATATTTTATTAAGGCCTTTTCTACCCCTTAGGCTGGTCTGCCCTCAAGGGGGGGGGGCACAAGACAGTAGGCAGCAAGGATAATTTTTATTTTGAGGTTTTACAGGTAGGGAACGACCCCTTAGGCAAGGGTCGCTCCCCTGTGGGGCAATTTTATTTTAGGCCACTCTGCCCACCTTCGGGCAGATCGGCCTATTTTTAATAGGCTAATCTTCCCCCAAGGAAGTCAGAAACCACTAGACACCAGGGATCTTTAAAAAAAAAACATTTTACAGCTGGGGAGTGACCTCTTAGGCAAGGGTTGCTCCCCTGGGGGGCAATTTTACTTTAGGCCACTTCTGCCCACCTTGGGGGCAGATCGGCCTATTTTTATTTGGCTAATCTGCCCCCAAGGAAGTCAGAAACCACTAGGCACCAGGGATTTTTTTTGTGCCAATTTCACGCAAGGGGAGCACCCCCTTAGGCAAGGGTCGCTCCCTTGGAAGGCAATTTTATTTTAGGCCATTTCTTCCCCCTTTGGGGTCAGACTGGCCTACTTTTATTGGGCCAATTGGCCCCCAAGGGGGCAGAAACCACTGGACACCAGGGATTTTCTTTCTTTACTATTTTACGTAAGGGGAGTGGCCCCTTGGGCAAGTGCCATTCCCCGTGGGGGAAAGTTATTTTAGGCCATTTTTGCCCCCCTTGGGGGGCAGATCGGCCTATTTCTACTAGGCCCATGGGGGCAGAAACCACTTAGGCACCAGGGATTGGTGTGTGTGTGTGTTTTGTTTAGGGGGGCAGCCCCCCAAATTGCAAGCAAGAGGACATTTGATTATTTTGTGTTTAGATTTTACATTTGGGCCATGAGAGTTTGGCTAACTCTCAAAATCTTCCCACTTGGAATGGTGAGGACTGCACTTTTTGGACTTGGGACACTGCCATCTAGAAAAATCTATGAGACCTAGACACATCTGAAAACTAAACAACTGGGTGAGTCCAGGGTGTTGTGCTTCACAAGCACCCCGCATCATTTTCTTACCCACAATGCCCTGCAAACCTCCAACTTTGCTTGAAATCACATATTTTCCCCACATTTTTGTGATGGAACCTTCCAGAATCTGCAGGGATCCACAAAATTCCTACAAACCAGCGTTGTCGCATCTATACCAATAAGAATCCTGTCCCACTTGTCAGCCTAAAAACTTTTTTTTTTCAAACTATCCTTTTGGACCCACTTTGGTTCTCCCTCAATTTCGACATGTTTTTATCTCTTCCCTGTCAAAGGCACTTGTCCCACCGACACAAGTGAGGTATTATTTTTATCGGGAGACTGAGAGGAACATTGGGTGGTAGGATATTTGTGCCGGTGTGGTGATCCCACACAGACATGAGGGGAAAATTAGATTTTTCATTAGCTAAATTTGAGGTTTGCTGAAGATTCTGGGTAAGGCAACACTGGGAATCCATGCAAGTCACACCTCCCTGGACTCCCTAGTTTTAAAAAATGTCTGGGTTTGGTAGGTTTACCCATATAGCTGCTGAGCCCAGGACCCAAAACTCAGGTGCCCCCCCTTGAAAAAACTGGTAGTTTTTTAATTGATAATTTTGATGTGTCCACGTTGTGTTTTGCGGCATTTCCTATCATGGGCACTAGTGAGGTACCATTTTTATCGGGAGATGTTGGTGAATGCTAGGTAGAAGGAAGTTTGTGACTCCGCTCAGATTCCAGAACTTTGCAGCACCGAAATGTAAGGAAAAAGTGTTTTTTTGCAAAATTTTGAGGTTTGCAAAGGATTCTGGGTAACAAAACCTGGTGAGAGTGCCACAAGTTACCCTATCCTGGGTTCCCCCAGGTGTCCAGTTTTTAGAAATGCACAGTTTTGCTAGGTTTCCCTAGTTGCCGGCTGAGCTAGAGGCTAAAATCCACAGTTAGGCACTTTCCAAAAAACACATCAGATTTAAATGTAAAATTGTGATGTGTCCATGTTTTTTTGGGGGTGTTTCCTGTGGCGGACACTAGGCCCACCCACACAAGTGAGGTACCATTTTTATCAGGAGACTTGGGGGAACACAGAATAGAAGAACAAGTGTTATTGCCTCTTGTCTTTCTCTAAATTTTTCCTTCCAATTGTAAGACAGTGTGTAAGAAAGAAGTGTATTTGAGACATTCCCTGTAATTCACATTCTAGTATTCAGAGATGTGTAAATAACCACTGCTTCTCAACACCTTATCTTGTGCCCATTTTGGAAATGCAAAGGTTTCCTTGATACCCATTTTTTACTCTTTATATTTCACCAAATGAATTGCTGTATACCTGGTATACAATCAAAACCCATTGCAAGGTGCAGCTCCTTTATTGTCTATGGTGACCTAGGGTTCTTGATGAACCTACAAGCCCTATAGACTGAAAGCACGAAAAATAGTAAAAATGGGGTATGCCCCAGTAAAGTGCCAAAATTGTGTTGAAAAATGTGGTTTTCTGATTCATGTCTGCCTGTTCTAGAAAGCTGGGAAGATGATGATTTTAGCACTGCAAACCCTTTGTTGATGCCATTTACAGGGAAAAAACACACTTTTTTCTACAGCCCTTATTTCAATTTTTCTGCAAAAAAACGAATTGCAGCTGTATTTTGGCTAATTTCTTGGTCTCCTCCAGGGAAACCCCAAACTCTGGGTACCTTTAGAATCCCTGGGATGTTGGAAAAAAAGGACACAAATTTGGTGTGGATAGCTTATGTGGACAAACAGTTATGAGGGCCTAAGCGCGAACTACCCCAAATTGCCAAAAAAACGGCCCTGCACAGGAGGGGGAAAAGGCCTGGCAGCGAAAGGGTTAAAGTTTGTTTTATTTTGTTATTGTTGTTGCTAAAGTTTATTATTGGTGAAGGGCATCAGTCAGCCTAAAATAGTGTCTAAAACAAAACTATTTTTTTTTCCAAAAAGCAGACATAGTAGTCTGTGGCACAATCACAATATTCTGGTACCATACATCTACACCAATACTGTATTAGTCGTTTTTTGGCTAAGCTAATTTTTCATACAATATTCTAGTAAAATACCTTCATATGTATTATTGTAGGCTGTAAGGTGGTCAGTTATTGGATTTCTCCATCAAAATGTGCAGCTTAATGCTTTTTTCTAAACAAAATAAAAAAAGTCTCTAAAATAGTAAATGTGGAACATTAGAGGGGATTTACCTTTTGCATGTGAGCAATGTCTGTGGTGGATTCTTCATGAGTTTTTTCTCTCTCTTCTGCAGAGTGCTCACCTGGCCATGATTGACACGCTAATGATGGCATATACTGTGGAGATGATCAGTGTTGAGAAGTTGCTAGCATCAGCTCAGCAGTATTCACCATTTTTCCAACCTATGGACCTGCCCTATGACATTGAGGATGCTGTAATGTACTGGATAAATAAGGTGAGGTGGCAACATATTTGATCAAAGTTACTGCTTGAGTGTTGCTTTAGAATTTTAGTGGGAAGACCAGTGGAAAAAGCCTACCAAATTAGACGAGATGTACCGCTATGTGGTGGTGTTAGGTAATATAGAAATATTATTGTGACTGTCACATTTCTGTACTTTTTTATAAGGTATCCTTAATACTCATATTTGAATAAGCATGACATGCAATGTCTGCTGTCCCTTTAAGAGACAACACTCTACTTATCTTGTTTTTTCATCACCTTAGGGTGAGATGGCTGTCAACTATGAGCTTCAGACTTTTGTGATTTTAAGCCTTGCCTACAGACAGTTTAAGATGTCAGTTGAAGACCTATTTGTCCTAGTACATCATATATACGTATAGCTTTGGATCAGCCCCTTTCTCTTGATTTTGGTGGGTTTCCTGTCTATTCCATTTCCATTTCCTGCTTTTTATTTGACGCACTCCTCACTGTTCTTTGTCTGACACTGCCTCTGAACCATGTCTTTTTTACTGTGTTCTGATTGGATGTCTTCTATCCTTCCACTGTTGGTATACAGGGAACTACCTTTTTCTTTTCATTATAGCACCACTTGGTAGTCCATGTTTGTTTTGCTCTCTCTCTTGCCTTCTCAAATCTCCATTGTTCTCCTTGCAGCACATCCCCCCACAGCTATCCCTTTGCTTCCTCTGCCTGTTTATTTTTAAAATGTCAGCACTTGTTTTGATGTTGCTTCTCCACCCCAGCTGCTCCGCACACCCGCTTCCTCCCTCTCACTGGCTCCTATGTTGCTCCCCTGCCCTTACCTTTATATGCGGTATATTTTTTGGGATGGCCCAGCAGCTGCATTTTGCTGCTGCACTACTCCTTTAATAAAACAAGCTATCACGCATATTTTATTTATTTGTGTCTTATGTACTACTCCATGATATGGGCCCACCGTTTTGGAAAACACCCAAGATGGTAGGTGCGTCATGCCATATGAGTGTACATGCTTGGTGACATCATCATACTGGCCTGCCGTAGCATCATGGTAAGTGTGCACATGCGCATTATTCTGCTTTTTTTCCTTTTTCTGCTGTTGCTGTTGAGCAACAAACTTGTTTTCTTTTTGCTGATGCGCAACAGCTTTAACAAAAGCATTAGGAAAGCCAACAGGTTTGCATTGCTTTAAAAGGTGCACTGCTTTGCCAGTGCACGTTTCTGTCAGTCACCTTACCCTCAATTTTAGCTGAATCAGAAGGACACTCCCTGATTAAAACACTCCTCGCCTCCCTTTCTTTTAACATTATGCAATTCTTCCTCTCACCACATTTCTATAGAGATGGAACAGAATAGTCCCGGAATTCCCCCAAGTTTAAGAGCCCGACATTTCAGAACTTCTGCTGTTACCCTCTGACACTAATATACTTTCCTCCATCTTACATTCATCGTGCGTGCGCACACACACACACACACACACACACACACACACACACACCGGGCCCTGTAAACTGATTATGACACCAACAGGCCTGTGAGTTTCTGTGAGGCCTATTTCTAGAAAATATTTGCTTTTCTAGATATTGTGGCTCAAATCCGTACGATTGAACTAGCCTGTGCACGACTGGCCTCTGGCACATCTCTGGAACGTGTCTTTTCCATGTCTGCTTAATTCTGTGGCTACCTGAATCCACTTCCAGCCCACTGCCCATTGTTTGGTTTCCATGTGTGCCCCTTTTTGAAATACATGTCAGCATATTGCATTTACAAGGCTCGGAAGGAGGATAATGTCACATTTTAGCGTTGTATGTCCCAGGCGCGGTTTGTAGAGGGAGGTGCAATTTGGAGACATGCGTACGTGTTAGAGGCTAAACTACAGTCAGTTCTAGCTTCCTCTTAATATTTTCCAGTTTATTCTTGAGAACATGGGTTTGTGGTATGCATAACAGATATATGTTGCAGGGATATATACTTTTACTTAGCTCCTCTGGCTTGGACAGTACAAGCCATATTACCTCTGCTTGCATCCTTACAGCCTATATTTTACTGCTGGTCTTCCAACTCTCCTAAAGAACTCGAAGGTGGCATGTATCAGTTTTGCATTTTGTCAAATGTATGCATGCCACAACACATATTCACATTCGTAAGTGCTTTCCAAGCCATGTGTTGTGCAAAGTTATTAATGATTTTGTCCTGCACAATGTCTTCACCAACTGGAAAAACTTTGTTGTAGGACAGAGACTGAATATAATACCAACAACCAATTTATGATTGTTCCTTCAAAGCAGAGGACCATTTCTCGGGGTACAGAATAAAGAACATGATGTAGTGTTTAAAGCAGGGGTGTTTCACCTAGGCCCAAGAGGCTGAATTCATGGCAGTTTCCTGAAAACGAGCACCATTTAGATTCACTGCATGTAAGTGTCATTTATGTGACTATCCTGAAAATCTGGCATTCATCTCTTCTCCTGCCTCGATTTTGATCATCTCTGGTAATTTGCATGGGGGTGGAAAGGTTTTATTGAGAAAAACAATGTTTCACCTACTGCTGGTCTCACAAGCAGCTAGAAAAGGCATATGGACTTCTGCCAGCTATGTCCATTGCAGTTTTGTGTAGTAAAAGGTTATGTTCATATTTCATGTACTTTTCTTTTAGTATTAAGAATCATTTTGGTTGACTGTTAGAGCCTTGTTTGAAATATGTTTGTGTTTATTTTCAAATTTAGAAAGCAGCTTTGTTCTAGGTATACCACTTCTCCTTGGTGAGCTCTTTGTAGTCTTCTGTTCTCGACCCCTGCTTCAAACCTCATAGGAGAAACACCAAACATTCAAGATCCTCTGATCTCCAACAAGTAGTTACCACTATGTTTTATTTAAAAGACGCCATTACTATTGGGAGATCAAGGGGGTCACCAGACCACCATGTCCGACCGCCACATTATGACAATGGCGGAGCTGCCACGGTCCAACCGTCGACACCTCCATGCTGCCGCCAGCCTGCAGTCTGGCAGTCCCGGTGGTTGTAATCCACCAGAGCAGCGCTGCTCTGGTGATTACGAGTCCCAATCGGCCAGCCTGTCCATGGAGGTTTACACCGCCATGGAAAGGCTGGCAGAATGAGGGACTCGGGGGCCCCTGCAGGCCCCTGCACTGCCCATGCACTTGCATGGACGGTGCAGGGGCCCTCATGCACAGCCTTGCCGTGCATTCCACTGCCCAAATTATGGGCAGAGGAATGCGCGATGGGTGCAGCTGCACCCGCTACACTGCCACATTGCCGCCGGCTCCGTTAGAAGCCGGCTGCAATGTTAAGGCCCTGTTTCCTGCTGGGCCGGCGGACAGAAATACTGTTTCCGCCCTCCGGCCCAGTGGGGAACTCAAATTAGGGCTGGCAGGGCCCATGTGGCCTGATGGCTGGATGACTTTGGCGGGTGGCGTAGGCCGCCCGCCAAAGTCATAATGGGGGCCCAAGTGTGCCAAAGGGTGTCAAGGGTTTAACAGTCTCTTGCTTACAGAATTGAAAATTTGACCATAAGGCATTTTCTGTCTTGTCACCAATTTATGTCCCAGTGCCATAGAAATATCAGGCACCTATGATGTTGTGTGTACATTTGCAAATTACTTTGTGGTTGCAAGAGTATTACACACCTTCTTTGTGAGAGCCTCTAGCTCCCATGCCAGTTACATATGCCTGCACCTGTACTATAGAACTCATGCTTCCCACCTGCAATATGGGAACCCAGTGCTCATGGGGGGGTGGCCCGTGAACCAGGATGGCGAGCTGAATGCTTTGAGACTCCCAGACAAAGACCTCCTTCATCCAACCTGTGGTTAGGGTGAGCTTTTGCTTCACCTGGTCAGTGCTACAAATAGGAGAGACACTGAGGAACCTGCCTTGCTGTGTTTGGCCCGTCAAGGAGGCGGGTGGCTCAAATCAGTGGTTGGGCGCGGCTGGGACGTGGGACATGGAAGAAACCCTGTATCTAGGCCTGCGTGTCAAGCCTATGCCTTGCACCGCTGAGCGCACATTGAGTGCAGAGGTGCCCTAAGGACTTCCCTGGTGCTCCTGTTGCTCTACCTGCAGGCCACGACGAGGTGAATGGTGAAAGATGGTGAGCAAGACGTAGGTTGGGAGTGGCCGATCACATCCGCTGGGGCAGCCCCCATGGTGGCGCCAGCCTCCCAGCTTCCCTCCTTCCTCTCCACCTGAAATATTGCCACCATCCCCCTCCACTCTTGTGTCCACTTAGGTGGGCAATGCAAGGAGTGGTGGAGAGAGACGTGCTGCAATGGTACTCGCCGCTGCAGGAGCCGTGACCTGGGGCTTCGTGCCCATGATGGAAGGACCCAAGATAACACAGAGGCCTTCAGCTGCCGCGATCTGTGGCAGGATGGACCTGGTTTGGCTCACAACATGCCTGCCCCTGACTTGGGGCTACGCACCGCCTTCTTGCCTCTTCCCCCCTTTGATCCCTAGTCTTCCTTGGCTGTGGCCTAAGGGAACTGAGCAGCTAAATCCGTGTTTCTTGCTGGGGTGCCTGTAGGTACCTGGACTCTGTTGACCAAGGGACTGCCACACTTCCCTGCCTTTGGCCCCGGAACTAAACTGACCATGGGGGGATTTCCGTCTGCCTTTTGATTACCCTCTGTCCGCCCTCTGACCTGTTGTGGCTTGAGTGAGGTAACCCTTACGGAATCCACTGCAACTACCCCAGCTACAAGCCTCCTACCTTGCAGAGACCCCCTCCCTGGGACAGCAAGGGACGTCACTGCATGGCATCTGGGAACACTATTGAACGCCCCTTTAGGTGCTTTTTCTGTTTCCATCTGCGTGCAAAGCGCTGAGATACTTTACGATTTTGTGCCTCCCATCTACTGCACCCGTGCAAACCCACGCGCTAGTGACCGCAAACCCACAACAGAAGACACAGATCCTCCCAGCAGTAAACAGATGATGCACTCTACTGCTGAGGACAAGCTTAACATAGCACTGGCGGCAATTGAGAGGCTGCGCGTCTCTATAGAAAAACAGATTAGCTCTGTGGCAGTGGATTTCAACTTCCTTCATGATGATCACAGGAAGCTGGCAGACAAAGTGGCTGGCGCTGACCTTCAACCCGCATCTGAGACCACTCACAAGAACTTGCAATTGCTACAGGACGGTACTTGCATGTTAAGCAACTAGAAGCAGATGACATGGAGGGACGTTTGTGTAGAAGCAATCTATGCATTGTGTGTTTTCCTGACACCACAGAGAGTTGAGATGCAGGGACCTACATGGAAGACTGGCTCTGATCCTTCATGCCTTCTGACACCCTCTCACCCTTTTTTCTCCATTTAGAGGGCACATAGGGTGCCCGGTTTTTGGACTCCACTGGGCTTCCTCCCATGTTCTGTGGTCCTCAACAGGCATGCCATCTTCCGTGCAGCTCAGGCCCGCAGGCCCTCTGATGGTAGACAGTCACCGCATGATGTTGTTCCCAGACTTCACGCTGGCAGTGCAGCGCCATAGGGTCACATTCACAAATGTCAAGTGTAAGCTGCAAGTACTCCACCCCAATACTCTGTGCTCTTCCCTGCCGCCCCCGTGTGTCCTTGGCGGGAAATCCTTCTTCACTGATATGGCAGAGGCCTGGGACTGGGCAGAGGGGCACACTAGTGGGGATGCCGCAACGATATTTGCTCCGAATATGGAACATGCTTTTCTTAATCAGCTCTCGGGTGCTAGCCCTTTGGGGAGGCACTCCTTGGTTACTGGGTGGTGGCTTTTAACAGGGTCCTGGACACAGCACTCAACAGACCCTACACCCCACTGCCTCAGTCCCCCACCCTCTCCACTGCCAACCACCTGGGTGCTTGGTTACATCTCTGGGTAGGCATATGGCTTAAACCCCACATGAAGAATAGGGTATACTCCCTTTTTACCCATCCCCAGGGCCTCCACACACACCTTTCCCACAGAGTTGGCCACACACATCACAAACTGACTACTTGGGGGAGGACACGTTCAGATCACAATCCTCATTACTTACGAGTCTGCTGGGACAACACACTCCCATCCTATACTGACATGGTGCCTCTGCCCCAAGGCACTAGAGGATGTGTCACTCTGTGCAACTCTGAGTACTTCCTGCCTTTAGTACTTTGAAATGAATACTGGCACTGCATTGACCCGCCTAGTGGAATTGGATGCGTTTAAGGTTACTATCAGGGGACAATGTATAGGTCCGGTCACCTGAAGGCTCTGGCTGTCTCCTCGACCGAGATCAGATTCTAGTTTGCCAAGGCACGGCAGGAGCACAAACCCAAGTGGAGTGCCTGCACTGCCTTAATTACACCGCAGCCTCTACCCAGAACCATGCTGGGTCAGACAAATCGGCGCTCTGCTGGCCTGGTTCATTACACAGGGCAGCCCACAGCTCCCTATTCTGTCCATTACTGTGCCCCTGCCACAGAGCTGCATATGCAGCATGAGAAACATGCAACTTTTACTCAGTATTACGATTGTCTGTACATGCTGCGATGGGTATCACTCCCTCGGCTGCAAGGCTTTCCCATCAAGTGTAAACATTACCATGGGTCCCACTTCATTTGGAGTTGGAACTCAATGTGACTCCTTTTGAGATCTGCAAGGCCATCTGATCGCTAGGGTTGGGGATAAACTCCAGACCCCCTGGTGGACTCCTTAAGGAGTTCTATAAAACATATGCCACGCTGTTGGCACCTGCCATCGCAACCAGTCTCAACTCCCACCAACCCCTGGTGATGCTTAGTGTGGACAATACAATTCTTGGTAAAATCCTGGCAGACTGGCTGGCCAGTGATTCCACAGTTGGTCAACAAAGACCAAAATGACTTTGTGCTGGGCCACAGCACATCTCTGAATCTCTGCCGCCTCTTTCAGGTTCTGCAGCAGGCGCCGGGCTCGTGGCCCCGGTTCGGCTGCCTGGTATTATATTTGGAGAAAGCCTTTGACTCCCTGGAATAGAATTACCTCTTCCCCGTACGTTCTGCAGTTGCCTGGGCGCCCACATGCTTAGGCTTATAAAGCTTCTCTATTCCGCAAATTTTTCCTGCGTCAAGACAGGCCAGTACATCTGCAAACCTATCTCTATAGGCTGTGGCACCTCCCTGGGCTCCTCTCTTCTTTTCTTTCTGGCTATGGAGCCCCTGGTGCATACACTGAGAGCTCAGAGACGAGACTGGAATATCCCACTGGAAGAAGGAGCTCATGCTATCTGCCTCCCACCTCATGACCTGCCTCTCTACTTGCAAGATATCTCTGAGCCTTTGCCTGCAGTTGAGCACCTGCTTGCCTCCTTTGCTGCTGTCACGGTCCTGCAAGTTAATTGGGACAAATCCTGCCTCTTCCCCTTGTCTGCTGGAGAGGTGGACCCCGCACTCCAGTTGGGAGAAGAACTGGTGCATTAGCAACCAGACATGATCTGCTACCTTGTTATCCTGATCCACTGTGATACAGCGGCACTGGCGAATGGAAACGTGTGTTGGGTGTTTCTTCCCTCTGTGGACAAATCTCCTTCTGGTCTGCTTTTGCTGCTGTCAGTGGTGGGATGCTTTACACTGTCTAAGATGGTGATGCTACCACGCCTACTTTATTATTTTGTTAACATCCCAATCTACTTACAGAAATCCTTTTTCACTACAGTTGAGCGCCTGCTTGGCGATCTCATCTGGCACAGCACTTGCTGCCGTTTGGCGCTATCAAAGCTGTGTCTACCGACAGCAGGGGTGGACAAGCAGCCACCAACTTTGAGCACTATTACTTTGCTGCTCAGTTACAGTGGGTGGCACAGTGGTTTGCCAAATACTATGGCAATGTTGACATTACCCTTGTGCACATTGAAGAGCGTCTTACACCTCCTTCACCCCCTAACCTCCGCTCCCATCCCACCTATGCATTTCTTGTCTGTGCCGCTTCACTCATTGCCTAAGCTTTATTATTATCTCTGTACATATGCCCCCCTTCTCCCACTGCTTAGTATGCCCAGGGCGCAAGCGAATCTCACAATGGCAGCTATTGCCCCTTGGCATGAAGCGGGCCTCCACACTTTCGGCAAGCTCTTCTCATAGCTTGTGCTCATCCCATTTGCTGATCTGAGTGACCAAACCTGGGGCCTACCCCTGGGACAGTACCTCACATACAATTCAATTATAAATACTCTTTGAGCATGTTGGGGATCACTTCAGTCTTTCTACACTTACTGGGCACAGTGTGTGAGTTGATCATATGGTTCACCAAGGCGCTGTGAGAACATACCTGCCTACCCTTTCCGATGCTTGGAGATCTGTGGAGCGAGGACCTGTGTAGGGTGTGCAGTGATGCGGAATAGGCCATTATTTTGGCCTAGCCTGCCACTGTCTCCCAGAATTTGTGATACAATTTAATACAGTTTTTCATCCTGTATAGAAAGTACTCACTCCCACTCAGTTTACCAGTTCTTCCAGTGCATAGATGCCTCCTGCCCCACTGCTTGCGGGGGGTGTGCAGAATTTGTTCACATGCTTTGGTCCTGCCCTCTGCTGGTTCTGCTGGCTCAGTACTGGTTGTCTGTTACTGCCTGTCTCTCTCGTGCCACTGAGGTTCCCTCGCTGTGCACCTGGAGCATGTGTGCCCTTGTTTTCTTTGCACATTCGAACCAAAATAGGGCAGTCGCTGAGTTACAGAAAAACTCTGTTAGATTCTGTGAAGTTCCTCAAGACGGCAGAATCGGACACGTTGTGCTGCTTGCTCTGATTTTAAGCAGCAGTAGCTTTTGTAAAATCAGTGTGAAGGCACCACAAGACACGCCAGATGACTCTGCTTCTTTTTACCGTTCTACTTGAGATTTTCTACTTGAGCTGTTGGTTTCTCAATGCGAACGCTCGTTAGGTTATACAACCACCTGCATTGAGAAATTTTGTTGGGAGGCATTCTAGCACCTGAAAATCTTAATCTCGATTGTGCTCGCCAATTTAACGTTGGCAAGACATGTGTGAGAAAAACCTCCACCACATGGCAGTTGGCCGAGTTTTGCCAGAACTCTGCACTCCAAGCAGAGTGGGCAAAGTTCTACAAACTCCGCTGGTGGAGTGAAATTTTCACCATCCCTAGTTATGAAACATGTGCACCCTGTGCACTGTTGCACCACTGTTGCTATTGTAACTAGCTCATGTCTTATACCTTTGACCTGATGATAATTTTTGTAAAAGCTCAATAAAAACATGCTTAAAATATGGGAACCTAGCGCTCGCCACACACATTGCCCTTTGTATTGGTCAGGTTTGGGCCATGGAACCAATGTCCATCACCAGAACTGCATCAACAGAGGCTCACCAAAGGCCAAGAGGAGGTTGGAGATCACATCCCTCACATCAGACAGAAAGCCTATGTTCTGAGGAAGCTGTGATTGCAGTCCACAGAGCATGGAGCCAGAGTGCTGCCAGAATAGCTACTTGTGTGTGTCGGAAATCTCCATGACCCAGAAAATTCCATACTAAAGGAAATTGGGGCAGAGAAGGAGACAAGGCAGGCAGTCATAGGTAGCTCCTCAAGTCGAAGGACTACCTGGAGTCACCAGAATTATTCAGAACTCTCCATCTCATGGGAGAGAACTCATTGAGATGGACAAATACCCCTTTGGTTGGATAAGGCCACCTTGTGTGGGTATTGGCTGTTCCCAATGGTGTCATTCTGGGGAGAGACAAGCATTTACTTTAAGACATTTCTGATTTCTATGAGCTCACCAGATGTTTCACTGTTGGACTCTCATGTCCATCACAACCACGGAGGGAAAGCCCCTCTGTCCTGGGAGGTATCCCCAGATCATCTGCCATCAGATAAGACCCCAGAAATTCAGGGACCTCAGTCCATTGTTTGTACACATCAATTTATTTTTAGAGAGTTTGTCTTTTTAACACTATAATGCAAAAATACTTGTACCAAGAGATTTTTACTAAATGCAGATATCTTGCACGCAGCCTTCCTTCCCTTATTTGTGGTTACCACGCTACCCATCGTTCCCAGTTTGAGCCCCAGCCCCCGAGCTGAATATAAGCAGAGGTCTAAACTTCTGCAACACCAGCAACCACTATGCAGCCTTTCCTTTCTGAGTCTTTGCCATTCCACGTGCCTAAAACCTATTGCTTCATCCTCTTCATCTGTACCAGGTCCCAACCTCGAGCTAGCAAATCTAACTTACTTACTATGAGTCTAACAGTTGTAATTTTCGTTTAAAATTTCAGTAGCTCAAACCTGTCAAAATGTACTGGGTGAAAAGGCCTGGTAAATTCCAGGACATGCACCTTTTTGTGAGGTCAGCACAAAAAACTGTGACTCAGAAGTTGTTACATGTCTAAGACCTCTAAAAGAGCTTAGATCCCATAGTGAGCTTTGCTGTGATTCAGCAGGGTTTCACATCACTTAGATGAAAAGGTATCGGAAAGGCCTAGCCTCTGTTGGAGAAGATCAGCCTGCAGCCTTTTTCCCTAGCAAATGACCAGCTTGTCTATCAACTTCCATTCCTAAGAGACATTACCGAGAAGACAACTGCCAATCAACTGAAAGACAAGTTCAGCCCCCTACTACATAACTGGCTAAGGCTTCATTGCAGTACATAAACGATGACCATTCAAGTAGTTGATGGATAGATCAATTTGCAATTTGTAGCACGTGCTGTTGACCCAAAAGGTGCCCTGGAGCTGTGGCACTGATGATGAATTCCTGATTGTCTAAAAAATTGCCTTGCCATAATACATGCATGAATGTAAAATGCCTATCTTAAACTTGACCCTCTGAAGACATAACTTGTGCCTATTTCAAACAATCACAGATGGGAAACACAAGGTTGGCTGTCTATGGTGAACCTCAAGGTTTCAATACATAATTCATGGACAGTGCCACATCCCATGGTTTCTGAATGCACAGCAACCTTAGCTTCATATCCTAAACAAGACAAACATTCCTAGCACTAATGACCCCCACTCCACAAACTGAGAGCCTTTCTCCCTGTAGCAGGCTTCTGTCCAAACATTGATTCTGCCCAGTCTTACAGAAGTGCTGTTATGCAGACTCACATCCCAGAATAAAATTGACTTCATAAAAAGTGTCCTCCATGCCACTGCATATCAGATTAAATGTCTATGAAAGATTACCCTCTCAATCTAACAACTCCACTGGCTTCCTCTGCTGATGTGAACTACTGTGAAAGCCTGCTGTATCATCAGGCAGTCAACTCAAGCATCACAGCTGATTTGCTGTCAGCATCACTGATGTGTCCCACAAAACATCTGCAGCACCACTCCGAGAAGGCCTGAACCCAAACAGCGCAGTTAGGAGTAGATGCAATGTCAGGCAATTGCCTGCTATGCACAAGAATGTGGCGGTTTATCCTTATGCAGGTTTATCGAGCTCCATCCTTTTCCTTTTCCAGACGGATCTCCAGTCCTTTCTCTTAAAAACAACCCCTTCTCAATGCATAACCTTCTCATTGTCCATCTCAGGTATCCTTTTGCAAAATTATCCCTTCTTTTCTCACTTTTCTCTATTTCCTTGACCTCTTCTGCTTTGTTTAGTACCCTTGCATTCTGTACCCCATGTTGCACAGCCCTCTAGCTGCGTTGTAGCTAGGTTCTCACTTTATAAGTGTTATGCACTTAGACATACATTCACACTTGGGCCCTTACGTTACTCAAAGAATAAATATTGAATCAGGAGTCTCTTGTGGACAGTCATCTAAGACCAGTGGGAAATTCGGGGAAAGACTAGTCTTGGCAGATGAAGCTAACAGTTGAACAACAAAACATAACCCAACCACGGTGAGTAGGGAATTTAACAATTCTGCACTCTGAATATGTCTTAGTGCCTATTAAACTGCTTGTTGAATTGTACTTTTAGTTTCTTTCTTTGATATGACTTTTTCATGGAATGGACTAATGCTTTTATTTTGACTCCCCATCATAACAACTAATTAAATTATGACTTAGGTGCCCACCTCACTCTTTGTCGATACAAACACTCTTTTCATTCCTGGGCTTATGTGTGAAACCCTAATACGTTCTGTGTATTGTAGTCTTGTTTCACTCTATTGACCTCATTAGACAAACACAATTGTTAGCAGTCATCTGCTGATGAAAAGATCAGTGTCTGTGCTTAAATGGAGTGAGGTGGTCATCTTAGTTATGACATTTCCATCTTATGAAGGAACACAAAGGCTGTATAGAAGCTTTCCACCACATAAACTAATACAAACGTGTTGCTGTCTCTATCAAAGAGCTTGTATTAGCATTATGTCGTTTTCATGTCATGATTAGTTATCAGGTTTCCACCATGTGATCTGATACAAATGCTATTTAACGTTTTCATTTTATAAACGAATGCAAATGTTGTGGTGTTTCTTCTTAATGAACAAGAACAAACATTGTGACTTATCCGTCTTATGAAGTATCTTTCTGAATTGTGTCAACAAATATGTTTCTCTAATTGCATTCTACATAGGCCCCAGTACAATCCACCATGTTTTTTTTTTTCACGGTAAACAGTCATTTCTCTCTCTTTTGTCTTAGGTAAATGGGCATTCGAAGGAAAGAATGGAGCAGGAACAAAAAGGAAGGGACCACCATGACATGGATCCTTCTTCAGCTCAAAAGGTATGTTATGTTGTGTGTGCCATTTGGGGTTGCTTATGTCATGCATTAACATATAAGGATGGGGCCCAATGCAGAATGTGGTGATCGCCCCCTGAAAACGCCTGTGCAAAGAGAGCTCTTTATAAGCTTTAATCTAACCCCACCCCTCATGCACCGAAGGGGAAAGAGGGGCTTGCTCTCCCCCCCTTACACGCTTGTCTTTAATTGGTTTGGGCTGTGCTGGCTTGAGTGAGGTTGTTTTAGAGTGGATCAGGTAGTTTAATTGTGTGTTGATGGGTGGGGTTCAGGTTTGGTTGAGGTGGGCTGTTTTCGAGTTATGTATGTGTATTGTCATGGATAAGGGTATTTTCTGGTCTCTGTGCCTTATTGTTGTACATTGCAAACTCAGATGCCTGTAGGAGCATCCATAACTAACTCCAGGTAAAAAAATATATTCTGATACTCTTTAGCCAGTTTTAGAAGCTTTATAAAAAAGGTCTCTGTAAATAAAGCAATTTGGTTCAAAACAATCTCTGTTAAAAAGATCTGAAGGTTCCAACATATGCGTGAAGAAGTCCTATCTGACTGACACACGGATGATTGTTTAAATGAACCAGAATCAGAGAGAGCTGCAGTAGTCGCATTTCATGCTGCATTCAAAACATAATAGTTCATAAATGTCGCGTTTGTGGGTAGAATGTGCTCCATTGGAGATTTATTTTTAAATGAATGCCAAGCGCTGGGGGTGGGTCATACAAGCATTCCTTCTCGTTCTCAAAGAATAACTTCCTCGCCATTTGTAAGAGCACTCACATTTTAAAACCAGCCGCTGAAACACCTATTTATTTCCATTGTTCTGCCATAAAGAACCATTTCACACATGCCATTAGCCTCATGCTGTAGCTCAGTATGCTACCGTTTCGTTCTAAAAACTATAACTTGGTAGGACAGACCAGGCAGTGTATTCACAATAATGTATCCTTGGCATTCAAATGTTCGTTCCCACAGAGTGAACCCAAAAGAATTGTCCATTCACTGTCATTCCCAAAATATCTTAACTGCCCCTTTGTATTCCTTGAAGCGAAGATAGTTTCCTTGGTGAGATCTGCAAAGAATGTTGGATACCTTTGTTGTTCACACTGGCTGATGTAAGTTATTTCCGTTTTCTCAGAATTGCTAAGGAACAGGATCCCATACAATCAAAAATGGATCTGTTAATCATGGTAAATTTTGTGCGGATCGATCTATCCTGGGCCATAGAAAACGGGGGATCTCAAACGTGACACGCCCCATTTGAATTCTCATAGGATTGTTTGCTCCTTGAAATTGAGAAAATGGAACAGAACAGAATGACACCAAACTTGGCATGAAAGTAGAACTTGAAGAAGTTTATTTTCTTTATTTGATGTAAATTCAGTCAGTAGATTAAGGGAGATTAGCATTAAAAATGTGTCGATTTGCACATCAAAGGGTTACATTTTAGAGATATTTGAACTGCTAATTTGTGGGGTTCTGCAAACCCTGTTTCATAGCTAGCTGCTGATTTAATATTACAAACAAACTGATTGGGCGAGAGAGCTTTCCCTGCTTTCATTCTTTTGATTCCACAAACCCAGAGTTGGGTCCAAAAGGTCAAAGTCCTCTGATTGACTGCTGCAACATCAGAGAAAACGTTGAAGCTACCCTCATAGGACATGGAGACTCAGTTCCCACTCCTCAAAAAGAATACACAAATGGCACATAGAGTGTCAGGGTGAGCACAACAGGGTTGGCTGCCTGTGGCAGTAGTGTTTAGATCCTGTGGCCGACAACCACTACACACAGCTGAACATTGGTGAAGGGGTGGACAAGGGGCCTGGTCTTACTTAGTTTTACTCACTCTTTTTCTCTCAGTCTTTACTCACCCCCCACTAAGTTGCTCACTCATTTTCATATTCACCCCCTCTCTCACGCGCAATCAGACACTCCTTGACTTTGGCTCATTCTCTCACTGTAAGTTTCACACTCACCCACTCACTCATTTCCACATTCTCTCAGTCATTGTTTCACCCCCTGCTTTTCATGGCTTCTGCACTGTCACTCACTCTCTCTTACTCTGCCTCACATACAAAGCAAATAACATTTATTTTTACATTTTTATACCAGCAAAGCTGATCCTGAAATGGCGCATTTGTGTTGTTTTAAAATACTTTTTGTGTTTTTACTTTTTAGGGAAATAAAAATACTACTTGTTTTATATCACAAATGATGAGAAAACAGCATAAAAGGGCAACAAACTGCTAAATATTTTTACATGTATTCTGATACAGACGTATTTGATTTTTGGGTGTTCTACAACTTGGTTATGTGCAAGAGATCACCTTGCCACTCACCAAGCAGTGCAGTCCCACAGTTTCGAAACAGATATCCATTTTCTTCTTACTTTTTCAGCACGATTATTTCAGCCAAACTCTCTCCAGCAGGGATGGCATATTGCAGTGCTCAAGAAGGTGTACTTATTTCATCTGCATCCCTCCTCCTCTTCACCTTTTCTGCAATGAACTGGTTGTAATGCCGAATATTAACCCCTTCAATCCTAATCCTTTTTTCTTTTGTCTATTTGGGGTAGTTCCTGCATAGGCCTCCATCACTTTTTGTCCACATAAGCTATCCACACCAAATTTGTGTTATTTTTTTTGTAGTATCCTGGGGATTCTAAAGATACCCATGGTTTGTCAATTCCCCTGGAAGGGACCAATATATTAGCTAAAATACAGCTTAATTTTTTTATTTTGGGGGGGAGGGTAGGATGGAAATAAGTGCTACAGAAGAAAGCATCTGTGTTTTTTCCCTGCAAATGCAATCAACTATTGGTTTGTGGTGCTCACATCACTATCTTCCTAGCTTTCAGGAACAAGCAGACTAGAATCAGAAAACCAAACTTTTCAACACAGTGTTGGAATTTTAATGGGACATACCTCATTTTTCCTATTTTCTGTCTTTCATCCTCCTTCCAGTTAGTGACAGAAATGGGTGTGAAACCAATGCTGGATCCCGGAGAGCCATACATTTCTGAAAAGTAGACAAAATTCAGAATTCAGCAAGGGGTCATTTGTCAAGGTTTTTCTATAGAAAGTAACACTTGAAATAAAAAAAATATTGAAATTGAGTTGAACAAAACAGGTAATTGTGTGTATGTTTACATCTGTAACTTTTTCTAAGTATGGCAGATTTTCAAAAGCTGTATCGTTACATCCACTGGATCCTTTTTTGCAAATAGTACCTCACTTGTGTGGGTAGCGTTAGTGTCCATGACAGGAAATGCCCCAAAACTCAACTTGGACACATAACATTTTTCCTCTGAAAACTGACTTGTTTTTTGCAATGTGTCTAGTTGTGGGTTTTGGGCTCTGGCTCAGCCAGCACCTAGGGAAACCAAGCAAACCTGTAAATTTTTGAAACTAGGTGCCAAGGGGAATCCAGGATGGGGTAACTTATGTGGCTTTCACCAATTTTTTTCCCAGAATCTCCTGCAAACCTCAAAACTTGTCTAAAAACACATTTTCCTCACATTTCTGTGATGCAAAGTTCTGGAATCTGAGGGGAGCCACAAACTTCCTTCCACCCACCGTTCCCCCAAGTCGTTAGATAAAAATGGTACCTCACCTTTGTGGGTAGGCCTAGTGCCTACAACAGGAAATGGCCCAAAAGGGAACATGGACACCACATTTTTCCACTGAAAACTGACTCGTTTTTTTGCAGTATGCCTAGCTATGGATTTTGAGCCTTAGCTCAGCCTGCACTGAGGGAAACATACCAAACCTGAACATTTGTGAAAACTAGACACTTAGCGAACTCCAGGATGGGATGACTTGTGTGGCTCTCACCACATTTCTCTACCCAGAACCCATTGCAAACCTCAAAATGTGTCTAAAAACACATATTCCTTTTATTTCTGTGATGAAAAGTCTTGGAATCTGAGGGGAGCCACAAATATTCTTACACCCAGCGTTCCCCCAAGTCTCCCGATAATAACAGTACCTCACTTTTGTGGGTAAGCCTAGTGCCAGTGACAGCAGACACCCCAAAACACAACATGGGCCCATCACATTTTACCACTGAAAACTGACTTGTTTTTTGCAATGTGCCGACCTGTGGATTTTGGCCTCCAACTCATCCAGCACCTAGGAAAATCTAGCAAACCTGTACATTTTTGAAAACTAGAAAACTAGGGAAATCCAGGATGGAGAGACTTGTGTGGCTCTTACCACATTTGTCTGCCCAGAATCACTTGAAAACGTCAAACTGTAGCTAAAAAAAACACATTTTCCGCAAATTTCTGTGATGCAAAGTTCTGGAATCTGAGGGGAGCCACAAACTTTCTTCCACCCAGCATTACCTTAACTCTCCCTATAAAAATGGTACCTCACTTGTGAGGATAGGCCTACTGCCTGCAACAAGAAACGCCCCAAAACACAACATGGACAGATCACATTTTTCCACTGAAAACTGACTTGTTTTTTTCAATGTGCCTAGCTGTGAATTGTAGGCTCTAGCTCATTAGGCACCTAGGAAATCCTGCCAAACCTATGCATTTTGAAAACTAGACATCAGAATGGGGTGACTTGTGTGGCTCTCACCACATTTTGTTACCCAGAACCCCTTGCAAACCTCAAACTTTGTCTAAATAAACACATTTTCCTCACATATCTGTGATGCAAAGTTATGGAATATAAAAGGAGCCACAAAATTCCTTTTATCCAGCATTCCCCCCAAGACTCCCAATACAAATGGTACCTCACTTGTGTTGGTAGGCCTAGTGGCTGTGTCAGGAAATGGGCCAAAACACAACAGACTCGTTTTTTAACAATGTGCTTAGCTGTGGATTTGGGGCTCTATCTTAGCCTGCACAGAGGGAAACCTATCAAATCTGCACAGGTTTTAAAACTAGACCCTTAGGGGAATCCAAGATGGTGTGACATATTTGGCTCTCTCTGTAATTTGTTACCCAGAATCCTTTGCAAACCTCAACATTTGTCTAAAAAACACATTTTACCCACATTTCTGTGATGGAAAGTTCTGGAATCTGAGGGGAGCCACAAAGTTCCTACCTCCTAGTATTCCCCTTCATCTCCTGATAAAAATGATACCTCATTTTGATGGGTGGGCCAAGTGCCTGCAACAGGGAAGGGCTTAAAACGTGTAGAGATTGAGGGGGCACCAAAGCGTGTTCATAAGCTCAGTTCTTGTTTATATATGTTTTTAGGCTGACTCTGCTTTGGGCACCTACAAAAGTGAGGTATAATGTTAATCAGGACACCAAGGGGTACTTTGAGTGGTAGGAAATTTGTGGATGATTTATGTTTCTGGAAGAATAAGGTACAGAAATGCAAGGGAAATGTGTGATTTTAGTCACATTTTGAGATTTGAAAGGCATTGTGAGTAAGAAAACTTGTTGGGATCCACAAGAGGCACACCACCCTGTACTTCCCTTGGTGTCCTGTTTTCAAACCTATCTAGAGTTGGTAGATTTTCCCTGGACAAGAAGCAAGTAGGCTATCAAGTCTCTTACTTCTGTGATGTCCCAAACACTCAAACTGTGAAAAAAACCTTAGGTTTTGTTAAAAAGACCCCTCACCCGCCAACTTAGTTGGTGGCATGCTTCATAATTGGGGTCCCACCCAAGACATCTAGGATATTAGGGGTGTGCTTTGATGCCTGTTTAGAGAGGGGGGTTTTCATGAGTTGAATTCCCAACTGAGAGGAGAAGTGCAATAAATACATCTTGCGGCTACCAGCTTTTTTTTCACACATACATACTAGTTGGATTTTTTACAAGGGTGAGTGATGGTAACATTTTATTAACAAGAGATTTCACAAAAAATGAAATGCTCTGTTAATAATTGAACAGTCAAAAAACTGAACCAAGGACACACAGCTTGTGATCTGTAAAGCAGGGTCAAGGCATCAACCTCTTTACAGTCCATTCACACACCTTTCATACGTGACACACACAAGACCATTTACGCCATCCGCAGTGGGCCAAGCACATTACAACGCTCACTTCAACAGACAGTGCCATTCAAAGGCCCATCACTTTCATACGCCCACATGCCTGACAGCAATCACACCGGTTGAAGGAGTGTGTGGACCGGCGTTTGGCTAGCACTGCCAGCCATGCACCAGCTCACACACACTGGCAGCCAAGTGCCAGCTCACTCACCCCCCCCAGCCAAGCGCCAGCCCACATACACCGCCAGCCAAACCCAAGCCCACGCACACCGCCAGCAAAACACCATCCCACGCACAGTGGCAGCCAAGACCAGTCCTCGCACACTGCCAGCCAAGTGCCAGTCCACGTACACCACCAGCCAAGCTTTAGTCTACACACACAGCCATCACATTTAAAAAAACAAAAACGAAAAAAAAAACAGACCAATTTTAAGTAAATACAAAACTACAAACATAACAGCTTTAACTAAATACATCACACTAATGCCAACTATGAAATTGAACAAAAAAGTAAAATGATACAGACCAGGCAATGCTCACTGGTGTTCCCAAAAATTAATTTGTGTGTGGTACATTCTAAAACAAGGTGCCACACACAGCCCGGGTTTAGAAGGACAATCAGGGCAGAGCATACAACTCTCCTTCACATACAGGCTCTACATCTCTTACATGGATTGTTTTTTTGGAGCGTGGGAGGAATGTGCTCAGCAAAGTGGCGATCTTTCAATCTAGCCATATCCTCCACCACTCCAACTCTGAGTACACTTGCTTGTTCCACTTCAAGGCTGCCTATCACAGACTGCTAAAACTGAACAAAAGTCATCTTTGACTTTGAAGAACAATCCTTGAACACAACAAAAGCATTAAAGGTTGCTAAATGGAAGAGATGGCTAGCCAACTTCTTATACCAAATGTAAGTCTTAAGAACAGCAGTGTAAGATTCCAGCCACTGATCTACTCTGTCACAGCACCCATGTGTTTATTGTAGTCAAAAATGCACACAGGTTTGCTCAATTCAGCAACCTGACCCCAGACAGTCACAGGTGAAGTACTTTCATCATGGATGATAGTCGGCTTGCAGACATCCCAGCTGTCTGCAAATTTCACAGCTAGCAGTTCATTACTACTTAAGAACACTGCACTGTCCCCTCTCAAGTGTTTTACAAACAAGTACCTTCAGATAACCTTTACAGTTAGAGTGGACAGTGCCACAAGCAACAGTGTCCACTTTGAACAATTCCCAGAACAACTGCACACCAGCGAAGAAGTTATCTAAGTACAAATGGTGACCTTTGTTAACAAGTCATCAACCAATTTCCTGCACAATTTGCCCACTAACTCCGAAAGTGGACAGACAACCAGGTGAGTCAGTAGTGGAATCTCTTCCAGTGTAGACCCCGAAATTAGAGACATATCCTGTACTACTCTCAGACAGCTTATACTTCTTAATTCCATAACAAGCCCTTTTGCTAGGAATTTACTGCGTAAAAACCAGATGGCCGTTGAACAGGACCAAAGTCTCATCCACAGCTGTTTCTTTCCCTGGAACATACATCTCTGAAAATCAGTCCACAGAGTGATTAAGGACAGGTCGAATCATAAAAAGAAGGTCACAGTCAGGGTGATCTCATGCTAACGCTAAAGCATTATCAACAAATTGCAGCACCCGACGACTCATGATTGCAGGAAATATGGCCATTGCCATCAAGGGGCTGATAGGTCAATATGAAGACAGCAATTAAACTCAATAACTTCTTAGGCAAGGGTCGCTCACCAAAAATCACCAGAATTTACAATCTCTGATGTCTAGTGGTTTCTGCCCCCCTTTGGGCAGATGGGCCTACAAAATAGAGCCCAATTTGCACCCAAAGGGGCAGAAAAGGCCCTAATAGGGTCCCCCTAAAGGGAGCAACCCTTGCCCAAGGGGCTGCTCCCCAGAATCGCCAAAATTAAAAATTCCCTGGTGTCTATTAGTTTCTGCCCCCTTGGGGCAGATCGGCCTAAGAAAATGGGCGATCTGCCCCTAAAGGGGACAGGGAGGAAGAACAAGCCAAATATGTGCCCCCTGGTGACCCTTGACCAAACACACAAAACACAGAAATTATTGGTGGCCTAGTGTGTATTCCTGCTGCACGATCGCAATGCTACGCGCGATTGTGTGGCAGAAATATATTTCAATGAGACACCAAGGGAAGGAAGAACTCTTTCCTTTCCCGCCAGTGCCTCTTTGAACCCCACCCAGCCCTCCCAGGAGGAAAACCATATCTCATTCACCGATCAGTGCTGGAAGCAAATGGCTTCCAGCCCCGCTGGCCTGCTCTCATAACAGAGCGCAGCGTGTATGCTGGTGTTATCAGGTAGCCGGAGAGCGGGTCGGGGTGGCAGCGAAAACGCTTCAGATGCCATCCCTGGTGGCTAGGTGTAGGGAGACGACCCACAGGGGGAGCGCCAGTGCTTTACCCGTGGGTGGGTGTGAGGAAGGCTGGGAGCTGGTCACAGCACACACCCACCCAGGTGTCAGATGGCTCCCAGCCGTCCGACACAATCAGGGGCTTAAGATGTCTGTGTGTTTATGTGATTATGAAGCTGTTTTTCCCTAGGTTGCCCCGCTCACATTCTTTTTCACAAAGTGCAAGTCACATATTTAGATGTTATTTTTTCCACTAAGCAGTAGAGTAAAAAATGCCCATACAATGGATTCTGGTGGCGACATGGAAGCCTGAGTATGAACATTTTACAGGTCTTAATTTCCTTCTTCTTCTGCTTTTTCTAGACTTCTCCTTTCCTTTTCTTTCTGTCCAGAAGCCACTGGACAGAGCAGCACTCCCACTCAGTGCGCATATATGTTTGGCTGGCCGTTTCGGGTGGCCAAACACACATGCGCATTAGGCTTTCTCAACCCGGCTCTGAATTGCTGGGTTGGAGACATCAGGCAGAGATTCCCACTCTGCCTTGGAGCACCTTTGCTGACAGCAACGTCCAGATTGGCCGCAGGGAAGGCTGGAAGCCTGTGCCTGCAGCCTACAGCTGCAGGGAAGGCAAGAGGCGTGGCATGGTGGTGGCGACAGCGATTCAGGTACGTTTTTTTTTTTTTCTTGCCCTCTCCCCTGCTCCGACCCACCACGTGCCGCGAGACCCTCTTGGGTTTACCATCTTTCCTGGTGGCATCACAGGGCCCTATGAAAAACAAAATGGTATGTCACCTGCCAGTCGACAACCACCTTCCACCATTCTTTAGATGTTGTGTTAGGGTAGCAGGTGAAACAGATAGGAACCACAATGATTTTGTTTTTGCAGAATGTCTATTACTGCCCTTTTATAGATCAGTTTTCAGTGTATTGTCCTGATATAGTCAAACCTTTCTCATAAAAGATCTAGCGCAAGACTGATTAGGTCTGGCTTTGCGGCACAGTTGTCATTGAGACCTGTTGTTATTAGTTCATTAATAGATACATAGTAGGCTTTGGTTCCCCCCCACAAAAATATGACCCTCTCACGTCATGCATTTGGAGTTTAATTTATTGTTGGGCCTCATGTGGTGTGTTTTTATTGCAACGTGTGAGGAACTATTTTACATCTCTAAATTACACCGAATTATCATACATAGCAATTCTTGATATCGTAGGTGCGTTGTTTACAGTGAGCAACCCTATTTGTTTTTTCACAGCAGCATGTTTTTTATATATTTTAGTCAGGACTCAAAATGCAAGCCAGTCCTATTGGCTTTGCCAATGTTTGTTTTAACAAGGAACTTAGATGGAAAAAAATCGAGATATAAAAGTTCTTACCTCGGGGCTTAAATATGCTCTTTGTGTAGTTTGAAAATCAGTGGGTAACAGTAGTGCACCTACAACCTTAACTCCTTTAAGGCAGACTTTGGTTGTGGTACCACGGAGAGCTCATCTCCTCAGGTTTCACATCATTTCATTGCCGCAGTATGTTATAAAAGACTTATGATGGTCTTAACAGCTTTTACACTGAAGGGTTCCAACTTAATTTGAAATCCTATATTGGGTTACAGAAATGTAAAAGGTAGTCCTAGTGAATCAGAGACCATATTGTATTTCTCCTCAAAGAGTAAATGTCAATGTTTTATTTGCGTGTCAATATCTTCCTATTTAGGAATGATTTTGCCAGCAATTGCACTGCTGGTTCTAGTATCCAGTGATTTTGTAACCGCTTAGGTGCTGTGTCATGGAATACATGAAAGATTCACTATAGCAGCTGCATGACAAATTCATCCTTTATATCACGGTTCAGTGGCAGCTGGGAACAACATGACAGAAATAATTCATTCTTCAAAGGACCAGACCTACCCTGCATCCAGGGAGGAGGGCGAGGTCATGCAAAATAAGACAGACATATGGTCTGGATCTGTAGAGTTACCCATATATATCGAAAAAATACTTGTATCCCCTTATGATAGGAGGCTGCAAAGAATTCAGCCCTTGACCTCAATGAGATTCTATGAGCTTATAGACATCCCATATAGGCTTCAGAGAATGACACATAGGAACCGCAATGAATAGATGTGGGGTTGTCTTCCTACGCACGTTTGTCGAGCCTTCACAGTCTGCTTCCGTCTCGCTCTTTCTCAGTGTGCCCAAATTTTAGTGCCCCGTATTTTCCCCTCCCACTTCACTCAAAATTGATAGTGTGGAACTAAATGGTTAATAATCTTTAGCGAGTCTGAGACTATACATAAAAATTACTGTTGAGGTCCAGACCATGAAATCAAGTTTCAGCAAAGTAAGAATGAGCAAAGCAAGCAACAGCGATAACTGCCAGGGTGTCCAGCATAGGTCCAAAAGGGTCGGATCTATGCAATATTTGAAGGGAATCACTGTGTCAGCTGGTTGTATTTAGAGTGAATTATCTAAATGTATCTTAAGCCGCTATCCTGAAAACCAGGTAGGGACCCACCCTTATATTGGACGTCTTTGGACATCTTTGAATCAAGGAAACTGTTTCTCTCGGGGCAGCGTGAGTAAAGATTTATCTCCTTTTGATTGTCGAGAAACTAGCACCAGAGTGCAACATTCTTGTCCACCAAATCCTCGTGCATTTTAACTTCTGAAAGACACGAGTCAATGCCTGGCTTGTTGATCATCTTTCATGTATTGTAGGGTCATGCCGTTTTAATGCTCTGATATTAAGTCATCATAAGTCAGCTGATTTTTAATTGGTGCCACGTACTACAGATAAATGATGATGTATAAATAGCTGAAAATATTGGTCTAATTTACTCGAAACAATCTTATAAATTTACTAAGCCATATTATACTTTGTTTGAGCTATTTAAATGCCTTCAGAAAATATTTGCTAAATATTAACTAAACAAGAGAAAACACTCAAAGGTGGCAACTGGGTTGTTTTTCTCATCTAATCTGCCTTTTTGATGTTGTATTGAGTTGTTATTATCATTATCTATGTTTGTCTGAAGAAAGCTTGTACGAACTGTGTGTATGGTTTTGAAATAACACAATCTGATTCATGCTTTTTCCCTTCTTTGCTTCTTTTGCTGTTTCTTTTTAATGCTGCTCCCACTGAAGTCTCCTTCCAAGTGGTTTTGGAAACTGGTCCCTGTAAGTTTGCAAAACGGCTTCTTTTTGGATCTATACATTTTGTTTGTGAATGGCTTTTCCCATGTCATGCTGGTTTTGTCCTGCTTGCTGTTAGACCGAACAAGGATTGTAGTTTAGAACAACATACATTTCCTCCTTTCCATTTCAACTCACATTGTGAGGAAACAGAGCTTTATATATGAGGCAATTCTGAAATTACTGGGTTTTATGCAGGTTTACGGTGTGTTTGCATTTGTTTTGTTATCCTGAACAAGAAAGTATGCATGTTGCTTCTCTTCAATGACTTTTGGCAGGCTTCTGACGTATGGAGCACAATTGGTGTTTTGCTTTTGCTTCTTATTTCAGCCCAAACAGATAATTTGATTATCTGTTTAAAGGTCAATATCTGTGGTTTCACTCTTTTTCTATGAAAATTATAACATACATGGACAGGTTGCAAAAGTGTCTTCATTCGTAGAATTGAAAAAAAAACTAGCTCCCTGTATCTGGTAAAATACCTCTCCCTTAGATAAGGGCTCAAGATTACAAGGGAGAATGCGAGGAAGAGTGTGTCCTCCCAATACCTCACCACCATACAACTTGTTGATGCTACTCTCTCCCAAGAAATACTACACTAAATATGATGGGTAAACTAGGTTTCTAATAATAATACGTTATTCCATCTAGGGAGTTAAAGAAAGTCTGCTTATTCAAACTAGTGGCAAGATTATTACTTCTCAAGGAATTTTTAAAATCAAATAGGGGGCTTATGGTACATTAGGACTCACCTTTTCTGTAGCAAACAAGGCCAGAAGATATTTCAAAGAGGCCCTTGCTGGTACAAAGTTACTCGTGTGCATATCCTGTTTAGTGATCATAAACATGCTGCCTGGTTCTTCCAGTGCTGCCGGTCCTGTAATGAATATCTTCTGTTTTCCTTTCCCCAGCACATGATGAAGTCTAAGCCCTCTACATTGATGAAACTAGGGTATGCATGTCCAACATACATCCAAGATGGCCAGATCTTTGCCAGATTTGTGAGGGCATTCGTATTAGATAAATATACATAGTTACTCAAAGTGAAGCTCAATTACATGTCCTGAACATTTTGTTCAGTGCCACAGCTGAACTTGGAACTGCTTCTTTGCTCATAGTCAATGATGGTGCCAGATTAAGGCTGGTACCTCCTCAGCCATCTGCTAGAAGCAAATCACAAATGATAGGGTGGTGACCACCACTGAGACCACTCCTCCAGTCAAGACCCAGTCTTACTACATACCTTGTCAATACCCCTTGAACGCTTGCTCCATACACCTAAGCATTTCTATGTAAATAAGAGGTAGCCATATTTAGTTCAGTTGCAAAACCCACGCTTTAACAGGAATGAAAATCCTCCCATTCCAAACCTCCATTAGAAAATCACATGAGGAAAATGCTCCTGGGGTCCCCTAACTGGAGAGTGGTTGAGCCTGAGTTACTACACCTTCAGACACTGACAAGCTATGGGGACTTTTCTGCAGTAGTGTATCTAGCTACAAAACAGTTGTCACCCACATCATCTGCTATAAAATATTTATACTTTAATCATGGCCTCGTTATCTAGCTCTTATTTTCTTGCTTTGATGCATTTCTTCCTTCACAGGAATCAATGCCTGACAAGGTCAATGAATCTTTTGACCCAGCATAAGGACCTCAATAAATTTCAATACAAACCAATTCAGTTTACTCGGTATGACCAATGTGGCCACTTAAGGAAAACTCCAGTCAAAAATAAAGTTAAGGAGTTTTATTTCCAGCTTAAACTCAAAGTCATGGAGACAATACTCAAGACAAAATAATAAAGATACAGTATTATCAAAGGTTGCCCAAGGCGACAAAAAAGGTTTATATGAACTAATATTAATAAAACTAATCACTCAACAAATACAATACAGAACATCAGGAGAATAGTGTGATGTACGGAAAACAAGCATTACTCAGTTCTAATAAGCATTAAGGCAATTTAAATCATCTAGGTTCAACTAGTTAAATCAAAAGAAATCTGACAGATTAGCCAATCAGGGAATAATGTGCTGGGCTAAATACATGTGGACAAAAGACAAAAAGGACAAAAAGGGCTAAAAGAATTTGGAATACCAAAACCTTGGGCAACAAATCACTTACTAAAGTGGGCAAAAAGTAAGTAAATAAGGGAGGTGTCAGACTCTCAGAAGCTCGGTCAAAAGTCTTCTCTGGGTCATTGGAAAATTGCTAATTCTCAGTAAGGCATTTCAAAGGGGCAAAAGGTAGAAAGGATCATACCACTTGAAGTCCAAAGTTTTTGGCATGCAGCAAGGAATGGCAAAAGGATACTGAACTCAGTCCAGTTCATTGAGCAAAATGATTCATCCATCCATCGCTCCACATGACGTTTAAGGTGTACCATCCAATAGAAAATTTAGAATTCTCAAGACGTTCATGAGAACTGTGTCCATCTGTACTCTTCCATGGAAGATTGTAATAATTGTATATGTGGCCAGTCCACAGTCCTGAATGTACGGTACTCAAGGCAAACTTCCCCAGGCTCACTATGTGTAGAACAATTGACATCTATTACCAAGTTAGCATTCTCATTAGAATGAAATCTGAAAGGAAAGGTTCATGTTAGCAAGATGACTAGACATTTTCTGCACAGTCAAAAATACAGGGCCTAGCAGGCATCATTTAGGTTAATGCAAGTGGATTAAAACAGCACATTAAATCATGCAAAAAAGACACAATAAACACGCAAATTATAAAATCAACATTAATAAACTTTAATTAATGTTCATGTTACAGTTACTTTTAAATGAAATACCTTTCTGTCAATATGGCTCAAAACTACATTTCTCTACTTTTGTATATGATTTTAAAACATTCCCCAACATGATGATAAATTAATTCTTTAAACACGAGATTTATTAGCTAGTCTACATGGGTCTCATAGAGTGTATTTACGCTAACATGGCTTCTCAGTGCATCACTTTACAACTAAACTATTAGTACTTTGGTTAACTTAATGCATAAACTGTCACATATAGACTATCATTGTCATGTGAGTGCCAATACTAAAATTACTGCTCCCTCACTTGTATTCAAGTGTGTGGGCTGTCCAGTTTCTGTTTTTAAGTATCCCCTGCTACCTACGTAGCAAGCTGATTCTTGCCAATGGTGGAGCAGGGACATTTGTTAAATATTTGGTTTACGGCGTGATTTTATGAACTCACCAAATCAGCAGCCCCTGCTGTTACTCAGGCTAGGCCAACAGACCATTGCCATAAGTGAGAATTAATCAGGAGCTGCAAATCAAACCAACTAGTCATCACAGTTTTCAATTTCAATCTCTTGGGAGTCAACGAAAAGAGTTGGTGTGAGTTTCAAAGCTGTATTAAAGTCTCAAAATTGTAAATCTTTATTAGGAGAATCAATAATAAATCTCATCAGTTTATTTGGATCAGTCAGGGTGGGTAATAAGAATGGCTGAATAGAAGAACAATAGCATTTAAATGTCTTCCATAAAGTAAAAATCCTAATACTAATCCTGGGGAATTGGAGAAAAGCAACAGTTAAAACCCATAAGGATCTCTAAATCGAGAGGTAAAACATGAAGCTTTTAGCATAAAATCTCAAATAGTAATTAATTAAAGCAGAACTTCCCATAAAGAGAGGTTTGAGAAACTCAGTAGAGTCTCAGAACAACATAAATTCAGGCAGGGAAAATGAAAGGTACTCTCAGAATGAATCTGAGAAGCATCTGCAAAGGGTTCTGCAGAGAGTCTGAAAAGGGTCTGTGAAGTGAGTCTCATCCTACTCTAGGATCACTTTTATAGAGTTTCATATCAACATTTGAAAGGAAAGCCTCCGTTGTCTAAGCAGTCAAAAGACAATAGCTAAGAGATACATCTACATTCAAATGAAATATTTTGTGAAACATTTTGTAGAAACTCAGGAGAATACCCACCATTTGTCTACTATAAGAAAACTACAGTTTATGGTTAGGCCTTTACATAATTTCATTAGATCATAGGTTTCTCACCCATCTAAACTGACAAGACATATTGTCCATGTGGAAACATCCACGTAAATTAACTAAACATTGTAACATATTATTATATTTAATAAAAACCAAGGGCCTGATTTAGATCTTGGTGGCGGAAAATAGTCTGTCACAAATATGACGAATATTCTGTCTCCAGTGTTACGATCCTTTAATATGCTGTTGAGATTGTAATACAGCGGACGAGTTATACATCACATTTGTGACGGAGTAATCTTGCTGCCAGGATCTAAATCAGGCCCCAAGTTTATGGGAAAGTCAAAACTTAGCACTTTATTATTATAGAATCATGCATTTCACAACATGTCACCTTTACTGAATATTAACATTGCAAATACTGCTTGACCTAGGTTAGCTAAACAAAAGTATTCTGCAGCTATTGAAACTTAATACATGTAAATGTGAAAGCCTAGTGCTCTCATTTGCTTTTAAAATATGGCTTTTCATCTAAGGCCTATGAATTATGTCTATATGTCAATAGCATTAATTTTTGGTATTTAAACATGCCCTAACACCAATCTCACCAGTCCCTGTGCATCATTTGTCACACTAACCATATTCAGCAAACAAATGTCCCATTTCTAGTCAGTCCGAGTTGTGACTAACATAGGCATCTCAAGGCATCTCAAGGTATATAAATGTGTCAATACAGGAAGCCCCAAGATGTGCAAGTTACAAGCAGCTCTCTTGGTGCCAATGGTAGACAGCCATAAGAACGGAAATGTGTGCCAAGAGGATGCAGCCCAAATATCTGTCAACCATAGGCATTCCAGCCACCTTTGTCCAAAGCTCACATCATAAGATCAAGGCTCATCATTTCCTTATGGGCTTGCCACAACCTTTAGTGCCAAATAACATTTGGGTGGTTGATTTAGGTTCCCTGTTGCTTGATGTGTATTAACCACTGCTCTTCATAAATGTATTTAATGCCCCTTCAGTAGAAGCAAGTTTTCATCATAAAACCTGACACTGATCGATGCCATCCCGACTAGTGACCATGGGATTAATGGTAAGGGCTTAGCCATTACAGCCGTTTTCCTAAAGCATTATGAAGCAAAGTAGTAGGCCCATGCTTGAACTGGGACTCACTCAACCTGAAGAAGTCAGCATGAAAAGTGGGAAGAGAGGTGCCAGAATGAGTTTTATCAGACAGAAACAGAAGAGGTCAGTGACGTGGGAGCAAAAATAGTATCTGCTTTTAATAAGGGCCTTTATGAGTTGTGAGCAGACTGGTTAAAGCAGTGTTTTCAGATGCTGCAGGGGAATGGTGAATGGATGCTTTCTGACATTTCTTCCTTCTGGAAATCAGAAGTGCATCAGAACATGTTGCCATGTGCATACTTAATGTAATGTTTGGGCATGGGGCTCTTGTTTTTTTAAGTTTCTCTGTCTTCAATTTTGAACGTCAATTTTTTTCAAGTCATGATGTGATTCAAAGCTCTTTGAAGAGGGTTAATGTAACATATTGGCACCTACAAAATACAAATAAGTACAAATTTACCTTTCTCTCTGAGTGCATCCCCTGTTGTTTTAACATCTGGTTCGACATCCCTCTCTTTTGTTAATTCCATTATTGCCAGGTATCTCATATTAACACATCAAAGGCTAAAAAACACTACACATGGAGGAGATAGTATTTCAGAAACATTCACGACAACTCACATTTTGAAACACAATATCAGTGACTTGCCATACAGATGGCTGCCTCTTCATATGCCATTGAAGCCATCCCCTCACAAAAGGATCCCAACACTGGATTGGTGCATCCTATTGCATACATCTCACAAACTGTAACATCTTTAGAATCTATAACAACATTTATGGTCAGGAGCTCTTTGCCAACAAAGAAGTATTGGCCAGTCAGATACATTATTTGGAGGGGCTCAGCATCGCATCACTATCTGGACAGACCACAAGAACATAGATTACTTAAAGTCCATGAAAAGTATGAACCCTAAAAATTCAAGGCAGTCTCTTTTCTTATCTAAATGCAGCTATGAATACATGTCATGACAAGAAGAGGGAGCAGCAAACTGTCCTGCATGCTGCTATTGCATTAGCTGCTGGGTTCGTCAAGGACGTTGTCAGATTACATTTGTTGCCACATATCATTATCACAGATCGTCTTTGTTCTGTCTCTGGGTCTCTGTTTACATCTCGATTTTGAAAGAACAATGCCAAATACAAGCAAGAGATTTTCAGACAGGCATTGCAGCCCTGATCAGAATTCAAGGTAGAAGAAAAGATATAGCTGTCCATTGAAAAGACTGTTTCCATTACTTCAGTCACTACTTCCCCCATTCTAGTTGGTGAAGCACCTTCCCCAAGATAGGTAAGAGCATTCCACAGGAAGTTTCCTATTTAACCCAATCTCAAAAGAAGGCGGGGCCTTTGGGAGAGGGCTACTGTCAAATCTCTGAGATTAACACATCAAAAAAGGGTTAAGAAACACAACACGTGGGGGAGGTGTAGGACAGGACAATGGAAACTACAGTCATGAATGAAAGACATATCCATGGTCACTTTAGCAACACTCTGCACCACCCACTAAAGGGTCGGTATTTGACAAGGGAACATCAAGGTCAATTTAGGTAGAGCCTAAAAAGACCTCTCTGACCTGAAAGCTGGTGTCTGGCAACACAACAGTGACTAAAACTCAGTTACCTTAGTTCGCATCCAACGTTGTTCTCACACTGTTACTATTTTCTACCTTGCTGGTTACTTTCTGTCCCTCGTTTGTTGCCACCTTCTTGCCTTTGCTTCCGTAGAAGACATTGGATGCAACTAAAACTAAGCTTCACTGGTGCTGGGGAGGTTGTCTTTTTTTGGTTCTGTACAAGTCTCCAAGTTTTCCTGGACGCTAGTTACAGTATGAGTCCTTTTTACAACTTCATGCATTGTGAGTCCCTGTTTTTGGCCACATGCTTACTGTCTTATCTTGGTATATCTTGACAGATACGTTGTACTTTGCCTTTGTAGCCTGTGGTACTGTGCAATCCTGTAAACCAGTAAAGCCTGTCCAGGTCTTCAACATCCAACCTGCTGTGGCATGTGTTTCTCTCTACCTCTCTCTCCCAGTCCCATTTCCTCCTAGTGATAAGCATTCCCTCACTTTCCTGAATTTTTTAGAGTGGATGAAGAAGGGTAGAAGGTAGGATTGGCATTGCTGTCCTGTATTCAATATATCCAAGAGTTGTGACAATCAGACGCACAGTCCTCAATCTCCTGGTCTAGCTATTTTATTTTCTCAACTTCTGTTACATCCTTACCACCCTATAACCCTACAAACAAGATTCCTTTTCAAATCACAAACATTGTCCAGTGATAAGAACAATTCACAAATACTCAGTACAAAACACTGACCACTGGAAACAAAAATTGAAAGGATAAGTGAAGTACACTGCTTTAAGTAAGATGAAAAAGGTGGAGTTAAAATATGTTTGGCTTAAGGAGCCTTTAGGTGAGCTGTGGCCTATGTTATTAATGTGAAATTGCATCCTGTGTTTAACAGATTCATAAATGGTATCTCACTTGAAAAAGCATAATCAAAACCAGCAAGATATTTTATTTAACAGTTTATATAGCACCCATATCCATGGCCAAAAACAATATAAAACTTGATAACGCAAGTTTAAAGTACCTAAATGGTTAACTTCACTTGATTATTCTGAGCCAAATTCAAATCTTACCAGTAAGTAACAAGGAGTACTGTTGGAGTGGCTAAGATTATCCTTGCTCTAAAATCCCATTTATATGGTATCAAGTGTTGGTCCATCTACTGTTTTTGGCAGGTGTTATTAAGGACCCTGTTGAAATAACCAGTATATATTATGCCCATTATTATTAGCTATTACAGTGAAGTGGCAATTACTTCATATATATGATTTGTGTAATTCCATATTATTTTGCAACATGCATGTTCTCATTAAGATATCGACCAGTTATATTAAAGTTGTTCCATTAAATCCAAGGCCCAAATGTTCCTATTTCTTTGTTATTGGAAAGTGATGCAGAATGTTTTATGTTGTGAAGTATTTTGATAAAATAATATTACGTTAACTGAAATGGATATTACTCCAGGAAATGTTCTCTGAGAAAACTGGGATGAACATAACAAGAGTAAACAGGCACAAATATTTCCCCAAAAATAAACTAATCCACACAGAGCAGGCATAAGTAAAATGTATTTTGTACAAAGTTTAGAAATCTGGGTATGCTAGTATATCCTTTTGAATCCCATTGCAACTATATGTAAGTTGGATGTTTTGGGATGGTTGTTTAATTGGAACGATTTTGAAAAAAGATCCAATATTTTCTAAAAATGCACTCACATTTAAAAAAAAATTGTGTACTTAGTTATAGTAGGCAGCAAACACCGTGTCTGTGTTTACCCAGTGACACCCATGCACTTTATAGAAGAGAATGTATTTGCTTCACCATAACTCCCATATAGACATACCACAAACAGTGCTTAATTTTAGTGTGTGGTTGCAGGTTGGGCCCTTGGCATTCATTTTTGGGGACAAGTACTTATTATTCCTCATCAAACTTTGATCCAGAACAAGAGAGACAAAAATACAAAAAAGAAAAAGAAGGATAAAGGAAAATATGTAAAAACAGTAACAAAGAGAGAAAACAGAGATGTAAAAGAATGTGCAAGAATGAGATAATGGGATAAGGAGTATCTAGTGGTGGATGAAAGAGGCATGAAGTGAAATCCTCACTAAGCAGTCTTGATAATCGGCAACTTGACATTCAGTAGCGCCATGGCGATGGGCTTCTGAGCAAAACATTTTTACCACTTAAGCTCAGATCACAACCATTTGTCCTCACCTGGATCTGAGTTCATGCTCAGTCTCTTAGTAATTAGGATCATGGTAACCTTTTGCCAAATCACTGCAGTGATAACAGTTAGATTGTAGTAATAAATATTGATTGTAGTGTGTGAATTCATGTGGTAGTTACCCCAGGTGTGCCGTTTACACCAACATATATTTATTGTGCAATCTTTACAACTTTTCACTCATGACTACATTGTGGTGCCTTTTGTTTAGGACAGGAACCGCATGAAGACTAGGGATGCACTGCATGTAGAAGTGGATCAAAATGAGTGTATATGGATTCGATTCTATAATCTGTTGTGAACAGATTAGAGGGGTTCAAATATGTAGTAACTCTTAACAGCTGACCCTTTGGATTTCCATATCACAAAGATATCACTTGGAAAGTATAGGCATAATTTACCATATTTTTGTAAACAGTTGTTATAAAAATGCATCCTTGTTTAATGTAACAATTGTCCTACAATGGAGCCATATATGCGCCCATCGCTGTGCTGCTGCATTAAAATTGACATTCTCCCTCAAATATGAGCAGAATATTTTGAAAATACAAATGGAGAAACACAATCAATCTGCATATCTCTCTTGCTGTGTATGTTTATTAAATATATATAAAGATATTTGTGCTACTATGATTGCATTCCTAATGAGTGCTGTCTCAAATTTCTGTGTTACTGTCTCACAGGCTCGATATAGGAAAGATCAGACGCTTCTTAAACAGCTACCTTGCATCCCACTAGTGGAAAATCTGCTGAAGGATGGTACGGATGGATGTGCACTAGCTGCCCTCATCCACTTTTACTGCCCTGATGTCATCAAATTGGAAGGTGAAAAGACCTGTATTTGCTATACCAGAAATGATTTTTGTGAACAGATAATAAGTCTTTAATAGACTTTAATAGGCAAGAAGTACATAACTGAGCTGGTTTTGACGTTCATTGACAAGCTATTTGTTTAATTAAGTACGTTTTAGGTGTTTTGTTGCTGTCATTATTCCTCTTTGGCACTTTTGTAGCTTTATATGAACTACAATTGTCATTCTGAATCAGCATTTTTGTATTTGTACTATGTATGATGTTTGTTCAGATGTCAGACTCACAACATTCAGTCTTGATTTATAAGAAAATAGTACTGTGCCATTGAGTCCTAGTACCGTTGTGGTCATCTTATTTATCTTCTTCCACGTCTCTGCTCATTTATTTCAAAGTATTCATATAAGTAATGGAAAGACGGGTGGTTTCGCATGGACACCTTGTAGTAGGAGCACTGTAGTGTGTAGTCTCCTACATGTAATGGGCATAACCAACTAACATTAATAAAACTATTTCTGTCAGTCTCACACTAGATGTTATCTATGAAAGACCTGTAGTGTTTGCAAGAAAAATGTGTGGTTATTTGGGGGTACAAAATTCACAGTTAACCGGACTCATACTTTGAATGTAACACAAATGCTGAAAGGTATTTCCTTTCCATTTCCTTGGCTCTGAAACAAAGCAATTATGTTACTCAAAATTATAAGACCTTTGTGAAAGGCTTAGTCATGAAGATGCAAGCTAAACCATGGTACACTTTCAACTGTGAGGTCATAAAAGGTTCCAAAATAGACGTCTCATACTTCAACTGATAATATAAGTTTGAACTAGAATGTTCGTTAAAGTATTCTTAAAAATCATTACCACCAAGAAGTCTGGAAACCGGATGTCATTATTTTAAAATGTAAAGTAGCCCTGGTTGAGTTTGCAAACACACATTTTGAATAGGTATGTGGTGTAGTAAGTTGTTTTTATTTCAGCTAAGCGTCTGTGACATAGGTTAGTGAGATACTGTATGGAATTCATTCTTTTCTGGACTGCATGGTGCTAAAGTATTCACAAAATTGGATTTGAGAAGAGTCTGTCACCTGATTCAATCAGGTGATGAGTGGAAAACAGCATTAAAAAAACCTTTAGCCACTTTGAGTGTTTAGTGAAGCTGTTTGACCTCTGTAATGCCCCTGCTGTTTTCCATCGTTTCATGAGTAGAGTCCTTTCAGACTTGATCCTCCAGACACTAGTCACCTACTTAGATGACATCCTTGTTTCTTCTACAGACCCAGTAGATCATCTATCTCATGTCAAACAAGTCTTGCAGCGTCTGAGAGAAAAAAAATGTTTACCAAATTGTTTGGAAAACATTCTGTAGACTATTTGGGCTTTGTTCTTTGCTCTGAAAAATAACCATGGACAATAGGAAGGTTCAAGCCATTGTAGACTGGCCTACAGCTACTTCAATAAAAGAAACAGAGCATGTAAGCCTAGCAAATTATTACAGGAAGCTCATCAACAATTTCTCCAAGCTAGTCTCTCCAATCACTAATCTGCTGAAGAAGAACAAGACTCTCCGATTAAGTCATAGTGTAACCCTAGCCTTTGAAAAGCTTAAGAAATTGTTAATTTAAGCTCCCATATTACATCATCCTAATGCCGCCAAACCCTTAATTTTTTAGACTGATGCCTCAGATCTAGCTGTGGTATCAGTCTTGATTTAGCTACACCAACATGGAAAAGAACATCCAGTTGCCTTCGTCTACAAAAATTGTCTACAGCAGAAAGAAACTATTCCATTTTGGTGAAGAACTTCTGACTGTAAAGGCAGCATTTATAGAATGGAGATGCTCAATGTTGAGCAGCCGTCTGCACCGTCCATAGAAGTCTTCAAGTTCTCCAACAGTTGGAGTGTTGGAATAGTAGGAAATGCCCAGTGGGCATTTTTTCAACAGTTTGATTTTTTCTTACCCACATTCCGGGATCTAAAAATGTTATCGCTGATTCACTCTCTAGGCATTATTCTAAATCAGAGGATTCCAGAACTATTGCGAAAATCATTGCTCCAAAAACCTTAATTTCTGTAACCTTTTCCCCATTTTTGAGTCAGTTTGTCAAGAACCCAAATTATTTAATCTCTAGAACTTAGAAAAACCTTTTCCTGGTTTTCAGATAAAGAATACAAATGATTTGTATTTGTTCAAAGCAAACTGTGTATGCCATTAAAACTTTCACTCAGACTTATACTTCAAGTTTGCCATTATTCATTAATCTCTAGATACAGAGGTTGCAGAATCACTGAAGATCTGATCATAAGGAGGTACTGGTGGCCTTCTCTTCACTGCAATGTCAAGGTTTATCAACTCCTCTGTAGTTTATGCTCAAAATAAATCTGAACGGCAAAGAAAATCAGGATTACTATTGTCACGCGAAAGTGCCTCTAACTCCTGGTAAACCATTTCTTCTGACATTACAGTAGATTTGCCTTGATCTGAGAATTTAAACCACGATAATGGTTATAGTAGATTCATATACTATGACAGCTCCTCATTTTTCTGCACTTCTCAAGTTGCCAACTGCATCAGAAATAACTGACATTTTCCATTGTGACATATTGAAACTCCATGGACTACCTTCGATATTTCTGATCATCTCAAAATTTTGGAAATCTCCACATCATAAACTTGGCATCCAAAGGGGACTAACTTTTGGCTTCCATCCTCAAACTAATGGGCAAACTGAAAGGTTAAATTAAGCCTGTAAAAAGTATTCAAGGTGCAATATTTCGCCTACCCAAGACAATTGGAATTGTCTCTTACTTGCAGCAGAGTTTGCCTACAATACAACAATCCTTACACCCTAAGGTTGCTCTCCCTTCTTCACCTTGATAGGACTCCATCCTCAACCATTTCTTCATTCCCTCGAAACTTATGATCCAGTACTTACAGTTCAAAATTAATGGGAAAGGTTAAGGAAGGTCAGAGAGAAATTAATACAAAAAATGCAGACTGAGTTTAAACAGAGATTACAGGACAATCAGCACAGGCAGCCAGCTCCCACTAATCAGATAGGGAGGGGTTCACTGTCCTCTATTAATCTACCATGCTCTAACTTCAGGTCTAAATTCACACCTAGGTTTTATGGCCTTTTTGAAATTTCTAGGATTATTAATCCTGTCACTGAACAACTCAAGCTTCCCCTTTCCTGGAGCGTTCGTATGTCCTTTCATGTTTCTCATTAAAACCATATTTTTGCAGCTCTCATACTTATTGATGGGCAACCTGAGTATGAAGTTCAGAAGATCTATGACTCCTGAAACTTTAAAGGGAAGCTTCAGTACCTTATTGACTGGAAAGGATATAATCCTTGTGATCATTTCTGGGACCTTGCAGGATCATGCTCCTGTTTTGGGTAAGCAATTATATTCAACATTCCCCCGTAAACCTGGAGCTTCTAAGAGGGGGCAGAGTGTAAGAAGTTCATCATTATTTTTGCCACACAGTATTCGGGCGTGGCTCCTGCAGCGTTCTCCGGTCCCTTTAAGTTAAATTTTGTATATCCTCCCCCTCCCGGCTATTTGGCACCCATGACACAGTGGCATCCTTGGCCGCCATTCTCCTTTCCCTGTACGTCATGGCACACAGGACCCGTGCTAGGGATTGTGGGGTGCGTTCCTTTTGTGCATTGGCATCTCTCAGACAATGAATGCAGGAGGATTTCTCCTTACCTTCATATTTTTTCTGATCCTCCAAATACTAATTGATATGTATATCCTGCACTTATTATTCTGTAGCTCTTGGGAATAACACTAACATAGTTTTCTTGTTTTGTTTTTTTTACTTTTTATATTATTAGTAGTAGTATATTTTCCAATCCTTGATGGTTAAACCTTTTTTGGATTTCTTCACAGCCTGTTTTTCACTGTAAAAGGGGGAGTCAATTGTGAGTCCACTTATCTTGCTTATATTATATCTTCACTAGGGGTGGGCAATAAATTTAACTCCAGCGGCGGGGTAGGCAAAGTTTGGCCACTCCGCGTTATGCTTGTAACGCTGAGTTCCGCCCAAATTCCACCAACTGCTAATGGTAAGCTGGCAAGGGTGAGTGAGTTTTGACACACCCTTTTTGGCAGCTAGGTGGCAATTTGCGAGATTTCTCCAACGCCAACGGTCATGGGCGGTCGAGACCGTTCGTTGTGAGAAAGCTGTTGCTCGAGTAGAAAATCTACTTAATCAGCAGCAAACTTAATGCCCTCTGGCGCACCTTGTTGTGCTGTTCGTGAACAAGCTCCTGGTGCTATAAATCAGTATCAGTAGTGCAACGTGCCTGTTTCCGCACATTTGAGGAATCTCACAGAGTTTTCGCGAAACTCTATGGAATTGTACAGAGTGAAACTCCGCATGTTCTGCCCATCCCTAATCTTCATTACATATTCAAGAAATAACAATCTGTTCAAATAAAAGCGGACACACATTTATTAGGTAGAGTACAGATGCACTTATCCTCTGGCAAATTAAGTTGTATTTCTTCGGATGTCCAAGACTCGTATTAGTTGCAAATCAAGCCTAACTTTGTAAGAGCATATTGAACTTTCTGCACATAAATGTGTGGCCTGGCTGCCACATCAATCAATTCACTTTTGAGTATGCCCGCAAACTTGCTTCCAAGGCATTTGGTGACCTAAAACATAATTTCAACTAAGCTATTCTACCCCCAAGGAAAATGATAGTTCTTCACTGTTGCTCGCAATAATTATGTGAACTGCAGTGTGACTACCTAAAACTATTTTTTTCTCCAAAATTAGGTTTTATGCTTCCCTGTGCCTGCTTTCAAACTGAAAGTAAAATGGAACTTTTGAGGAGATTTGAATATGTAAACAGATATATAGAGCTTAGCAGGCCCTTTGGCATCCAAGCCATTGGTGGAATGAGATGCAGAAGGCTCCTCCGATCTAAAAAGATATATCTCCAGGGTTTTCTTAAATTGAGGAAACTCACTTTGTAGTCTAATATGTTGTGAGTTCATTACAAAACTTTAAACCCACCTGGGAAAAGCACTCAATATTGTTATAATATGGTGGATAACAGGTTGAGTGCCTTACCTAAAAGTCCTTAAGTATTCAAAGGGGTGATGGTTGGAATGCTTGAATTAATCTTAGCCACTAATAATAACTCAAGCCAAATCCCAATCTATTATTATTTTGCCACATGCCACCTCCGTTTGGACCCAACTAATATCTAAATCAGTCTTGACCCTGCTCCAGTAGGAACAGCCCAGCCTCAACTGCCAGGCCAGGTCCTCCCTGAACTGGAACACAAACAACCCAGGACCACCTTTACTCTTGTTGGTGCTCATCATTCAGGTATAGCTTGATTCCAATGGCACAGTGTGCACAGAACCCACGTCTGGGAATACCCATCCCTAGCTTGTTCATAAGGTTGAAGCCAATTTGTCAGGTGTCCTGTGGTATTTCCAGATAGCATTTATGTGGGCATGTTAATGATTTAAACTTAATTATGAACTTGACTGGGGGCTGTACATATCAATAAAAAGTGTGGTCATTGTAGTGTCCTCCCCAGCTTGGGTACTCGTAAATGAACACACCACAGATGGACCCTGGTCTTACACGTCTTATTCCTCTGCATGCAAGCTCAAACTCAGCATTCTACACATGAAATCAATTCATCATGCTTTACCACCTACATCTCAGTTCTACAGAGTTTATCATGAACCAAAAGAGTCCCCTCATTGCTAGCACTCAAGACACCACATCTCCCCCCTTGTTACATTAAAAAAATGTTTACAAACTTATATACATATATTACAATTCCTCAATAAGTTGTTTTGGAGCTCTGACCAAAACGACTAGATTGTGTCCTATGAGGCTAAGATGAGAAAGGAGAAACGTACATGACTGATGCTGGTAATGCAGGGACAGATGTAGTTAGAGGGAGCTCTGCAGACTCAAATGAACTAGTATCATCTCTGACATTAAGAATTGGAGAATAATGAGGCACATGTCTGAAGTAAAACGAATCTTGCATAATGGCCTTTCTAGGACGGTGAGCAGTCACCATATGTCCTTTGCTGGTCACAACTTCAAAGGGTTCAGTATCTAAAGGAGCATCAGACTTACGTTTTCTAAGTTGTCACACCAATACTTGGTTTCTTTTACCGAAAGTAATTTTCGTGGTACATTGCCGTTTGTCAGAATATACTTTCATCTTTTGTTTTCAACCTAAATCTCTTTGACAAAGTTCACCATCTGTTGTAGATCTCCTGCTGGTTTATTGTGGTAACTTGGTCATGACTCTTCCAAACATCAGTGTTGCAGGACTTTCACCTGTCGTTGAATCAGGAGTCGACCAATAAGCTCGAAGAGTAGCATGGAGAGCTGAGTTCAGACTAAGCTCCTCCAATTTAGCACGATGAACAGTCTTTTTAAGTAAGCTCATAAAGCATCCAACAACACCATTTGCTTGTGGGAAAAAAAGTGTGATTTTCTGATGCTTCACGTTTACATGAGTAAGAAAGTCTCAACATTCTCGACTGTTGAAAGACAGACCATTGCCATATTTTAGAATTGAAGGCACACCATATATAGCAAAAATGCTATCTAATCTCTCAATTACTTTTTCTTGAGTAATAGATGAGTGATCTTCTACTAGTGGAAAACGGGAGTATTTATCCATAATTACCATCAGGTGATGTCCGTTGTCAAGAGGACCAAAGAAATCACCAGTAATTCTCTCCCATACATGGTAAATCTGACATGTTCAAGGCATGTTGAGTGACTTTGGGAGAGAAACAATTGCACAAATGCCAGGCCTTCAATTATTTTTCAACTCTCATCAAGATGAGGAAACCAAACTCAGTCTCAGGGACCTCACTTAGTGGCAACAATTCCACCATGTCCTTCATAAGCTACTTCAATTACTTGTCTCAGACTTTCTGGTATGACAATTCTTGAACCTCGTAAAACAATACCTCCTTGAGTAACTGACAGTTCATCTTTTACATTCTTGAATTTCTGATATTTGCTGTCATATGTGAGAGGTCGAGTGTGTTGTTTCCAGGACTGATGTGTAATGTCCCTCAGTATCAACATATCACTGTCTTTGCTCTTTGCAGTAATAGTTTGTTCCAAATAAATAGCCGCAGGGGTGATTGACTTTACAAAGAAGTTAATTTATGCTTCAGTCGCTTTGGAAGTCGAACAATGACACTGTGTTGGCATTTGTTAAAAGTAGTCAACAGGCTTTTGATAGTTCCCTATTCGGTGCACAATAATGTAGTCATATTCCTGTAGCCGCAAACCCCAGTGTTCAATTCGGGGAGGCATCTTGGCGTTTGTATTTCCAAAGATAGTAAGCAATGCTTGATGATCAGTTACAAGAGTGAAAGGTTTTCCATATAAGAATACGTGGAAACGTTCACAAGCCCACACAACTGCTAAACTTTCTTTATCAGGTTGTGAAAAGGCACCTTCATTTTGTGACAAACGTCTGCTTGCTTATGCCACAATATGCTTTCGAGCATTTGAATGTCCATTGTGTTAGGCAAGGATCGCACTCAACCCAACCGGGCTTATATCTACAGCAACCTCTGTATGTAACTTTGGATCAAAGTAGGCCATTTCAGTGGTGAATTTAATTGCCTGTTTGATTTTCTTAAAACTCTGTTCTCATTGGTGTGGCTAGTAAAATGGAACATTTCTTTTTGGTAAGTCTCTTAAGGGAGCACTTACTGTGGCAAAGTCACGTGACCAGTAACTGGTCATGCCAAGGAATGAATGTAACATTGTAACATCTTGGGGGGAATTGGTGGCTGACAAGGCTTGTACTTTAGCTGGATCCAGAGTCATACCCCCATCAGAAAAAATATGGCCAAGAATTTGAGTTTGTTTTGTGGAACTCACATTTCTCTACAATCAAGGTTACACCTGCATCAGTAAGCAGTCAAGAAACTTGCATAAGGGCTTTATTGTGTTCTTTGTGTTTGGCCCCAAAGACTAATATGTCATCACTGTAGCCGAAAGCATTTGTGGCAGGCTGTACTATGTGTTAAATAACATTGTGAAAAAGTTCTGCAGCTGATGACACACCATAGTTTAATCTTTTATATCTGAATAGATCAATGTAAGTAGAAAAGGCAGTGATGTACCTCCAATTTTCTTCAAGTTTCAATAGATGATACCCTTCGTTCAGATCAAGGCGTGGGAAGACTTTGGCACTATTTTGCTGTGTGATCTTGTCAGCAAATGTGCAGACCGAGATGTTGTTCTCTTTCACTGGCCTTGTTAGCTTGACGCATATCAATACAGATGGGTACATCTCCTTCTGCTCTTTTTGGGTACTACCACTATGGGTGAAATCCACGGAGTTGGACCAGGAGATCACTCAATGATATCATGCTTTAGTAATGTTTCAGGTTCTTTCTCAACTGCTTCTTGTAAATTATATGCAATTTGTCTACGTCTTTGAGCAACTGGATGAACATCCTCATTGATATGCAGCTTCACTTTCATGGGCTATCAGTCCCATTTCAGCAGCAATACTGAAACGAAGTAAACAGGTACTTTACTCAGTACCTTGAAGTACTTGAATGGGTGCTTGTACCTTTGTCTGTTTCTGTTTCATGGTAGCTACGAATGAACCTTGACTCTTTAATGGCGTCAATGCAACCAAATTATACACTTTGGTGTTCGAAGGTGTGAGACGGGGCAATGGAGATAGCTCATTGTATTTCTTCTCAGGCATACTGTTTATTGTTGCATCACTGTCACTAACAAAAGGTATGGAGTAGGTGTTTATCTTTAGTGTACTTTTCAGACAATGTTTGAATGACTTTTGTGATTTTTCCAGTTGACTTTTCTTTTACTCGTATTTATCTTTGCATGTGGCCATTCCGACATGTGCAGGTTTTTCTGAAGTAAACATCAACATCTCACATCCCTCTTTCTCACTGTCACTTGACACTGAAACTGGAGAACACTTGGACAAAGATTTAGATGGTGATCGACTTCGTTTAGTGTCAGTTTGCCTCTGCTGATGTTGCTACTTGGCCTTGTGGGTGCGTGTAGTGCGTCGCTTCTGGGATGTTCGGGCATTCATTTTGTTTTCTTGGTGTGACGACTTTAGCTTTTCCTTCGCCCTGCAAACCATTACAAAATGGTTCTCTTGTCCAGTGGTGGGAAATTTACCTTCATGTGGAAACATAAATTGGCGTCTGAAGCACAGTTTATTTTTCATTGGAGACATCACCTTGTGTCCATCAGCCTTGTGCTTTTCCTTACTTTTCATTTTCATTACTAACTTACTGTGGACACCTCCAGCCTCCATGTCAGCAGCTTATCGATCTACACATTCCTCACCTCCGGCAGCCATGAGTACTCCCTAGTGACTAAGAGTTTCTCTTATCATTCGTCGTCTGAATAAATCTGGCAAACAACCACCTATAACTCTGAGACATATGCCTTCTTCATCATAGAATGAAAAATGTCCTATCTATTGTAACAGAAAGTTTAAATTCTATTAAGGACACGGAGGCGAGGACTGGGCTGTACTTTCTTCACTTTATTTTTCAACAGCAGCATTAACAAGAAATCAAACGTCCAACTACTTTACCCAGTAGACATCAGAAAAGTAAGAAAACGACATCAACAAAGGACTTCCTTTCCAACCATTCGTCAGTCATCCAACGTCTAATGAGCCCGACTCCGCATCCTCTCTTCCTCTTTCTTCCTGAGACCACTATCCAGGTCGAGTTGCGTTACTCCTGTTTAGAAGCTTCCACACCTGCCAAGAATCGAATGGTTAACATTAAGCTTTACTGACATATTGTCTGAAATAAAGCAAGTCAAACCGTAAAATTTCAACATAACAGATTTAGAATCAAACATAGGTCCACATAAATATAACAACTTTAGAATCCATTGATTGTTGTGGATTTAGAACATACAAGACAATTTACCCGCCTGAAATAGGGCGGGTCCTTGAAGCAAGAGGAAAGGGAGGGACTAATCCTCGCCTCCATGTCCTTAATAGAATTGAAACTTTCCATTACGATAGCTAGGAAATCTTTCATTCTATGTCAGGACCGGAGGTGAGGATTAGGCTAGTTTAAAGCTTATCAACCACTAGCGGGGCTACTGTTTGAATCGGTCTAAAATAGAAGCTCTTGAAGGTGGAATCCGAGGACCAGTAAGCTGCCCTAAGGATCCTCCAAACGCACCCCCAAGGTCCAAGCCTTAGATGCCATTGCGCCTCTTGCAGAGTGAGCCCCAAAAATAGATACATCTATGCCTGCTTCACTCATCGCCCATCTAACTCACCTAGCGATCGTAGGAGACGCCACCACCTTATTGGGCTTCGTTAAAGCAGTGAGAAGTTGATTTTCTCTGTGTGGCCTGAGGTCATTAGTCATGGCTTCGTAAGCCTTAATCGCTTTGACTACACATAATTGAGGAGCTTGGGGAAAATCGCGGCTAAGAGATCACACAAGAGTTAGAGTTAGTACATCTATGAATATGAAATGTGATCCCATCCGGAGTCTACCTGTTAAGTCTAATGCTCCAACATCCGAGACCCTATGACAGGATAGAAGGCAAAGAAGAGTCACCAGTTTGGCTGAGAGTTGTTTCCTGGAAAGATATTTATTGGATGGCCAATTCCGGAAGAGTGTCAGAACCCTGTTAACATCCCAGAGGGAGAAGTACCAAGGTTGTTGGGGCAGGGATAATCTAATGCCCCTCAAAAGTTTGCAGACCATAGTGTGTTGTCCTACGGGAGAACCTTCAATCGGGCAGTGACCCACTGATATGGCAGAACAGAAGGTGTTTATCGATCTATAAGCCATCCCTTCTGTAGCGAGGGATGCCAGAAAATTACTTAAATGGACATCGCCTGTCCCCATGGGATCCAGGCGTCGTTGAAGACACCAACCCAACCAACGTTTCCATGCAGACTTGTACCTCTTGTCAGTACTCTGCGAACAGGCTCTGGTGAGAAGGGTGGCATCCGATGGCGAAACCCCTGGGACTTTCCAACGTTTCCAGTAATCCTCAAAGCCATCAGGCTGTGACCTCCCCTCTTGATAAGAGGATGGGGGAGACCCAACGGACTGAGAAGGAGATCTGGAAGCAGGGGTAGACGGATTGGAAAATCCCAAGAAAGTTCCATCAGAACTGGAAACCAGGCTTGAGATTTCCACATGGGCATGACCAGCATCAGATCCACCTGCTGTCTCTGGAGTTGGGATAATACCCTCTTTATCATTGCGAAGGGGGGAAAAGCGTAACCCTGCTCTTGGGACCAATCCTGGAGGAACGCGTCTGTGGCTATTGCACTTGGATCCGGTCTCTAACTGCAATACCTTTCGAGTTGATGATCCAGACAAGACGCAAAAAGATCCACCGAGAAGGGACCCCATCTGGCCTGGATCGCTCAGAACACTCGTACACGCAGTTTCCATAGGCTTGCATCGTGCCAATGAGGGGAGTGCCAATCTTCTACTTGATTGGAGACTCCTTGGAGGTGTTCACCCACCACCGAAATCTGGTGGGTGGGACAGTACTCCCAGCAGAATCTTGCCAGATCGGACAGAGCCCTCGAGCGGGTGCCCCTCAGATGATTGATGTAACGTACGGCCACCACATTGTCCATTTTCAGTAAGACGCAGCATTTCTGTTTGTCTTTCATCCAGCACCGCACCTCAAAAGAACCCGCCAGGAGTTCCAAGCGATTGATGTGAAAAGAGCATTCATATGAAGCCCACACTCCGCTGTGGCAAATTCCCCACAGAACGCTCCCCAACCAGAGGTGCTGGCATTGGATTCGATAACCAAATCCGGTTGAGAACCGAAAATGGTGCGACCGTTCCACGCCTCCATGTGAGTAATCCACCACTGGATTTCCTCCTTGGCCTCCTCCAATAGGGAAATCGCTTGAGAATAAGTGTGGCCCTTCTGCAGATGGGAAGTCTTTAGCTGTTGAAGGACTTGATAGTTGAGGTGGCTTGGAAAAAATCGCCTGGATGGACGAGGAAAGCAGGCCCACAATACGAGCCAGATTACAAAGAGAAGTTGTGCCCTTGCTCAGAGTCCGGCTGAGTTTGTGTCGAATCTTGGACAGCTTGCAGGTCGGGAGTGTGGCTTTGACAGAATCCACTACAAAACCCAGAAATTGGAGAGACTGGGTTGGAATGAGAACTGATTTTGTTTTGTTGATAACAAAACCTAGGGATTCCAAGAGATGGAGAGACGGCCGGAGGTGAAAAGAGAGACTGCAGGGACATTGATCCATCAGGAGAATGTCGTTGAGATATATTATAAGTCTGATGCCCCTGGAGCGAAGAAACTCCACTACTGGATGAAGGAGCTTGGTGAAACTCCAAGGAGTGGAGGAGAGAGCGAACTGAAGAGAGGAGAACTTGAAAGTTTGCCCTCTCCATTGAAATTGAAGGAAACGATGTTTGGGCAGAAAGATGGGAACCGTTAAATAAGCTTCCTTGAGATTGAGCCGTACCATCCAGTCGTTGACTTGGAGGAGGTCTGGGAGAAGGTGGATGCCCACCATTTTGAAATGTCGAAACACCACCCACTCGTTAAATTCTTTCAGATTGATTAAGGGACAATAGCCTTCGTCCCTTTTCTCCGCCAAAAAGATGTTGCTGACGAACCCCGAAGGATAGAGAAAGGTGGGAACGATAGCTTGCTTCTCCAAGAGATTGGAGATTTCAGGATTGATAAGACGCATCTGAGTTGAAGAAAAAATTAACGGGCGAGGTTTCCTTACCTGTATGGGGGACTCATAAAACTCTATGTGAAACCCTTTGATGGTCTGTAGAACCCATGCGTCGGATGTGAGGTTTGCCCAATTGCAATAAAAGAGCGCCAGTCTGCCCCCCAAAGCATATCCCATAGCAGGAGAAATTCTCACCTTGTTGGGTATTAAAGGCGTGGGGGTTGCCTCTGCCGGTGCCTCTAGACCCTCGGGGACTGGGGAAACGGCGAGTCGGGTAGAAAGACCCAAATTGGGATGAGTCCTGCCATTGCCCTCGTCCTCTAAACGGCGTTTCTCCGCCAGGTCAAATCAATGTGGCCCCCGGGCCCTAGTAGCCACCCGCAGTGACCTGAGGGTAATATGGATGCTGAAAAACAGGATAATGGAGCACGTGGCGCTCAAAATTGCACCACAGTCGGTCGGGACGCACTTCCTCCTGAAAATGTTGAGGGCCAGAGGGCTAAAACGCACCAACTCTCAGGCCTGGACCGCATCCCTGTGCTGAGAAAAAGAGCCTTACCCCTCGGGTGTCAGGCTCCAGGCCGGCTCCATAGATTTGACAGCTCCCACTGTTTTTGCTACGTGGGGGTTATGTAGAAAAACCTCCCAGAGCGAGAATTGCGAGTGCGCATCAGGATCGCTGTGTAAACTATGTGGACTGATGCGCAATCGCCTCTGGGGTCGAACGCACAAGGCACGGAATGCCTGGAATTCCAGGAATGCGCGAGCGCCCTCTAGTAGTCGGAGGACCGCACCACGCACAGAGCCATGCTGTTAAGAGCCGCGAAGGAAACAACAGTGTTCCCGCCGCTAGGGAATGAATATGATTTAGTTCAATCATAACAAATACAATAACCACAATAACAATACAATGGCAATCGAGCAAATAAAAAATTTGACTTATCTGAAATGGAACATTTAAGAAAGAGGAGGAGATGATGTGGAGTCGGGCTCGTCAGACATTGGACGACTGCCGATTAGTTGGAAAGGAAGTCCTTAGTTGATGTTGTTTTCTTACTTTTCTGATGTCTACTAGGAAAAGTAATTGGACGTTTGATTTCTTGTTAATGCTGCTGTTGGAAAATAAAGTGAAGAAAGTACAGCCTAATCCTCGCCTCTGGTCCTGACATAGAATTTATTGAACTTAAAGTATTTGATGAGCGTATCAAGCCTCTCAACAAATTCATCGTTTCACCAGATCTTTGTCTTTCTTGACTGAAAATATATCTTTTGTGAATAACATTCAGTAGTGGATTGAACTTGAAATTTGACGGTATGATATTTCATCAGCATCTGTATTTTCTTCCTTACTTCTTTTACTCCTTCATCTGCAAGATTCTTGAGGTATTTAACGATCATTGTGTTGTCTGTTTCTTCCAGTGCATCAATGAAATCATCAGAGGTTTCTATACAGGTAGTCCACCTGGCACCAATATTTAGCTTTTTGGCGGTATCAAGTGGAAGTGGTAGTTTTAAGAAGGAAGCAGCATTATAAGTATTTGTGAAACTTACTGATGTTGATAAATGGGCTCTATCCATCACTGTGTAATGTCCGCTTGTACTAGCACCTTCATCACACACTAGCCGTGTGCTACCACCTGGGTCATTGCGCCCCCTCTCTTGCTGTGAAGCACTGTGTTCTTTAACAGAGAGTAGCAGCTTTGTATCTTGCAACGGTTCTTTATCCTTCGCACCTCTTTGCATTGTATGTAATGTACCTGTTTTTCACTACTTTAGTGTTTCTCTGTACCTGGTGATTGCTGCCTTTAGCATTATCGTATCATGTATCTAGTAGCTCTGTGTTGCATTGTGGTGCAGTACATCTTTTACAGCTTCACCAGCAGGTTCCTGGCCAATGATACACAAACTTCTCTCTAGGGCCTTTGTCTTCTTCAAAAGATTGTCACTAGCTAGAGTGGTGTTTTGACGCCAAACGTTGATCTTCACTTTGACTGAGGCATGTGTGGCACACACGAGCAGTTTGCTGGACAACGAAAAACTCTCTGGGAAAGCACTGTTGGTTTTTCGGGTTACAAATCCCCAATCTTGTCACCAGTTTTAGCGTCCTACCCTGCCTCGGTGCCCATAAATGAACACCCTACACACCGAGCTTGGTCTTACATGTCTTTATCCCACTTTCTGCATGTGCAAACTCAACATTCTAAACATGAAATCTTTTCACTGCACCATACCACTTTATTCATGTGGTACTTGGCCAAGTTCTTCTAACCACCCTTACTATTACATTTTGCATGACCTGCAACTTGCAACTGCTAGGGTGATTTGTCCTAAGCAGTAGGGAAAATCCATTGTTGCTTTTAGCTCCAATTATATTCATAGCTGTTGCATCTCTTTAAGGTTGTGTAGTTTAGTTGATCATTCCATCGTTTTGGGTGGTAGATTGTGGGTGATACTACGATTTTATAAATGTACCCATCTTTGATACATTTTCATTGACTGTAAAACCCAGGTCTTTAACTTCCTTCTTGGGCTTAATTATTGCCAACCCAACAGAAGAGAATGGTAAATTCTGTTGTAATTTTAAATAGTGTGTAGTTTCCAGTATAAAAAACTTTTGCCTTATTGCGGTAAATCCAATTATCCCCCACTGAATCGGACTGAAAATTCTTTCTGCTCAATCCTTGACATTTTTTTACATCACTGGGCAAACTGAGATCACCTGGGAACCATCAGTGAAGTTGTGGAATCATACCTAGTGATATAAGGGTATAACTTGGTTTATCATAGCTATTAAAGAGGATAGGTAGAGCAGCAAGAGGCCTTTTTCCATTGGCCTCATCTCGCCTCTTTAACTCATTTACTCAGAATAGTGTAGAATGGTCTGCAGGTTTCCTCTGACACCACTTACGTTTCATTCAGCCTAGTTTGGTGTTCAAGATAATGTTGGCTTGGTTGATTTGTTGCACAGCCAACAGTGTGAATTCCAAGTTTCTGTTGAAGGGAAAACCTGACTATCAGTCTCTTGGAATGCTGGTGATGTAGATGACTAGGTGCAGCCTTTTCCCGTACTTTTAATATGAATGGCATACTTGATGCTTAGCGATGGTTCTCTGCAACATCAGGATCAGGACTCGTTTTATTAAAAAAAAAATTGCCCGTACTGTCTATGATCTTTTGGGATGTCTTTGGTGATGGAAACTATGGGGAAATATTTGTATTGTAATTTAATGCCGTGAAGGGTGTAGAGTCATCTGTGCACAATGTCACATTCAGCTTCTTTAATGTCAACGATAATCAGGGCTGCTAGGTAGTTATAGTTAAGACCACTTTTTTCCATAGAGGGAGCATTTTTTGATGTGCCAATGACACGCGCCGCTTGATGAACCGTCATGAAATTTTCAAAACTTATACTTCAGTCTTCTCTGCTGCTGTCTTGGCAGTTCGGGGTGATCTGTCAAGTGGGGGCAGAAGAAAATAAGGGGTCCCAAAACACCTTTTCCTGATTCTGGATCTATGGGATTTTTTTAATTTTGATCATGCCTACAGCCTGAACTGCTGAAAGGAATTACACCAAATTTGGCAGAAAGCTAGATCTTGGTCCAGAAACCATGCATTTTATAATATGATGTAAATCCGGTCAGTATTTTTCGTGTTATTCAAGGTAAAAAAATATAGACATATAGGGACGTGGAACCTCAGCGGATCCATCCGTTGTGGATCTGTGAATTTGGGGGAAAAGCAAGGCACTGATTGGCTGGCCACAACCTGACAGAAAAGTTGCAGCTGCCATTTTGTTTGTCGCATCGACTGGGGAGTGTGAAGAAAACACTGCAAAAACACATAAGGGGCCAGGATACAGGTATCCCATACAACACATAGAAAGGTCCCTTAGGGGCAAACAATTGCTAAAAAAAAATTCATCTGATCCGCGTATCCGCCGTGGGGCTCAGAGTGGCTCCCGTTGTAAATTCACTGTGGAACCGCGGATCCGGAAAAAAAAAAGGGAAAAAAAAACACTGCATCCAGCCCTATGCTGTTCATTGCTGAAGGACGTGCGCAGGTTGGGGTTGGATGCTTGCGGGAGGGTTGGCCGCAGGGCCTCGCCATAGGCCCACTCCTGCGGCAAACCTCGCCGTGCATGCGCGACACTGGTTATATTAACGTGCATGTTAAAAAAATAGAAATTCAGTTAAAAAAACTACTTTTACATGGACATTACAGTTAAGTTGACGTTTTACCCATAGAAAACCATAGAAATTCAGCAGTTACAGTTATGCTTATAGTTATAATTATCTGAAGAAACTATAACTCATGCCGGAAAGTAACTTTATTATTATAACTATAAGTGTAACTATAACTGCTTAATTTGTTTGGTTTTGTACGGGTTAAACATCAACTTAACTATAATGTCTCTGTAACCTGTGATAATATCCACAGCGCAAACAAAGAAAATACGCTCAGTTGGGAGGAAAGTGAAATCAAGGATTTTTACTTGAAGAACATATATATATATATATGTGTGTATATATATATATATATATATATATATATATATATACACATACATATATATATGTGTGTGTGTGTGTGTGTATATATATATATATATATATATATATATATATATATATATATAGTAGTTTGTAGAAGATATTTTCTCCCTCAAAATACTTACTTTAAGAGAGAATGATGAAAAGCCCTTAAGAGGGTAGATGGGGTGTTTGTAGATCCAATGGTGTTGCGGGAAACAATTGTTCTGAATCCTTGACTTCAGTATACTTATTAAGCAAAGTATAATTTACCTTAAAGGTTTTTGGAGCCCACCCCTCCTTGTGAAAGCTACTCCAATGAGAATATGAGTCTTTAGTATATACGTCTGTTGGATATCTATAGTTTGTTTTTAATTTTACTGTTGCAAAAAACAATTTGAGCAACTTGCAGAATCAGAAAACTGGTAAAACAAAAAAACATAAAACTCTCCCAGTAGTTATGCCTTTGATACAAATATGTTAGACATATGTGGCAAACACTGCAGAAGTTCATTAAGGGTGACAAATAAAGAAGAAAAATGTATTTTTAACACGTTACACAGTGACATAACTCATGGTTAAATTAAGCACCCCAAATACAGACGAGATGAAGTCTCAGGGGCAAAAAGTACATCACTCTAAGGATATCATCTGCTTTGTGGAAGTATTAATCTGATATAATTTCATTAAACTTTTCATCATTATCTATCAAGGTGCCATAAGATAGTAATCTATGAACTGTGCCTTCCAAATTCTCACAATAGCAATAGCTGCGAATAGCAATCTTTGGCACTTTATTATTATTGGCTTCAAGCCACTGAACGTTACAAATCTGGCAGAAAATGTGACTTCCACTCTTGTAAAAATATTTAATTAAATGAATTGTTGCTCACAGAATCCTGCTTGGCAAAGCACAAAACATATGCACATCACTGGCACCTGCCGTTTTGCATCTTAGGCACTGAGAACTGACAAGGCATTTAAATTTAAACAATATAACCAGTGTGTAGTAAAAATCACAGATCATCTGATAGATTTAAGTATTTTCTGAATACAGAAAGCTACGCCCCTTATTAATTTAATGACATAGTGTATCATCTTAAATCAGGGCACCCCAGTCTACCAGACTGTTGGTCTGCATTCACATGTATATCATACAAACTGAATTCCAAAAACAACTGATGTATAACTCACATGCCCATGTAGTTATTAAGCACACAGAAAAGCTAGAGAACGAATTGCCTTAATAAGTACATTTTCCAGGCATGTTCATAAATTCAATATCTCAATATATTTGAAAAAGGTGGTCCATGGATTTGGAAATTCCTCCCATACAGTCCCAAATAGAGTAAAGCTTCCGGGTTCTCATGGTCTACTGGTTGACCAGCCCTTATAAGTGACATTTCAAGTCAGCTTTTACATCCAGAGTCTACTAATGTCTCTGGAAATTAAGTATAGCCACAAAGTGATGTGAAAGTTTTAATATTTATTAGCAAACACTGTGTGGAGCATATGCAACCCAGATTTATACACTCCATAAGTGATTTCAATTATCCCCATCTGAAATATATAAAGCCCATATGTCATATTAAAAATAGAAGCTTTCAGGAATTAAAAATCAAATCAGTGGAAACACATCCCAAAATGCTACTATTTATCAATTTTACAGTCATTGACAACTAAAGGCACAAAAATGAACTTAGATGAACGCTAAAAACTTGGAGAGGGCGTAGCACCGCCAGAGCGGGACTGTGGTGACGTTTAAGGAGGTGAAGAGGAGTGGGGGAACATAGATGTCTATAGCAACATATTCCGGGGAGGTCCCACTAATTTCTCATACGAAGGGGGAGGCCGGGGCCTGCTGCATCGACACCAACATATTACACTTAATTATACGATCAACCTGGGGACGAAACTGGGTCCCTCCAGGAGTGGACCACACTACTAGACTAGAATAGGGGACGGGTGGACACCTAATGTGGACCTCCCGGGTGGGTGATCTAGATGTACGTGCATAACCCAGACACACCGTAACACAAACTATCTCTCCAGCGCACTGTTTATGTGTATTTGTTAGCTAAGTTAATAGTTTATATGGTAACACCTAAGATGGCAGGGAAAGATGAATGACCACAACGGAACAAAGGCTGCAGGACCAGGCAAAGGTACAATGATGTAATGTACATAATGACTGACTGTATTAAGTCCGAAAGAGTCTTGAAATAATTAAGTTGCTGCACATAACCCAGTTGTAATGTATAAGTTTGGATTGATGACCTGATATGAGGGACTCATCCTTACACCAACTGTTATCCCACTAAAGAAAAGACCAATAAACAAAGTAAATTAAAAAAAAGATGATCGCTAAAATTGTAAAACCTGAGGCAGTTTATGGATGCCCCGTATTAAGCTGTTTGTAGCAGTGTTAAAGCACTTCAGAATTTCCCAATGATTAATAAAGGTAATGAGCAAAAGGGTTAAAAAAATTAGTAATAAGATCATCTTTACCACAGAAAATAGAGCCAGGAAGCATGTTTCCCTTGCTAATGACGTATACACATTTTGATGTCTAGCATGACCTTGCTAACTGTCTTCTAGTCTAACTTAATGAAGAATGAAGACGAAAAGAAATAATAATGAGAAAGGGGAGTTGGGCCAGCTTCCGTCTGTGATTGTTCACTGAAAGTATCATTCATGTTTTGTATCACCTGAAGGAGGGTATACTTACAACTCTGCAGGGGGTCAGCACGATTCAGCTATTTCTTTATTGGGAGTTTAACTCACATTTTAGATCATCCAACAGTACAGGCATTGGGTGACTGGGTGTCAGTCTACTTAAGTCACAGCATTTTGCCCCTTTACATCTGAGTCCACATCGGGAAGGGCAGATAAGGACATTTACAGCTGCCCATCTCTGGAGCTATAACCCTCCACTCCCACATGCAACCCCTTGCCACGTGGCCAGGGGAAAACGAGACAGGTGATCCTATTAATAAAAGGTTAATGCTTTCCGAGTGAACAGGACTTTTAGCAGACATGGCAGGATTTTTACTTTATTCATAATTTAAATGCAAAATAGCCAAACCTCATCTTCTAATTATAGCTTAACAAAAACAAATTAGAAAAATTAAATTCTTTTATTGTCACACATATACAATTCTTGCTTTTGCTCATTTTCCCGACTCTTCACATAAGATGCCTTCTTCGGGACATCCCTTTAAAATGAATTTCACATCAAAACTTGCCCACTGGGCAAGGGGGGGATTTAAAGAGTAACTCAACTGAAACAATACTGTACAAAGAATCATCTGTCAGAAAGAGCCCTTATTAACTTGCATAATGTAATACGCGGTCTTATAGTTAATGGAGTGTTAAGTGTTATTTAAACGTACCTTACTATTAAAGGATGATTTTCACAATAAGCATTTTGCTTCTTTTCTTAAATACAAATGACAGTAAACATAAAGTGCTGCTTCCTCATGATCAGATCATATTAAGTATCAAAACCTATTGACAACATCAGAACATCAATTATTTTTTTCCTTTTCGAAAATACTGTTAGGATGTGGGCACAAATATTATAATTTAAGGCTTATTTCTTTATCTCAAATAGTAATTCATTACATTTTCCGTTTTCATTTCCAAGCCACGTGATGATTACAATAGGTATATATAATAGATCCTCTTTAATTTCACATGATTACTGAAATGAGACAAATAGTGAGCGTTGCTATTTTTTAATGTTAACATTTCCTGAAATGTGTATATTAGGCATTAATATTATTTGTGAATTTGTCTGTACTGTGTTTTTTCTGGTAACATACATACCATCCAATCAAACGCATTTCTTTAGGAAACTGGATGTACACTTTCCAAATAATTTGCTTTTGATCCATTGGTGTGTTCATTAGGTGCTCTGTTCCTAAATGTTTGTGAAAGCTGAAACCGTTACTATTTTTTGGGTGGCATTGCACATACGTAGCCTTTCCCTTGACATTCCCCTTCCTACATCTATGTATCCAATCCTATTTGGAAATTAAGTGTGTTAAATCATGGGTGTTAACTCAGTTTGCTTTACACATTCTGTGCCATACCTCCAACACCCCCCTCTTTACAGCCACCCAGATTTCCAATCCATTTTGAAACTTAAGTGTGCAAATGCATTGCACACATTAGAGACAGACGAACATCAGATAGAAAATTTCATATTTATGAATTATTTAATTATGCATGGGAATATAATCACATTTTCTGATAAACCTGTTTCTGCCAGCCAAGAGCAGAAGGACAAATCAGTGGCCATTTTTTAGGTGCCTTGAGCAAAACACTGACACCACTGCAGCGCTTTACTGAATTGCTTGACACTTGTCACTCTATACAAAATTGTCTTAATTCAGGAAGGCACCATCGCACTTATGCGCACAGGAAGGCTGAGCGAGTTCACCTCGTCGCTGTGACCTTCTATTAATTGAGGATCATGTGTTGGTATCCTGGCAAAGTTAAGAAACAGTAGAAGTGCTATACATATGTATAAGAGTATTAAATGTTAATTTGAGAGGGGGGGATAAATAGCTGAGTATGCCCATTTTAGTTTGATATAATGGATGCTAAAACTGCAGTTATGCGCTACTACTTTTCCTTTTACTATTACAGACTGTGAAATTATCACCAGAGTGTCTTAAATTAGGTTAGACTAATCATATAAGACCTAAGCAGTCCGTTCAGATGTGTTCTCTATGCCTGTAATCATGCACTAGACGTGCATGTGATCAGACATACTATCGTGAGACAGTTAGGATAGGGGTGAAGGCTAAAAATCCATTTGCTATATTTAATCCTGCATATCACAGATTTACGCACATATCAGAACTCCAGGATAGCTGTAATTTTCCCTTTCTCATGTTATTTTCTTAAATGTTTGCCATGCCTAAGCCAGGTCTGGTGACACAGAGGACTAGTACATCCATCCACTTCAGGGATCCTTGTTTGACCTCAAAGCCATAGGTTCAAATTCTGGCGGGTCTACTCAGCCTCTCATGCTTTCAAGGTCGACAAAACAGTACCATTGAGTTTGGTAACAATACACTTATGTTTCAGTGCCACAATACCCTTCTGGTGAACATGTGCTTTACAAATACATGTTCTAGTACTTTTGTAGGTGATATTAATATTATAAAGTGTAGTTCTAACACAACTTTGTGTCTTTGACCCTTGGTTTCCTTTTATGTCTGCTGTTAGATATCTGCTTGAAGGAGACCATGTCCTTGGCTGACAGCCTGTACAACCTACAGCTCATCCAAGAGTTTTGCCAAGAGTATTTGAATCAGTGCTGCCACTTCACTCTCGAAGACATGCTCTACGCATCCTCTTCCATTAAGGTAGGTCATCTCTCCGTGCACAATGAGTGGCTGCTATTTTGCTTCATTGTTTCGAAAGCTTTTGTTGCTAACCGCTTTATGTACATCGAAAATGGCACAGCTTGTTCCTTAAGTGCGAAGACAAAATAAACAGCTGAATACAAATACATTTGCAATTTTTGTCCGCTCTTAACGTGAGTATCAGGTGGGCGGTATTGTATGTGTTTGGGGAAGCATTTAAAAAATGCCTTAGGTTAATCCAATGACTTCGTTATGGAGTAATCCAGTAAATTATTTTTATAAGGTAAAGTGTGATAAATTGAGTTGTTGGTTGACTGTAATTTGAACCCCGGTCAAGCAACAGCCATAATTCCTTGCAGGGTGAAACACAGAAAGTCACAAAATGAACCTGTACTTAACCCTGGGTAGCTTGGCACAAAAAGCAGTCAGGATTAACTTAGAGGCCTCGTGCAAAGTATTTATGCAACACACAAACAGTAACAAACGAAACACACTACACAATAAAAATTCCAAACTAATTTAGACAAATAGAGTAAATTTTAATAAATGATTTGACACCAAAACAATAAAAAGCCAACCAGTAGAACCAGAGTTATATATTTTTAAAGTTTAAGATTCAAAATCAAAATAGCACTTAAAAGCAAAAATCGCCAACCGCGGACATCTGGTCACGCTAGACCAGGGCAAAGTCAAAAGTTAAGGCCTACACCTATGGAGTATGGTTCGGATACAAGAAATAGATTGGGCCCAGTCAGAGCTTACCTTCAGACTTTTTTGATGAATTGTGTGAGAAAGTAGAAGTTCAGCAGGGCAAGGCTGCAGGAGTGTCCGAGAAGATAGCGTTGTCGTAAGATAGCTGTGGAACGAAGCTACAGTAAAGATATTTACCTTTGGACTTAGTCATCAACATGGAAGTTGAAAATCTCCAGCAGGACGAAACAGAAGGCTGTAGCCGAAGACAGATCCACAAGGTCAGATACTTCTTCTGCGAAAGTCTGCTGAAACAAATTTGCTGCAGTGGAGAAGAACATAGTGGAGAAGCCGCAAAAACAATTAAACCTGAGATGCACCTCGGGCCGATAGCTGAACAGGTTGTTCCAGGGCTTTTCCTGGTTCTCAAACCACTTTTTAACCCAATTTTGTTTTCGTCCTCAGTTTTGGAAATTGACCATCTGGGCACATTTAGAACCGCAACAAAGGATCAAGGAGTGAAAGGAGACATCTTGGGGGTTCAGGACTAACACAGGCTGGTTCTGGGATCAATAATGTGGGGGCCTGTTATGCCCCTGTGGATCTGAACTGGAGGCCAGCAAACTAGCCATTGGAGTCACTTCTTGAAGTCCTGGGTGCAGGTGAAGATGCAGGGCTCAACTGTAGGGCTGGCCCCTGAGGGATCAGGGCAGGCTCTAGGCAGCAAAGGCTCCTTTCAGGTACATCAGCAGACTGGTAGAGTGCACAGCAGGTCACAGCAACAGGCAGTCCTGTGAAAGTCCTTCCGCAGGTCCAGTAGTGAACTAAAGAGTGGGCTGAGAGCCCTATTTCTATACCTTGGTGCCCTGCTCCTAGAAAGTGGGAGAAGTTTCCACAAAGGTTCTTTGACGTTCTGGGAGTTTCCTGCCTCCTCTGCCCTGGCTCCGTGCTGGCTGCACTGACAATACAGGGTCATTAGGCCTATTGTGAGGAGACAGGGCACAGTCTGTTCGGGTGCAAGTGGTACTGTGCTTAGCTCAGGCCAGCTGATCCAGCTAATCCCATTATTGTGTGACTGTCTGGAAGAATCCACATAGTCCTAACTGTCAGTTACATCCAGTCATCTAACCTAAGATAGGCTGCAGGCACACATGGCTAAGGGCAGGAAAATGTCGCATTTTCAAAATTGTAATGATAAATTCAGCTTTACCATTAAATATTTGTTATAATTACAATTCCATAGGTACCATACAGGATATGTCTGACCTTCTCTCATTTAGGAATTACAGCTTATTAAATGTTAAGGAATCCCCAATGTTATCTTATGGAAGGTGTAAGCCTATTAGTAGTGCAAAACAAATTTGGGAGTTTTTCACTACCAGGAAGGGTAAAACTTAAAAGTACATGCCCAACCTTTTAACTGCACAGCACCCTGCTGTGTGAGCTACTGAGGCCTACCTTAGGGTTGACTTTTATTTAATAAAATGTGAGTTTAAGGCTTGGCAAAGGGTTTTAAATGGGAAATTGACATGGCAATGGAACATTTCATGAAGGCTGCAATGGCAAGCCTGGGACATGTGTTAGAGGGCTACTTAAGTGGTTGGCACAATAAGTGCTGCAGGCCCACCAATAGCATTTAATTGACAGGCCCTGGGTGTATAGTGTACTACTCTACAAGGGACTTACAAGTAAATTAAATATGCCAATTGGGTACAAACCAATTAAACCAGGTTTAGGGAGAGAGCACCAGCACTTTAGCACTGTTTAGGAGTTGTAAAGTGCACAGAGACCTAAGGCCAACAAAAGCAAAAATCCAGCAAAAATAGGACGAGAAATGCAAAAAGTTTGGAGGTGATCCTGTAGAGAGGACCATTTCCAATAGTAAGACATCTAGGTCCGAATCATGATGGTGTGCACGGATACAGAGCAAAGTAGTATGGCTGTTTTCAAGACATTACACTATCTAAAGTGCTTACACTTAACTGAGAAATTACTTGAGTTAGTGTATGAGCTGCAGACAGAACAGCTCGGAAACATGGACAGATGATCATTACTCCCTATTTCCAAGCCGTGTCACCTGCATCTTGTGCACGAACTCAAAGAATTTCAAAGTTAAATGTATTTGCTTTGGAAAAAACAATGTTTTAAATTCACATAAACATCTGGTCTGCACCAGTGTGCATCACAATAAGTCACTGTGCCATGTCACAAACAACATCTCATTTGTTGCAAGCTAGTCATTTTTGCACATTTACACCTGGAACTATCTCCCAGCCCCTCTTGATAAGGGAATTTCATTGAAAGGCTAGAAATCCCTCCTTGTCTTCCAGATTACGCCTACCAGTAATTTAAAATCTAGAAAAGTAGTTCTTATCCTATTGACGTCTGTGGTCACCTACTGAATCACTTGTTGAAGCTGGGGACCCTAGCCTAAGCAGTTTTTTTACAATTTGAACTTGAAAATAGCACACACAAAAAACACAAAGAAATAAACATCAAACAAACACACATGTTATGAAATATTGTATTTAATTCACAAAATTTATTTTCGCAAAAATCAAAATGTTAGTTTTAGTATGAAGGTTAGAGCTTTTCAAAATGTGGTTTTATTTCTAAAAAAAACCAATATGGTAGAATCAAACATATTACTTTGTCTTTTTGTTCCGATACCATGCTCTCTTTTTATCACTGCATACCAGGGCCCTAATTTCTGTCCCTGAACATTCATACTACATTCTGAGTAGTTTACTTGTGCTGCTTGGCCCCTCAAACTTTGGTTAACCAATGCCACTGCAGATGATTCCTCTTTTATAGCTATGACCCTGATTAATCTAGGCCATCTGTAAAATATTAAACAAATATCTCAATGTATGTAAATCTATTTTAGGTCCTCTGTAAAAGAAGGTTCAATTTAGGATTTTATCACACACAGGATTGTGGTCCATGTGTATTAGTCCTGGTTCCTAGTTACACAAACCCTCAGTAACATAGCTTAGGTTCCCTTTTAGAGACCCTACTTTAATCACCACTTAAAGTGTACAAGTCGTAATGTACATATATACATACATGATTTTCACTTACAACCCATTTTCCTTACCTCACATGTTCATAATGTAGGCAATATACAAATTACATTTGCTTATATTAAACTTTTTATGTATTGTCTTTCTTTGTACTATTTTTACTAGTAAGTTCTGTTTTTGCATAGATGGAACCCTTTCCTACATACTTATTAAAACACATTTACTGTACATGAGTGTTTGCATAAGTGTACCATGTGCATTCCTAAAGTTTGTGAATGACCTTAAGGCTACTACTTTATGTGTCACAGCTAGATTTGAATTCAGGTTTTCTAGTCACTCTAGCATTCCTCTGAGTGTGCCCACCTTTCCCAGCCAGGTCAAAATATATGCGTGCAAATGTATTTATGCTCAGCATCCATATTACACACACACTAACACACTTTTATGGAATAGTTATTTTTGTAAACCATGCATATTATTTCTCAGGCATTAATCTACTTCACTCAGGAAACATCTGTCTGCATCATCCTGCCAGTATGTTTACATTGAATTGCGTTCTTAAAATTAGCTTTTTTAAAGTTGTTCTGTCCAAAGTACCCTTTGCGGGATCAGGTGGCAATGACTCCATCTGCTCTCTCTAGGACATTGTACTCATAATAATCTCATGACTAATTTCTTCCTTGCCCACCTGAGCTAAAACCTCAGCATTAGATATGAGGTTCTCTGCCTTCATCACCTTGGTTACCATTTAACTCACAACTAGCAACATTTCAAATCTCTGCCTGCCACCTTCCAGTCCAACTAGATCCTCATCTAGTCCTCAGCAAAGCAAGCTGTTGCAACAGTGTCTTCTGGAGCCACTACCACTGTTACATACATTTATATGAAAATATAGTTAGTTCTTCCAACTACATAGTTAATGTGCATAAAGCAAGTTGGCTCTTCTCACATTGTCTACCATTTTCCAGGCCGCGCTCACTCTACAATCAAGCCCTTGCCTCTAATGAAACACCCAACAAAACCTCACTACTGTAACTCTTCTGTTCACCTTCATCTTCAACTTTTGTACTCTTTCCTCAAGCCTATACTTTAATGTCCATTACTTGAATTCGAGCACTACCACAGTACATTGAAGCAGGCTCATGAATTCCGCCTTCTTTAACTCATAGATTGCTCCAGTGATCACTACCACCAAAGTTGTTTCACTTGCACGGAATGCTTTAAGAGCCCTCCCCTAGACTTCTGTGCATAGTCTTCAGTGTGTGCACTTGCATTCTCTACTTACTAGTCTAAATGCTGGTTTTCATTTATCATACACTATAAAGATTCTAACACCATTTTCATGTGATCTCTGTAAGCTTTGCTCTTCAAGATGCTCAGCAGCTACGTACACACATAAATATTAAGGCCAAAGACCACCTAGGAACCCTTTCAGCTGGGCCCTTGTCATTAAACTTTGACACCAGCTCTTCCATCTACTTTAGTGAACTTGGTTTACAATAGTGCCTGGTTGAGTGGTTATTCTTACAGTAGCTAATCAAATTATTACACCTCAACCTCAGCACCAGTTCAAACCTTTAAATCTTCAGCCTTTAAATCATTCTGCAGTCACCATTAATGCTCAATAAACAATTGGACGTGTCTAGAATAGATGTACTTACCAAAATAGGTGCTTTGAATAAACAATATTAAAGATTTAACATTGGATCCAAAGTGGGTCTAGGGAGATCTGTGCCAGATTTTTAAGATAGCCATGTGGAATAAACCAATAATCTATATTGAAATATTTTGCACTGTGGGTGATTATCCCACAAATATGGAATAAATCCACCAACTCTAAACTTAAACTAAAATTGGACTTCATGTCTCTAAAGGGTATCAGTGTGCAGATGATTTAGAAAACTGACTGAACACAAATTCAAATAGTACTATCTCTAAATATCAATGTGGTAACTCCCCTCATCTCAAATGATATAAGCACAAACCTTTAAAATGTACACATCACTATCGACCAGTGACTGCTGTTTCACACTGTCTGCTTTTGCAGAGCTGCAGTGAAGAGATTAAATGGTTCTATTTGGTTCAGAAAGGATTCCTTTCACATTTTTATTTCAATAGTTTTTGTTCAAACGTTCAAACTTATTTGATCCAAAAAAAGGCAAATGTGATAAAGCAGAACTGAAAATGAGATTTGATCTACATTTTTTTTGTTTTTTTTAAACTGAAATACCTTGAGTGGGCTGTGTGTGAAACGGTTTAAATTGGATAGGTCTCCTCTGCTCTTTCCCTACTTCTTTCACGTTTGATGACAGCACCTTTACAAAATGTTGTAAATAGTGCATAATTGCCAAGATTTCTAATTGTGCTTTGATGCTATAGTTTCTTAAAAAAGCGTGCTGTAAAAGTGCAGCAAATGTCCTCCTTGTTTATTTGTTTATCTTTCTATGCATGTGTTGTGTAGTGGAGTTTTGCATTGTTACTTGATTTTTCTCAGTCTGATTTATCACTTGGAATACAAAGAAATTGTTTTAGAAACATTTAATTTGCGATCAGAACATTTTAGCATTGATAACATTTTGAGTAAATATGAGAAGGCATACCTGATTAACAGCTTCATCGAGAAAGGGATGAAGCAGTACTTACCCAAAAGACAGTTTAAGAAGTTTGTGAAGTTTCAGTTCAACATTTACTGAGTTTCTGATGACCTAGTAGAGCAATTGGCTCTCGTACATTAGTCTAGAAGAGGCTGTTTCTCAAAGGTTAGTGAACATTTTAGTAAATTGTTCAATGTTTGTACCTCCTACACCTGTGTCTTATTTATTAATCTTTGCTATTTCACAAACATTGTGTTGGGTTACAGTAGTTCATTAAAACTCTTTTGGTGTAAAATGTTCATGCAAATGTATGTAATTCTTGAAAAACAATTTGTTCTTTCTGAGGACTGTACCACAAGTTCTGAGATGAGAATCTGCCAAGTGCCGTGGAAACAAGGGCTAGCTTATTAGTTTTCCTTAAGAGCGGGACACCTCTCTTATTTCAAAAATCTTGTTTAGAAGCATATGAAAATACGATACGTTAAAAGTGGACGTCATTCTTTTTAAGGGCACTAAAACATAGTTGTTGCCTCAGATTTACTTAGGTAAAGTTCTACCGCAGTTTTAAATAGGTTTAATTAAATATGAAGATGAAGACTAACAAGCACAAATGATGTGCTTCTAGTCTGTGAATCAGCAAGCTTGCTATGGTTAACATGCTCTGTGGATGTTCACCATTATTACAGTTGCATTACTCTGCTGATCCATGTTATTTTTCATGGCTTCTATGCAAGAGGCAGGTTTTCTACCACTATGGATTTTGGTGTTGGCTGTACAACATTTGGAAAGAAAAGTGTATTACTGTTTTTACAAGCTTAGGTCTGGTTTGTGAGTTTATGTATCTTGCTCATGATTTAGCCAGGACCTGCCCCTAAATGTGTAGGATAAAGTCATACCTGTGTACCTGTGCATGGAAAAACCCTTTGTGCATTGGGCCAACAGATTCAGGTCTCCGTACTCTAACAGTAGCTCTCTGCCAGTGGAAGGTCTGCACCACATATTACCAAAACCACCAAAGGACCTCTTCACAATTGGAATTTTGTATTATGGAAAGTGGTACTACAGTAGTACTACTCATATGTTCCAAAACTCTATTCACAAACCTATGTGCAGATGTAGAAATGTATGCTATTCCTATTTTTTCTGAGTGGACAAATCCATCAAAGTAGCACAGCTGTCTGCACATTTATGTATATGTGTCATTAGTAAATGTGGGAGGGACAAAGGGGAGTGGCTGGAGAATAGGTATTTTTATTCCTAAATGGAAGAGATTTGGGAAAATTTAAGGCTTGGTTTAGGGAGGGACACAGTTTGTAAGGATACTCCCACAAAATGTAAGACCATTGTTATTCACAAATGACAATTCTAAAGTTTCAGCTCTACAGGTGTAAAAACAGGTGTAAATATACTCCAGCCTAGCCTTAGAGTAGGTCAAGCAGCACACATGGCCGCTCACAGATAACGCAACACACTCCTATAGAAAACAATGGAGGGAGGCAAATAAATAACACCCCAAAGAAACCAATAGTAAATTAATTTATTATTTTGACATTTAAATGATGTATTAATTTATTTTATGTTAAAAAACCTATAAAACCTATGTGTATATTTATTTCTTAAATAATTATTATGTTATATTATTTATAAAGTAAAAAATATTTTAAACTTTTATTTTAAAAATTGAAATCATTTAAATAATGTAACAGTTCTTTTTCTTCTCAGAATGTATTACATATTAAAAAAAGAATAAAAATGTCAATATGGTTAAGATTTTTTAAAATAATTGTTTAAAAATAGCATTTATAAATTCAATTATTCTATTTACATTCATTATTCAAACACATAGGCCCTCATTATAACATTGGCGGTAAAAAATGTGTACCGCAGCGGCGACATCTGCCAAAATACCATTGCCACGGCTAACCAGCCGTCCGCCATATTATCACCGTAGCCGGAATACCGCCAGAAGGATGGCGGATTCCGGCTGTGGCCATGGCGGCGGATGGCGGTAAGGTTGCGCTGCTGCCAGCAGCAGCGCCATGCCAGTAGACCGCCGCAGACCGTATCATGACACATGATACTGCCTGGCGGTGTTCGGCTGGCGGTATTCTGCTGGCGGACGCTGCTGCTGGCAGCAGCACCCCATCCTGTCTCCTGCCGGAGGACACCCTGAAATCAGGTAAGTTGGGTGCTCCGATAGGGGAGGAGGGTGGGGTGTGTTGTGTGTGTGTGTGTGTGTGTGTATGTTTGTGTGTGCGTGAATGCAGGTGTGTATTGCGTGTTGTATGAGTGTGCATGTGTGGATGTGTGAGTGCGTGTATGTTGTGTTGTGTGAATGTGTGTGTGCTTGTATGTATGTCAATGCGTTTGGATGTGTGTGTGAATGGATGTATGCATGCGTGGGTGCATGTGGGTATGAGTGTGTGTATGAGTGTGTACGATGGTGCGTGAAGGTGCGTGTATGTTGAGGGGTGGGTATGGAGTGGCAGGGGGTAAGGGGGGAAACCTAGGGAGGGCGGTGGGGAAGACCCTATTAGTGACAGGGAAGGAATTCCCTGTCACTGATAGTGTCTACCGCCATGGTTTTCGTAGCGTTAAGGAAGCCACGAAAACCATGGCGGTAGGCGAGGTCATAATCGCGCGGGCGGGCTAGTGACGCCAGCTGGCTGGAGACCGAAGTCTTCAGCCCGGCGGCTGTTACCACCGTGGCGGATGGAGTGGTATATTAGTGGCCATCGTCATATTATGGGGATAAGTACCGCCAGCCTGTTGGCAGTACTCAATTATACCGCCGTCCTCCAGGGTTGTAATGAGGGCCATAATTTGTTTAATTACTGTGCTGTAACACTTTATTAGTACTAGGCGAAAATTAAAGAGATAAAATGAGTTTACATTTATATTTTGTATTAAACTGTTTGTAATAGTTTATTTTAACAATAAACTTAAATCATTTTCCTCATACTTCCCCATAGGGAGATCTGCACCATGGTGGGGGACACCTCCACCTACCTGGGCACACTTTACACTAGTAAATCCTGTTGTGTAAATATGCACTCGGAAATGGTGAATAGCAAAACATTGTAGAATTAGACCCATGTGTAGTAGTAAATACATGTATTTATATATTTCCCTTGTGAATAGGCCACAAAGGACTCTGACAGCTGTGGCTAGGGCAGTTTATATAAAGGGCAAAGACTACACCAGGCAATCCACACAAAGAGATGGGGATTTAACAGAGTGAAAGGGCAAATAAGGGGATCAGGACTGAAACAAGAACAGAAATCGAAGTGACTGTCGTTGAAAGGAGTGCACTACTCTAAGGGCGGTTTTGGAACGACAGCTAAGGGGCTTTTCTCTTGGCTAATCCTACTGAGTAGCGCTTAGAACATTGTGCCAACAAGGAAAGTTAAGCACCACATCAGCACCAGGTATCTTAAATCACAACCAGCATGGTACAACAGGTGCCGTCGGATCTAATGCGAACTACACTAATGTTTTGAGCTCACTGCTTCATGGCAGATGCGGAATGATCTGATGATCGAAAAGTAGTAACAGGGATTCCCATGGGCAGAAAAGCGTCTGAAAAGGCATGTGTAGGTTAAGAAGAACTATGGGTCCAAAGGGTTGTCATGGTTTCTTTTGCCGTTAAGAAAGCTGGGTTTGACGTGCTCGAATTCAGCCAGGCAGTCAGTCGTTCGGTGACTAAAAAATAAATCCTTCTTTGCGGAGTCAGGCAGAGATGTGGGGCCAGATGTAGGAAAGGAATTGCAACTCGCAAACGGCAAAAACTGCCGTTTGCGAGTTGCAAATCACATTTTCCTATGCAGAAATGCATTCTGCGAGTCGGACCGACTCGCAAAATGCATTTCAGAATCGCAAATAGGAAGGGGTGCTCCCTTCCTATTTGCGATTCCTAGTGGTATGCAACACCATTGTTGCAGTTACCATCCACTTCAAGTGGATGGTAACCCACTCGCAAATTGGAAGGGGTCCCCATGGGACCCCTTCCAGTTTGTGACTGGACCCAGAAACATTTTTTCAGGGCAGGGAGTGGTCCAAGGGACCACTCCCTGCCCTGAAAAAATACCGAAACTAAAGGTTTCGGTTTTTTTTTTAAGTGCAGCTCGTTTTCCTTTAAGGAAAACGGGCTACACTTTAAAAAAAAAAAACTGCTTTATTTAAAGCAGTCACTCCATGTTTGCGAGTGCCCATAGTCGGTATGGGGCCGCAATTTGCGACCCACCTCATGAATATTCATGAGGTGGGTCATTGCGACCCCATACCGACTTGCAGACGGTGTCTGAGACACCGTTCTGCATAACATTTTGTGACTTGCAAACAGCGAGTCGCAATGACTCACTATTTGCAAGTCGCAAAATGTTATTTTGCTACATCTGGCCCGTGGTGTTTTATCCGGGTTGCTGTCTTCAATGGGGTGCATTAATGTGTCACCTCCTTAGCAAATTTAAATCAAAAATTTAATTTTTAACAACTTCTTCTACTTATTTTGTTCGGCTAGTGATGGTTCTGATTAGTATGCCTTATGCGTCGACACTGATGGAACTGAAAACTAGGGGCCAGATGTAGGAAAAAAGCAAATTGCGACTTGCAATTTGCGAGTCTGTGCGACTCGCAAATTGCAAGTCGCAATTTGCTATGCAGAAAGGTGTCTCAGACACCTTCTGCAACTCGCAATGGGGTCGCAAAGACCCACCTCATAAATATTTATGAGGTGGGTCGCAGTTTGCGACCCCATTGCGAGTATGGGCACTCACGGGGATGGTGGCCTGCTGGAGACAGCAGACCACCATGTCCGTGACTGCTTTTTAATAAAGCAGTTTTTTTTTTTCTATCTGCAGCCCGTTTTCCTTAAAGGAAAACGAGCTGCACTTAGAAAAAAAACCGAAACCTTTTGTTTCGGTATTTTTCAGAGCAGGCAGTGGTCCATAGGACCACTACCTGCTCTGAAAAATAGTTTTTGTGATCATTCACAAAGGGGAAGGGGTCCCATGGGGACCCCTTCCCGTTTGCGAATGGGTTACCATCCACTTCAAGTGGATGGTAACAGCGATTTCATTTGCGACCGCTTTCGCGGGCGCAAATGAAATTGCATAGCATTGCGAGTCGCAAATAGGAAGGGAACACCCCTTCCTATTTGCGAGTCGGAAATGCATTTTGCGAGTCGGATCCGACTCGCAAAATGCATTTCTGCATAGCAGAGAGGCTTTTGCGCCTCGCAAACGGCGTTTTTCGCCGTTTGCGAGGCGCAAACCCTTTGCTACATCTGGCCCTAGATCTTTTCCGCTATCTTTCCACAGGCTTCTTATGCTCGCAGTGGCCATTTAAATGCAAATCCTGCATTTGGGCAAGATGCCAGGCATTTATCCACAGCCCTGTAATGAAACCGCTGACTGATGCATAGAGAACTGTTTTGTTGGCCTGAAATAGTCAATAGTGTCTTATTCGTTCAGAATAAATTGCGAGAAGTTATCAATGAGATTTTCTCTCCGATCTCCAGAAGCCTCCACATGACCGTTGCACATATTTGGTGGTGCGCATCAACATTAGGCGGGGTTATTTTACGTAATTCTGTCTTGCAAATATTTCACTTTTTCACCACAATATTATATTTCAACTTAAAAAAAGCTTTCCAGAAAAAAACTAAAAATAATTAAATCTTTTTCAATATATTCATTCTGACAATCATAAGAAAAACGGGGGTCAAAATAAACATGCACCTGGTAATGTTTTAGCTGAACTAACTCGCGAGAGCTTTGTTTTGTTTGCGATGTATTTAGCTTGGAATTCATGCACCACCTAGATGGCTTTAAGTCCAGACAACCCTGTTGTTTTCCACGGGTATAGCTGCCCGTTCTGCTTCCATCAGTAAGAAAATGATAAATTACTCTTGCGTTGATGTAGTGATGCATGTACCGTCTCAGCCTTTTCTAGCCGCTTTAAGAGTAACTGGTGTCACTATGGTCCATTTTAGTGTATTTCATTTTATTGAGCTTCCAAGAATGGAAGATTTAACGGTCCTCCCGAGATTGGAGCTCTGACTTGCAGATTACTAGACGTGGCTGACATGATGACAGTGCATGTATGCTTACTGTGTGGAAAAAATTACATGTGTAAAGCATTAAAAAGGATGCCCCGTGTTTCCTGTCTTAAATATTGGATTCAATTTTTGCGTGAAAATAGCGCTTTAGGCACAGCACAGTAAAAACAGTAAAGTGAATATTTGCGGGTAAATGTTTATACAGAGATCAATGTGCACATACCATATTTTCACGTTCGTGTTCGAAAATACAAGATTGGTGAGCAAATAACTAAATAAAATGATTTAAGGATGTATGGCATCTTAAAGTGCTAGGCACTATCAACATGAGATTCTGAAACAGCAGCTGCAACCAGGGGCATAGCTTCAGGGGGGTGCTTGCGGTGTTACACCCCTCTAATAAATGTATTTTTTTGTAAATATTTGGGTATATTGTGAGATGTCTGTAGGACTTCAGCAGAAATTTGTACATACACTGAGACAAAAAACTGTGTTTTCTCTCTTTCTACTCCTACCAAACCACATTCCTCTCCCTGTCCACTGCCCCTTAATCCCTTCTTGTGTGCCTTGCTTTAAACATTATGTGCCAGCCTGATTGTCGGAAAATCTGAAGCTCACAAAACCCCAATCTTACTGACCAGGCTACGCCCCTGGCTGCAACCTGCAATCTGTTTGTAAAACAAGGTCCCACCCACTCTTTCGGTTAGGTAATGCTTATGCAGTACTGCATAAAACTAGCTTTTTCACGTTGCTCTCCCTAGTGTATGCCATTTTTCGGTAGAGCATAGCTGCGCGCAAGAACTGCTTTTCAATCTGTTGTCATCTTTTCTCTGGGCTTTAACCAGGCCCATCTCACGTACTTCACTTTCATTGGTTCATGGGCTTGCCTTTTAAAATTGCTTTTATTTTATTTGTGGAAGGCATGCATACATCATGCCTTTTCCAGTGTTTAGCCCTCCTCAAAAGCACTAGCCAACTATTGTTAACATACGCAGCGTCCATGTTTTATGCATGGTTTCTGGACTACTTTTTCTTTTATTTCATACTCAGCGCGATCTTGCTTGGCAGTATTAGAGTGCTTTGCATAATTATCAGTTACTTCCATTGTTTATGCTCCGCCCTCCATGGCAATTTCAAAGTCCTACACAGCACGATCTCACTATGCAGTATTGGAGCGATTTGCATGACTCCCATTTAATTCAATTTTTTATCCTCCGTGCTCCATGACAGTTTCAAAGTCTTACACAGCGCAATCTCACTCAGCAGTGTTGGAACTATTTCAAAGAATTACACAGCGCAATCTCGCCCGGCAGTGTTGGAGCAGTTTGCATGACTACCAGTTACTTCCATTGTTTATCCTACTGCTTCATGGTGATTTCAAAGTCTTACACAGCGTGAGCTCGCTCGGCAGTATTGGAGCGATTTGCGTGACTACCAGTTACTTCCATTGTTTATCGTCTGTGCCCCATGGTGATTTCAAAGTCATACAAGCGCGATCTTGCTCTGCAGTATTGGAGCAATTTGCATGACTGCCAGTAACTTTCATTATTTATCATCCGTGCTCCATGGCGATTTCAAAGTCTTACACAGCACGATCTTGTTCTGCAGTATTGGAACAATTTGCATGACTACCACTGACTTCCATGGTATCCTAGTTGCCTCACGTCACACTAACAGAGAGGAAGGTGCATCCCGGTCGCTCCCAGCTTACAAATTGGCAGTGCAAAGCTTATGTAACAATAGTTAAGCACTTCCATTTTCTTCACTATTGTTTAGTGTTGTGATACCCTCACTGTTTCTCATTAAAAGTTCCCTTTTGTCACGCATGGTCTTGTAGAGCTGCATGCTCAGTGAATTGTGTGGCAGGAAAAGACAAAGCGCGATCTCGCTCAGCAGTATTGGAGCGATTTCAAAGTCTCACACACTGCAATCTCGCTCGGCAATATTAGAGCAATTTGCATGACGACCAGTAAATTCCATTGTTTATCCTCTGCGCTCTATGCCAATTTCAAAGTCTTACACAGCGCGATCTCGCTCAGCAGTATTGGAGCGATTTCATAGTCTTACGCAGCGCAATCTCGCTCAGCAGTATTGGAGCGATTTGCATGATTACCAGTTACTTCCATTGTTTATCCTCCGTGCTCCATGGCGATTAAAAAGTCTTACATAGCGCAATCACGCTCGACAACCTCCGCGCTCCAAGGCAATTTCAAAGTCTTACACAGCGCGATCTCGCTCAGCTGTATTGGAACAATTTCAAAGAATTACACAGCGCAATCTTTCTCGGCAGTATTGGAGCGATTTGCATGACTACCAGTAACTTCCATTGTTTATCCTCTGCACTCTATGGCGATTTCAAAGTCATGCACAGCACGATCTCGCTCAGCAGTATTGGAGCGATTTGCATGACCACCAGTTACTTATATTGTTTCTTAGTTACCTCATGAAACAGTTACAGAGAGTGCAGTGCATCCCGTTTGTGCACAGCTTACAAAATGGCATTGCAAAGCTTGTTTAACTATAGTTAAGCACATTCATTTTCTTCATCATTGTATAGTTCAGTGATACCCTATCCTTGACAATTCTTGTTTCATTGTTTCTCATTAAAAGTTCCCTTATGTCACCCATGGTCTTGCAGAGCTGCTTGCTTAGTGGACGTATGTGGCAGGAAAGGGCCAAATTATGAGGCAAGGTTGACCAATTTATGTGGCAAAAAAGTCCAGTTATAAATTTACAACGCCCATAGCTCTAACTCTTGCAAATGCAAGCTCTAGTGGATTGCAAATGCTTGTTTGGTCTTGATACATGAAGCTCTAGCTGTGTGTTGTGAGAGCTTTTGTCATTCATGCTTCAAAAAACATGTAGAGAATGGTCTCTGTGTCAGCCGTCTTCAGCTATTGGCTTTCATGTTTTTTTCATGGTTTGCCATTGCTTATATGGGTAGTCCATCAAAGCCATGGCATTTTCATGTTGGTTCCACCAAGTAGACCTTATCCTAAACTGCAGATGCAACACGATGTGTAGCTGTACTTTGTCTAAATTTTTGATGTATTTACTTGGTTTGCACACTTACATTTTAGTTGCTGATTTATGGCTTTACTCCTTGCATAAGGCTGTCTCAAAATGAGCCAAGAAAAATTAGACGGTTCCGTTGGATTCTTTTGTTGTAAAATCAATATATCACTCTCTCAAAATTATAACCAATTTGCTGTATTTATTATCCAGACAGATGTAATGTATCACATATAAATAGTAATAGTGCCGACGGTGCATCAAATACTGCACAGTTTTATTCACTATTCACACCACAGTCACCTTATTTTAACTTGTAGTCTTGCTAGCATCTTAGATTTAAAACTTTATTCAAAAAGCCATGATCTGCAGGCACACATGCTCTCATAAAGACCATCAAACATGAAGCCCTTTATCGAAAGTATCTACCAGTCAGTATTGTACTGTTTATGTCTTTTAAGTTCACCACATATAAATAAGGCATAATGTATTTTATGTCTCGATTTTGTATTATTTTTTCTGGCTATTGTATAACCTACTAATTAAATCTGTTCAGCAAAGTGACCCTTTAAATTCATCATTGTTATGATTATAATTAAGATCAGTATGTACATTATAAAATGCACCTGTTTGCAAGTAAATCACTCATCTATAGCAAGAGGTGTGCTCTATTAAACAGTGCGTGTTTGAGCTCAATAACAATTGTTAAGAAAGAAGTTGAAAAAATGTTGCAAACTTTTGAATATCAGCCAAAATTGTTATGTTCTATCATACATAAACCACCTTACCTATCTAGCTATCATAACTTCCTGCCACACCGACCTTATCGTACGTCATGCGCACCTGTCATATCTATATACTATGGTATGATACCTAACTTCTCATACCAACGTAACCTAAGATGCCAACCATATGTTCTGTACCTACCATACCTATCCTATCATACCTCACCTGTCTACCATACCTAACCTATCATATCTGTGATGCCTGTTTATCTACTATACCTACCTACCATGCCTGTCTACCACACTTAACCTATGTCACCTAACACAAAATACCTACCATAGCTAGTTTACCATACTTTCCATGTCTAGCTTACCTAAACTACCTATCAAGCATTGCCTGCCTATCAAATCCACCTACACACCTACTTAAATACCATAACTACCATAGCTTCCTACTATCTATTAGCATAATGTACCTAACTACCATACATAATCTACCATAAATAGCATACCTTATTTATATACTGTAATAATATACATACCAATCAGACCTAGCTTACTTACCATACAGTTCCTAACCTTCCAGGCATACCGAACTCCCATACCTGCTATAACTAATTTACCACACCTACCATACTTAACCTGCCTTCATGTATCTTATTCCTTGCCTGGATTTGAGCTTTCCTAAAAAAAGAGTTTACGTTATGCCTTTGGGATCTCTAGCAAGTGCTCAAGGACCTGCAGCCTTTGTCTGACTCAAGGGACTTCTGGTAACAGCCTACGAAACTGCAGTCTGCTTTGGGAAAGTACTGATTGCAGCTTTTGAAGAGCATGAAAATCTGAATACCATTGTTTCTTAAAAATAGCATAACCTCTTGGATTTACCGATGCTTGTTTTTTATGATTGTTATGTTTTTCTCAATGGCCTACCTTGCAGTTAATTGAGATCAAGATAATTGCACAGAAGACAGACTTTGAATTCTGTTTTACTACATTACTAATCACTGAACTTTGATTAGTAATGCACTCTGTAGTGCTGTTTCTACACGAGCCGCAGCAGCATACTTATAAAGACATCTTTCTCTAGCTTGCCTTTATCCACCCACTTCATGTTTTATTTGCCATATTATTCAGGTGTACAGCATTACACTGCCAAAAGATGTCATAGATCTGACACTGGCGATAACAAACAGGAGGAAGGAGGCGTGTTTATGATTGTTGCACATCTGTGAGAAATGTCTGTTGTTATCTGATAAAGTCACATTTAGAATGACCAAAAATATTATTGTTTTCTTCTTTTGGATGGCCCGACAGCTGCATTTTTCTCGACTGGGCTGTTCCTTTCACTTTGATGGCTTCTGTGCATATTTTTTTTAATTTATCGTTCCAAGATTGCCGTCATCAATATTGGAGCAGTAAATTAATTGTAAAAAAAATTCAAATGCCGAAGCATCGGCAAACAATCATTTTCTTTTTGTCGTTTTCTCGATGCGGAACACCGCGTCAAAAAGCATTGGCAAAGCCAAAAGGTCAGGTAAGGCTATTAAAACGGGAGATTTATTGCCTTTGCCTGTACTACCTTTTACCCTTCATGGTATCAGGAGCAGATAGGGTAGACTGGGCATGGGGGCGATGCCCGCTCCAGTCCGAGCAGTGAGGCAGGAGAGTTAGATACTGCAATCAGTTAAAGAAGTGATAACACATTTGGTCCCTAAGGCAAGATGATTGGATGGTGATTGTACAGTTAGGGTGGGCTTGCTACACATGAAAATACGTAACAGGGCAGTAAAAAAATAATTGATTTAAAAGCATTTATAAAAGGGGGGCTCTAATATGTGCTCCTACAAGATCCTCGCTCATGATGGGGTGTATTCTTTCCATGGCTCGGGATCAAATATAAATTTAGTAGGGGCAAAATAATCAATTGTGACCTCAGAGTCAGATTTATTGTTCTTTAACAACATGATCGGCAAAATAGTACCAGTTAAGAACTTGCATTTCGGAAGAAAGTGGCAAGGGAACTAATAGAAGGACAAACGTCTACATGAGGGATTCTCACAGAACGAAGAACGTGTCCTTGATGTGAGCTGATGGATGTTCAATGAGGACTGTTAATTTACATTCTTCTACCATCCGCACAAATCCTATAGCAGAATAGATTACAGTTTGAGTTGTGCACGCACCCTTAGACAGACAGAGACAGCAGGTATTTTACTCATCCCATGAACAGATCGTGACATAATGCTGACATGACCGAATGGCCAGTGACAGGTGCAAAGATAAAGCTGGACGTGTAATGTAACTTGTTGAGAGACAATCTCATAAGAAGTATGTTGCCATATAATCTGCTGGATATGAATTGCAGCTGACATGAACTTTGCCCTAAGAACAGTTCCTGTGCTCACATACCAGTGAGATTAGTACTATGTTATGTGGCCACTGAGGACAGAGTGAACAAGTGTAAGTCCTATCCCCAGGGCCAAAAAAGCACTTCAGGGAAAGTAGGGTCTGGAGCAGCTGCAGAAGGCAGAGGGCCTCCCCCACCTACTGTTAGGCACAATCAAAGTCCATGCTCAGTGGGCGAATGGGCAGAGATTCAAGGTGAAAGGCATGAAGAGTAGGAGTCAAAGTATATCATAGTAAACATGGCAAGTAACTGATAAGCATAGTGCTATTACCATAAATGGTTGCATCAGAATAGAGGAATCTTCATCTTCTTTGTGAACCCTTCTCATGTGCACCTGTTGTTTTGTCTTCCAGGGTAACTACTTGGTGTTCATGGCAGAACTTTTCTGGTGGTTTGAAGTTGTGAAGCCTGCATTTGTACAGCCTTGCGCCATTGACCCACAAGGTAACTGCAGTTTTTTCCTTTGAACCCATGTGAATAAATCATGTTAGATATTTCAGTTAGCAATGTTAGCCTAACATCATGAAAAAATTGTACTCATCATTGTAGTCATCATGAGTTGTAATTAAACAAGTCACTTGAGCTTTTGAGCCAGAGGAGAATGTTCTTCTTATTGCAGCGTATACACATTCATGTTTTGCCCAAGATACACACCTTTGTAAATCAATATCTTCACTATGATCCTCTGTTATCAACCTCTCACGTGTCACGTGGCCAGGCAAGGGTTCCACCCACCCTCTACGATGCAATAGCAGAATACTGGCTGCAAAGATTATTGCTTCTCCCCCCCACACACACACACACACCTTTTCATCTTCTGCCATGATCTGGATTTTTAAAGTTATTTAATCAATTTTAAAGAATATATAAAGCACATCATCAATCACCTTTGCACAGTGCAAGTGATTCATTGCTAAACTTTCTTAAGCTCTCCGAAAGGACAGTACCAAACAAAAATCTCCTAATAGCCTACATGTATGGGACAACTTGCAATTCTCTGCCTAGCTAAAATCATTCGCCTTCATTCAGTACCCTGATTCTGTCAACCCAGCTGGATAGACTAATGGCCTGATTTAAATGCGGGCCCTAGCAGGAAATCACACAGAATATTGCAGATTTACCAACTGTGTCTTTAAGACTCTATTTGCCATATTGAAAATGAGGCAGAGGGCAGACGTTCCACCAGTGGAAACTTCACCAGGTCTGCCGAAGTTTCGAATCAACCTCTAACATGGAAGTAGGCACCTTATTTAGACTGACCAGACCACCAAGTTACCTGGGAACTAAAAGGTTTTAAAGAAAGCCCTGAACATGGTGGAGGATTGTCAGTGAAAGAAGGTGTGGCATCCTCAATGTATTGTGAAGTACCTCCTAATGCGATTGGGAGTGGATTTGTGAACACTGGCAGTGCCCACATTTTCTTTCAGCATTTGCACCAGCACCGATGCCAATGGTCGACTTTAGACTTTATTGATTCTCCACTCAAATGCCCGCTCCCATGCAGACATGCTCACACCCCTTGATGAAATACACTACATTTTCAGATGTTACCCTGCCATTTTGGCAAATGAGGGTGATTTACAGGGAGATTTAAAGCAACAGCAGGTGGAAAATGTTAAATCAGGCCATAAGACGTAATAGACAATCAATTGTCAGTACACCAGAGTGAAGACATTTTGTCCTGGTAGCATAAATTCATTGTCTTAACCATTGACAATGGTAAGTATACTTATATAACTAATATCAGTGATCTATTCAGTTTCTGGAATGTTTTCTGCATTATGTTTTCTGTGTTATCAGGCAAAACACTCCCCCGCAGTGCATATACATAGTTTAGCAATATAACCATTTTATTTTAATTAGCACACACACAAGTATTTTCATAAGGGATAAATGCCCCTAGAACTTGATCTATCATCCTAGGTTCAACCTACTATAGGGATCTTTATTATGCAATATACTTGTACCCTGGTATTTTAGTGTAATACTCTGCACCCCAATTCAGAAATAGAAACTCATTAATTGTGCATCCATTTCCCTAGTAAAAAAAATCCTATATTTGGACCAGTTGATGTAGAGTCCTGATATTCTTCTATGTACTTGTAAGAAATACAGGAAGTCAGACACAGATTGGTCTGGTTCTCTTGGATACAGCAAAGTGTTGTCTGCATACTGGGAAACAATATGATTAACTCCCCCTTTACTAATCCCCCAATCCCTATCTGCATTCTCAACATACAAGCCAAAGGTTTTGCTACTACTACCAGGGGTTTGGAATTTAATATATCGACTTGTCCGTGGGACAGGCTGGTTCTTAAATCTACTTTTCCTGTAAAAAGAAATCTACTTGTCCTTTTGGTGCCATGTAGTGTATCGACAAATTATGGCAGCATTCTCATTATATAATAGCCTCTCTGATTATTCCAGGGATACTACTATAATAGGGTTTGAATACTTACAATATCAATCCCTACTATAGCAATTTCCTTATTTTGCCACCTTTCCGCAGATCTACATACTGGGGCTGGAGGAAGCAGTAAGCAATAGTTTCAGGGCTGGAATGCCATTGAGTCTGCAAACCTACTAATTGCATGTTTTATGGATTTTCACCAGCTCTTCTCAAATCTTTTACCACAATGAGAAAGGTTGGCAATTTACTCCTGAAAGTGGCAGAAGTAGAAGTTCTTCCAGGGTTGGGGAAAAAAGTGGTTGGCGGGAAAGTGAACTTGTAAATGCTCAATAGATTTTCACATGTGAGAATCCACACATGCATATTTACTTGTGTAAAATACAGTTCACAAATATTTTGTAGAAGTACGATTTCCTGATCTACTCTGTAAGTTCTTGTGAATTCATGAAAGCCACTAATTCAAAGACATATACCATGGGTGCACTTTTGGGACTTTCTTTAAGAATTCAGTCCGTAATAATGTCTAGCGTTAACAAAGACATTTTGTTTTTATTAAACTTCTATTTCTCTCTATCTATCAGCTGGCTTTATTGTGAGTGATCACATTCTGCTCTTCCACCAGGAGCATATTGGCACACAAAGTAGTTTTGTTCAGTGCTAGGAACTACTGTGGCAAAACCTGTATTCATTTTGCTTACTTCTGATTCCCAATTTTGCTTGTTTTGTAATTGTAGTTTAGTTTATTTTGGTGAGAGCAGCTGGTATACTTTGGAAACTACATGACCACATTTATATAAGATAACTGTCAGGGTAGGAAGAGATATGTCCTTACTCAAGTCTGGATATCTAGATAGTTACACCTTTAGTTTTAGAAATTTGTATAAGTCTAGGTCATCTAATGGATATCACATTTGTAAGATGAAGAAGGGGAGTGTAGAGGTGTTAGCATATAAGTGTTTGACCAGATTGATACCTTTCTTTGACCAATCAGACCACAGTGCTGGTTTCTAGTCGATGTTAATTTTCTGGTTGTGTCAGAGGGAGGACAAATTGAAATTATGAATTCTTGTTGTAGAGTAGCAGTCCAGTCTTAATACAGCTTTATTGGTATTATAAATGATGTATTTAGAATGAATAGGGTGTTTTTATTTATTATTAAATATGTAAGAATAGGTTTTCCTTGTAGTCCTAACTTTTTCAAATACACCCATATTGGTGTATTATCAGACTTGTTAATGAACCATTTAACACCTTGTTTAAACGAGAAGGCAAATTGATAGTTCCTAAATTTAGGGAGGCCTATATCACCCATTTCTTTAAGTAGTCTAAGTTTTTTTTGTGTTTTTCTATTGTTCTATAAGAAGTTGTTAATGGTACCAATTATGAGAAGAAAGACTTCAGTGGGAGCGTAGTAGGTAGGTAATTGACTATAGGGGTGATCATCATTTTTAGGTTATCAGCTCTCCCCTACCATGAAATAACTTACATACTAGTGAATTTATTAACCTTCTTGAGTGTGATCGATTTGTCATGTTTGATTGTGTCTATTAGCTTATTTGAAAATTCTATCCCCAAATATTTGATAGAATTAGGCTACCATGCAAGGCCAGAGTTTCCTAGAATTTCTTTAGAACCATGGCTCTTTAGAAGTTTAACTTCAGAATTGTCTTTATTGAGCGAATAGCCCAACACCGAGGAGAATTCTCTGATTGACATCATTAAGGAGGAGGGAGCGTCGATAATACTTATTAGGATGTTGTCTGCATAGACAGCTGTTTGTATAGTTGTACTTCAAAATTTAACACCAGTTATTCCTGTACGTTCCCTTAGGTTGTGAAGGAATGGCTCTAAAGCAAGGGGAAATAGGCATCCCTGTCTAGACCCTTGTTGTAGAGAGTTGAAAGTTGTACCCCCAGCTCTAACCTTAGCAACTGTTTGTAGTATGACGTCATTATCATTTTAATGAATTGTTCACCTAAATTAAATTTCCTAAGGACAGAGTGTAAATAGTACTAGTCTACCTTATTAAACTCTTTTCCCCGTCTAGTATGATAGCTGCTGTGAGGGTGAGTAGGGATTTGGCTTTCTCAATGACTTGGCATAGTATTGTTGTATTATCATTGGATAGTCCATTTTTTAAGAATCCAACATATGATGGGTGTATGAGTTTAGATGTGTATTTTGTAGTCTACAAAAGTATCATCTCATATATTTTACAGTCTAGGTTTAGTAATGAGATTGACCTGTAGTTATTTGGAAGCATTACATCTTGCTCTTCCTTTGGGATGACAGTTATGGTAGCCTCTGCTGGTGTCACAGGCTACTCGTCGTTTATGTCTCTAGCCAACTGGAACTGCAGAATGGTCTTGATCCTTGTAGGTTCTGCCTTGACCAAGGTAAGGGCGGCCCCTTCTGGTAGCCACGGAGCTGCTGATGATGGAACGCCAAAAGACAGTCTGTGCCCTCCAGAAGGAGTCACAGAGGAAAAAACTCCAAAGGGAAATACCTCTTTAGCAGAAACTCCCTGGAATAAAAATAAGAAAACAATACTGGACGAAACTGGAACGAGCAAGGGAAAAAAATTGAGAAAAAACAACGAAAACGAAGATCACCACCAAAGGAAGTGTTGCAGTGCAAGGAGAACAAGAATCACACTTCTTATATACCCTAAAACAGGAAATAACCAACAGGAAGAAGAAAGACATCATATTGAATTGGGAAAGAATAAAAGGAGAAAATAGAGAAAGGTGCCATTTTGGAAAAGGGTCCCAAGGCATGCAGAGAAAAATAAAGGCATCCTGGGATAAAGAAGAACATGGCTGCTAAGTGTAAAAATAAGGAAAGAAGAAAAGGAGAAAGAAGATAAAAAGAAGAAAAGAAGAAAGAAGCAGGCTGCATCAGGTGAGGGGTTGGCGGAAGGCATGCCCATGCCTAATATCGAGGGCGCACTGCGCCCAGAACTCAACGAGGCTCCATGCCCATTTTAGGGCCTCATGCGAGGAAATATAGAACAGAAGGGGCGTGGCACGCCCGGCCGCCGGAAACAGGAACCGTGGCCTCGCCCGAGCCGAATGCTCAGCTCTGCGGCGCACAGCTGATGTGCCTAAGACCTGACTAGAGCTAGCAAAGTGAGTGAATTGTTTTAATAATGGTGAGATAATACGAGTGGAAAATGTTTTTAAAAATTGTGCGGTATACCCTTCAGGTCCGGGGCTTTGCCCTATTTAAGCTTTTTAACTGCGCTTAGTATTTCCTCTTTTAAGATGGGGCCGTTTAGCGATTTCATCTCGTCACCTGTTAATTTAGACAAATTAGTATTGTGAACATATGTGTCACAAAGTGTTTTATCTACTGAGTTATTATTAGTTTATAATTCCTTAAAGATGTCAGCAAACTTATTTGAATTAATGTGAGCAAGGCCATTTTTATCTTTCATTATGTTTAGTCTATCTTTGTAACTTGTATTTTATGCAGTCAGGGTTTTCACAGCTTTATAAGGATTACATAGTCTAACGCTTTTTGGTTTACAGACCCAGATGCCTGCTCTAGTGCTTAATATTTTGTTGTAGTCGTATTTTCTTTTGACTATCTTATTTAGGATGCAATTAGATCTAGTGGAGATATGTTTTTTTTAAGTTTAGGATTTGTTTTTCCAGTTCTAATAGTTTACAATTTGTCACTTTTTCATTATAGATCTAAGTTTGATAAATATCCCTCTTATAGTAGCTTTTAGTGCTTCCTATCTAGTTAAGTTAGAGGAGTAATTTTCAAGTAGGAAGTTCTGTATAGCTTCCTCAATTCGTTTGGTATTTTTTTGGTGATTACAAATCTCATCATTTAATCTCCAGACCGTTTGTATTGTGTCATGGGAAGTACTTGATATTGACAAAGAGATGCAGGAATGAAGGAAGGTGATTCTTGGTTCAATGGACCTTTGGTGTACATTACTAATTGAGTGATGTGATATTATCAAATAATCAATGCGAGAGTCTGAATTGTGTGAGGCCGAGTAGAATGAGTAGTCTCTCACATCGGTGTTCTGTGACCTCCAAGTATCAATAAGAATGAATCTGGAATAGAGACATTTTAATGTGCTATGAAATTTTGGTGGTCGGTAGGCACAGTGGGAATTTTTGTCAAGCACAGGGTCTAGGAAAGTCACCTGCAAATATAATCATGGTGTTCTCTGGGATTGAACTGAGTTGGTTAGATTGATCTCTCTAGCAGGCAGGGCCGACCGCTGTGTGTGGATAGGCATCAACCATGAAAAATGTATCATTGTTTTATTAAGTTGTGATATGATCCATCTCCCTTGGTTATCTAATAAGTTGTGGACCAGTTCTATGCCCGATGTACTTGAGATCAAAGTTATGACTTTATTTTTGTTCCCAACAAAACAAGCCACATCATTAAACTGGTTATTTTTAAGTGATGAAATATTCATGTTTCCTGAAGCAAGATGATATCGCCCCATAGTTTGTATAAGCAATCAATTATTTTCTCTTTTTAACTGGGTGAATGATACCCTTAGTGTTCAGTGATGCTATTTTTATGTTCTGTTTACTGGATGTCATAGGTATGTATTATGGGGTTCTTGATTCCTGTGTGGACCACACTGATCTCGGCTTGGGCATTGTGATGCTGTGTAAGTGTATAGTGACTAAGAGCGAACAATCATAGAGTCTCAGTTAGGACACATTGTTTGAGATATAGGACTAGAGGCATAATTAGTCAGAGACAATCAGCTTATACTGAAAGATGCATAAGAATGCATGAGAACGTCAAAGGTGTAAGAAGCTTACTCATGAAAGGTAGAACATTCTTCTTGAAATAAGATTAAGTGGCTTCAGTTAAAACCCAAAAGGGTGAACAGCATAGGCTCAATAAACTCCTCCCTTCTTCTTTGCCCCACCCTCCCACTCTCTTAAAGTATGGAGTAGGCATGGAGAAAGGAGGAAAACACTCCATTAAGAGCAATACATCAACCAAGGGAAATAACCACCATGTATATTGTCTAACTCGATGTTAAAACATACATGTTGTTCAAGGCAGTAACATTCAACAGCCGTGGTTAAACCATGATGAAGGTCGCATCATTAAGAGTTGGGGTCGAGTTTGGAGCAAGCATACAAGCATTATAATCAATAATAGGACGTTGTAGAGTTAAGTGAGGCAAGGCGGTTTATACTGGAATCTCTTCATATGTATATGTTCAAATGGAGCTGGATTCTATTGCCAGTACCAAGCTAAATATAGTCAGTCAATGATATCGCTGTTGTGCCACTTTAAGGCATCGAACAAACAATGCAGAGATGTTAGTAAAATAGACCAAGGTTATAATATACCCCAGTAAAAATGATGAATTAGGCTGACATTATTGGGAAACACTTACTGTTTGTTGAAATTGGCATCAGTCTATTATTTTTGACTTGGGCTGTAGACTTTTGTGAGGGGGTATCCATTTCAATCTCTGCTTTGTTGTTCAGAAATTTTGAGAGAGTGTTATGGTCAGTAAAGATGTGCTAAATGCCGTGGATTGTCACCATATTTAGCTGGTCCTGCAATAAAGAGAATTGGAAGTTCATTGCCAAACGTCTTGGTCAGAGGTTAAGAAACGTTTCCTGGACTCCGCTGTAGATTTGTGAGATCTAGATCTTGTTTCTTTTCCATTGAGAATGGTTGTGTTTCTTCATGGAAGTTAGGATTTTTTCCACATGTTGATAGCGTAATGGTTTGCATACAATTGGTCGCGGACAAGCTTGGTTGGGGAATTTTATTGATGGTACTCTGTCGATTCTTTCAAATTCCAATTCTTTATCAAGCACTATGGCCCATATTTATACTTTTTAGTGTCACATTTGCGTCATTTTTTGATGCAAAATAGGTGCAAACTTACAAAATACAATTGTATTTTGTAAGTTTGCGCCGCTTTTGCGTCAAAAAACAACACAAATGCAGGGCTGAAAAAGTATGAATATGGGCCTATGTCCGTGTGTTGCAGGAACAATTTTTCTAAGAACAGTATACATTGGCCAGCTGGATCCTCTGCACCCTCCAGGATGCCAAAGATATGAAGGTTCTCCTTTCTGTCTCGGTCCAGTAGGGCGGACAGCATTTTGGTAAGAGACAAGGTTGTGGGGTTAAGTGAGTTGATGGCCTTGTGGGATTTCACTTTGGAATCTTCTAGATTACTGATTTCCTCTTCAGTTTTGGCACTCTTATTAATAATTTGTTTTATATCGGCTTTGATTGCGTATATTTCATTTTGCATTTGTCTGTGTTTTCTTTCGTAGATCTAGCCAGGTAATGCATCTCTACTAATCTCTTGAGGATCATCATAGTTGCGCTTTTTAATAAGCAAGTTAGGGTCGGGCGGATCTTCTTCTAGTCTTTTCAGCTTTGCATTTGGTTCATTCTCCGCCATATTGTGCTCAGTGTCCCCATGTCTACAATTTATGCTTAAAAGCGATATGATCAATGTTCATTTCCTACTCTACCTCTTCAGTTATCACTGTGTGGCACTGGGCTCTGTAAGGTTATGAAGTTGTGGTGATAGCTATCAGTAGGACTGTAAAGGACAGTGGCAGAATATGTAGTTCACAGAAAGTTGAGAGAGTATACACTGCTTCACGTGTGGGGTGGACCTTGTATTTTTCTCAATTTATTTCAATAAGAGCTCACAGGTTTTCTATAACCCGCCACAGAACCTTTTTACTCAGGCACCGTACAAGCAAACATTCTTGATTAGGTTGAGTTAAAGTAGCCCTCTCGCTTTTGTCATGGCACAATGCAGACCTGTTCAATTACTATTATTGCACCTAATGGTAGTTGGTAACCCAGCCGCAGGTACTAGCTAAAGTTAGTTAAGTAATTATTCATAAAGGCAAGAAGCAAATAATCATGCTCCCATTGTGTCCTTTTTGAGCTTTGTATATTTAGTTACTTTTTATTATTTGTGGGCTTAACACAGTTTTGGCTTTGGGGTAAGCTGTCTGCGTTTTGCTGCCATGTTGCTTCTGGACCTTTTGGGTGAATGCTGAACGAAAGCCTGTTTCAGGGCAAAATTGGTGCTCAGTCGATTCAAAGGCCCCCCTGGATGTGACCTGGGGTGAGTTACAGTTCTGGCAGCCGATAACGGTCATCAGTGATGTAATAAATGATGTCTTAGAACATGTCATGAGTGATGTCATATGTGAGAACATAAGCAGTGCATGGTGGGGGCACAAGTTATAGTTAGCATTGCTAAATATAACTGATGAAGTTTTTTTTTAGCTCGAAATGTTAATGTTGTGACTGACAAATTCACCTGACTCTAACGTTACTTTAACCTTTGTTTTTTTCCAGTGAATATATATATGTTGTATGATATATATATATATATATATATATATATATATATATATATATATATACACACATATATATAGTGGCGTCAAAAAGTCATCTGTTTATTCGTTTAAGCACCCAAACGCCATTTTGCCAACGCGCATTTCTCAATGTTGCAATCACAGTGAAACAGGTGTAGTTTTAAATAGCTTAAACACATTCTCATTGGTAGATTTCATTCCAACATGAACATAGGATTATAATATTACAAAGCCTTCAATAGGATTTGAGTCGCCACCTTAAAATGTCATACTTGTATTTATTATACAATGTGGCCTATGTATTGGCTTAAACATTTTCCTACTGCAAGCAATCTATCTTGTCACATTTAAGTTTAAGGGCAACATCAAATAATATACAAATATATAAATGATGGTGTAACTATATATTTTTTCCCAGTATTTGACAGCCCCCCTGCAATCGCACGGAACCATGGCAACCTTGTTTACGTTTACTCCATTGTGGCTGCCATTTTCAAATGTAGGCAAAATGCTTATGGATATTTCACCATAAATGTACTCTATTGTTGTTGTCATCCTGTTGTTCCCTCAAAGATAAAAACATTTTGGTATGGAAAATGCAAAGAATATTGAAACAAAAGTACATCAGAGGCAAAGTGCACATGTAAAATACACAAAATTGCACCCTGAATGGGCTAACTGTCGTCCTTTTGCACAAAATATTCAGATGGTATGTTTGAAACACTTGGAACTAAATTATAACAACTTGTTATGTTTAATCTCCAAGGTGAGTTGCTAATTCCTTATCACTGGTAAGGCCCTTCGGTGTATTAGTTTGCAAATTAATTAATTATATGTTGACTCTAGACTTCTCAAAACTAGAATTATGTTCCCTCCATGTTCTCTTAATGGTACCCGATTTATACAGAAATGACTGAATAAGTTTCTGTTGCTATTATGTTATAGTTCTAAATGTTGTGCTACTGGGCATGCACGCGTGTGTTCTAAAATTAGTTTCTTTGTGGGGTGTACAATACTACCTATGACTTATTTTCTACATGGGAAGGTCAAGCAATAAATTGTGAAATTAGTGTTCAATACCATAGTATGTTGTATACGTATAGGTATTGTTTGTCCTAGTATACTGTATTCTTTAGTCTTCCTGCTAAATTTGCATGCCATGCATTTATTGCAGGGGTAAAACCCTCCTATTTCCTGATTGTATGTACTGGCCTTGGTGTCAAAATGGCTGTGTGCTAGTAAATCCCTGAGTGAGGTACTTCGTCTGTAGGTCACTAATGGGTGACTTGAAATAGTTGGGCCTAAGATTTTGTCTGACCTGAGGATATGCCAACTTTTGCATAAAATTTGGAAGACTGGTGCGTTCTCAGGGAAATCTGTTATCAGTCTGATCGTGAGTATCTCTTCTTCCTTAAATTTCTCCTGTAACAAAACCTCTCTTTACATAGGGTCAATCTTTGCCCTTATTTGATTAAAGATTTTGGTTGGATACCCTTGTGATTTAAATCTTTTAGTATTATCATCTATCACTATATTATATTCTATATCCCTTGGGCAGTTGTGTTTTATTTGAAAGAGCCCCCCCCATAGGGGATACTCCGCTTCAGTTTTTGTGGATGGTTACAATGCACATGCAGAAGAGAATTTCCAGCTGTGGATTTTCTGTGTAGCGCCGTACAGACCTTTTGATCCATTATGAATACCCTAAAATTAAAGAAAGTGACCTCTAGGGGACTAATGGGACTTGTGAATTGCAAATTGGATGTGTTGTTATTCAATTTTTGAATGTACTCTTTTGCTCTATCTTGATCCCCTTCAAAATGTGAAAGAGGTCACCTGTGTACCTCATCCATAATATCACATTGTCAGTCCAAGGATAATTTTCTTCTGACAAGACCACCTGTTTCTCCCACCAGCTCATGAATAAATTTGCATAGCTGGGGGCGAAACAGGTGCCCATAGCCATCCCATGTACCTGTCTGTAGTTTTTTAAATATTTTAGAGCTCTGCTCTTCAAGAAAAACTCTATGGCTGTTAATCCTTCTTTGTTGTCAATGCTTGTATATAGACTTGCAATGTCTGTAGTGTTCATACTACATCCTGTATCCATTTCAGGAAATCTTTAGTGTCTCGTATGTAGGAACTTAAATTCCAAACAAAAGCTAAAAGATAGTGATCAATGTATACAGAGGTATGTTCCAACAGACTGGCCTTTGATGAAATTATTGGACGACCAGGAGGGCATGTGGAATGTTTGTGTATTTTACGCAAATGATAAACTGTCTGAGTCTGCGGACTATCGCATTTCAAAAATTTTCATGTCAAGCATTCTCTTGTATTGACATTCATCCAGTAGATCATAGAACCTCCCTATGTTTGTCAGGTACACTTCTTTTGAGATTGGCTAGTAGCACTGATGTTCTCTTAGTTGCCACAGTGTTCGTGTTGGTGATATTCTTTGGTTAGCAGTACTACATTCCCTCCTTTATCTGAAGGTTTGATGGCAATGGTTTTGTAATTTCCTAAATTTTCTACTGCTTGCCATTGACCTTTAGTCACCTAACAATTTATGTTCTTATTTTTGATAATTTTTATTTTTCAGCTCTTTGGTGACTACCTCATGAAAAGTGCCCACTGCATCATGTGGAGTTTGTAGTAGATATTTTGATTTAGGTTTAAAATCACTTTAGCTGCTACACTGAAATATTCCAGTTTGTCCCAAGGTCTTAATTAATGTGGTGTGTTTCTCTTGCCGGCTGAAGGGTAGTTCCTGTTAGAAACTAAGTAATGTTGGAAGATCTTCCTCCTTTATGATGTCTGTCATGTATCCATTGTTGCCAGTTGAGCTGAGTTTTATTTCCTTTCAGCATATTATGTTTACTAAGCTTTCGCTTTCTGAGGAATTTAAACATGTTGATTAACGTTTGTGCGAAGTTGAATCTCATGGTATGGCAAAATGTCACTCCAGGTTGCAAAACTGATTGTTCAGCCTTTGTAAATACTCTGTCAGTCAAATTAATAGCAGTTAGCTTGTTTTTGTGTATCAATTATTTTCCCATTTTCTCCTGGTTACACACGATGTTCCCGGATCTGGGTTTTCTCAAATATTTCTCAAGCCCCACTTTGTTTTTCAATGTTTCTGGCTTCCGGTGGCCTGTTCCTTTGTGGTGTTCTCTGCCAAGTTTTGCGAATTAACTGGTACTCATGAAAATCACCATTTGGTTTATTTCCAAATGAGGCACTCATGCCTTCACCTTCTGAGAAGTCTGTGTCCTTACCCACTTTAGACTCCAATGTCTCTTGTACTACTGTCATTGTTAGATTCTTGGTTCTAGTCATTTCCCTCCTGTAAACGTCGAATTGTTTGGCAAAGGTAAGTACCCATGCTAATTCATAACCTCTTCTATCTCTTTTAAACTTGCTTTGTTTACATTGTTTAGTTCCATCTTCATATGTGGTTAGTCTCTATTTCATGTTTTGCTGTAAGATCTCTGCTTTCCTGGTTTCTGGGTGCTTGGCAATCTCTTCCTCAAGCTGTTTAATTTCTTTTAGGAGTTTCTCACTATCCTTCCATGCAAATTTCACCAATATTTCTAACATCCTCTCCGAGGTTGATGTGATGTGTGCTGCCTATTCTTGTAACAGCTGTGGCTCTGGGTTCTCTTAGGAGGGAATGGCGTATTTATCAGTCCTCATGCTACCCTTACAACATCTAGATAGCCTTGTAGTGAAGTGGCTTCCCACCACTTACGTATTTCTCTTTCATACAGTTTCTCCAAGCACCTCAAATTTTCACAGGTGTTGGGGACCATAGCGTTTTCCAACAAATGCCCTGGTTGTGTCCCAGGGACAAACATACCTGCTGCTACTTGTCTACGTGCTGCTTCACTGAACATAATTGTCTACAAACACTCCCCGCCTCAATTGTAGCTTAAATTTCAAACACAGTATGTGCATTACTTGTCCATGGGAGTCAGTCTAGATCTTTCCAAAGACAATTACAGGCACTTGCGGGATCAAACAGTCATCTGTTTTTTTTACTTAAGCAAACTCCAGCCACAGGTACCCCAGGAACAGTATTACAGCTGCGAATTGGTAAAATACCATCCAAGCCAACCTGGAATGAACAAAAGTAACCCCTGACACGTGTTTCGCTATTATTATAGTTCTTCAGAGAGGTTTAGCTTTGTCAAGACACCAGGGTGCACCCAGTATAAGTCAAAACAATACCCTTTAAGGCACAGAGTAATGCATAAATTATGCAAAAGACAATAGAGAACTATGGGAAGTTCCCAAGTTTAGGTGGAGATCTAGAGGCTTTAGTGACACTGATGCCAGTGGTGACACCAAAAAAGGTTACCAAAAGTTGATATTTATTAAAAAAAAATCTTTGGGTCAAGACTGAAGTTACCAAACATCCTCCAAGAGCCTGATCTAAGAAAGAGTGAGAACTGAATTCAAAATGTACTGAAACAGAGATCTAAAGCCTCTAACCGGCATTGTTCCTTGGAGAGACCATTTTTCCAATTCAGTGCAAAACACATTACCTAAATAAACATCCTTACAATAATCTCAGTAATCTGTCTTCTATGCATCTATTCTTTTATCAAACTTCTAGGGACTTTCCACATAAATTGTGGAAAAACTATTCTGAGTGAGAGTTTCAGCGTTGTTTGTTAGTTTGACTAGTTTGACCTGTCTTGCCCCACAATATTCACCCATGAAGTCTGGTAGGACCTGTGGCACCATCTCCTGATGGGAATCACTGCATCATTCATACAGTGCTACACTGGTGGTGTGTGATACTAGTGTAATTCAGTTACACTGGAGAAGTGGAGTTTTGTTTTAAGGACGCATGTGTGAGATATCATCAGCCCATCCATCTTTGAAAGCAGCTTTAGGAGTGAAACTCACTGTTCTTATAGGATCATAGATTATTTGCTACTGGGGATTCATAATGCTGCTTGGTATTATTCCATACCCTGGAATATTGGAATATTGGATTAATTTCATGTCATAACTGCTATAAACCCTATTTTAAAACATACATATTCACAGAGGAACCCCAAATCATTCAGAAAAGGATGGGAACCATAACTGCTGCAATATAGGGGTGATTTTAAAGAATTCTATAGGTCTGTTTCTGGTACTCACTCTAGCTGGAGAGACAAAAAATAATCTTCAATCACAAGAATTGCTTTGTCAAGTTCATTTAAAAAGTTGCTTCCTCTGTTAAGGATCAAACGTGATGTCACTGTCTTCTTTTGTAGGTGACATTTTAACTCTACAATGCTTTTTAACATTGTAAATATGGTGTTTCAATGCTGGTGTCTTTCCTTCTATTAGCGGAACCTGTACCTTTAAGAAACAAATCTTCACTTCCTCGTTTAAATGCTGCCAGAAGAAGCTTCATTGATGGTTCTCCCAGTTCCACCCTTGGGGCCAGGTAATTTCATGTTTGCTTTTCTAATATTAAATTGTTTATAGTTAAACCATCACTGCTATAGCTTGGTATGCTGTGCCTTTAAAGTACATTCAGAAGATAAAAATAGTGTCATGCTTTCTGAAAGTTAGGATGGGGTATCTAAGGGTAGATTTATGATCTAAAATGTTATGGAAAGAGAATTTTATAATATTAGGTATATCAAATAGCACCATATGTTGGTGATAGTGTGTTCTGACTTTGTTTGTAGCATGCTGGGGTCCTTGAACCATTTAGAAGCTTGATTAAAGATACTTTATACTAGAAAATTTAAATACTAAATTAAGTGTTTACCTGGTCCCTAATCTTATAAATAATTCCTTCATGTAAACATTGGAAGTGTAGTATTTTTAAAGCTGATGGTTACAAGAGATCTAGCACTTAGAGTAGACAAGGATTTCTTTATTACTAAATATTAATGCTTCCATAGAGACCATCGTAATTGTCATATGTAGGACCCGATTTGTAAATGTAATTTTTAATAAACTGTTGTTATTGGTTTTTCCATGAAAGCACACAAAAACATCCATCAAAATAAAGCTACCAAAAATCCATTGACGTAGTAAAGCTGATATTTCATCAAGTGTGACATTGCTCCATTCAAACATATGACTAGTGACTGAGATTCTGAGTCTTATGCCTATAAAGTGCACCTTATTCTGTGTTTACAAAAGTTGAAAAACTGATATAGATCATTGAAATAATAATCTCTAACCCACTCACATGTGCATAACTTACACCCATCTAGGTCTTCTTGTTAGTTTTATTTGTGGGTGTCTGAAGGGATGTGTCAGAGGAGTGGTCAGGGAAATCCTTTGCAAATGCATTAATCCCCTGTAAGATGTAGCAGTGTGAGTATGTACAAACAAGTGCAAGTCCATTTGAAACATTTAAATGTACACATATGTTACAACTTGAAGTTGCATAGGTAATTGGTGGAGACAAAGTAAAGAATACCTATCAATCAAGCATGTTTTCCCAGAAAAAACTGGGAGGAATAAAAGCATTTTAAGGAAAATAGTTTTATGTGAGGTTTTCTTAAGCTGATTATGAATGTGTCAAATTTCTTAAATCAAAATCAACCTATTTTATTGCATGATATGTTGAAACGTAGTGTAAGGACAACAGGTGAAAGTGTGTGTGTTTTTAGTGAATCTAAAACACAGCCTGTCATAAGTTACACTAATTTGGGAAGATAAATTTAGTTGATACTCCTGCTACATGTAACTTAAAACAGATGTAGATATAACTTTATTTTATTTGTTGCAATAATAGTTTGTACACTCAGTGGATTTCTTTCTTTAAATACGTTATTTCAGTCATAGACCATAAAAAGTCACAAATCAATAATAGAATGCTCAACACCAGAAAAAATATACTATTGATAAGAAACAAATATTAAAAGTACATAGCAGCTCACATAAATATCAATGAGTTACCTGTTAAAATATTAATTAAACAATCCGATAGAAATTCAAATATACGTTCTTTCGAATGACACTTGGGATTGATACACAATCTGGAGAGAAATTGCAGCTCATAACGGCAAGAAATAAAACATGCCCATGCCACCAGAGCTGAACTATGGAGATATTTAAGACAAATACTTCAGTTGGTATTACCATTGTCAATATGGCTAGCATGAGGCTTGTATTCAGGTAACATATAGCGAGCTCATTCTATGGCATGAACAAATGAGAATCAAACTTGACCGTTAGAAGCAGGGGCGTGAAATAATTTTGCACTGAATCGGCCATATGCTCTCTAGGAACTTTGCAATCGAAAAGACAACAAAGGGATTGAATTTCAAAATGGAGAACAATAGAGGTTCAATTCAGGTGCAAGACCAGTTACATTTAATTTGAATGTAAACATTTATATCAAATCATATTTAAGCTTTATTGCTAAGGTAGGTTATCACAGTCATTAGTGTCCCCTGACAAAGATGGCAATAACAGTTAGCACACCATCAACCACTGTTAATTTTCCTCTGTGCAATTAAGGGCCTTCCCAGAATTTGTGGTCACCTACCAGGAAGTACAATTAACACTTTTAACATCTGGCAGCATGTATGCAATATGACTATTCTCAGCCAAGCACCTAATCTTACTAAACAGAAGTCAAACAAACTTGCCTAATGTGTTTGTCCTTGTTCATGACCCTGTAAGTGACCCGAGAATGCAAGCAAAGAAAACTAGTTTGTACTAGCCTTCTAAGCATTGCGCACGACTGAGCTAATCTCTGCTTTCCATACAGGTTTTTACAAAGTGTTATTATTAGCAGTATTATTAGTAGTCATCGTAGTAGTAGTATTTTTACGATTAATTTTATTATTATTAATTTTACTGTTAATATTAGTAAAAGTAGTAGGATGTACAAATACAGCTAGTCGACTGATAAAGATTCCTTTTATGATCTGCAAATGAACATCTGAGGCAAAATCTGATTAGTGTTTTCTCCACTGACAATAGTTTGGCACTTTTGATTTTTTTTTTGTGTATATCAAATGATAGAAAATGATATTACTGCTTACCTAAATATTACTCTCCATTTCAAACTGATAGCAAACTAGCTGAGGAGGATGGATGGTTCTCAGTGTGTATGCTTAAACTATGTTTTCAACAAGGCTGTAGTCAGACTGAAAAATAAAACACATATGGTAAACTTCCAGTTAGTGTCAAACAAAATACATCTTTATATGACTAAAATAACCATAAAACTTACTGTATGTCTTTCGCTGGTTAAGTGTTGTAATGAGGATGCACATTTAATCTTCTGTTAAATGTCCACACCAGGAAACTAAAGCAAGGGAATGAGAGATCTGGGAGGAAAACAGAAGCATGGAATGAGACTTTTTCTAAAAATAATAGCCCCACATTTCTGAACAAATTATGGATTATTCATTGGATTTTAGATAATAATGATATTCAAGTAATAACAGTATTGGTTTCTTAATAAAAGATGGTCATTATTTTTTATATTTGTTGCTAGCAGCATATGAATGATATGCTTTAATTAGTCAGGGTTGATCACGGTTTATACCATGGTTACAAAATCCAAAATGCCTCATACAGTGTCCCTAGACCTTTTTCCTTTTTTGTACCTAATTTTTGGACTCAACCTAGCATTTAGGCGTATACAAATTTCACAGCCAGCATACTCATCTCTTTGAATGGTAAATCTCTCTGTCTTGTTCATAGTAAACGTGGAGTGAAATCAACCTTGGATCAAGCCTAATCATACATTGTACATATAAGGACCTTATTTATGCAGAAAGTGTGCATAAATAACATGTCTAGTACATGAAAGCCATATGGCTCTGTACCTCCCACAAAAGGATTTTTCTCTACAGTTACTTTGCATCTAGGAAAATGCGATTATGTTTGAACAACAGTTGGAAATATTACAAGGTTGTGACTGTATGTGTCTTGCATGTGA